>NC_137060.1:9627573-9817573 GCF_032717465.1 Coenobita brevimanus
TTGCCTCAGGATCAATCTGATAATTATGATGTAGTTAAGAGCTTGATTCTTAAGGCCTATGAGCTTGTTCCTGAAGCCTATAGAGTAAAATTTAGGACAACTTACAAGCAAGATAAGCAATCCCATGTTAAGTATGCAAAAATCAAAGAAGATCTGTTAGAGCAGTGGTTAAATTCTAAGAATGTAGATTCTGATTTTGGTAAATTTAAGCAGATGATTTTGCTGGAGGATTTCAAAAGGTGTATTTATAAAGATGTAAGCCTATATCTTGATGAGAGAAGAATAGATAATTTGTCTGATGCTGCAGTTTTAGCTGATGAATATGTTCTCACTCACAAGAGATATTCTAAAGAAAAAGGGAAAGCTGAGAGTAAGTACGTTGCCTCTACTCAGAGTACAGGTAACAGGAAAGAGAATAAGGATGATGTTTCTCAGGAAGTAAATACCAGCTTCACCTCTAGATTTCAGAAAAGTAAATGTACTTATTGTAGTAAGATTGGTCATACTACGGAGAGATGTTTCAGGAGACAGCGTGATGTGAACAAAAAGGAGTCTTTAAATATTCAGTCAGTTGGTCTAGTGTCCACTCTTGAGAGTTCCCAGAATTCTTTGAGTTAACTGAACCTGCTTTGAGGGGTAACTTAAATTCTCATGATGGAGCTCCTCTTTTGAGCAGTAACGTGGGTGACACTCTCAAGAGTTCATGTGCTAATTTCCTGTCTGATGGTTTTGTCAGTCCTCTGGACAGTAATGACAGGAAATCAGTTCAAATATATCGTGATACAGGTGCTTGCCAATCCCTTATGCTGACCAGTGTTCTAGGCTCTAATGTTAATTCCTCTGATGAAACTGTAATCTTACAAGGTGTAGGGAATAATTACTTCTCTGTCCCTCTGTGCAGAGTGAATTTAGAGTCTGGTTTTGTTAATGGTTCTGTTATGGTTGGGTTGGTTGAGACACTCCCAATGTCAGGTGTAACTTACTTTCTTGGAAATGATATTGGTGGAAGTCAAGTGTGTCCAGCTCCTCAGTTGTCTAGTGAGCCAGTGGCTGCGTCCCAGGATTGTGATGTCCCTGATGTGTTCCCTGCATGTGCTATCACTAGGGCTAAGTCTAAAGTTACTGGTGATTTAGAGGATGATGATGATGATGATGTTATCCTAGCTGACACTTTTCTTGCTAATTTGGACCACTCACCAGATGAGGCAGTACCCCGTAGTGTTGATAATTTGTCTCGTCAAGAGTTGGTTGAGTTGCAGGTTGCTGACCCTGAGTTGAAAGGTCTAGCTAACTCTGCTTACAGTGAAGAAGAGTCAGCCGGTGCTTCTACTTGTTATTATGTAAAGTCAGGAGTATTTATGAGGAAGTGGAGACCCCCAACAGCATCAGCCGACTGTGAATGGGAGGTTGTACATCAAGTTGTCATCCCTCGTGTTTGTAGGCAGGATATCATTCGAGTGGCTCATGATACCAGTTTGGCAGGACACCTTGGAGTGAGGAAGACTGTGGCACGCATTTTGAAACACTTCTACTGGCCAGGTATCTTCAGGGATGTTTCCTGGTATTGTAAGTCTTGTCACACCTGTCAAGTTGTAGGGAAGTGTAATCAGACCGAAAAGGTTGCACCTCTAGTTCCCATTCCTCCTTTTGAGGCGCCTTTCACCCGTGTGTTGGTGGATATTGTGGGCCCTCTTCCTAAGACTTCTTCAGGATTTTCTTATGTGTTGACCATGATTGATATGGCTACTCGTTATCCTGAAGCCATTCCACTTAGAAACATCTCAGCAAAGAACGTGGTTAAGGAAATGCTGGGGTTCTTCACAAAGTTTGGTCTGCCCAAGGAGGTACAGTCAGACCGGGGAAGTAATTTCATGTCAAACGTTTTCAAGCAGTCTCTGAAAGAGTTGGGCATCACCCAGATCACGTCTTCAGCTTACCATCCCCAGACCCAAGGAGCGTTGGAGAGATATCATCAAACACTCAAATCGATGCTCAAGAAATACTGTTTGGAACATCAGAAAGACTGGGATAAAGGTCTTCCATTCGTTGTGTTTGCTGCAAGAGAATCTCCAAATGAATCACTGGGCTTCTCAATGAGCCTTTTGAACTACTGTTTGGCCATGAAGTAAGAGGACCCCTTAAGTTACTCAAGGAATGCTGGCTGTCGGAGGAAGATGACGTCAACCTGCTGGAGTATGTGATGAAGTTCAAAGAACGGCTGTCCACTGCTTTACAGCTGGCGAGAGAGAATTTAGGAGCTGCTCAGGAGAAGATGAAGACTTGGTATGATAAGAAGTCCAGGTTACGCCATTTCAGCCAGGAGATCAGGTTTTGATTCTGCTACCAGTTCATGGGCAACCTCTTCAAGCCAAGTTTAGTGGCCCTTATTTCGTGGAGAAGAAACTCAGTGATGTCAACTATGTCATCGCCACACCAGATCGTAGAAAGAGCAAGCAACTATGTCACATCAACATGCTAAAGTTATATCACAGGCGGGACGAAAATAATCCAGTCTGCACTGTTGCTGTTCCACCCGAGTCTACAAGTGAAGTTCTCCCATGCAGCATGAGCCTGAGTGATAGTTTGGGGAAGAATCCTGATATCATGAATGATCTCCAGACTAAGCTTTCTCATCTACCTCCCAAGGAAAGGCAGTTTTCGGCATTACTGCAGGAGTACCCGCAAGTGTTCCGTGCTACTCCAGGAAGAACCACTGTGTTGATGCATGATGTCGATGTTGGAGACGCAAAGCCAATTAAATTGCCTCCTTACCGTGTGAACCCAGTGAAAGTTCCTCTCATCCAGAAGGAGCTTGGCTACCTGTTGGACCACAAGATGATTGAGCCCTGTCAGAGCGAGTGGAGTTCTCCTGTCACTTTAGTCCCTAAGCCGGGTGGGTCACAGCGGCTTTGCATCGACTACAGACGTGTTAATCAGATAACCAAAACAGACACTTACCCTCTCCCTCGCGTGGAAGATTGCATAGACAAGATCGGAAAGGCTAGGTACATAAGTAAGTTTGATTTGTTAAAGGGATACTGGCAAGTACCTATGACTGAACGTGCTAGGGAGATCTCATGTTTTGTAACATTAGGAAAGACATTTGCATGTTCTGTAATGCCATATACAGATTGTTTTAGAGTAATAAGAAATTTCCTTTGTAAATTTCTTTTTTCTTTGTGGGGAGGTGTTACATAGCCTATGATTTCATCATCCTT
This sequence comes from Coenobita brevimanus, assembly GCF_032717465.1. NCBI lineage: Eukaryota > Metazoa > Arthropoda > Malacostraca > Decapoda > Coenobitidae > Coenobita > Coenobita brevimanus. Next base: position 9,630,792 of record NC_137060.1, read on the forward strand.
TGTGTAATTTTAACGCACAGTATGCTGCATGTTTGATCACGAGCGTGTTCTGCCTCAGTCCCCCCCTTCTACCGTTATAGTAGAGTAAGTCGTTCTCTCTGTTATTCAGAGCAGGATTTTCAGCTCTTTGTCCCCATGGCTTCATTTGCGCGTCCTTCTTACAAGTTGTATCAAGCTCTCCTGGCCCCTATATAATGAGCTCAGTCTCTGCATCATTGCCACTTAGATCTGCTCCTCATTTTGTTCACATCTCTGTCCTCCCCTGTACAGATATTATTGTGAGTGCTCAAGAAATCTCCAAACATTAGCAGCTGTGTGTAATTTGAGTATAACTATTGTATTTTTTCTTGTACTGTGTAGCATAAGGTTAATTCTTAGGCCTAGTGAGGTTTTTGATTAATGTTGGGTTTTATGTCAGTCATTTTTGATAATAGTTTGTATCTGTAATAATTTATCTGGCATTCACTGAGTATTATCTGGTATCTCGTTTTATCAGGGCTGACTTAGATAAATTTACTCTTGCTAATTTCGTGTTAATAGAGGCTGTTGCAGTTAACCATATATTTAACCTGTTTATTTGCCATTACATTATCCTTATGAGTCCTGAATGTTTTGTTGTTAGTTTGAGCATTAAACTTTAACTTGTAATTTTACCTAACTCTTTTGTTTTGAACCTGGAACTTTACGGGACAGTAGTGATTTTTAGTATTCTCACTTAAAGTGTACATTATCTTTCTCTGTTCCGTAACAATATATATATATATATATATATATAGAATCATCATCAGCCGTTTGAGTATCCACTGCAGGACCGGCCTATCCCGACCAAAGTCGGGATGATACAGCCAATGTATCTGTACCAAGTGGCTTAGGTTGTCTGGTTGATATATATATATATATATATATATATATATATATATATATATATATATATATATATATATATAAATATATATATACACACACACACACACCTCAGTGTGTTCCTCATAACGCTTCCTATCACATCCACATCCACACCACAACGCTCCTTTATATCCTCATTTGTCAGCCTGTCTCTCCATGTGACTGCACAGGCTCCTCTTAAATAACTCATTTCCACTGCTCTCACTCTTGACTTGTGTCCTTCCAACAACGTCCAAGCTTCACTTCCATACGTTAGAGTTGGTATCACATTACTGTCATGTAGCAACTTTTTCACCTCCATGCTCACTACCCTGTGTCTTATCACTGCTTTCAAAGAACTAGCAACCTTTCTTCCCTGCTGTACCCTTTCAAGCACTTCACCCTCCAAACCTCCATCCTTACTGATCACACTACCCAAGTACTTAAACGTACTCACATTTTCCAATTCCTCACCATCCAACCTCACTGTACATTCACTGACTTCACCTCTCTTAAAGACAATCACTTTACTCTTCCCTACATTCACCTTTAGATTCCGTTTCTTACACACTCTCTCAAACTCATCCACCAAGCCTTGCAGCTCCCCTTCGTCTTCACTAGACAACACAGTATCATCTGCAAACAACAGTACAGGGAGTTTCCAAACACTCTCCTCTCTCACCAGGGCCACTCCAACATCCACTACCCTACCTTGTACCTCTTTTATTACCCCATCCATGTACAGATTGAACAACCATGGAGACATGACACATCCCTGTTTCAACCCGACCTTCAAAGAGAAAAATTCACTCAGTTCACCATCCACACGCACTGCAGCCTTAGCACCATCATATATACTCTTCACAGCATTCAACAACTTCCCATCTACTCCATATATTCTTAATACTTTCCACAATCCTTGTCTATCCACCCTGTCATATGCTTTCTCCAAATCCATGAAAGCTGCATACAACTTCTTTCCCTTCTCTAGAAACTTTTCCACTAAAGATCTAAGAATGAATATCTGATATACACAACCTCTTCCCTTCCTAAAGCCTCCCTGTTCTTCTCCAACTAATTCATCTGTTCTTTCTCTAACTCTGTCAATAAGTATCCCACCATACACTTTTCCTATTATACTAAGAAGACAAATGCCCCTGTGATTACCACATACTTCTTTTTCCCCTTTTCCTTTGTACAAGGGAATAATTACAGTATACCTGACTTCCAATCCTCCGGGACTCTACCTTCCTCCCAGGCCAATCTGCACATCTTCCACATCCATTCTACTACTATCTCTCCCCCCTATATATATATGTATAGAATATACAGTAAATTCAGTATATCATAGAAAAATAGATAAATAAATACACAGGCTGTATACAGAACTTACTGCAAGAAATATACAAATTTTTTTATTACATTTCGATATGTTGCTACATAATAATAATAATAATAATAATAATATATATATATATATATATATATATATATATATATATATATATATATATATATATATATATATATATATACATACATATATACATATATATATATATATATATATATATATATATATATATATATATATATATATATATATATATATATATACACACACACATACACACACACACACACACACACACACACACGAGTATATCATCATCAACATCATCCGGACCTCCTTCCCACCTTAGGGCAGGGTGTGGAGTAGCAACGTCCAGACAGCCCAAATTTGCAGTCCATTGGGCCATGCTTCCATTCACTCATCATTCAAGCCCCCCAAATCCTGGCTGTATCGGATACGCCAAAAACATTCACCACGATCTGTAGCTTCACCTAAACGTATCCGATTGAGTCAATCTAGACACTGCCACGTTAAAAAGGGATGCCAAATCCCTGATCATGCACTTCTCCTCACAACATTCATCCAACCAGCTCGATCTCTTGTTAGTTCCCTATTCTCACTGAATTCCAAACCTCTCTTCTCCACACACTCATCCACCATATCTCTCCACCTTCTTGGCCTACCTCGCCTCCTCCCTCCTTCAAATTCGCTCAGATATATCTTTTTCACCACTCTATTGTTATCCATTCTCTCCACATGACCATACCATCTCAGTACACTCGCTTCGATTCTGGTGTCCACAGACTTCCTCACTCCACATTTTTCTCGAATCACATTATTTCATATCCTATCCACCCTCCGTATTCCACATACATTCCTCAGCAGTCCTATCTCCACTGCTCTTACTCTTGACTTTTCATACTCATGCCACAGCATAGTCTCACATCCGCATGTTTAAGTTGGCACTAACACTCCTTCATGTAAGCCTCGTGCAGCTGCAACAATCAAGCCTCTGTTTCTTATCAAGGCCTTCATTGCACCAGCTACTTTTCTTCCTTGTGTCACTCTACTTTCAACTTCTTTTGCACATTTTCCTCTCTTTTCTATCACTATACCCAGGTATTTTAACTCACCAATTCCAGTCTCTCCATTCACTGTAACATCGCACTGGGGGTCACCTTCTCTCTCAATAACCATCACTTTACTCTTTTCTACATTTACTCTCAAGACACAACGCTCACAGACATCAGCAAAACTCTGCACTAGATTTTCAAGTTCTTGTCCGCTACTTGCAAGCATTACAGCATCATCAGCATACAACAAATTTGAGATATTCCATCCATCACCATTCATTACCAACGCCATCCCTCTTTCCGTTACTTGTGTCTTTCCTTCTCTCATCACCCCATCCATATATATATTGAACAACCATGGGGACATCACACGACTTTGTCGCATGCCCACACTGATCGTGTGTAACGCTCAGAATTTTTATTAAAGATTATGGGGAATTAGGGTGGCGTGATCTTATTTGAGAATATATGGCTTTATGAGAAATGAGGTAGCGTGATCTTATTGGAGAATGCTAAAGATTAAGAGGTAGCGTGATCTTATTAGAGAGGGCGTGAGTAGTTAGATATTAGCACACCTTGCGGGCCACTTAATCTCGTCTATACTACTCCTTAGAGCAGTGGTTCTTAACCTATGGGTCGCGACCCAAATATGGGTCGCCAAGCCATTTGGAGTGGGTCGCCAAGAGACAAATATATTACAGATATTATTAATGTTGTATACTATTACTTTTTAACATATTACCGTACTTGTCGATACTTCACACTTTCTCTCTCTCTTGTACAGTAGGCGACTGTAGGCTTAAAAAAGGATTATTACCATGCACACAACTGGGAGCAGAGTACCGGTACTGTACATTTTATATTTTAAAGCTTAACCGTTTTCATTTCGGAGTAATGATGCCCAGCTCATGGCTTACGTACGGTACCGAGGTCCAGGAGACATGGAAGAGGAATTTCTGTTCTGTCGGCCACAACCAGGGAAGATATTTTCAGTACTGTGGACTCATTCTTCAAGGAAGAAGGGCTTCAGTGGAATCAGTGTTTTATGTCTGTTGTGACTGTGCACCAGCAATGCTGAGAGTACGTCATGGCTTCATTGCTAGAGTTAAAGAAGAAAATCCATTCGTGCTGATTGTTCACTGTCTCCTTCACCGTGAGAATCTTGCTTCTCAGGGGTTGTCACCTGAGTTACAGAAAGTGATGCAGGAAGTCATCCAGGTAGTCAGTTTCATTAATCTAGGGCTGTGCCCTCCAGGATCATCAGTCGGATGTGTTTTGATTTTGGTTCAGAACATGTACACGTGTTGTACCACTCTGAGGTTAGGTGACTGTCACGAGGAAGAGTGCTCCAACGGTTGCCTGAAGTGCGGAACGAGACCGAGATATTTCTAGCAAAAAAGAATCATTCACTGGCCCCAAAGATTCTCTGATTCAAAGTAGGTGATGCAAATGGCTTATCTTGCAGATATCTTTGCTGAGATTAACGCCTTGAACATTTCAATGCAAGGTCACGATCAGACATTAGTTGGGCTGTCAGAGAAGGTAACCGCATTCAAGAGGAAACTGAAGCTGTGGAAGAGTAAAACTGAGACTGGGAAGACTGCGTCGTTCCATCTTTGGGTGAATTTCTGGAAGACGAAACATTTTCTCTCACCCAGGTCCAAAGCATCATTGTGGAACATATCTCCAGACTAATCGAAGAGTTTTTCACTACATTCCTGAGAATGTGATGAAATATGCCTAAGAAATTCCTTCAGCATTGAAGCTGAAGACTTACCTGACGAGATTTCGAACATCAGCTACCTCCAGGAGCAGCTCATCGAGGTTCAGAATGATGAAACAGTTCGTTATGATTTCAGGAAACAAAACGAATCACTGAGCTCATTCTGGATCAGAGTTTACAAAGAAAAGAAAATTCTTGGAGGTGAAGACCTGAAAGCACTCCTTCCCTTTGCTACAACTCATCAGTGTGAGACAGGATTTTCTGCACTCACAAAGTACAGAAACCGTCTACAACCAGAGCATGACCTAAGATACAGTCTGTCATCTCACCCCGGTTTGAAAGCTGATTGAAACTTTTCAGTGCCAGGGATGTCACTGATTATAGTACTTTATGTCTCAGAAAACGTCCAAAATAGTGACTCTTTCCTTAATGGTCAGAGTAAATAGGTGTATCATGAACATGAATGAATTATTTTGATTTTCTGATCTTCGATATATTTTTTTCCTGCCAAAATGTGTTGATATTTTAGTTTTTAGGAGGTACATATAATAAAAATGAAATTTATTTATTATGACATCAATAAAATACTGATACATTACTTTGTTTTTAGTCACATGATATGGCACATTTGTTTGTTTCAGTTCTGATGCAAAGTAAGTTTACGAGGGTTTGGGTCGCCATATAGACCATCTTATGGATTTTGGGTCGCCAAGAAAAAAGGTGAAGAACCACTGCCTTAGAGGATAGCAAAATTCAAACTCAAAATGAATTAACCTAAGATTTACTAAGTATTAAGAACAGAGATACAAATTTCTCTTCAAACAGGGAATAATACCAAACAAAATATAATGAGGATCTATATCAACAGAAATACGAATCTTCTCAAACTGATTGTTCAAAGAACACTTACTATTTTCAGAAATATGAGTCTTCACGAACTAATATTCGATAATGAGGATTTACAGTATAACTCCAGAAATATGTATCTTTACACACTAGATTAATATCCCAAGATTACGCATGGATATAGTCCCGTGGTCTCTAATGGTCTCGTCGGGAAGAAACTTAAAGATTATCACCAAAGAATATTCTCTAAGACTAAATACACGATATTTAAAGAATCTTATATAAACTAGACATAGTAATAATAAAGACCAATAATCACATGGACCGTAGTCAAATGGAGAAAAGGACCAGCCGATATTCATTTTGCTTCCATGAACTAAGGGGGGGGGGGGATTTAGTGTGCCAGCGGCTAGGCCGTGGCTAGAACCCCCGAATCCTTGGGATGCGAGCCACGGCCTTCCACAACTCTCGTCTGCAGCGATGAAAAGGAGCGATGATCTCATTATTCAGCACAAGAAGGATCAGGGGAAAATATCACCAATTCAACCCACGAAAGTATATGACGACTTAACACACGAGGGAGAGAAAAGGTGGGGGGGGGGGGGTGAGAGCACGGGCACTAACCTGCAACGATGAAAAAGAGCGATGATCTGAATTGTTTGGCGCAGCTTCTCCCCTTTTATAAGCATCAAGACAGTATTCGGGAATCGGCTAAAATTTTAACTGATTACTTTATACTATTATCGATTCCCTAGGATCTTCAAAGAATATGAAAGATACCTCTGCACTCAGCATAAGTAGAAAAGTGACTTTCGATGTTGAAATTTTTGTAATAAGCGTAAATGAAACTTAATTAAGAATTCGGACAGTTTTATTACCCTTTGTCGGTTACATGCCAACGTGACTGCAAACAGGATTCAGTGACAAATTTCGCACTTCACAAATGACAATCTTCAATATTCTTACTTCAGACATTCTCAATTCACTGCTGCATAGTTCAAAAGAAGAAATCTATTAACTTTGGCAGGTAAATCTCTAGATCAGAATACGAATAAAGACGTTCACGACTATTAATCTCCACTAAAATTTCGCGGTTATACGTCTTTGTTGGGGGGGGGGGGAAGAGCTGGTCCACATGTATAACAATCATATTCACATCAATACTTGACTCAGTACTATCAATAGCAGAATCATGTTCACATTATGAATATCAGCTAAGACTAGACTTAAATAATGAACTTATCGGTTAAATCATGAGCTATACTTACAATCATACTTAAGCTTAAGATTACACTTATAATAATAGCTTATACTAACTTACTCTAATACTAAAATTATGGCACTACACGGGTCCTTCCTCCGGAAAAAAAAAAAAAAAAATAACATCGGAAGTCAACATTCAAATTATTCATCTACTTTCCCTAGGGACGTGTGTGCGGACAGGGCGGACTTACCAAATCTGACTTTGAAGACGACTCCAATAAGTGGCACCTGTCGGTCCACAAGAAAATCACGTACCCCAGAGAATCGTTTCTCTGTCACGATAAACACTCGAAATTCAGTGGACAGATGTGCCCCAGCCAACCTCCTGCCTGGGTGGCAACATGGTCGTCTCACCCGGACAGACCCGTACTCTCGCTGCCAGGATCGTCCTTGGAGCGCTTCCCATTAATACAACCTATTAACTAATCGCATTTACACTCCCATCCATTTGTTCTTACGCTTCCAGCTCTGTCAAGTGGGGTTGGTGGAGGATTAGTGCCTCTCTCTGTAAAACAATTAACTCTGAGCCCTTGGCCACCCCGTTTGGGATACATGGCGTCTGGCAATGAATGAATGAATGATGAATATTTCCACTGAACTGGGCTGCACCTATAACCCAAACTCCTATGAACTCACAGTCAATAGTCAGACAGTCTGACCCGCACACATTTCCCTATCCATCTCTTACCTTAATACTGCCATAACCAGCTTAACACTCAACACTTCTTAAATAGTCTCCGGAGAGGTTATCTCTCACGGGGCGGCAACTATTCATCCAACGGATCAGGCTCAAAACCCCTTCCAGGGGTCCCAAGGGCCACTCTTCTCCACAACAGGGCCTCACCCGTCCCGCGGCTCCCTACATCCTCTTCTCCGTGAATACCTCCTCTACCTCATACACACGTCTGTCCATCAACACTTCCACTACACGACGGTGTGATGTGTGTGGATTGTTTTGTTTTGAGGGGGAAGAACCTAACGAATCGGCTATCATGGTCCACTGAGCTACACTCATTCTTTTTGACATTTGACCCCTAAGTTCCATCAACAACTCATCTTCCATCTTACTGCTCCTTCCACTAGACAAAGCCACAAAATACCTAAGTTGTGTCTCCATCTCGATATTCATTCTACCCACGGTGAAGTATAACTTTGCTGATCCTCCAGGAGTTTTAAAGATTACTATCTATCTATCTATTGCCAGACGCCTCAATCCCGTTTGGGGTGGCCACAAACAAATCGCCTCCAAGTCGCCCTGTCCCTCGCCATCTCACTGCTCTGCTCCCAACTCACACCCCCCTCTCTCATATACCTCTCCACCCCATTCCTCCATCTCATCCTCAGCCTCCCCCTCCCTCTTCCCCCCTCCACCTCACTCACATACACTCTCTTCGTCAGTCTTTCACCCTCCATCCTCTCCACATTACCAATGCTAGAAATATCGCGAGATTAAGTGGGCCTCCAGAGTATTGTTATTGAGGGATTCTACCTCGCAGTAATATCTAAACCACAACAATATCTTATACCACAACAATGTCTTATCCCACAATAATCTTATACCACAACAATATCTTATTCCACTGCTGCCACCAGTGTAATGCTCAGAATTTTTATTAAAGATTATAGGGAATTAGGGTGACGTGATCTTATTTGAGAATATATGGCTCTATGAGGTAGCCTGATCTTATTGGAGAATTCTAGAGATTAAGAGTTAGCGTGATCTTATTAGAGAGGGCGTGAGTAGTTAGATATTAGCACACCTTGTGGGCCACTCAATCTCATCTATACTACTCCTTAGAGGATAGCAAAATTCAGACTCAAAATAACTTAACCTAAGATTTACTAAGTATTAAGAACGGAGATACAAATTTCTCTTCAAACTGGGAATAATACCAAACAAAATATAATGAGGATCTATATCAACAGAAATACGAATCTTCTCAAAATGATTATTCAAGGAACACTTACTCTTTTCAGAAATATGAATCTTCACAAACTAAATTAATATTCGATAATGAGGATTTACAGTATAACTCCAGAAATATGTATCTTTAAACACTAGATTAATATCCCAAGAATACGCATGGATATAGTCCCGTGGTCTCAATGGACTCATCGGGAAGAAACTTAAAGATTATCACGAAAGAATATTCTCTAAGACTAAATACACGATAATTGAAGAATCTTATATAAATTAGTCACAGTAATAATAAAGACCAATAATCTCATGGACCGTAATCAAATGGACAAAAGGACTAGCCGATATTCACTTTGTTTCCGTGAACTAGGGGGGGGGGGGCGGGGGATTTAGTGTGCCAGCGGAACGCCCGAATCCTTGGGATGCGAGCCACGGCCTTCCACAACTCTCGTCTGCAGCAATGAAAAAGAGCAATGATCTTATTATTCAGCACAAGAAGGATCAGGGGAAAATATCACCAATTCAACCCACGAAAGTGTATGACGACTTAACACACGAGGGAGAGAAAAGGTGGGGGGGTGAGAGCACGGGCACTAACCTGCAACGATGAAAAAGAGCGATGATCTGAATTGTTTGGCGCAGCTTCTCCCCTTTTATAAGCATCAAGACAGTATTCGGGAATCGGCTAAAATTTTAACTGATTACTTTATACTATTATCGATTCCCTAGGATCTTCAAAGAATATGAAAGATACCTCTGCACTCAGCATAAGTAGAAAAGTGACTTACGATGTTGAAATTTTTGTAATAAGCTTAAATGAAACTTAATTAAGAATTCGGACAGTTTTATTACCCTTTGTCGGTTACATGCCAACGTGACTGCAAACAGGATTCAGTGACAAATTTCGCACTTCACAAATGACAATCTTCAATATTCTTACTTCAGACATTCTCAATTCACTGCTGCATAGTTCAAAAGAAGAAATCTATTAACTTTGGCAGGTAAATCTCTAGATCAGAATACGAATAAAGACGTTCCCGACTATTAATCTCCACTAAAATTTCGCGGTTATACGTCTTTGTTGGGGGGGAAGAGCTGGTCCACATGTATAACAATCATATTCACATCAGTACTTGACTCAGTACTATCAATACCAGAATCATGTTCACACTATGAATATCAACTAAGACTAGACTTAAATATGAACTTAACGCTTAAATATGAGCTATACTTACAACCATACTTAAGATTAAGAGTACACTTACAATACTAGCTTGTACTAACTTACACCAATAAGTAAAATTATGGCACTACACATGAACCATTCAATTAGATGCCCATTAACCCTTACACATGCGTCACTACCATCATAAAAACTCTTGACGGCACCTAGCAACTTACCATCTACACCGTACATACACAAAACTTTCCACAGTCCTTCTCTGTCCACTTTGTTGTATGCCTTTTCCAGATCCATGAATGCCATAAACATCTTATGGTCCTTCTCACAAGCCTTCTCTGCTATCTGTCTAACTGCAAATATTTGATCCACACATCGTCTACCACTCCTAAAACCATCCTGTTCATCAATCACTAGGACTTCTGGTATCTTTCTTAATTTATAATAATTCTTCCATATCTTCCCTACCACACTCAATTAACTTATGCCACGATAAATCTTGCACTCACTTCGCTCACCTTTATTTTTGTACAGAGGTACAATCACAGCCTCTTTCCACTCTGCAAGCACAGTTTCACTCATCCATGTCTTCTTACATATCTTAAACAAGCACTTCATTCCATTCTTTCCACTACACTTAAATATCTCTGCATACACCTCATCAACCTCAGGTGCTTTCCTATTTTCAGCCGCTTCACAGCACTCTTCACCCGTGTGAGTGTCATGTCTCCTGGCACTGCATTTCTTCTTTGCACACCCCCAAAGCCAATCATGTTTACAGCCGCTCTGCCCCCTCTATTCCCATTCATCAGGCTTTCAAAATATTCCTTCCATCTGGCCCTTTCTTCATCCCCATGGGTTAATAATTTACCGCCTACATCCTTGACACCATCACATTTCTTTCCGCTGTCACTTCTACATTTCTGCACCTCTTTCCAGAATAACTTCCTATTTTCAGAGTAGTTCGCATTCATTTTTTTCCTAGATCATCATTTACTACCTGTTTTTTCCTCTTCACTAGTCTCTTTACGTGCTTCTTACTCTCAATATCTTCCATTCTTATTTCAACTGAACACCTGTCCTGTAGCCACTTTAGCCACTTTAGCCACTTTTTCCTCTTTTCCTCCACTGCTCTCTTAACCTACTCATCCCACCATGCCGTACCTTTCTTCCTTGTTGTTACTCTTCCCACACCACACACCACTTCAGCATTCCTAACTAAGCAATCCCTATATGCATTCCACAGGCTGTCCAGATCCATTTCGCTCCAGTTCACTGATTCTAACACCTCCTCTGCTTTGGTCTTTTAATCATCTACCATTTCTTTGATCCTCAGCTTCTCAACTTTCAGTCATTCTACCTGACTGCTCCTCTCTCTCCTTATCCACCTCACTCCTCTCAGCTTGATCTTGCATACCACAATCATATGATCTGACAGACCTCCACATCGTCCTCTCACGGTCCTCGTATCAGCAACCATTCCCATCATCGACCTCTGTACGAGCACGTAATCAATTAGGCTTCTTTCAACACGATCCCAGTTCCCTCTATACCATGTATATTTACGTGCATCTTTGTATTTGAAATATGAGTTACAAATGCACAACCTTCCCTCCTGACACATATCCTTTAGCCACTTCCAATTATCATTTTCTCTAGGTACTCCATAACGACCCATTATGTCATCCTCAGGACCAGTGCCTACTCTTCCATTCATATCCCCCCATTACGAACACTTTATAGCTCATGGGCATTTCTCCCGCTACTTCATCCTGCTCATCCCAAAACCTTTTTCCCTCTCACTCCTGTCCTCACACGGTGCATATGCTACAATTACTGCTACTTTCACCCTATCTAACTTGAACTTGACATACATACAACTTGAGCTGACACATTTCTAGTCTCTCATTCCACTCTGCCACACCTCATTCATCAGCAAAGCAACTCATTCCTTGGATCTTCCTCACCCATTCATTCCCGATCACACATTTCACACCCTCCCACTCCTACACTTCACACCTTGTCATCTTCATTTCACACAATGCCATCACGGCATATCTCACATTCTTGAACACGTTCACCACTTCCACCCTCTTGCTCTCATCATTCACACCTCTCACATTCCACATGGCCATGCAAAGCTGCCCATTAGGTTGGGGCCCTGGGCAGGTATTGGGTCCTCCGAGGCTCTCTGAAATGACTGCCATGATTAAGTGATTTGGGATTGGGGAATCTGAGGAACACTTAACCCTGCCCAGAAACCCCGGTTATATAGTTGCCACCCAGCGGAGTAAATGGTTTCCTTGGTACAGGAAATCATTTAGCTTGTCATTCAGTGTAGAGATCATATGGCATCTCTACACTGAGTGAGTGGATGATGGGCACCCCCACCCACCACAATATATATATATATATATATATATATATATATAAATATATATATATATATAGATTGATAGATATAGATATAGATATATATGTAGATATATATATATATATATATATATATATATATATATAGATAGATAGATAGATATAAACAGATAGAAAGATAGATAGATAGATAGATAGATAGATATAGATAGATAGATAGATATAGATAGATAGGTAGATAGATAGATAGACTGATTGATTGATTGACTGATTGATAGACAGATACATAGATAAATATATATTGTATCTTTCATTTAGGAACACAACCTGATAGTAGTCGTGAGATTCGAGATGAGAAAAGAAACGAAAACGATTAGTGAAAGAAATTGAGGTGATTGCAGACCAGGCGGCAGAGGAGGAATGCGAAGCAGAAGTGGAACGTGTTTCTGCTACTGAGGAATTTCGACGTCAGATTCAAGTTATGCAAGTGGAGAGAGATGCACTCCTGACTTAAAAAGAGGAATGGGGAAAAAGAGAGTGTCTGCTTAAGTAACTTTTAACATCTGTTAAAGAAAGAACTCTAAGATATTTTTCCCTTCTCAGGTGGATTATTTTTTATATGATAAGGCTAGAACTAAGTGGTCTGATGATGACATAAGCAAGGCTCTGACTTTGTGAAGTGTCAGCCCAAAGGCTTATCGATACTTGCACAAAAAGTGTTTCCTTCAACTGCCTTCCATTACAACGCTGAATCGTTGGACATGAAAACTTGTTGAACTGGGTACCTTGCAACCTGTTTTCAGCTTACTGCAGCACAAAGCAGGGGCGATGCCTGATCGTGATCGTCTTTGCGTTTTATCATTTGAAGAAAAAAGCGTGTCAAGACAGTGGTGCTATGACAAGGCAACAGATGCAATCTACTCACCTAAAAGTAAAGTGCAGTGCGCAATGATAAGAGGCCTAGTAGGATCGTGGAAACAATTAATATACTATGATTTTGACTTGATGTGACTAAAGAAATTCTCATGGATCAGATCCTCAAAATAGAAAACGCTGGGTTTTATGTTGTTGCAGTGGTTAATGATCTATGCCCAACAAATGTGAGACTCTGGAACAGCTTGGGCATTACTTTGGAAAATACAGGCTTTACCAATCCAGCTGCATCAGACTGGGATATATATGTATTTGATGATGCACCACACTTAATTAAGCTGATAAGAAACAACTTTCTTCATAGTGGGTTTCGCCTTCCATATGGAAAATTGATATTCAGTGGATGTGTATGGGAAATAATTCTAAGGTCCCGTCCACACGAGTATGTAATACCTGACGGGAACTGCCTGCTGAGCGTATATCCTTCGCTTCTTTAGCAGTTTCTGGCGGCCATTGGTCACTACCAGGCACATTTGTTTTGTTGTCCACACGGCAAGCATTGCCTCAGCAACGAGCAAGGGTGTTATAGATAGTTTGCCAGTGGTTTCCCTGCTTATGACGTCATCTGCGCTCGTGCCCGCCAGCTACCTTCTAAATGTGCCCGTCGGGCACTGGCCGTTCGTGTGGACGGGACCTAAGGAGCGTAAGTGACCCGAAAACAGCACATAAGTTGTCACTTAAGCATATTAATGTACAAAGTTTGCAACGTATGAATGTTAAGCTGGCTGTAAATCTTCCTTCCGAAACTACAGCAAAAACACTGCAGCATTTTGGAAATTAAGGGCTTCTTGTAAGCAAGGAATGGGAGGAAACTAAAGGAAACTAGTGTGTTCATTGAGCTGGTCGACTCTTGGTTTGATTTATTTAACTCTAAGACACCAGATAATACCAAATCCTCTCGCAAAGCGAGCAACAGGATAATTTTTTAACCAATATGATTAAAACAGCAAGTACAATGACGGTAGTTGGAAGGAATAGGTTGCTTCAGTTTCAGAAAGGGCTCAAGATATCTTCGAAATCATTACCTAAACTATTTTGCATGGTGAAGGAAAAGTTTAACATATCCTATCTTCTGACTTATAGGTTATCACAGGATGGCTTAGAACACTTTTATTTGGTTATTAGACAAATGGGAGCTGCTTAAGATCATCCTTCCCCTGTTAGTGTTAAAAATCGTGTACGAACACATCTCATTGGTAAGAATATTACCCTCGTGGGTGACAAGTATAACTCAGAAACAAAATGCACTGACATATGCATATCTCAAGGCTGATTTCCTGAGAAGGGGGATGCAACTGACAACGTACAAGTAGAGTTCCTTGACCATGAACTGTGTTTGTCTGCCATGATACTTTCCACTTTAGAAATTAAAAAAAAAAAAAAAAAAAAAAAAAAAAGTAGATGAGCCAGAATCTGTGGATTTTGAGCATGAGATAGAAAAGGAAGGTTTAATGTACTTTGGTGGCTACATAGCAAGTAAGTTCTCCCAGTATGAGTTCTTGAGAGCAGATGGTGAAGGAGATAATAACAGTGTTATGCTGTGTACTCAGAGTTCAACTCCTTGCCCTCTGAGTACGAGTAACTGACGTGGGTTCTTTTCAGGACCGGGTCTAGAGCATCCAACCAATGGAACAGGGCTCAAATACAGGCTAGCCAGTCTTAAACGTATATTACCATAAAAGATACAAGTGCTGGACACAGTAAAAATGACACAGAACAAACACAGTATTAATACATAAGAATAGAAGTTGGACTACAGGATACCAGGTAGTTACAGGTGTCACCCAGGTATGGGAGGCGTCCCATCGGGTATGCACTCTCAAGACAGGCGCAGGTCCCTGGTCACATGATGGATTATCCGGTGTGGGCTGCAGGGCGGTGTCAAGGGAGGTCCTTCTCTGGTGGGGCCTCGGTGTGTGTGGTGGCCCTTGGGGCTGGGTCCGAATAGGGCGAACTGGCGTGCTACTCTGCGCCTGCCCTTGGAAGAGGAGGAGGACAGTTCACCGGGTGGTCTGGGTAGGTCATGGCCTGGAGTCTTGGGGGTGTCCTTCGGCAGCTGGGGGCTGGAATCTTGCCAGCAACAAGAGGCCACCAGAGGCAGTCTGCGGCATCTCGTCCTCAGGAAGTCTGGCAGTGGCTGGTGATGTCGGAGCACTGGCTGTAGTCAGCAATCTCCCATGCTTACGACAGGGCCACTCCAGACACTCTCCAACAGGGACTCTGCTGGGGAGCAAGCTCTGCCCCTCAGGGTGTGGGGGGAGCGCGAGGGGCGTCCCACTCAGCCTCTAGAGGAGTGAGGCGAGCAAGGGATGCTACCCACGAAGGGAACGGCAGGGGTATAGATGCGGGAAATATGATGGACGTTCCCTCCCCAGCAAGCACAGTGGGTGTTGTCGCGGTTTGGCCTTGCCCTGGGAGTACAGGTGAGAGGAGTACGGTGGACGTCCTCTCCCCGGCAAGCACGGTGGGCATTGCCGTGGTCCTGCTCCCAGCGGGGGATGTAGATGAGGGAAGTATGGTGGACGTTCCCTCCCCGACAAGCACGGTGGGCAATGCCACGGTTCTGCTTGGGACTGTATGTGTACAAGTCCCACCCTGATCCTGATGAGTGTTGGTCCAGCTGGAGAGTAGAGCGGCGGGGTGGCACACCTTCTGCTAGCTCCGTTAAGGGGAAGAGCGGCGCATGGTGGCTGGGGATGTAGGCCCGTCTAGCCTGGACCGTTTGTGTGACTCCCTTTGGTCCCTCCGTGGGGTGGGTACTTCATCATCGCACCTGCACGCCTCTCTGTGGTCTCCCCTTGGGGTGGGTATTTCACTACCGTCGTGGGTGAAAAAGTCATGTCTCTGTGGCTGGAGGTGCTTGGTGCTTAATGTAGATGTCTGGTGGGATGGCGTGAGGTGGCGACGGAGGGTGGTCCAGTGGTGTGTTGGTCGGTTTTGCTCCTGGTGTGGGTGGTAGATGATTTCTAGGGTGGAGGTATGGGTTGTCTTCTGTTGGAGGCATAGCAACGGAGAAGTCCCCCTCAGGCGATGTTTGTTCCCCTGGGTGGGGGTTCCACAGTATGTGTCTATTTTCATCCATGACGGCACGGAGTATGGTGACTGGCTAGCGGCTCTAGGCTGAGTGCTGGAGGTGACCTGAGTTTTCTGAGGTCGTGGAGATGCGCCTTAATTGTCCTGGTGGGTCTGGCTACTGGAATTTTCCATCTGGCCTGTTGTATTTTGAGGGTGAGGGGGGGATGTGTTGGATGTGGGTGGACTGGGGGTGGCTTGTGTGAGTGGTGTTGGTGATGTGGATGTTGAGGTGTATCTTGCCGGTGGGTGGGAGAGACGGCCAGATCTGGTTGTAGTGGTGGTGAGGACAGGCGTGGGTGGCAAGGAGCTGGGGCCATGTGGTGAGCCAGTTGGGTGGGGGTAGGGGGTTCTAGGTTTGGGCGGCATGGTTATTTTGTGTTAGGTGGTGGTGTGGTGGTGGTGGTCAAGGAAGGGGTACTGGTGTGGAGTCTGGTGTGAGATGTGGGTATGGAGTGAGGAGTGGGTGAAGATGAGGGGCGTGTGGGTGCAAGGGGTCTGTTCCTGGAAGTTGTGGTGGTGAGAGTATGTGAAGGTGGCGTGGATTGCTGGTCAGGTGGTGGAGTGGCCAGGGATGGTGGTGCAGGGGTGAGGGTTGAGGTGGGAGGTGAGGTTGCTGGGGGCGAGCAGGGAGTTTGTGGTGAGAGTGGGGAGCTGGAGGGGGGTATGGTGGGGGAAGTGATTGTGGAGGGAGGAGTGAGGGTGAGGAGTGTGATGGTGTGATTTAGCATGTGTATGAGTCAGCAGAGTGGTTGGGGGAGGGTGGTGATGATGCTGCGTGCTGGGTGGGGGAGTGAGCATGACATGGCTGAGGGGTGGCAGGTGATGGGCAGAAGGGACACATGTGGTGGTTACAGCAGGTGTGGATGGTGCTGAGGTACTGAATGGTTACTTGGTAGGGGTTGGGGACACTGATGATTGTAAAGAGTCCCATGAACTGGGGTGACAGTTTGGTCGGGACTGGTAATTGGGCCACCATGACAGAGTCGCTGGCTTTTATGGACTGGTGGGGTTGGTGTCAGGCTGGAGATCCTGATGGTTTTGCAGGGGATGTAGCCGGCTTTTGAGGTGGTGGAGGGGGTCGGACATGGGAGATGTGGTGAGTGGTTGTAGGTGGTGTTGGAGCGGCAGGCTGAGTGGAGTTTCCCCGAATACTCATTCATGCGGGGTAATGCCGTCTTCACGGGGACAGGTGTTCATCCCCCATTGCACAATTTTATGTGAGCTGGCCAGTCTCCATTGTGTGTTTCTTCTATTCTGGCTCGTAACTGGTTGAGTAGGGTGCGGTGGCTTCTTTCACATATTCCATTACCCTGTGGCCAGTAGGAGGAGGAGTGGGAGAGTTTGTATCCGAAGATGGAGATGAGTTCCCTCCATATCTTGCTGGTAAACTCTGGGGCATCGTCTGAATGAAGGGCATGGGGGATGCCAAAGTAGGGGAACACATGGCGGATGAGGGTGTTGGCCACAGCAATAGCGTCGTGTTTTTTGGCTGGGCAGGTGATCAGGAATTTTGAGTGTGTCTACGAAAATATTTGTAACCTGATTTTGGTGGTAGGGGTCTGACTATGTCTATGGACAAGAGTTGCCACGGCTTGTGTTTCCTGAAGGGCCGGGTGTCCATGTGGCATCCTTACCGAGTGTGCAAACCCAGCAGGCCTGGACGACTTGTTTGGCCAAGTTAGAGGGGCCAGGTGTCCAATACATGTCACTGAAAACCTGCAGTAGTTTTTTGGTCCCGTGATGTATGCTATTGTCCAATTGTAGGTGTGTCATAGTGTCAAGGGCGGTGTCTGGGTCAAGTGCTATGTGTCCGGTGTGTGTGTGAACAGGTGGTCACTATGTCAGTGGGGCTTGGAAAATATTTGGGGTGGAATCCAGCTGGGGCAACCTTTGTCCTGCCATTGCTGTAGGAGGTTGGTGGCGGCATTGATAGCATAGATGGGTAGCCTGGACAAGGCGTCAGCATTCGTGTGTAATTTTCCCAGCCGATAGGCTATATTGAAGCTAAATTCTTCAAGTGTTTCTCTGCACCTGATCAGCTGAGCGTTGTGGGTTTCGGATTGTTGCAGCCACTGAAGGGACTGGTGGTCTGTAATTATGGTGACATGGGTGCTGGACAGGTAGGCATGGAAGTGGCCCAAGGCTCAGGTGATGCCCAGGCACTCCCATTTGGTGGCGGCATAGTTCTTCTCTGCCTAGCTGAGGATACGGCGGGCACAGGCGATGATGTCCTTCCGTCCCTCTTGGACTTTGGCCAGGATGGCACCGATCGCCACTAGGGATTCGTCGGTGTATAGGCGGAAGGGCAGGGTGTAGTTGGGGAATACGATGATCAGGGCAGTGATGAGGTTGATCGTGAGGTTGTGGAAAGCATGAATACGGTCCTCTGCCCTGGTGAAAGGTTCGCCCTTTCTTGCCATGTGGTGCATGGGCTTTGTGATGTTGGCGAATCCTTTCATGACGTGCCGGTAATAGGATGAGAGGCCAATGAAGGCACAGTTTTCATGAACGTCTTGGGGTAGGGGGAGGTCTGCAACGCACGCAGCTTGTCAGGATCGGGTGCTATGCCTTCCTTGGAGATGACACGTCCATGGAAGGAGACGGACCGCTCAGCCAGGATGCATTTCGATGGCCGGAGCTTGAGCCTTGCCTGTCGGATTCTGGTGAAGACTTGATGAAGTCGTTGGAGGTGGTCGGCCCATGTCCGGATGAAAATGACAACATCATCGAGGTATGCTAGGCATATTTCCCAGGTGAGGCTGCTGAGAACTGATTTCATTAGCCTTGAGAATGTAGTTGGGGCATTGCATAGTCTGAAGGGTAGGGCACTGAACTCGTAATGTTTCCCGTTGCTGGTTGAAAATGCTGTTTTGCCTCTGTCTTCTGGGTGCACAGGAACCTGCCAGTATCCCGATTGGAGGTCAAGGGTGAAGAACCAAGATGCTTCATACAGGGAGTCAAGAGAATCGTCTATCCTGAGTAGGGGAGTGGCGTCTTTGAAGGTTATGTCATTTAGCCGGAGATAGTCCACATAGAATCACATGATGCCATCATTCTTTTTGACCAAGAGTTGGTGGATGGGGATGTGATGCCAGCATTGAGCATTTCCTGGACCTGCCAATCTTCCTCAGCCCGTTGTTTGAGATTTTATCTTCAAGATGGTTGGCCAATGGGTGGCCCTGTGTTGTGGATCTCATGCACCAGGCATGTGATGTGTTCGATGTCCACCGGTCCTGATGAGAAGGGGTCTTGAAAGTCCAGGAGGAGGCGTTGGTGGCTGTCAGCTTGGTTTGGTAAGAAGTGTTCTGGTCGAGGGGAAGGGCAGCAGGGGAAGAGGAGGGTGAGGTGCATAGCTCAGCTTCCTCCATCTCACCGGCCACTAATCCTTTCTGGAGGGTGAGGAGGGTGGTGGAGATGTTGGCGATGTATACTGCTCCGAGGTGGGAAGGGAGGAAGGTGGGAGACAATAAGCAGGAGGAGATGGTTCCCAAAGTTAGGTTTGGAGAAAACAAGATGGAGGTTCCAGTGGGCTGTGCATGTGGAGCCAGGCCTCGTGCTCAGGTGGAATAGTAAAGGTGGAGGTAATGGTGGGAAGGAAGGTGGTGTGTGGGGTGGGGGCAGGAGGGTTAGGGATCATGGTGGGTAAGGTGGAGGAGGCGGAGGGGGGAAGGGGGTCGAGGGAGAAGGGATGGGTGTGCACGTGCAGTATGGCTGTGAGGGGGGGGGGTCTGGTGACTACTGGAAGTGGAGGCACCGCTTGTGGCAATTGATGCTGGTGCACAACTTCTGCAGAAGGTCCAGCCTTAAGTTGCCATCATAGGCATAGCAGATTGAGTTGAATATGATGTATTGGTGCTGGGCGGACACACTCTGATGGATGTCAGGATGTAGGGCCCAGGTTTCCCCACATATAGGCAGGGGGAGCCATCCCCCGCATCTATGAGGTGAGCTGAAGTGGGGAGGAGTGGGCCGAAAGCCGAGGCATGGTGGGAGTAAAATGGTGGTAAAGGCAGGATCTGGCCGCTCCCATATCGACCAGCAGCTTCGCTTTCACTCCGTTCAGTCTCATCTTGTTGCAGACTGGGGGACAATATTTTTGTGAGGTGGCCCCTACCACCGTGGGGAGGTGCGGGGGTGGTCCTAAGAATCAGCTGTTTGTGGGGCATCGTCATTGCCCTGGGGTTGAAGTAGTCGGCGGTGGGGGCATCGTCATTGCCCTGGGGTTGAAGTAGTCGGCGGTGGGGGCATCATCCTCAGTACAGTCATCCTCTAGGAATAAAACTTTGCAGCGCCCCTGGGTGGTTGATCTATGCCGGGCGACTTTCAGCTGCTCCCTTATGTCATGGATAGGGCACTGATGACTAAAGGAGGAACCTCCCAAGGGTTGATGGAGATGAGGTAGGAGTTCTCTCAGGGGTGGGTATTTCGTCATCCTATCTGTGCACCTCTCTGTGGGTGGGGTGCCTCTTTGTGGTGAGTGCCCTCGGAATGGTAAGTGGAGCTGTAGGAACAGTATTGCTGGGGGGCATTCTGGGTTTGGGCTGTTTTGGTTTGCAAGTGGGGACTCTGCTGACAGCGCCAATGTGTTATGGGGTGGTGCAGGTGGTGAGGACACACCTGACCACCTGGATGTATTTATCAAGGTCTCCCGTCGGGTCATAGGTGGTGTAATGTTTTCTGATGGCTCTGAGGAGGATTCTCAGAAGGGTACTGAAGGTATGTTTTTCCCAGGTGGCTGCATCGGCCTCTGAGTAAATGGCAGTGATGAGTCGCCTTGCCTGGATGAGGGTGTTGTCCAGGTTACCGTCATATGTGAGGGCATTGAGCTGGGAAAAGGCAATGACTTTCCCTAGTGCTGGCGTGACTGCCTGGATCACAATTTGATTGAACTGCAGCTATGTCAGCTTTGTAGCGATGCTGGAGACTGCTTTTCCCAGGTGAGGTAGGGTTACTGCAATTTTCTGTCTGTCGTGCTCGAATCCTATGTCTAATAATGGTTTGACCATACACATGTACGTGTCTATGTCGCACTGTTCTGGATCAAACTTTGGCAATTGAACGTGTGGTTTGGCCACCACTTTGTTAACTTTCCCTTTTGTTCCTTGTTGCTCTCTGACTGGATCATGAACCACAGATAGCCACCAGTGTTTTGCTGTGTACTAAGAGTTCAACTCCTTTCCCTCTGAGTACAAGTAACTGACTTGGGTTCTTTTCGGGACCAGGTCTAGAGCATACAACCAAAGGAACAGGGCTCAAATACAGGCTAGCCAGTCTTACACGTATATTACTATAAAAGATACAAGTGCTGGACGCGGTACGAATGACATAGAAAAAACACAGTATTAATACATTAGAATAGGAGCTGGACTACAGGAGACCAGGTAGTTGCAGGTGTCATCCAGGTGTGGGAGGTGTCTCATCGGGTATGTGCTCTCAAGACAGGCGCAGGTCCCTGGTCATGTGATGGATCGTCTGGCGTGGGCTGCGAGGCTGTGTTGAGGGAGGACCTTCTCTGGTGGGGCCTCAGTGTGTGTGGTGGCCCTCAGGGCTGGGGCTGAATAGGGCAAGCAGGCATGCAACTCTGCACCTGCCCTTGGAAGAGGACGAGGACGGCTCACTGGGTGGTCTGGGTAGGTCCCAGCCTGGAGTCTTGGGGGTGTCCTTCGACAGCTGGGGGCTGTGGTCTCACTGGTGTCGAGAGGCTGTCAGGGGAGGCCTGCAGTGACGCGTCCTTGCAGAGTCCAACATCGGCTGGTGACATTGGGGTGCCGGCTGTAGTGATCAAACTCCCAGGCTCACGATGGGGGCTACTCCAGACACTCTCCAACAGGGATTCCACTGGGGAGCAAACTCCCCACTCGGCTTCTGGAGGAGTGAGGCTAATAAGGGATGCTACCCATGAAGGGAGCCGCAGGGGCAGTACATGAGGGAAGTACGGCGGACGTTTCCTCCCTGACGGACATATTTTTTGTGCCGCTGTTGTTCTACTAGTTCCTGGGATGGCAGGTGAGGGAAGTACAGTGGATGTTCTCTCCCCGGCAGGCATGGTGGGTGTTGCCATGATCCTGGTCCCTGTAAAGGTGGCAGATGACGGAAGTACAGTGGAAGTTTCATCCCCGGCAAACACGGTGGGCGTTGTCTCAGTTCTGCCTTGCCCTGGGAGGACAGGTGAGAGGAGTATGGTGGAAGTCCTCTCCCCAGCAAGCATGGTGGTCATTGCCGTGGTCCTGCTCCCAGCAGGGTTCTAGATGAGGGAAGTACGGTGGACATTCCCTCCCCGACAAGCACGGCAGTTGTTGCCGTGGTTCTACTTGGGACTGTATGTGTACAAGTCCCACCCTGATCCTGGCAAGTGCTGGTCCAGCTGGAGAGTAGTGCAGCGGGGTGGCACACCTTCTGCTAGCTCTGTTGAGGGGAAGAGGGGCACATGGTGGAGGGGGATGTAGATCCGTCTAGCCTGGGCCCTTTGCACAACTCCCTGTGGTCTCTCCCTGGGGTGGGTATTTCGTCATCCCATCCACGCACCTCTCGGTGGTCTCCCCTTGGGGTGGGTATTTCAAACAGTAACTGGGTAGAATTTATAAGCAGGCAGGTGGGATAATTAATCGTACCCAGTGAAGAGTTTCAGAAACAATTAAGAGTGACGGAAAATTTGTTTCAGTGTTACCATGGGAACCAGTTAAAGCCAGGAGAGGGAGCCATGAAAGCTCTTACAAAAGATATTGATAAATCTGTTGCTTTGCCTTCAGATATTGTTCAGTGCTTTGTTCGGTGCTGTGTAGTTTTTAGAATGTGCATTCTAAACAATTGTATAAACTCAAGCCAATATAACAAAAAAAAAAAAAAATGAAAACGCTAGTAGAGGGCAATAGCATACATTTTCTATTCACTTATGTAATTTTAAGAAAATGGAGCTGCCAATGAAAGCTTGGAAAACTGTACACTACAGAAAATGGAGCAGACTGAAGTATGGCTAGGGGAGAGAGGGGGAGAGGGACAGGTAGGCTGCATGATGTCATGCCACTTGCGTACAGTTAGACCTGGTATCTCTTTAGACCTTGAGATAGACAACATTAACCGTTCGACTAGTAAAGATCCATCCCAGGTTAAATATATTCGTCTGGTGGTGGACTGATTAAAATGAGAAAAAAAGTAAAATGTCACTGGAATGAAAAGGGTTAAAATGTCAGGAAGGAGAAAGAACGAACTGTAAATAGACATCTCCATATCAAAGGGATGCCCTCGCGCAGTGGTACCAATAAAGCAGGAAAACTCTGCTGGTGGGTTTTACAAACAAAAGTACATAACACCATAAGAAGAGAAAATTACTGCAGTAGGCTGCAGTTGGCTCATGCTGGGCACGTCCTACAAGAGTGACTACAAGAATAAGACAAGATTAGTAAAGAATGCTCTCCCCCCCAACCAAATCCTGCGGTCAAACCGACGGGAAAGTGTCTAATCAGATGAGCTATGAGATCAGACCATTCCCTGTAGCCTTGATTGAAGCTAAAGAAATCTTTCGCAAAGCTGACAAACCACAGCTGGCACAAGCAGTCACTGAGTTTGTGAGTGAGTAATCAAATAATGCTATCATGGATTCTCTTCTACCAACTGGTCATCATGTTCTCGACGGTGGCCCCCTGGTCAATTGCTTGCTATGAAGAAGAGGTTAGAGTTATGGTGCCATTGCATGGTCGTATGCCAACTATACCATTCACCATTATGGTAAAGCAACTGTAGTCTTTGATGGGTATGGTGACGGTCCTTCCATCAAGGACAATGTGCATTAGCAACGTACTCGAAACACCCACTCGATCATCAGCTTCAGTGCAAAAACTGAGTTTGTGAAATGAAAAGATTTCCTTTCCAGACCCTGTAACAAACAAGGACTTGTTGACCTTGTGACTGAGGAACTAAGGAAGAAAGGCTACACTGTTATCAATGCATCAGGGGATGCAGACATGGACATTGCCAAAGCTGCAATCAAGGAGTTGCAACGTCAGCCCATAACCTTGATAGGGGAGGATACAGACTTACTCATTCTCCTCTACTGTGCTGAGACAAACAATAAGGGTCTTTTAAGTCCACAGTTCTTAAGGTATACGACATCAACAGAATAAAACAAGTCCTAGGTAGTGACTTGTGTTCGCAACTGCTGTTCATTTACGCTTCCATGGGATGCAATACAATTTCGTGCATGTATAGTGTTGGCAAAAAGTCGGCGTTTCAAAAACTTGTCAGTGGCGGCTCAAGTATCCAGACCAGCGCAAATGCGATTCTGCTCCCAAATCAAGCAAGCAATGTCACTGAGAACCTTGGGTGTGAGATGATGGCAATTATGTTTTACTGTAAGCAGACTGATTCATATTCGCTTTGCATTGCAATCATCTTAGCAAAAAAATCGTTTCTGCCAAGGTATTCGTTACCCCTGAACATCCTCCTCCTACCGAGTCCTCGACTAAATACCATTGCTTTAGAGTGTAGTATTAGATAATGGTCTGGGTTGGAAAGAAGAGTGATATGAATGTGGTAGATTGGGTGTAGAAGCGGAGGACAATCAGTTCGTGCCAGTTATGACTGAGAGGGTTGCTGCCGTGGATGGTCTGCTGCAGATGGCCTACTGCAATTGCACAACTGCTTGCTGAACACCATGGTGTACTTTGAGAAGTTACTGACTATCATGCAGCACATCCGCTTGTGGACCATGTCAAATCAAAAACTGAAAATCAAGACAGACTATCTTAACTGAAGATGAGTGTGACAGTGACTTGGAAATTTGGTGTGGATCAAAAGTGTTTGCAGAAACGAATTGTGTTGGATTTACATTAACATTATACTTGTAATCACTTCACCATACTTTTAATATACTAATTAGATTGCTAGATCCCCAACAGATAGGGTTATTTGCACTGGAATTAATTGTCTTCATTAATGTCATGCGCATTTTCAAGGTTTTGCGACCATGTTGGTTCGCCATCTTGGATTTCAGTTATGCAATCACTTCACTATAATTCAAATGTAACAGTTAAATTTCTGGATCCCAGCAACATGGATTTAGGCACGAAAATTACTTTTTATGGTGAATGATGGAGTCACAGGCATTTTCATAGCTTGGCAACTGTATTAGTCAGCCATCTTGAATTTCACAATTATGTAATCTCTTCACCACAGTTTAAATATGCTAACTGGATTCCCAGATCCCCAAAACATGGGGTTAGACATCAAAATTATTTGTCTAGAATATATAATAAAGAAGTAATGGACACATTAGTGATTTAGTGGTCATCTTGGAAGCCATCTTGAACAAAACGACATTTCCAGTGATCAGACTGTAGTAGACTTCTGTTATGTTATTAAGCATACTTAATACTATAGAAAACCAGTGAAAAACCTTTTCTAACAATTTTTTGCGGGCCAAACCATAAATGTAGCCGACTAGAAGGAACACAAGCCATATAAGAAAACTGTCCCAGACATTTTTTCACAAAGAAAAAAAGGGGGGGGGGGGCAAAAAATACTATGATAATGAATCCTGAAAACGAAAAAGAATGAATTAGTTCCGGTACCGGTTATTGATTTCTTATCGTATTCATCCTTATCATATGCTTATCTAGCCTTTACGTGAAACTCTCAATGTAAGGGGTAGCAGCTACATCACTCAGTAGCTTATTCCATTCGTCCACTATACTGCCAAACCATTTTTTACCTGTTTCCTTACTAAAACTGATTATATCTAGTTTGAAATCATTTTTTCTAGTTCTTTCCTTTATGCTTACTTTAAGTACCTTGCTAATATCGCCTTTATTTACTCATTTCATCCACTTAAACACCTGAAAGAAGTCTCCTCTTCCTCTAACCTTTTCTAGTGAGTGCAAATTTTGTCTTAAGTCTGTCTTCATATGAAAGGATCCAAACATCACATTCTGTTATTATCATTCTCCTCTGAACCTTTTCTAACAAATTAATATCCATTCTATAGTCTATATCTATCTATAGCCAGACGTCTTAATCCCGTACGGGGTGGCCATAAATAATAATTCTCCTCCATGTCACCTTCTTCCCGGCCAAGGTTTCTGTTTTGTTTAATTTCGTCTGTTAATGTGGAAAAATGATGACATCTGGCAACTATGCATTGCATTTTTATGCTGTAATATGAAAATCATGTGATGAAAATACAATGCATCAATATGCATGAGCTATAACAGTATCCATCATTAAGGGTCGTAACAGATAATTTACATAGAATGGGCGATGTGGACACATCCACGTAGCGAAGAATAAAATTCCACAGTTGCACTTACGTTCATTTCTTGTCTTTAAAAAACAGATACTGCAAGCACAGATTTTTTTTTTTTGCAATAAACCTGTATCTCTTTTTTTTTACAATAACAGGACAGATTAAGAAAAAAAAAAAGAATAATCCATATTCCTGAATCCAGGTGTCCTCCATTCATAAAAAAATATGTAACAGTTGGACTTTAATTAAACAGCCATAGGTTAAATTTTGGGAGGAAACTACTCTGAGGAAGCGAGATCCAACGAGATACAGTTCGGGAAATAAAAGATTTATGATAGGCAGATGTTCTGCAATATGGCAATGGTACAGTCCAGTCATGATTGCTACCAGATACCCGTGTAGCACAGGGGGAAGGCATGGAGAGGTGGCACAATGGACGCAACTTCTTCTGACCTTTTTCCAAAAAAGTATTTATAAAATATTGCGAGGGAGGCAACATTCATTCTTACCTGTAGGGGAGGTAGCTCATTTGTAATATAGGATTATTAATAATTCTAACAGCTTTGTTCTGAATTTTGTCTCCTTGTTTTAGTGCACCTCTCCACATCCATTCCACAAGGGTGAGCAATATTCCAGCTGAGAGTGCACATGACTCTTGTAAATTATGGCTAACTGCCGACGGTGAAGAAGTTACGGACTATGTACAATAAACCAAGTTTCTTTGACATAATTTTGGCAAGTGATCTAATATGAGAGGTCCAGCTAAGGGCATTGTTAAGTGAAACACCGAGAATTTCAATACTCTTAGAGATAGGAATATTACTAGAACTGAAGGTAATATTGGTAATTGTATATGTGTGGTTTTCCTATCAATAAAATTAATGAGAATGTTATTTTGTCCCTTTTCAGTGACCTTGGATATGTCTTGATTTATAGAGACTGCTGTAGCCTACTGGGCTGTGATTTAGAGATATTAAACTTTGTGAATGGGTGTTTAAGTGTGAATGGACTGTGAAGTGTTGAGTCATCTGCATATGAATGGATGGGATTAATGGTGAGAAATAAGATATCATTAATATCAATTAGAAACAGAGTTGGAGCCAGAACTGATCCCTGCGGCATGCTGGCATTGATTGAGTGGAAATTAGAATATACATTATCTACTTTCACGTTTCAGTCACTGAGATATGAGGAAAACAGAGGACCAAACGATGATAGGCCATAGAAAGGGAGTTTGGATAGTAGGGAACGGAGCCACACTCTGTCAAAAGCTTAGAAATATGAAGGGGCTACTGCATGAGTTTCTCCATGTTGGTTAACTGACTGATGGATGGTATGAGTCAGAAGGTTGAGTATATCACAATTTAGCTAGAACAGAAGCAAGTTCTGGGTAACATTTTTTCACAACAACTAATTCCATCTTGACCTGGAGCTTTGTTGGTTGGTAAATTGTCTAGGATAGATTTTACAGTCCGTAACTTAGGTGGAGCAATAAGGAAGAGTCAATATAGAGTACAGTGAAGTTGTGGCTGACTTTCTCTAAGATATAATTTGTAGGAAATGTTCTGGCAAGGATGTGTGCTTTGCCACGCAGGTCATTTATAGTGTTACCATCTGCAGATTATAGTGGGGGAATAGGTGATATGTCGTTAAAGTTATTATTGAAAAAACTGAGAGTTGACCAGAATATCCTCTTGTCATTAGGATTATTTAATTGTTTGGATGCTTGGTTGTGATGAAAGTTTGATTTAGCGAAATTTATTACTGTATTTGCATGATTTCAAGCATTTTTAAACCGACAGCAATTCGGATGTGTGTGTTTTTAAGTAAGAGTTATATGCCAAGGACTTTTCAGTCGTTCCTCTCTCTCTCTCTCTCTCTCTCCAAGAGCGCTGAATTGTTGTGTTCATAAAGATATTCCCAAAATCTTAACTGTTCTAGAATGACGTCAAAGCTAGCACATGTATGTACAATAACGCCACCACATGTTACAGTCACCGAGAACTTCAGAATTAAGTAAAGCGTTTTCCATCGACATGGTGCTTACATTGGAAATGTCTGTTATGGCCAACTGTCGTAAAAAGGCCTCTTGGATGTAAACTGCAAGTCATCTTTCATTTCTCATCATGACTGAACATGTATGAACATTTTTTTGTACAATAAACTCTGGAAGTGCTACATCTCCCTAATCCCTTGTTTTTATCATTACTAAGGTACTCACCAACTTCTGTGCAAGAAACCACAACCGCCGGTGATTTTAACCCAGTCAGTGCGATGATGCCTTTCTTTATATTCCATTCTTTTTAAATGTAAGCCATTATATTCAGTCTTGGGGAGCCTTATCGTCGAATTACTGACGTGAGGATAGTTCATGATTCTTCCATTGAATAAAATAATTTAGTGGTGGAGAGTAATATATAATAGGAACCATCGTACTGAAAGGATTAAGATGAAAATGTGTTCGTCTCTTACCTGCAAAAACAGAAAAATAAATTAGTGATAGAAGACGGTGACATATAAGATTTCTCTCTCTCTCTCTCTCTCATTAGTAAACATACACATATTTACTTTAATTATCAGTCTCCTTTACGTTCTCATTCAGTGGTAGAGACAGACGCCAAGACCAACAATACAAAGCTCTTGTCCACTCACACACCTTCACCCCCTGCCTCTCTCTCTCTCTCTCTCTCTCTCTCTCTCTCTCTCTCTCTCTCCGCGTTGTCACAAGCCTCGCGGCAAAACCCGAGTACTCTACCCAGTGTCACCCAAAACAAACATATGAGTCGCCTGAGCCTCGGATTTTTGCAGTATCTGAATGAAATTGGTTTAAGCAAGAATAAAATGACTGGATCTTACTGAATAACAGGACTTGATCCTACTGAATAAAAGGACTTGATCTTACTGAATAAAAGGACTGGATGTTACTGAATAAAAGGACTGGATCTTAATGAATAAAAGGACTTGATCTTACTGAATAAAAGGACTTGATCTTACTGAATAAAAGGACTTGATCTTACTGAATAAAAGGACTGGATCTTACTGAATAAAAGGACTGGATCTTACTGAATAAAAGGACTGGATCTTACTGAAGGAGTTATAGCGTGTTTCCTGGCCGATATGGGTGTCCCTTACATCGATTGACTAGTATTAAAGATGCAATTATTATTATTACTATTATTTTAATTACTGGTATTATTATTATTATTATTAGTAGTAGTAGTAGTAGTAGTAGTAGTAGTAGTAGTAGTGTTATTATTATTATTATTATTGTTATTATTATTATTATTATTATTACTGTCGTTGTTCTTATTGTCGTTGTTGTTGTCATTGTTGTCGCTTGTGGTGGTGGTGGTGGTGTCGTTGTTGTTGTTGTCGTTGTTTTTATTGTTCCTATTATTGTTGTCATTGTTGTTATTGTTGTTGTTGTTGTTGCCACATGTTTTTGTTGTTGCTATTGTTGTTGTTGTTGTTGCTGCTGTTGTTTTTGTTGTTGTCGTCGTCATTGTTGTTGTTGTTGTTGTTGTCGTTGTCGTTGTTGTTGTCGTTGTTGTCATGGTTGTTTTTGTTGTTGTGTTGTCATTGCTGTTGTTGTTGTCATTGCTGTTGTTGTTGTCATTGTTGTTGTTGTTGTCATTGTTGTTGTGTTGTCATTGTTGTTGTTGTTGTCATTGCTGTTGTTGTTGTCATTGTTGTTGTTGTCATTGTTGTTGTTGTCATTGTTGTTGTTGTCATTGTTGTTGTTGTCATTGTTGTTGTTGTTGTCATTGTTGTTGTTGTCATTGTTGTTGTTGTTGTTGTTGTTGTCACTGTTGTTGTTGTTGTTGTCATTGTTGTTGTTGTTGTCATTGTTGTTGTTGTTGTCATTGTTGTTGTTGTTGTCATTGTTGTTGTTGTCATTGTTGTTGTTGTTGTCATTGTTGTATCTGTTGTCATTGTTGTTGTTGTTGTCGTTGTTGTCGTTGTTGTTGTCACTGTTGTTGTCGTTGTTGTTGTTGTCATTGTTGTTGTTGTTGTCATTGTTGTTGTCATTGTTGTTGTTGTCATTGTTGTTGTTGTTGTCATTGTTGTTGTTGTTGTCATTGTTGTATCTGTTGTCATTGTTGTTGTTGTTGTTGTTGTCATTGTTGTTGTTGTCATTGTTGTTGTTGTTGTTGTCATTGTTGTAGTTGTGGTTGTTGTTGTTGTTGTCATTGTTGTTGTAGTTGTTGTCATTGTTGTTGTTGTCATTGTTGTTGTCATTGTTGTTGTTGTTGTTGTTGTTGTCATTGTTGTTGTTGTCATTGTTGTTGTCGTTGTTGTCATTGTTGTTGTCATTGTTGTTGTTGTTGTCATTGTTGTTGTTGTCATTGTTGTTGTTGTTGTCATTGTTGTTGTTGTTGTCATTGTTGTTGTTGTCATTGTTGTTGTTGTTGTCGTTGTTGTTTTTGTTGTCGTTGTTGTTTTTGTTGTCGTTGTTGTTTTTGTTGTCGTTGTTGTTTTTGTTGTCGTTGTTATTGCTGTCGTTGTTGTGTTGTCATTGTTGTTGTAGTTGTTATCGTTGCTGTTGCTGTTGTTGTTGTTGTTGTCATTGTTGTTGCCCTAGGTTCGTCTGAGTGTGGACCCGATGGACTGAAGGCTGAAGCTGCCCTTTCACTGTCCACCATCCTCCTTTCGAGGGACTGGGAGGGAGCTGAGGGACGTTTGTTTACCGAGTGAATGTTTCCCTCTCCATGGCCCACCGAATATATGAACCCAAAACAATACAATCAGAGAAAGTTCGCCTCACTCCCATATATCACAGGCTTATGTGCTTCTTATTCTGATCACATTCAGCCGATTTTTATCAGTCACAGGACATCCACTGGTCGCATATTTCCGTTCTATATGGGTATTCGTCTCAGTACCACAGCCAGCCACCTGTCATGCAGCCCTAGCGGGAAGGGTTAGGTGTAACAGAAACTGACAATTTGCAGGAATTTTGCCTGGGAAACACATTGAGCATATTCTCGAGAAAATCATATGGTGAGTTTTGAAACGACGAGGCGAGCGTCGTTCCTGGCGGAGGGTTCCGGTGGTGAGACGAGTAGGCATACAAAACGGAAATATGCCCACAGGTCAGCATGGAATATAGTGTCTCATTATAATCTCTCACATTATATCGCCTATATCAGTATACCTGCACTGGGGCTGATGTGTATTTTATTGTCTTCTGATCACCCCCGGATGATTTTTACCGGACCCTCCCAGATGTCGGCTTATGAAAGTGTCTGATTCTGAGTCATTTAAATTGACAAGGAGAATGTCCCTTGCTTTATTTTGTGCCAGCCGGCCCCGTGCAGCACCACCAGAACATTCTACACTGTCGTAATATAATACAAGATCTGTCATGTGAACATTGTCTAAAACCTCGAGAAATAAGAAATAAAAACAATATATACACATAAAAATACGGCTAAAGTAACAAGTAAATGAACACAAAGAAATGGAAATAATGTTTCAACCTTTAGACCTCTGGCATCCCAAAGCAGGCCACACAGCTCTCTCTCTCTCTCTCTCTCTGAGTGTGTGCGTGTGTGTGTGTGTGTGTGTGTGTGTTCAGAAGCGAGAGGGCAAACTTTCAACTGCTCCCCGCCCTCCCTATCTCCTTCCCCTAATCCCACCTAAACAATGAAATTCAATAATATGAAATTAATATTTCTATGTAGTTTATTCGTGCCTTTTGGAGGGTTAGGCAAAAAAGAAAAAAAAAAAACACACTATTCTAGTATTCAGCCACAGGTAAATCCATAGGTCTTAATGGAATGTATATACCTTGTGCCTAGTATATATAAAGACTCCTTGGTACTGAAAACGTTAAAATATTTCTCTTTTCCGTCGTACGAAGATGAAGTGTTTTCACAGTTGCGGCGAAAATGGCGAGATAATGAAGGGCGACGTGGAGGGAGAAAAAATTACCCAAACAAAAGTAAAAAAGTGTGAGGGTGGCGGAGCACACACACACACACACACACACACACACACACACACGTGGCCGCTGGGGAAGACTCATCGACAGCCCGTGTCAACTATTCTTCCTTTTCTTCTGCCTCTTCTATTTCCTCTTCCTATTCCGTCCTCTTTTTCCCATCGTCCCTCCTTTTCTTCTGTTTCCTTCTTCTCTTCTTTTCTTCTTCTTTTGCTTCTTCTTCTTCTAATAGTAATGCTAATAATAATAATAATAATAATAATAATAATAATGATAATAAAAATAATAATAATAATAATAATAGTATACCAGTTAGAGAGGTCGTACATCAGGCGGAATATATTAAAAATGATGCTACAGAAAGTACCTTGTGTTTTGCGTATTGCTAATATCACTGGCAAGAGATTTCAGCGAGTTTGGGAAACTTCCTTTGAAAAGACGAAGAAGACGTCGTAACCTAACCTACATTAACCTAACCTAAGCTAACCTAATCTAAACCTATGCCAAACTACGATCAAGAAAACTGATCTAACCTAACTTAGCGTACTCAGGTGCTACGCCAAACTAAACTTAATTAATGCAGTGTAAACTACAGTAACAACCTAACCTAACCTAACTTCCCATAATTTATCCTAATGGTGGACAAGTCTTTCGCTCTGGGCAAGGGTTATGAAACCTGTGGCCCTTTATCACACACACACACACACACACACACACACACACACACACACACACACACACACACACACACACACACACACACACACACGCGCACGCGCGCGCGCTGGAGGTGAGTATGCTAAATAATATCATGTGGTGACAGCAAAATTAAATACAGGGCTAAAGAATATATTATTTAACCAGTCTGTCCCGAGAAGTATCCCCAGGTTGAATAAATCTGTCTCGTGGTACCCTCCCATGGAAGAGCTTTCGCTGACACTGTATTTGCGTCGTGCAGGCACAACCTTCAACTAGCATAACTGTCAGAATAACCTACTATGCGATCAGTTTAAGAAAAAAAAGTCCAACTCTCAATACAGCTCACTCCAAGTTCATAAACACCTTGCACATCTTCTTGTAATCAGATCATGTCAGGAGAATTCAGATCTGCTTGTATTTAAGGGCATATCAAGTTCATTTAATGTCATAGAGGTTTAAGTTCATTCCGACCATTCCCACTGTCAGATCAATTCAGGGTCGTTCACGTCCCAGTTACAGTATGTCCAGTGAGGTTCATTAACGCCATTTCAGGTTCAGTATATACGGTATATATATATATATATATATATATATATATATATATATATATATATATATATATATATATAAACACACACACACGGGCTCGTAGACCCATCTAGCAACAAACTCTCATCCCTTTTCTGTCCAACTCTCTAATGCAAGAGTTAACCGTTACTCCCAGTTCATTTATGAAACAGGTCAATTCTGGAAGTGTCTCACACTGTATTTCCTACTGCCTATGATCTCCAGTCTTTCAAACGCAGTTTTTCCAGGCATCTCGAAATGAACGGATCTTTAAATCTGGCTCACTTTTTTTTTTTTTTCTCCTTAAAAGGAACGGTTTGCGAGCTCCTGGCCTCTGGTTCCTTCTTCCTTGCATGAATAAAAACACACACACACACACACACACACACACACACACACACACACATTTTAAACTAAACTGATACTAACAGGTCCAGTGAGGATCATCAACGCCATTTCAGGATCAGTCAGGTCCTTCATAATCCAGTTCAGGCCATTTCAAGATTCCACGTTAATTAAGTTTAGCTTAGAGGAAGTCTGGTTCAACTGTAGGTAGTTTATTGTATATAGGCAGAGGTTTTCGTCTTTTGCAGCTTATTTCTCGTGACTCAGTGGGAGAATTTAACAATTACCTGGTTCTACGTCCTTTCTGTAGCACTTCATCAATACTAGCACCACATTCTGGCGTTAACTTATGCTCTAGCTCATTATTCACTGTTGAAAGACGAAAATTTTACGTCCAGTGAAAATGAAGAGAGCACATGTCCATTCAGGGTCATCACCTCTACTTGAGGGGAGCCGGTGGTGCAGTGGTAACATCAAGCTCACAACTAGAACACTTTGGGTTCGGTTCTTAGGTCAGCCAAATTTTTGGATAAAGTTTGTTTCTCATGTCCTTATTCACCCAGCAGTACAAATGGAGACCTGGATGGAAATTCGACTGTTGTGTGTCGTGTTCGAAGGGAACTTTGTGACGATGTAAAACTATTTATTTATCTGCCTTAATGACCGTCGTGTGGTCGATAGGGGTTAATGTCAAGTCTGTCTGCTACAACTAGGCCTAGTCAGATCAGTTCAAGACCGTTCCATTCATTTCATGTCCAGTCAGATCAGTTAAGGTAAAGGTAGGTTCATAAAAGTACATTCACATAAATTTAAGGTACTTTGACAACTTCAGATCCATTCAGGAAAATTCAGGTTTCTTCAGGGATCAGCATCCACTAAGGTCAGTTTTGATCCATTACAGTCGTTCATTGTTCACATATAATGCAAATCTGTTTCAGCTAATATATGTCCTTCCCTGTTATTTCAAATCACTTGGCATCCATTACATCTATCCAAGTTAGTATAGGTAGATTTACCTCTTGTCTATGAAATTTTGTGCCAAACCATCAACCTTATTGGTGCTGATCTATCAGCTCGGGTCTTTAGGCCGGGAGTGGGTAGGAAGACAGGAACTAACAAGGTGGGTTGGGGTAGTGATGGTAGGTGAGGCATGACGGGAGGGGGAGGGAGGAATATACCTTGTGAAGATGGTCAGTATAGGCCTATATCTACCGGTAAGGTATTGCGTTGTACTGCAGATGGCACTGGAAACTTCGTATCACCCCTTCCTTGAGGAATTCATAGTTTTTTCACAATTTTTTATCTTCTTGTAAGGTAGTGAAGCAAACGGTGTTCATATTAGAAATAAATAAAAAGCGCTAAGGAGAATATCAATGTTCAATGCACGTAATAAATAGCTAAATGTGCTGTCAGATCTTACATGCCACTTTGAAAACGGCACACAGTCAAAGATTTTTTCCATTATCGTCGGAGAAGCAAAGTATGAGTGGGATGACTGGATGTGAAAGTGTAGTGGCCATGTTATTGCTGGATTCATAGGCTTTGCAACACCATTTCCTCAGGGGTATATTTTTCCATTTTACGCTTAAAAAAAATCCTCTTGTATAACACCAGTGGAAATCTGTGTCGATGTTAAAACGAAGTGAATGGTGATGCGGGGAAGTAAGTATGGCTGTGGCTGAGAAGAGACGTGCATATGAACTGTGGCAGCAGAGGAAGGATGAGGTGCCATATGACAGGCATAAGGAAAAGAGGAATAGGGCTAGAAGGGCTGTGCGTGATGCTAAAGTGGCAGCAGATGAGAGGTGGGGTAGGCAGTTGACTGAGAATTTTCAACAGAATAAGAAAATGTTTTGGAAGGAGGTGAAAAGGATGCGAAAGGGAGAGCCTGGGAAGCAAGAGCGAGTAACAGAAGAGGATGGAAGGATGTTAATTGAGATGGATGCAGTAAGGAAGAGTTGGGTGGAGTATTTTGAAAGATTGTTAACTGTAGAGGAAGAAAGGGAGGCTGAGATTGTGGCAGATGGAAGGGTGCAAGGAATAAAAGTGTTGGGAGACTTGAATGTTTCTTTGATCACGAAGGAAGAAGTGTAGAAGGCAGTAAAGTTGATGAAAACAGTGAAAGCTGCAGGTATGGATGGGTGTGTTGTGGAATGCCTGAAAGATGGTGGAGCGACTATTGTTGACTGGTTAGTGAAATTGTTGAATGTGTGCTTTGTGAAAGGCATGGTGCCATTTGACTGGGCAAGTGCTTGTGTGGTCCCGTCGTATAAAGGTAAGGGTTGATAAGTATGAAGGTACTATTGCTGGGTGTTGTAGGTAAGGTGTATGGTAGAGTGTTAGTTAAGAGAGTTAGAGATGGTACAGAGGGAATGGTTGGTGATGAGCAGTGTGGCTCTAGGAGAGGGAGGGGATGCGTGGATCAGGTGTTTGCTGTGAGACAGATGTGTGAAAAGTATTTAGCGAAAGGTAAGGATGTGTTTTGGGCGTTCATGGATTTAGAGAAAGCCTATGACAGAATTGATAGGGAGGCATTGTGGACTGTTTAAAGATTGTATGGACTTGACGGTAGGTTATTAATTAAAGGAGTGAAAAGTTTTTATGTAAACAGTAGAGCGTGTGTGAGAGTGGGAAATACTGTGAGTGATTGGTTTCCCGTGAGAGTGGGGCTACGGCAGGGATGTATGCTATTGCCTTGGTTGTTTAATATTTATGTGGATGGTCATGTAAGTGAGGTGAATGCAAGAGTGTTAGGTGGATGTCTGAGTCTGGTGAATGTTGATGGTAGAGAGTGGAATCTGAAGCAGCTGCTGTCTGCAGATGATACTGCACTGGTGGCTGATTCAGAGGAGAGATTGAGACAGTTGGTAGAGGAGTTTGGAAAGGTGTGTGAAAGGAGGATATTGAAAGTAAATGACAATAGGAGTAAAGTGATGAAGTGTACGAGGTTGGTAGATGGTAGGAGGATGAATATAGTTTTGAATGGTGAGTTGCTTGATGAGGTAGAGTGTTTTAAGTATTTTGGGTCACATGTTGCTATGGATGGAAGAATAGATCCAGCAGTGCAGTTTAGAATGAATGAAGTAGGAAAGGTGCTGGAAGGAATGAAAAGTGTTTAGATGTCATTTGCTTAGAATGGATGTAAAGAGAAGGCTGTATGAGGGTGTTGTGGTACCGACTGCATTATATGGGGCTGAAACACGGAATGGGTGTAGCAGAGAGGAAAAATATGAATGTAATGGAGATGTGTCTGAGGAGTATGTGCGGAGTGACGCGTATGGATCGAGTGAGAAATGTTGGCGTGCGAAGGAGAATTAGAGTTGTGCGGGAGATGGCTGATCGAGTTCAGCAGAGGGTGTTGCGATGGTTTGGGCATATGGAGAGAATGGGTAATGAGCGATTGGTGAAAAAGTTAACTAGATCTGATGTGAGAGGTGTAAGACTGAGAGGAAGATCAGGAATAGGATAGATGGACAGTGTGAAGAGAGCGTTGGATGCGAGAGCGATGTCTGTTGAGCAAGGAAGAGTGGCTGTGCGTGACAGAAATGAATGAAGAGAAATTGTGAATGAATAAATGATGACGCAACCCTGAGGGGATATTCTCCCGCATTTGTCTGATCAGCTGATCAGGTCAGGTGTGGGTAAGGGGATGGGTCTGTTATGATGTGGCAGGGGTAAACCAGCTCTGCTGTCGGGCCCTGCTGCGGATGTCACTGATTGCACTGCTCGTGCAGTGTGGTGCGGTGAGGATCTCTCCCTTCTCCGCTTTGGAGCTAGGATGCGAATGCATGTGCTTGAGCAGCTGAGTAAATTGGAAGTGTGTCGTCCTGTCTCGGCTACCTCCCTCTCCTTGGGGGAAGCATCCTAGGTATATAGATAGATAGATAGACAACATGTAACCTAATGCATAGTACAAGTATGCAGAATAAATAGCCAAGGAAGTGCTACGACGTCTCCTGTGCCACTAAGAATACGACCAAAAGACAGGTTGATAGGGAGGTGGATGGCCAGGAGTCTTACTCATCCTAAGATGAAAAACTGGAGATACAAGAAAACACACACACACACACACACACACACACACACACACACACACACACACACACACACACAAATGACGGACTGAAGAGACCAAAAAATATCGGACTGAAGAGGTTAATGATGTTTTCCATGGCACAAGGGGCTGTGTGTTAGACAGCACCTCATCCTTTGCGATATATTTAGCACAGTGCTCCTTGTCATACTCATTTGCGTCATTTGTACGCTATTATATAAACAGTGTTCTCATTAGTAATAAGCTATACATATCAAAGGCTATTCAGGTGTAATGTGCAGGTTAGATCGTTAAGGAAAAGGTGATATGGAATAGCCAGTGTCAGTTAATATATGACCCAAGGGACGGAGAGAAGGGCAGCTGATCACATTTTTACCCCTTACTCGAGACAACAGGGTCCCGCTCCCGGTGTGGATGGAATTTGTGAATAAAGGCCAAAAAAGACCCACGACCTCCTGTTATCATTTTAATTACTTTGTCGTGACCCTCGCCCGTACCGAAGACCAAGACCAGGGCCGTATTTACAAAGGATCCTAAATGATTTTTTACATGGAGTAAACCCCCATTGCCTTCAGATATTACCGTGAATAATTTTAAGTTGTATTTTTCACCTTAATATTCACTTTTGGTCTTCAGTTATTCAATGCTCACTTCTGTTTGGACGTTAAATGTATGGCATCTGTACCAGTGAAGATGAAAAGAATAAACACGAAAACTTATACAGAATTTCAAGTCCAAGAAAGTTAATGAATACAACCCCAGGTCAGGTAATACGGGTCTATTTTTATGCCTTTGAATATATAATGTTTACCTTTTACTTCTCCGCCTTGTCTTTAATTAAATCTACAATACGCTCATCATGCTTCATCTGTTATTAATTTTCTCTCTTCCTTTCTCTGCCTTGTGCTTAATTATTTTTAATGTATGGTAATTAGAGTTTTTGTGCTTAAACTATATTATGCAAAGCGGATTCTAAGACTTTCAGCTTATCTAAAAAATGACTGCCAGCTTTACATTTAATTACGCTCTACTGCTGTCGTAAACAGAACAGCTCTAGCATTAATGTTTCACCTAACGTCAGACGATTTTATTTATTTGAGAGTGAATCACAGGGTGCTTACTGTTAATACTGCACTTGCAACTCTCAAACAGTAGGAAGAACTCTAGTATTCAGTTCCAACTAACGGGAGATGATTTTCTTCAGCTGAAGGGACGATATTTAAAATGACACACACACACACACACACACACACACACACACACACACACACACACACACACACACACACACACACACGAGAAAATTAATATGTAACATGCAAAATAATTCGCAAAGTTAGAGGTACTGTGAAATCTCCTATGCAAACCTGAAATACGACACACAGCAAAAACCCGACTCTCCCACCTCTCATCACCTGCCTTCCCCACAGATTTCGTCCAGCCATCCCAGCCTGTCCGCTAGCATCGTGTTGGTGGACTAGCATGGGAAATGTGTGCTTAGTAACCTGAGATGTCGGAGATGAAGCTGTGAGCAAGAGTGATGGACATGAGTGAAGATTGAGAACTGGGACGACGCAGGTTACTGATCGTTACCATATACCCCTTCTTTCTCCCTCTCCATCCTACCAGTCTCCCTTTATCCCTTCTCATTTCTCGTTCGTTTCAGTCCATTTTCTTTTTTCTTCTGACCTTCCACTCTTTCTCTCCTTCCATTTCTCCCTCCATTCCCTCTTTCTCCCTCCCTCCCTTCCCTCACTTCTTCCCTTCTCTCCCCTCCATTCCCCCTTCCTTCGTTTCTTCCATTCCTCGCTCTCTCCCATCTATTTTCTCCCTTCTACTAACCTTCCTTGTTTTCTCCCCTTCCATTTCTCCATTCCTTTCCTCCATCCTCCCTCCCTCCCTCCCTTCCCTTACTTCTACCCCTCTCTATCCTCCATTCCCCAGTCCCTCCTTTCTCCCATTTCATTTGTTCCCCATCCCTTCCCTCCCCTCCTTTCTCCCCGTCCATCCTTCTTCCTTCCCTTTCCTTACTTCTTCCCCTCTGTCTCGTCCATTCTCCCGTTCTTCCTGTCTCCCATTTCATGCTTCCCCCTTCCATTCCCTTTCCTCCGCTCCTTTCTCTCCCTTCTTCCTATTTTCTCTTTCATTCGTCCCTCATCTCTTCCCTCCCCTCATCCCTTTCCTTCCTCTCTTCTCCCTTTCCCTCCCCTATCCTGATTCACTTCACTACGATAAATAACAAGACAGTGAACAATGACTTCTGAACCCAGTGATGACATTTTCCAGTCCAACAAGATTTTTAAAGTATTATGTAAAGTTCATATCTGCTCGAATAAAAAGTGGATCGATATTGTTGTTAGCATATACATGGGTATATTATGGTTTCTCTGTGCAAAATGATGTGTATGTGTGTGTGTGTGTGTGTGTGTGTGTGTGTGTGTGTGTGTGAGAGAGAGAGAGAGAGAGAGAGAGAGAGAGAGAGAGAGAAAAAAAAAAATTGTGTGTGTGTGTGTGTGTGTGTGTGTGAGTGAGAGAGAGAGAGAGAGAGAGAGAGAGAGAGTTTTTGTGTGTGCACTTTATTCGTACAAATCCTGGAATATCATATGTACACTTTTTTTTTTTTTTTTTACAAATGAGGAGGGGGGAGGGGAGAACTAGAAGAAGCTGGACAGTGGAAGTAGGGAAGTAAGAAATAAGAAATATAGTCGGAGTTGGTAGTAGGTAGGATGACCACCGTCTTAATATTAATATGTTAATATTTGTGATGGTGTGTCTGACTTTTATCTGTTTTAACTAAATTATCTTTTATTTGTTTAATCGTTTCTTGACTTTCTGGCATGTGTCTGTTTGCAATAGTGTGTTGTCTGGGAACTTGCTACCTACGCTTACCAATATATTCCTAAGTACTTCCTTTTGTATGTGTGTAAACTGAGGTTGGATATCATTTATACATGTACACGCAACTGTATTACTGTGCATATATCCAAGCGCTTGTATGCATGTTGCCACATATATTGTATGCAGATATGTCTAGGAAGTTGCATGCATATAATATTATAATAATGATGTTGTGTCTTCCTGTGTGTGTGTGTGTGTGTGTGTGTGTGTGTGTGTGTGTGTGTGTGTGTGTAAGGCAGTCCTACACTAAGGTCAGTTGGAACATTAGCATTCCCGACATTTACCTCCCCCAGCGTTGGCCATTAAAGTAATTATAAAAATGATTTTTTGTGTCTTCACCACCAGTGTCATACCTCAGCACACACACACACACACACACACACACACACACACACACACACACACACACACACACACACACACACACACACACACACACACACACACACACACACACACACACACACACACAAGAGCAACTGGAATTACTGAAAGAGAAAAGGGAGGAAGCAAAAACAAAAAATGAGGGAAGATCAGAAGAGGAGAAGAAGAAATTTTTTTACGAAGTAATAGGATTGCAATTACGAAAGTGGTACACAAACAGGATGGAATAAAAAGGAGGAAGGTAATAGAACCATTTCATGACAAGTATATAAACAAGATGATAAAGTTGATGTACTCAAATGTGGATGGAATGGTATCTAAATTACTAGAGATGAATGATTATGTCAGAGAAAATGAACCACAAATAATATGCCTAACTGAAACAAAATTAACACCAAGGATATCCAATGACATACTAAACTTAGAGGAATACAATATATTGAGAAGAGACAGAAATTTTAAAAAAGGAGGAGGAATTATAATATTAACTAAGAAAAATCTAAAAGTCAATGAAATAAAACTAGATATACCATCACAAGTAGAACTGATTGCAGTAGAAATCAACACATCTAAAGGTAAAGTAATTGTAGCCAATTTGTACATGCCACCCACATGGGAAAGAGATGAATATGAGGACCTGGCAGAGAGTACAATTCAGAGTTTAAGATCATTACTACATAAAATGGAAGAGAAATCAGAAAGAATTATACTAACTGGGGATTTCAATACAAATATAAATTGGAATACCCTAGATATAATTAGCCAAGAAAGCTGTTGGGACCAAAAGCTCCTGGATCTCGTACAAGAGTTCTTCCTAACGCATCATGTGAGGGAAACCACCAGAAAAAGAGGACTTGATGTACCTTCAGTGGTAGATCTAATATTTACTAGGCAAGAAAATGATATTGACAGTTTAATATATAACCCTCCACTCAGCAAAAGCGATCATGCAGTACTAAATTATAACTTCAGGATAGCATATGACATAGTAAACAGCAATGACAGTTACAAAAAGAGCTAAACTATAAAAAGAGAAACTATCAAGACCTAAAGAAGTATTTCTTAGAAGTTGATTGGGAAAATGAGCTTAGAGGACAAGATTTAAATGCTGTATATAAAAAATTCTGTGAATTTTATGAAATAGGAGTGCAGAAGTACATCCCGAAGCACAAAGAAGCAGATAAGAAAATACAGAAATGGTTCAATACAGAATGTAAAAAATCAAAAGAAAGAAGAGATTTGTTGTGGAATAGATACAGAAGACATAATAGTGAAAGGGCGTATAATAATTACAAACAGGCAAGAAACGATTATACAAGAATAAGGAGGGAAGCCCAAAAACAGTTTGAGGAGGACATAATAAATAAAAGTAGTGATCAACTA
This sequence comes from Coenobita brevimanus, assembly GCF_032717465.1. Taxonomy (NCBI): domain Eukaryota; kingdom Metazoa; phylum Arthropoda; class Malacostraca; order Decapoda; family Coenobitidae; genus Coenobita; species Coenobita brevimanus. Next base: position 9,673,926 of record NC_137060.1, read on the forward strand.
AAGCTGTTTTACAGCTATATCAGAAGCAAAACCAAAGTAAAAGATATAATACAATCAATTACGGACGAGGGAATCACTTATACACAAGAGAGAGATATTTGTGAAGCACTAAATAAGAATTTCCAATTAGTTTTTACAGAAGAAAAAAATTTTGAGAGGGACTATGTGGAACATGCATGTCCACACATACTACCAGATATACAAATAGCAGAAAAAGTAATACAGGAGGAGTTAAGTAGATTAGACAGAGGAAAAGCAAGTGGTCCTGATGAAATTTCATGTTGGGTACTACGAGAATGTGCAAAGGAGTTAAGTAAACCATTATTTTTAATTTTCAAGAAATCCTTGAGTCAAGGTAAACTACCTGATATTTGGAAAAAAGCAAATATTGTCCCCTTATTCAAGAAAGGAAATAGACAAAATCCACTCAACTACCGACCAGTATCACTGACTAGTGTTGTAAGCAAGGTATTAGAAAAGCTTGTAAGAAAAGCTTGGGTAAATCATCTAGAAGAACATAGTATGATAACAGAAAGTTTGGTTTCAGAAAAGGAAAATCATGTGTTACTAATCTGTTGAGCTACTATGACAGAGTAACAAACACAATACAGGAAAGGGAAGGATGGGTGGACAGTATCTATTTAGATTTCAAGAAAGTTTTTGACACAGTACCACACCAAAGACTTTTATGGAAACTGTACCATCAAGGAGGAATTCGAGGCATATTGTTTTGTTGGATGCAAAACTTTCTCATAAAAAGAGAAATGAGAACAGTACTAAGAGGAAACTACTCATCATGGAAAGAAGTGACTAGTGCAGTACCACAGGGTTCAGTGCTGGCACCAGTCATGTTTTTAGTGTATATAAATGATATAAACAGTAACACTGGAAATGAGAGTTATCTGAATATGTTTGCAGATGATGCAAAAATACAAAGGAGAATTACTAACACAGACTCTTGTAAAGAGCTACAAGAAGAATTAAATAAACTTCATGAATGGAGTAGTACATGGCAAATGGAATTCAATGTGGACAAGTGTCATGTAATCAAGTTTGGTAAAAGTGGAAAAAGACCTGATTGGGATTATAAGTTAGGAAATAAAACCCTATACACATCAGAAAGAGAGAAAGACCTAGGTGTGATTATCAATAACAGACTATCTCCAGCTGACCACATCAGCGAGAAGGTACGGAAAATGTATACACTGCTTGCAAATATGAGAATAGCATTCACATACATAAATGAAGACATGCTAAGAAGGATAATAACATCATTCATTAGACCAACCCTGGAATATGCATCAGTAGTCTGGAGTCCTCATCTAAAAAAGCACATAGACAAGATTGAAAAAGTTCAAAGGGCCGCTACAAGATGGATACCAAGCTTAAGGGACCTAAGCTACGAAGAAAGACTAAATAAACTGAATCTACCAACACTACAGGAGAGAGGGAAAAGAGGTGACATGATAATGCTATATAAGTGCATATCAGGGAAGGAGAAAATAGACATAAATGATTACTTAACATATGGAGAAGCATCAGAAAGAGGACACTGCAAAAAACTGCATTAGAAGAGAGTTGATAAAGACGTAAGGAAATTCAGTTTCCCAGACATAGCAATTGATCAATGGAATGCACTGCCGAATGAAATAGTGTGTGCCAAAACAATTTACAAATTTAAGGATATGTACGATAAATATTGTTTAAGACACGGGACAGTACGAGCTTGACTCATTCCTGTAAAGATACAATTAAGTAAGAATTAGGTAAGAACACACACACACACACACACACACACACACACACACACACACACACACACACACACACACACACACACACACACACACACACACACACACACACACACACACACACACACACACACACACACACACACACACACACACACACACACACACACACACACACACACACACACACACACACACACACACACACACACACACACACACACACACACACACACACACACACACACACACTGCTGGATATGACACAGACGTTAATCCTCTACCTTTTAACCCTCTCATCATGTCTTCATCTTCAATATTTTATTCTAACTAAAAAGAAGACGATTTTATTTTCCTGAGGGTTAATTCTGTCCCTCTTTACTCTCTTTTAGCCAAGCCTCCTACAAAATTTTATTCAAATTACGTCACACTACTATATTAATTCAAAAGTGAATCAAATGAGGCTGTATGCAAACCCTTCCAATGCAATGGTATCTTACTATTTTACTCTTTCGCCTTCACCTCCAGTGCGTTATCTCGGCGAAGAAACACACAAACGGAGGCTCAGATAATATGCACCACTTCCACTCCGCCAGGCTATTTCTCGTGTACTGTGGGGAAGGCTCAGTCAGCGTTTTAAGTATCAACCCTAGATCACATTTCCTTCTTACTTCAAATGCCCCGCCACGCACACACGAGCCGACTAAGCCATCCTCGTGAACTTCTAGTTAAGCGATATTTCTGACCACCGTATATAATGCGGCACATGAAGCCCTTGTTAACAGTTCCCACCCCCGAGGATCTCGGTGACGGGGATTGTTTTCACTCGGTTTGTCTGTCTGTCTGTCTGTTAACAACTTTACGCGAAAACTACCTGTGCGATTTTGACTAGAATTGCAGGGATGATGGGCTGTGACCTTCTGATCACCTGATTAAATTTTGGGCCAAATTAGGCCAATGCCCAGGCTGTACAGCCAAAATATGAATAATAAAAAAGGACATGTAATAATCGTCTTTTTGTCATAACTCCTTTCAAATTCGTCATATCGACATGAAACCAAAACCTAAGGGTGAATATTTCAAATCTGCAGTCTATAACCTGTCTCATTACATCAGGGGGTTCACCCCCATGTTAGCGGTAGGGGGTCAGTGTCAGGTGGGTCGGGCCTAAAGTTTGAAAAGGGCATAAAATCGTCAATTTTCATCCGATTTACAATTAACTTGATATATGACATCTTTGACTAGATATCCTGTTGTGTTTATACGTCAGCAATAAGATGACTACCGGAGACGGGTTTGCTGTGCCTTGGCACAGCATCTTGTTGCGTGGATAAGTTTGTGAGAGTCGTAATACACAGTCCAGTACTCATAACTCTTAGGCTCCTACGATTCACTCTCAGCTGAACAAAACCGTCTGCCGTTAACTGGAAAAGAATACTAGATTTGTCCTGATAATGAATGAGCTAAGTTGTATTGCACTCGTTCCCCAGTGGTTTTTGCTTTCGATACAATATTGAGGCGGGTGTAATCATGGGGGTTCTTAAGAGACTGCTAAACATAAAGAGGGAGTTTAGAGTCAGTACAGTGCACTGCAGTGATCTATGTGGAAACACACACACACACACACACACACACACACACACACACACACACACACACACACACACACACACACACACAAACTGGATGTATATATATGCGTATTCCTATATCCATATATCCATCAGTCAATCAATCAGCCCAAAGCTATTTGTGTATCTGGCTATCTGTTTATCAGTTCGACTGTCTGTCTGTCTACCACAAATATATATGATAAACCTGAACTATAACCTTGTCTTTATCTACAATCCTGAGAGTAGCACTACCCAAGGATTTCAAATTCTTGTGCGTGATTTTCACTAAAAAATTTTGGGTCAGTGTTACTAATGAGCCTATACGGAAGACTTCCTTGGCAAAAAATAAAATAAAATAATATAAAAAATAAAATAAAATAAAACAAAAAATAATCCTTAAAGCTGTAATCTCCGACGAATATTTTTATGGGCTGTGATACCAGATAATTTGCTCCTCTGCACATAACTGAGAAGACAAGGCTTTATGATCACACATTTAACTAACTTTAGAATTACGCTGTAATTTCTAAAAGTCTTTAAAGATAATGAGTTCTTTCCAACTTCCTTCATCTTAACGCTGTTTCTCTTTAGAACTTTGTAACATATCAGAGCAGAAGGTTATCTAGAAGAGGTCACGATATTATCTATGGTTGACCAAACGGAAATTTTATGCTGATTAGGAATATGAGGAACACTTGCAAAAAGTTAAAAAAAAAAAAAAAAAGTACTTGTTTCAAAATATGGCACCGTAACAGAAAATGCTGAGATGACATTTTCTTCATCTTCAGTGTGCCTTAAAAAACAGAAAGTGAATTAGGTATATACTTTCTCAAACCAGTGATGTTCTGCATTGGACAGTTTTTCGCACAAGAGAGATTAAATATAAATCTTCAATGGCTCCTTCGCTAGAAGAGATCTTCCTTGAGCAAAAAAAAAAAAAAAAAAAAAAAAAAAAAAAAAAGAAAGAAAATTATTACAAAAACAGCTTAGAAGTGTTTTCTGGGCTGAACGGGTTAATGAAAGCAGGTCGAAAAATGTCTCCTAATCAGAACAAAATCGGCTGAAAGCTGCAAGAATAAAATTAAAAATACAGTACATCATCGGATCGAAATGGTTAAATAAATACACAATGGGAAGGGGAAAGTAACTCAGCCAAGTCAAAATGTTTCTGATCAAGCCACACCACTCCTCACTGCAACCCCACGGTCTGTGTTATCGTCGGTCATGGATACTCTTTCGTCTTTTTCTCACCAGTTCATACTCGGTGCATTAATATTTTCCTGTACGAGTATGTTATATTTGCGTACTGACCTGATATACAAAAGATATCAGTAAAATACACGATAGTAATACACAGAAATAAGCAAAAACATATGGTTAAGGATGAGGTGAAAGAAAGAATCCTAAGGTGACCAGAATATCGTTGCTAGACATCCCTCGTGACCACCAGGCAGGAAATACATCTGGGATCAGATTCATAAACACACTTACGATCAATTGTTTGGTTGTACCTGTGATTTGTTTTGCCAGGTAGGACAAAGGAAACGAGAATATTGTTTTTCCATGTCTGCTGTACCTCTAGAAAAGAAAAAAATGTCATGAGAGGAATATTGCCACATGCTTATGTGTTTGTGTAATCAGGAAGAACAAAAAAAGCAGGGTGCAGAATATTCCCGCGTCTGTAGTTCTTCCTGCAAAAATAATTCAGCTTAAACAGGAAATCATAAATAAGTTCAAGAATAATCCACTCCTGGCCCACACCTCATGACTTTACCAGCCTGCTGCCAGATGGCCAGATAGGCACACCAGCCACCGCCCTACTCACACAGAAGCAAGGTGCTGACAATTAGCCTAACTAACCCTGACCGTGCTAAGCTTTGTGCTGGAATGCTTACCAGGTAAATAAGTGTTGGAGAAATCAGTTGTGTCTGTCAGTGCCCATAAAGAATTCTCTGTAGTGTACCACGCTCATGCATTATCCTTTAAAAGGAACATTATTCATGACTACTTCTTGATTTTTATTTTTTATTGTATTTTTTTAGTTTAGGATCAATGTGTGGAATTGAGAAGCAGTATTGATTAAATCAAGTCAGTTTTTACGTCTTTGGTGGCAGGGCTGCATGAAGGAGCTATATGAAAAAATTCCAGACATGGAATCCAAGGAAAATTTCTGTGTATATATATATGCCTTCTGGCATCGCCTCCTGTGAAGGATAGCCTGAACTCCTTTGAGATATAGACTGAACAAAGATACTGCAGGCATCGTTACCCTAGACTAAGCTCAACGCTGGCGTGAATGACCTGCAAGATGATTGAAATAAGTGTTTGAGATCTAATCACAAACTAGCCATAAGAGGATCTGAGTACAACAAGCCATAAAGTCTGTGCGGCTGTAGCTCAGTGAATGGATACCTGCCACTCCTACCGAACTCCACCGGGTCCAAGAACTGGAAGTCTCAGCACTGACAAACAACATATTAGTAGCGCCACACACCTAACTCATACTGCACATCTCCACAACATTCTCACAGCCTACTTCCCTCCACACCCATACACAACCTTCCTTTCTTCGTATCCATGCACAACCTGCCTCCCACTACATCCACACACAAATAGCCTCCCTCCACACCCATACACAACCTGCCTCCCTCCACACCCATACACAACCTGCCTCCCTCCACACCCATATACAACATGCCTCCCTCCACACCTATATACAACATGCCTCCCTCCACACCCATACACCACCTGCCTCCCGCCACACCCATTCACAACCTGCCTCACACCACACCTATACACATCCTGCTCCCTCCACATCCATACACAACCCACCTCCCTCCACATCCATACACAACCTGCCTCGCTTCACACTAGGGTGACAATAATGCATAGGGGTAAATTTCAAACTGAGATTAGTCTAATGTCTATTTGTCAAGTACTGTTACCCTGCGAGAAAACACTGTAGCTGAAGTTTCATGGAAATTGGTAAGCATTTAGGGGTGCCTCAAGCCAATTTAAGTTTGCAGTAAAGTGCATCCTGTACCATAATGTATCAGTTGGCATTTCCTAATTGCTGTTTGCCGTGCAAAGTCGTGTCATTAGCTCACTTCAGTTTAATATTATTGTGATGAAAAAAGTATCCACTCATACAAGAATGATTAACATTATCTTATATTTCTATCTCAGGTGCAGTGACGACTGGGCATACCCGTGCAGTAAGTCACATCGGGCTCTTTGGCCAGCCCATGCCAGAGATCAAGGGTGAAAGACTCCTTTCAAGTGGAGACATTCTACGCCCGTTTCTCCACGTTCACAAGGAACAAAAGAACATGGTGAACGATTCAGCCAAGGAGGTGGCGTCATCGGTCATTGGCTTCTGGGAGAAAGCACGGATTCCTACCATCACGAAAAAGAGCATTGGCCGAAAGGTGGTGGATCCTTTTTTGACGTGGAAGGGCCTCCATAATAATCGGACTCGCACTACAGACACACAGCAGAAGAGAGAGGATGATTTCCGTGGCGAGCTGGAAGACCTCTTTGATGTGGCCCACCCCTAGGTGATGAAGCTATTGACCATCATGGAAGATCGGCCGTTCCTGGTTGCGCAGTGTGAGAAGGGGAGAAGGGGAGCAGCAGCAGGAGTGGACAAGAACTTGATTTGTTCTGTCAAGCATCTGGTAAAATCTGAGATCAGCCAATCTCAGCATCAATCCCAATTCAATCTTGCTTTGGAAACTGTCAAGTTGGAATCAACTTCGTCTTCTGAGTCCGAAACACAGAGCAGTCGGCGCTCCTCACTGTCATCTACAGGCTCACCAGTGGTTTCTCTGTTGAAATGTGTACGCCTTGGCATTATCTAAGTCATCACCCCTGAACTAGCAAGTACGCTGGATTGCACTGGGATCAGCTGCTGCTCAGCATTGCGGATCATTGCAGCTACTGCCACTAGTTTCGGTCATGATCCACAGGAACTCGTGCTCAGCTATGAGACAATGTGTCACTGGTAAGAGACACACCATTCTGGGATAGTGAAAGGCATTAAAAAGAATTTCTAACCCAGTGAAGTGCTCACTGTGCACTGGGATGGAAAAGTTCTACAAGATGAAGAAGGTGGAAGTTTTGACAGACCTGCCATTTCTGTCACTGGAGTCGCCCCCGAGAAGCTTTTGAGTGTCCCAAAGCTAACATCAGAGATTGGTGAGGCCATTGCTTAGGTGGTGAGTGCAGCTCTTGAAGAGTGGAACCTGTCGGAGAAGGTGCTGTCGATGAATTTTGATACTATGGCATTGAACACTGGGTACTTCTCTGGGGCATGCATCATCCTGGAGCAGAAATTCAACCGTCGTCTCCTGCATCTCGCGTGTCATCACCATGTCCTAGAGCTTGTCATCAAGAAAACATATGTGGAATGCATGGGACCGTCTTCTGGACCAGATATCAGCTTCTTTTCTCGCTTCCAAGTAAAGTGGCAGGATATCAGTCAAAATTACTGCAGCCCCCTCTTAGACCTCCCTCCGAGTTTGCACAAGAGTCGAGATGACCTTACTGCTCACTGGAAGCTCCACCTGACCAAACATCAGCCACATGAGGATCATTGTGAACTACTGGAACTGGCTACCAAGGGCCTCAACGGAACTTACCCAACTTTTGTGTCCGACGACCTGGAGCACTCCATCGAGCCTGGTGGATGGCATAGGTCATTTATGCACTGAAGACCCTACTTTTTTCCAGTCAGTTCAAACTGACAGCTCATGAGATGTCTGGCTTGAGGCAGTTCACCTTCTTCACCTGGAGCTTTATGTCACAGCATGGTTCGTGGCCCCCAGTCCATTTTCTGCTCCTGCAAATTATCTGCATTTCCTTCAAGACCTGGTGAAGTACCATGATGCCAAGATTTCAGCAACCTGCCTCAGTGTATTTGGCCGTCACCTGTGGTACCTGAGCAAGCATTTGATTTGTCTCGCCCTCTTGATCCAGACAATGCATCGGTGAAGAAGAACATCGCTCCTGCATTCTTGGAAAAGAAGACTCCCAAGGAATTAGAGGATCCACCAAAGTGTGCCGCTGTGCCCGCGGCCTCTTCCATTTCCACAAAACAGCTTTCAGACTTCGCCTCTCAAGGGTCAAAGCTCTTCTTTGAACGGCTCAAAATCAAGGATAGTTTCTTATCCAAGGAACCTGAGATATGGCCTAACAACAAACAATTCAAGGCTGGCGCTGCAGTTGTTGGAGGACACCGAGTCGTCAATGACACGGCGGAGAGGGGAACTGCCTTGACCCAGGCCTTCAACACCAAGATCACCAAAAATGAGAAGCAGCGCCAACATCTGCTTAAGGATGCTGAAGAGCACTGGCGGTCACAGCCCGGGATGTCAATGGAAGGGCCAACGAGCAAAGGCAGGCAACAATGAGTGGACTGGCATTCCTCGAGAACCCCCTCACTGAGGGGATAATACTCATTTCTAATGAGGGGGACCTGCAGCCATGCTTCAGGAACTGAAGTGAGCTTTAATGAGCATTAACTTGGCTAAAATATGCAATAAATCGCCAGATAGTGAACAAATCGATTTTCCCTATAAAGGGTAAAACTTCAATCGACTTGAGGCAGCCCTAAATATTATCCAAATGACCTATTATTTCACTTTTTTTTTTTTTAATGTTCTCGCACACTAGCCGTATTCGACAAATGGCCAGAAGGAAATTCAAAGATTCAATTTTTATTGTCACCCTACTCCACACCAATACACAACCTGCCTCGCACAACACCTATACACAACCTGCTTCCTCCACACCCATATAACCTGCTCTCACTAGACAGAGAACTGTGGTTATGAATTTTGTTCACCCAAAGTTTGATGAAAGTTTGCTTGTTTTTACTTAGGTTTTCATTTCTACAGCTGCAAGACACTTTGTCACCTGAGTGAATGTTAAGTGAATGATATACTAACCAAATGCTTCTTGAAAATAATGAATTCTTATGGAAAGGTTGTATTGTAAATATCTGGTCAAGATAATTTACCAGTTCTTACACAGGCCGATTTCAGTATAGGATAACTTCCTAATTCCTTCGAGAGTGACGATTATTATATGTTATTCTTGTCACCATTCATCAATTTAATTCAGCTGAGGAGAAGCTCCTCACAAAGAAAATATTTTAAGCAGTCTCCAATGTCCACTTTACCACAGTGATGACACTAGTTCCGCATTCTTGTTATCGTCTTAAGCTTTAGGTGAAGCTGTCAGTGAAGGTTTCAGTATAATGGAACTAAGCTTGAGAAAATACAGCCATCTGATTAACTACGCATTCCATCCAAAATCTGCGTAAAAGTTATCGGTACTTCAGGGCTAGACGACAGGCGACTTACTACTGTATTGTGCTGTTTTTAGACGACTTAGTTACGCTTAAGAGAAACCCTTTCGTGCTGAAAGGATTAGTGTGTTCTACTCAGCTTTAGGAGGTAGGCGTTTCCATCTCAGGTTTTTCCATTTCACGCAGTAATAATACTAAAAAAAAAAAAAAAAAAAAGTATGCTGAAGGTATTGCTAACTACTGCCTTGACGAGAAACTGAACTATTAGGGAAGCTTCTCCAAAGTTTAGGACTGAGAGAAACACAGAGTAAAACAGAGAGACTGCACAGACCTTAATTCCCAATGAGACGGACAGACTTTAACACTGCTACATAAACCACCTCGGTCGTATGTGAATGGCTTTGGCAATGTCGGTTCGTTGCAGCGAATGAGCCCTGAAACTCCCTCTATTTTTGTTAGATTATATCTTCTCATGATTGCTCTTGCAGGAGAAGATAATTCCGGTTACGTCTCGGAGTGGAGCATGCAGGTGTCCCCACCATATACGATCTGGGTTAGTCACAGGGGCAGTGATGGTAGGTCGATTTCAGTGTCAGGTGTTATGGTCTTTAGTCCTGACTAGTCGACCTGGCACTACCGGTGGTAGTGTTTCTCTATTTTCTGTTGCTCAAATAATTATTACTATATCTCGAGCTTTCCTATGCAATAATGAACAATTCACACAAGAAGGTTTCTTTTGTTATCGCCACCATGACGATACTGTAAAGGAGGAAGACAAGTGGTGCACAGAGGACAACTGCTAGTTGTTGTGACGAAAGATAGGGTGAGAATTAAATGAATATCAGCGTATTTCAGACACATGCAATCATTCCTCAATGCTATTTTTGTATGTCCTGGAAATACCACAGTTCTGCAAAATTTTGGCAAAGGAAGGATGCTGAAATGACTCTGTGCTTTCTTTAATCCAATTTAACTGACGTCTTTCATTGTGCTTGTGTAAGTATAGGTGTCATGAGTCATGATTATGCGGGAGTAGAGGAAGCCCATCTATGTCTAGCACTTCTAATAACAGTAGAGCCCAAAGAATTTTTCTATTACCATTGACTCCCCCATTTCCACTGACTCCATACAGCCCCCTTTGTCTCTAATAGCAATGGTCTGGGCAGTGGCAATTATACTGGCATTGGCCTGGGTGATGATATTGGCAGTAACTGTGGTCTGGGTGGCGACAGTGGAAGTAACTGTGTCCGTGTGTGTAATGGCAGCAGCAGTGGTCTGTGTGTGCGGTGGCAGTAGCAGTGGTCTCTGTGTGTAATAGCAGTAGCCGTGGACTGTGTGCAATGGCAGTAGCCGTGGACTGTGTGCAATGGCAGTAGCAGTGGTCTGTGTGTGTAATGGCAGTAGCAGTGCTCTATGTGTGCAATGACAATAGCAGCTGTGGATGCGGTGACAGTAGAAGCAGTGATTTGGGTGGTGACAGTGGCATTAACTGCTGAAGTCTCACAAATTAGTAGTTGAGCATATTAAAGGAAGTGATAATGTCCTGGCTGATTTTCTGTCCCGTACTTTCCATGAAGAATAAAGCAGCATCAGAAAACAACTTTCTTTAAGGGGGAAATTGTTATGAATGGAGCATTATGTATGTAAATTTATCTGGTGTTAGAAGGTTCGAAGATTCGAACCACTGTTGTGTGAGGAGTGCACATTTATCTGCTGTTTAGGTGGTTCATAGGTTCGAACCATTAATGATCCAAGAATGGTTATATTTTTGTCACGCTGTTATCTAATGTATTTAATAGTTAAATCATTATTTATTTGTATACTGTAGTATGAATGTTAGGTGGAGGGCTGAGTCTGGTGAATGTTGATGGTAGAGAGTGGAATCTGAAGCAGCTGCTGTTTGCAGCTGATACTGCACTGGTGTCTGATTCAGAGAAGAGATTGAGACAGTTGGTAGAGGAGTTTGGAAGGGTGTGTCAAAGGAGGAAATTGAAAGTAAATGACAATAAGAGTAAAGTGATGAAGTGTACGAGGTTGGTAGATGGTAGGAGGATGAATATAATTTTGAATGGACAGTTGCTTGAGGAGGTAGAGTGTTTTAAGTATTTATGGTTGCATGTTGCTGTGGATGGAAGAATAGATGCAGAAGTGAAGCTTAGAATGAATGAAGTAGGAAAGGTGCTGGGAGAAATGAAAAAAGTGTTTAGATGTCGTTCGCTTAGAATGGATGTAAAGAGAAGGCTGTATGAGGGTGTTGTGGTACCGACTGCGTTATATAGGGCTGAAACATGGAATATGGGTGTAGCAGAGAGGAAAAGTTTGAATGTAATGGAGATGAGGTGTCTGAGGAGTATGTATCGAGTGACGCGTATGGATCGAGTGAAAAATGATGAAGTGCGAAGGAGAACTGTTGTTGTTCGGGAGATGGCTGATCGAGTTGAGCAGAAGGTGTTGTGATGATTTGGGCATATGGAGAGAATGGATAATGAGCGATTGGTGAAAAAGATAACTAGATCTGATGTGATAGAAGTAAGGCTGAGAGGGAAACCACGAATAGGATGGATGGACAGTGTGAAGAGAGCGTTGGATGCGAGAGGGATGTTTGTTGAGCAAGGAAGAGTGGCTGTGAGTGACAGAAATATGTGGAGAGAAATTGTGAATGAATAAATGATGACGCAGCCCTGATTGGATAGTCTCCCGCATTTGATCTGATCAGCTGATCAGGTCAGGTGCGGGTAAGGGGATGGGTCTATTATGATGTGGCAGCGGTAAACCAGCTCTGCTGTCGGGCCCTGCTGCGGATGTCGCTGATTGCACTGCGCAGTTGACCCTCGTGTGGTGTGGTGCAGTGAGGATCTGTCCCTTCTCCCCTTTGGGGCTAAGATGCGAATGAATGTATTTGAGTGTGTCGTCCTGTCTCAGCTACCTCCCTTTCCTTGGGGGAAGCAGCCTAGGTATATTGATAGATAGATAGTATAAAAGTTTATTATGTAAAGTTAATGATTCATAGTGTGTTCTGTACTTTCCTCTATATGATTATCGACAGTATTTTGTTAAAACAGTTGAGCTGTGGTGGAGTAGCCTACAGCCTGGCAAAACCTCCCCTACCCTCTGCCGAGACAGACGTCTCTTGTACACCTCCCTGACTTTGCTTTTCACTAGACACTCATAGGACTTCACGTTTTATGGTGCACCATGTGATGTGACGAAGGCGAGGTGCTGAAAACGAGTATTTGTTTTCTGGTGATGTGAGTTTGTTTACTTGTTTATCCAAGCTGGATTGCGTATTACTCTTACCCGCCATATGTGCTATAATTGTGTCAGGAAGGATGGTTGTTTCGCATTGTCCTGTATCTTGTCATTGTAAATAGTCATTCACCCCTTTTTTCTGTTCATTATTTAAATTGTTACATATTTCTAATGAACTGATTGTATTTAAATGCTTGTTTATTCCCAGTCCTAAATATGAAAACTAGGCTCATATGTGCTGCTGGAGGGTGGCTGGCACACCATTTGTTAGACTCAAACCACACAGAATATTTAACCATTGCAATTGAGCCACACTTGATATCGAAGGGTCTTGATCGTAACACAGTGGTCTGAGTGGTGACAGTGGCAGTAGGAGTGGTCTGGCTGGTGACAGCGGTAGTAGCAGTTGTCTGGGTGATGACAGTGGTAGTAGCAGTTGTCTGAGTGGTGACAGTGGTAGTAGCAGTTGTCTGGGTGGTGACAATGGCAGTAGCAATGGACTGTGTGTGCAGTGGCAATAGCGGTGGTCTGTGTGTGGAACGGCAGTCACAGTTGTGGATGCAGTGACAATAGTAGCAGCAGCAGTGGTTCGGGTGGTGAGAGTGGCATTAACTGTGGCCTGGGTGGCGACGGTGACAGCAACTGTGGTCTGCATGGTGACAGTAGCAGTAGCAATGGTATGGGTGGTGACAATGGTGGTAGCAGTGGTCCGGATTACAATGGCAGTAGCAATGGTCTGGGTAATGACAGTGGCAGTAGCAGTGGTCTGCGTGGTGACAATGGCGGTAACAGTGGTCTGGGTGATGTCAGGGGCAGTAGCACTGGTCTCCATGGTGAGTGGCAGTGGTCTGCTTGGTGACAACAGTAGCTGCAAAGCTGTGGGCAGTGACAATGGCAATAGCACTGTAGCAGTGGTCTGCGTTGCAACAACGGCAATAACACTGTAGCAGTGGTCTGGGTGGTAATAGTGGCAGTAGCAATGCAACAGGGCTGGACTGACACACAAACCAATGATCAGCTCGGTTTAAAACTTGTACTTTGATAAAAAGGAAGAATAAGAACCACGGGAAACTTGGCAGTTCCCTTTTCCATGTAATTTCCCAGCAATAATAATAATAATAATAACAATAATAATCCATTCATCCATCATCCAATCCTACGCTGCCCCTTGAGGAGCGTAGGAGCCCGGGGCTAGGAAAGTTGGTCCTGGCATTTAAGATGAGAGTGACCAGCCTCACTCATCCCTGAGTGGCACTACGTGAGCAATAAATCCCAACCACCCTTTGGATATAAACCTTCACCGGCTCAATTCGATTGGAACACCTTTATTACCCACTAAACCACCAGGAGCCAAAATTTGGTTATATGGTTACCACCCAGCGTAGTGAATGGTTTCCTGGTATACAGGAAACCATTTGTCTTGTAACTCAGTGTAGAATCACTCACAGGCAGAAGGAAGAGGAGAGAATGAAGGAAAGAAAGACACAAGAGGGAGTGTAAAGTTACCCGCAGGCAAAAGAAAGAGGAAAGAATGAAGGAAAGAGAGACAGAAGAGGATGGATGGAAAGAAGGATGAAGAAGAGGAAAGGGCAGACACCCAAGAGCAGCACTACATCAAGTGAGTGGATGGTGAGCGCCCCCACCTACCACAAATAATAATAATAATAACAGTAATAATAATAACAATAATAATCTATCTATTTAAAGCCCAACGTCCTAATCCCACAAAGGGTGGCCACAGACAAAACGTCTCCAAGTCGCTCTCTCACCCACCATTTGACTGTCCTCCCTCCAACTCACTCCTCCCTCCCTCATATACCTCTCAACTCCATTCCTCCACTTCATCCTCGGTCTTCCCCTCCCTCTCCCCTCCCTCCACTTCACCTCCATACACCCTCTTAGTCAGTCTTTCATTCTAAATTCTCTCCACATGTCCAAATCACATTAGTGTATTTCTCCTAATTTTCTCAACCACATCCACATCCACCCCACAAAGTTCCTTCACTTCTTCATTTGTCAACCTGTCCCTCCATGTCACTCCACATGCTCCTCTCAGGTAACTCATTTCCACTGCTCTCACCCTTGACTTGTTCTCTTCTAGCAAGGTCCATGCCTCGCTTTCATACGTCAGGGGTATGGATCACAATACTATCATGCAGTGACTTCTTAACTTCCATACTCCCCTCCCTACTTCTCATCACTGCTTTCAGTGAACCAACAACTTTCCTTCCCTGCTGTATCCTTTCAAACACTTCATCCCCAAAACTTCCATCCTTACTCATCACACTACCTAAGTACTTGAATGCACTCACATTTTTCATATCCTCACCATCCAACCTCACTGCATTCTGTGAGTTCATTCCTCTCAAACACCATAACTTTACTCTTGTTTACATTAACTTTCAGATTCCTCTTCCAACACACTATCCCAAATTCATTCACCAAACCTTGCAACTCCCATTCATCTTCACTCAACAATACTGTATCACCAACAAAGAGCAACACCGGAATCTTCCACATCTCACCCTCATTCACTAGAGCCACCCCCACATCCACTGCCTTATCTTGCACTTCCTTTACAACCCCATCCATGTATATATTAAACAGCCATGGAGATATCACACATCCCTGCTTCAGTCCCACATTTAGATCAAAGAACTCACTCAGCTCACCATCCACTCGCGCCGTAGCCCTAGCTCCTTCATGCATACTATTCACAGTACTCAACAATTTCCCATCCACTCCATAGATTCTTAATATCTTCCACATACTGTGCCTATCTACTGTGTCATATACTTTCTCCAAGTCCATGAAGGTAGCATACAGTTTCCCTTCTCTAGATACTTCTCCACTAAACATCTTAAAACAAACAACACACCCTTTTCCTTCCTAAATCCCCCTTGTTCTTCTCCAACTAGCTCCTCTGTTATATGCCTAACCCTATCAATGAGTATTCTACCATATACTGTATTTTTCCAGTCACACTAAGAAGGCAAATACCCCTATTGTTACCACATACTTCTCTCTCCCCTTATCCTTTGTATATAGGAACAATTATACCTGATTTACAGTACTCTGGAACCCTTCCCTCTTCCCAAGCCAATCTACACAACTTCCATATCCACCCCACAACAATTTCACCCCCATACTTCAGCATTTCACCACACTCTCCATCAATTCCTGGGGCCTTTCCCATCTTGATCTTCTTCACTGCTTTCGCTACTTCCGCCCTACTGATCTCTTCCTCCCTTCTCTCATGTCTTCTTCCCCCAGCCATTCCCCCAACCACTTATACTCGCACTGCTCTCACTCTCTACCTTCAAAAAATCCTCAAAGTGCTCCTTCCATCTCCTCAATTTCTCTCTCTTCTCCACCAACAATCTATTATTCCCATCTTTCACTCACCTACAATTTTCCCTTTTACACTGTCTTACTTTCTTTACCTCCTTTCAAAACAATTTCTTACTCTTCCTCCATTTTACACTCAGATTCCTCCCAAACTCTTCGTCTACTTTCTTCTCTCCTTCACCAATCTTTTCACCTCCCTTCTCCTGTTCACATATACCTCTCTTCTCTCTCATCTTCTCCTCTACCTCTACTCGCTAGCCATTCACTATATGCCTTCTTCTTTTGATCCACAGCTCGTTTCAGCTCGTCATTCCACCATGCTGTCCCTTGCACACCCCTGCATCTCCTCCTCATTCCACAAACCACCTTGCACGCTGCGCCTATCTCTTCCGTGAATATCTTGCATACATCTTCCACCCTTTCCTTCTGTTCTAACTCATACCTTCCCAATCTTTCTTCCACTATGCCCTTATACTCTGCCATTTTCTCACTGTCTTGCAACTTCTCACCTCTTTTCACAGGAGCTGTTTCCTCGTGTCTTCCTCTTCGTTTCTTCACCCATATTCTTTGCAGCCTTACCTTGGCCATCACAAAGTGATGGTCCAAGATTACATTCCCCAACCCTCTCCACACTCTTGCATAACATTTGTGTTCTCATTCGCTCATCCACACACACGTATCATTGCCTTTCATTTAACAAGTTCACTGTCCATCCTTCTCATGACTCTCCATGTATACCTGTGGATAATCCTATGCCGAAAGGTGTTGGCTATTGCCAACCCCTTACCAGCACAGATGTCCACCAAAGCACTACCATTCCCATCTACTTCAGCTAGCACATCCCATTGACCAACCACTCCATCCACTCGTACATTCCCAACTTTGCCATTCATGTCTCCAATCAAAAACACTCTTTTGCTCCTCTCAAACTTCTACATTTGCCCAAAACTAATCATTCACTCTTGCCACTCAGTCATCTGGCGGCACATACACATACTGTACAATCGCCCAAGCATGTATACCTACTTTCGTCCTCAGCCATACAACCCTTGCACCCAATGTTCCATACTCTCTTATATTCTTCTTCCACTTCTTGCTTATCATCAGACATACTTCCTGCTTATCATCAGACATACTCCCTCTCTTGCCCTCTAATTCTCATCTCAGGGCATAAAAACTAGGCAGTACGCCTTAACACATCTATTAGCTTATTTCAATACACTGTGACAATACAAACAAAGAGTTACAAGATATGATAGGGACAGGGTTACAGAGTTAACTTCACAATAACATATAGCACACACAGCACAGGCAGTGGGTAGAGTTCTGTAATTATATTTCGCTGGTGGATTGTGAGTTCAATATACCCGTATTGTGTCTATAGGCAAAATGTACATTTAATAATCTCGACCTGATGCACTATGGGTAGAGTGGGCCAAGGGTCGAGAGAGTGAGTATTACTATAATGGATTACAGCACGAGCCGCGACACTCGAGGAAGTTACTTAGTCACGGGAACACTATTCACTGTCTTTTGGCTTTTCTCTGTGCTCAGGTTCTATGCCGGAGTTCACTGGTCTCTCTTGTTCTGCCTAGGTATTTTAATTCACTGTGTTACTAATATTATTCTGGCCTCACTCTTTCACTGTCACTGTTCACTCCCATCTCCGTAGTTTTTCTCTGTCACAGGAGATACACTTAAGTCACTACTGGCCCTTGTCTCCTGGGGCTTAACACAAGCGGCGCCCGGGCGTGGGAGGGGGCTCTACTGGGGAGCCCTCCTGCAGGAGACAGTAGACTGCCTGTAGGGGCGTCCCTGCTCGGGGTTCCTTCGTCAGGGGGGTACAGGGAGACTCTCCCATTTGGGGGTCTCGACCAGAGAGGCCCTCGTGGCAGAGCCTCGTCGGTGGGGTGCAGGGAGGCCCTCTGGACTCGGGGCCTCGACCTGAAGGGCGGCCCTCTGGACTGGGGCCGAACAGCTGCAGGAGGTGGGCCTGTCGCCTCTTCTTCCGGGCAGAGAGTCATGGGGGGAGTAGAACTCAAGTGGCTGGACTCTGGAGCCTGCCGGCCTGGTCTGGGAGCCTGGGTGCTGCGGTCACCTTTAGGGAAGGGTGCCGTCAGGAGCAGACTGTGGCACCTCTACTTTCTGGTGTCCGTCAGAGACCAGGACTGACCAGGGGCAGGAGGCGGAGCCAACACAGGGCCACGCCACCACTCTGGTAGTACCTCGGGGGAACCACACCTGGAGGGAGGAAGAGAGGGGTGTCCCAGGCAGCCGAGAGGTGAAAGGCCGGCCGCGCAAGGGACCTCCTTCTCCAGGAAGACCTCAGAGATCACAGACGAAGGACGTACAGTGGCCAATCCTTCCCCCACATGTACAGTGGCCGATGTGGCGGTGCTGCTCCCGTAGTAGAAGAGATAGTGGATGAGGGGCGTACAGTGGCCGAACCCTCCCCGACACGTACAGCGGCCAATATCGCGGTTCCACTCTTCTCCCTGCCTGTCGGAGAGCGCTCAGTAGCTGACACTCCAAGGCCCTTGCCAATCGGAGTGCACTCAATAGCTGACACCTGCTGCTTTTTCTAACAGTCGGAGTGCACTCAATAGCTGACACTCCAAGACCTTCTCCAGAGGTGGCTGTAGCTAAAGGGCATACAGTGGCCGAACCTTCCCCTACACGTACAGTGGCCGATGTGGCGGCGCTACAAGGGTACAACTGAGGGGCATACAGTGGCCGAACCCTCCACGGTACGCACTGAGGCAATACCGCGGTGTTGCTTGGGACTGACTCTGGATCAGTCCCACCCCTTCCCTGGTGAGTGCTGTCCCGCCCGCAGGGTCGTGTCTTCCGCCTGCGTAGTTTCCGTCGAGACAGTTGAGGGTTAGAGGGACTCAGGACAGGGGAGCATCGATGTCTTTCTTGCCCCGGGTTGACCTCCCGGTGACCCGGCCCTCCGTGGTGTCCTGGGGTGGTGATGAGGCGGCGGTTTGATGGTGGGGTGGGGGGTGGGGGGTGGTGGGGTGGCCGGTCTGGCGGCGGCAGGTATTTCACCAACCTTAGAATGTTCTTTGTCCGTTCCTCAGTCGTCATCGTATGGTCGGTTCCGAGGTGCTTTGTTCGCTTATTTAGTTCTTTTTTTGGTGTTATAAACGGTGATAATATGTAACCGAGCTTGGATTTTCAGAACAAGAAACATATTAGTGTGCTGATATTCCTTCCTCCATAATACATCTGCGTTACGAGAGCGGTGATCCTTTGGTATATTTGGCCAGTGGGTGGTGAACAACGTAACTGAACTGCCGGTCTGGATCCGTACCATAAAGCCTGTGTACTTTGGGCCTCAGCCGCTAATCATGATACCACACCGAACTTACACCCTCGTAAATGACCGTCTACATTTAACATCCAAAAATTCTGTAGTTACATTTATGTACCAGTTACAAACGAATTAAATTTTTCCCCATCGAATAAATTTCCTAATACTGCACATCTCTCAAAGGTGGAAATATATTATGTAAATGTATTTAAAAATTTAAAGATATTCCTTTTTTTTTTTATAAAATCTCACATTATTTAATATTTTGAAATTAGACAGAACTTCTGATTTTCTAAATTTAAAGGAATACAGTTCATAGTACCAACTGATGTTTTTTTTCTTTTACAAAGTTTACGATTTCTCAGATATTTTCTGTACGTAATTTATTACCTAATGAATATTCAAAATACGCATGCAAATTAGGAAGTTGAAGTTAAAATTTATGAAGATTTAACTAATACTCCAGTAGGACAACGTTGCCATAATATCAAAATTATGTATTTTATTGTATCCTAAGGTGCCTAGAGATAACTGTTCAAACTGACAACGTTACTACATAGGCCCTAACAGACATACCTTATTCTGGTCTGTAAAGGTTATTCGACATACATGAGAAAGACAACATTAATCCGTCCACTACTAAAGATCCATCCAAGCCTTAATATATTTGTCTGACAGTGGACTAATTACGAATATAAGAGATGATAACTGCGGTGGGCCAGCTGGCCCATGCAAGGCAGCTCCTACAAGAATAACTAAGCGACTAGAAAAAGACAAGGATAACAAAGACGGAGGCTCACCCCCACCTACAAAACCCTCCAGCGGACGCCGGCAGGAAAACTCAGAAGAAACACCACATAGTACAGAAAAACTGGCGTGGATATTTTACAGGTAAGTGTGAAAAGAGAAGAGACTGTCGTAATGAAACCTGAAATAAGAAAAATAATTAATCGGATTTTTTTTTAATACCCACCCCTTATTTCTCATACATTTATCTGGCCTATGCTTGAAACTCAATGGAAGGGGCAGCAACAACTTTACTAGATAGCTTATTCCATTCGTCTACTACTCTACTGCCAAACCATTTTCTGCCTATTTTCTTACTGTAACAGAATTTATCTAGTCTGAAACCATTACTTATAGTTTTATCCTGTATGCTCATTTAAATACCTTGCTAAAATCTAGATTATTTATTCCCTTCATTCATCTAAACACCACAATTAAGTCTCCTGTGAGTGCAGATTTAGCCTGTCTCCATTACAGTCACAAGATTGGAAGGGGTTCAAATGTCAGGTAGCATCGAGAATAAAATCTATGACATCGTCGTATCAAAGGGACGACCTCGCGGGTTGGTACCAAAACAGTTCGGTTTTCAGTACAATTTCTTTCACGCTAAATTTGAAGACAATTTCTTCACAATCACTTTTCCTTTTTTTTTTTTTTTTTTTCAATTAGAAAAAAGCACATTGAGTATATTTTCACCTCTAGTAGGCTCCCTGACATAATGCGAAGGGAAATTATCCTGCACTATTTATAGAAATGCTTTTACCCTGCATCATTTGCCACATTCTGGCAGTCTAGCTATCCATGACACGTTAAAGTGTCCTGCAATAATTAAGGAGCAGGATTGTGCTGTTTTCTTAATCTTCTTCCAGAGGTATTTACTATATTCTCTTCCTGATTTAGGACGTCTGTATGTGGCTCTTAAGACTATTCTCCTTGTTATTGCTTATTTCAACTCAGACACTTTCAGCATCTCAGTTTATTTTAATATTTGTTTTCTGTTATCGTAACCTTCTTTCCAATCGGATAAACTGACAGATATTATACCCATGGATCTAATATTCCGCCAACAATCTGCAAGTCTCGGTAGACTACTGACCCACGTTTCGCTAATAACAACAATATCAATTTCCTCCTTGCTAACTATAGCCTTTAGTTCGTCCATTTTCCAGCATAAGCTCCTACCGTTGTTATAACGCACTTGTAAATTATTACTACCAATAAGTTATTACACTGGTAAGTGCTTTTTTCCACATTCTTGATTTTTAATGGGAAACTGTTTTCTTTACAAATATATCTACATTCAATGCCACCATCGCTTGTTTGTATTTCTCGTGCTATAATGGATAGGTATCTGTACTAATGGCTGTATTTTTAAAATGTTTTTGATGATTTTGTTGTATCTGTCTATTCCTTTTGTTAATGATCCCTGTGTAGATTCCCTATATATTATTATGCATCTAACCCTTTATTACGAAAAAAAAAAACTCCCCCTAACTCCAGATCTACTAACCAAGCTAAAGCAAAATCCTTTCTTTCTTTTCTTCATTCAAAGATTTCCTGCACATATAGTACAGGCCGGGCCATACATTAGACCGGTCAGTGGGGTATGGGCTGGATAAAAAATAGTAACGGGGGAGGACAGGACCTGGGGATTGCCCAGCACACACGTCCTGTCTCCTGGCTGGCTTTGTGGTGTGTGTGAAGTAGTCGAATCCTCTTGCCTACTAAGATGTATCCCATCCTTGCTGTACTTAGCGTTGCGACGGTACAGTTTGTCCCAGTTGCCAGTGAATTATATTGCATGGTCCTTGAAATACTTGTCCAGACGACAATTAAGCCCTAATTCTCTGGACATCAACTCCCTATTAACTCCTCTTCTCAGTACAACTTCAAGGACAACAGGGCTCCCACCCTCCTTCCTTATTTTGACTAATATTTTTCGGATGCGACGAAATACCGAGTCGGCACTTTTAATTGGATAATATTATCATCTTTATGACCATAGAGGTTCATATACACCTCATAATCGTAAATCCGGTCAAAATTTTGTATTTCATTTACCTATCAATAAAAAAGACAGGATTTAAAGCGTAAATGTGCTAAAGTAAGCGGAAGTGTTTCACCTTAAGCTCGCCAACTCGTCTTGACAAACTTTTATTTTGCATAAATATTGATGTGAAATGAAAATGAATGTATTTGCTTGCATATTTTAACACATTTATCAATATGTTGGTAAATATCCGTACATAGTGTCAAATATAAAATTTTTAGAATTTCCAGGGGAAGGTTTGGGCTATATTTGGAGCAGCAGTGTGATCCCTGGTCTATTGTTTGGTGTCTGGAATAAATTCTGGCATTTAAGTAGGTTAAGTTCTTTCTACTATTCAGAGAGTTTGTTTCCAAAACTGTGCTAAGAGCAGGTAAAGTGAGCACACGTAGTGGTGGTTTTGAGACTTGTCTCACGACACCTCACGTCCTCTCTCTCTCTCTCTCTCTCTCTCTCTCTAAGAAAATATATTACATGTTGATGCATCCATCAATATCTGTTGCAATTTATTTGATCCTCAGAAAATCACACTCTGATCATAGCTGCACTATCTTTCCCGGTGACTATCACTGTGGTTACGGCACTTTCATTTCGACATAGCCTATACAACTTGCTGTCAGACATCTGGAGCCAAACCTCTGAAGCATAGGAGGCCAGCACGATGCA
The DNA here is from genome assembly GCF_032717465.1 of Coenobita brevimanus. Classification (NCBI taxonomy): domain Eukaryota; kingdom Metazoa; phylum Arthropoda; class Malacostraca; order Decapoda; family Coenobitidae; genus Coenobita; species Coenobita brevimanus. The sequence continues at coordinate 9,697,015 of NC_137060.1, forward strand.
ATAAAAAAAGTAAATATACATGTATGTTCTGACCACATACTGCTTTGGCGGACATAAAGGGTGCTGTGGATAGCATGAATACATGTTCTTCGTCTTTGGGAAATGTATGAAAAGTAATATTACCACCCTTTACATATACTGAGTGGCAGCCAAAAACCGCACAAGTATTGGGCATTCTGCATTAACAGATGTCCCGTCAGAAAACAGAGTTCCCACTGACGAGTACTCTGTAACTGACATGCCTGGACTGACCTCTACTGACTCGTACTACCCTCAGTCTTCCCTTTCTGTGACGTCACGCCACTTTAGGCCCGCCTCCTGCGCCAGCCTGGACCAATATAGCACGCTGGGACATTGACCTCTTGGTTTTATGGGCCTTGGTCTGCAGCACCCCATTGACGGTACCCACGTCCGGATGGTGTCACCAAGTGAGTATGAAGAGGTGTACATAAACAGAAAAGGTTTTCATAGTATAAATGTTCAGGTTGTGTTTAATGCAAATTATGAACTAATAAATTTAGTGGCAAACTGGCCTGGCTCAACTCATGCTTCAAGAATTTCAAGGAACAGTGGAATCTACCATGGTTTTGAGAACAATATAGTACCCTATGGATGTTAACTCGTGGGGGATAGTGGCTATCCAGTCAAACGCTGGTTAATGACTCCATACTTAAGACCTCAAGGTGCACATCAAGAAGCCTATAACAGAGAATTATTTGCAGTAGCTTTATTATTATTTTTGTGTACTCCAGTGGGCTTTGCCTTTGGCACCTAACTCTGTAATGATGTGACTTATGGCTGGGAATGTTATAAAACAAATCTTTGGGTAAGAATGTCAGAGATACTTAATTTTCAGTATTTTGAAATTGTTTCATTTATTCATTTTCTGCCCTTGGGCTGAGTTTATTAGTAGAGTACTGTATATATGAAGGAGACAGTCGCCAATTTCATTATTTTTTACCCATACACAAGAAATTTTGATGCAATGTAGAATAAATAGCAGTCCATGATATATAAATTTATTATTCTCATACTGTAAACTTTTTAAAATGAATTTCTGTGTGGAACTTCACATTCTAACCTAATAAAATGCTAACTATAAAACTTTTAGGACGGTGGAACAATATTTTCCATTTTTTATATTTTTTCTCATTGCCTTAGTCATTCATGGAATTCTGAGTATTTTTTGAGTGCATTTTCAAGTTTTGGTATGCTTTATGTCTTTTAAGAATGGTGCAAAGCATTTAAAAAGCAGTGCTTGTTCATTTTTAAAAGGAGGTCCGATTGCATTTTAGATTACCATATCAAGGCATTTCATCCTCACCTCACCCAAGTTAACACTACCCACCTTAGAATGGGAAGATACCATACTGGTATAGTTATGAACAAAAACTTTAAAAGGATATTCAAGGTGTCAAACTGCAGCTCAGGGCTCAGTATTGTACTATATATAGTATAGTCCTTCTAAGCTCATCATTAGCAATAAAGGACTAGGCCCCAAAGCAGTACTATCTGTATGTATATATAATTAGTTTCCAAAACAAACACTAAAATATGCCCTGTTTTGTTTTTTTCAAGGGCAAATAAGCAAACTAGAAGTGTGGTGGAAAGAGGCACTGGGCAATTGAAGAGTAGATTCCATGTCCTCCAAGGAGAAATACGCCTCAGCCCTGAGAAGACTATACTTGTTATTATGGCATGTGGAATCCTCTTCAATATCTGCAAGCAGAGGAATATCCCATTTGATGAGGAAGACAATCTTCAGGAGCAGGACAACAATGAGATGTACAATGTGTTCCAACCAGGCAAAGGGGTACCTGTCGAAGATGGATGACATACGGGATATGATTGCCATCAGCCATTTTAATTAAGCATGTTCAACACCAAGAACAGAAAATCGCCCTGCTCCGTGCACTAATTTTCTCCACCTCAGTCGTGCCTTCCTCTCTCCATTTCTTCTTTGGTCCTCATGTCTCTTGGTTAATGTCTTCCTTTTTGTAATTCTGTCATCACTCATCTTCATATGTCCACACCACTTGATTACGTCTTTGCCTGCTCGTTGTATTAAATTACCTGTAACCACACTTCCTCTTTACCTCACTAGTGTTACTTTGATTATTATCATTCACGTTGTAAAGTTTGCCAAGTTTCAAACACAGCTGGTACATTTGATGAACATTTGGAATCCTTCCCCAGAATATTTGTGATTCCACTTGAACAGTAATATCTCAGCATTTATTGTGTAACCTTTTCATTAATAAATTTAGAACTTTCAGAAGTGTTTTTCTACCCATAATTTACCCGTTAGTATAGCCATGCATTGAGTAACGGGGTCATGTACATACCTGAAACATTACTAGGGGTGTAAATGGGAATTGTGAAAACAAAACTTAACTTTTTCAGGTTAGTGATGTGAATGGGATGTCAGGAAATGAGCTTGTTGATTTTTAACTCATAAGTGAAGCATCAAGATGCACACATATACAGTAATTGGTCTACGAGGAAAAAGAGACGGGTTATAAGGCGTCATACTGAGCATGTTATTATGTAGAATGTTGCTTTTCATGAATATAATGGTGGTACTTGAAAGATGTGAGAAAATGTCTGTGCTAAAATCGCAAGGAATGTGATAATGGAAGCATAGTAACCAGTAACACTAGAGCAATACTTTCTCCATGTGATATTGTCATCGGTTTTCTCCATCTCGCCACACTACTTGATTACCGTATATCTTGGCCTGATCATTGTTTCAATTACCTGTTCCCACACTTCCTCCTCACCTCACTAATTTGAATATGATTATCACTTATTGTAAAGCTCACCACGTTTCAGTCACTATTAATATACTTACCGGTATTGATCTGGAAAACAACATTTTGGCAGTGATTGTCACTGGGTCACGTATCTGCTGGATACAATACTTGGGGTATAAATTGGTATTCAGAAAACACAATTGAGGAACTTTTTTAAAGTTTATTGATTGTCTTTGGTGGTTTCCAGAGAAGTGATTGCACTGTATTTTAATTAGAATCTCCTTCTGTAAAGTTTTTCCTGACTTAGAGCTAGCCTACCTCATCTCACCATGGCTTGGGAAAAGTGTGGATGCTGATAATGGTAATGATTAGTCCATCCATCATCCAGTCTTACGTTGCCCCATGAGGAACGCAGGAGCCTGGGGCTAGGCAAGTTGGTCCTGACATTTAAGATGAGAATGACCAGCATTACTCATCCCTGAGTGGCATTATATGAGCAAAAACCCCAGTCAGTGTTGAGTCACCCACAGGCAGAAGGAAGAGGAAAGAAAGGACAAAAAGACAAAAGAGGGAGTGTAAAGTCACCCGTAGGCAGAAGGACGTGGAAAGAATAAAGTAAAGAAAGACAGAAGAAGAGGGAAGGAATGGAGGAAGGAGAGGAAAGGGCAGACACCCGAGAGTAGCACTACACCGAGTGAGTGGATGGTGGGTGCTCCCTATATAAGATTAATAAAAGTTCCTTAAGATTTATGTCAGCCTCTGCCGCTCTCTTAGATGCCCTCTCTGCCTCCAGCTGGGCTTCGTAAACTCGTTGCTTGGCTTCATAGGCGGCTGCGATCTTCTGCTCCTTGATGCACCAAGCCCTTAAAAGTTCAAGCTCCAGTCTACGCAGCTCCTCCTCATGCTTTTCCTTCCCTAGTCTCGTACGATTAGAGGACGGAAGAGCATGGGCAGAAAGGAGAGAGGACATACATGAACCCGTAGCCCGAGGCTCCTACTGAAGTGATGGCAGTAGTACTGGTGAAGCACTTCTGTCAGGGACGTCGTGTGCAGCTGGGAAAGTTATTGTCGTCACACCGTCATGGTGCTGGATCCCCGTCATCAAAGTCGCTCCACTGGCTCTGACGATGATGTTGAAGCATTTTGACTGAAACCAAAAGAATAACCATGAAAACTGTATCTTACAAATAAATACATTACCTTCATTAGATACATTAGATTATCATATTAACTGGGTAGGCTTAGGACAGACCTGTATTCTGTACCATCATATGACATCATTTTACTTATAATCCTCTCTCATTCTCAGTGTTCTACTGCAATTTAAGTCAGGGTAGTTATCTCTTTTCTTGCACCAGTTGTTTCACTTCATTCTAACACATGTTGCCCCCTTTCGTTTGTCCTCATCCAACCTTCCACAACACACACGAATGATTTCTCCAGTGCTCCTAGTTTAAGGGCCCATGAACTTAGAGCATTTCCCCTAATTTGTGGTACTGCTTAGCATATGAGGCGTCTCGTGGACAAGGGGCGAATGCGCCATTTTTTTTTTTTTTTTTGTTATGAGCGTTTAAAGTTCAGGAATAAGTGGCAGACATAGAATATTATAGAATAGCATGTTATTATATATCATTAGAATCCTCTGGAAGAGGCAAATTTATACTGCAGGAAAAAACGAAAACACACACACACACACGCACACACACACAGTAAAACACGCGATGGTGTATTTTCAACATAGAGTAATTATTGTTCAATCAACTTGAAATTCATTCCTGTATTAGATGTAAATGAAACTAAGATACTGTGAAATTTTCAGCCAAAAATTCCCATAATTAATATTTTTCCTATAATTATTAAATATTTTCATCTTATCAACAGACATCCCTCTCGCATCCAGCGCTCTCTTCACACTGTCCATCCATCCTATTCGTGGTCTTCCTCTCAGCCTTACACCTCTCACATCAGATCTAGTTATCTTTTTCACCAATCGCTTATTATCCATTCTCTCCATATGCCCAAACCATTGCAACACCCTCTGCTCAACTCTACCAGCCATCTCCCGAACAACTCCAGTTCTCCTTCGCACTTCATCATTTCCCACTCGATCCATACGCGTCACTCCACACATACTCCTCAGACATCTCATCTCCATTACATTCAAACTTTTCCTCTCTGCTACACCCATATTCCATGTTTCAGCCCCATATAATGCAGTCGGTACCACAACACCCTCATACAGCCTTCTCTTTACATCCATTCTAAGCGAACGACATTTAAACACTTTTTTCATTCCTCCCAGCACCTTTCCTACTTCATTTATTCTAAACTTCACTTCTGCTGTGCGTGACAGAAATAAATGGAGAGAAATTGTGAATGAATAAGTGATGACGCAGCCCTGAGGGGATATTCTCCCGCATTTGGTCTGATCAGCTAGTCAGGTCAGGTGCGGGTAAGGGGATGATGGGTCTGTTATGATGTGGCAGGGGTAAACCAGTTCTGCTGTCGGGCCCTGCTGCGGATGTCACTGATTGCATTGCGCAGTTGACCCTTGTGCGGTGTGATGCGGTGAGGATCTGTCCGTTCTCCCCTTTGGAGCTAAGATGCGAATGAATGTGTTTGAATGGATGAGTAAATAGAGAGTGAGTCGTCCTGTCTCGGCTACCTCCCTTTCCTTGGGGGAAGCAGCCTAGGTATATAGATAGATAGATCTCCTTATCGGCAACACGTTGTTTTATTGTGTGTATGATAACCATTATATTGTTAATGACTGACACAATGAAGTTATAATACTCACCAACTATTTACAACTCCAACCGCACACCAAGATGAAGAGGGGGGGGGGGGGCTAATGGTTAGTAGTTGAGGACGTCATCGGAGTGTAAACGAAGCCAGGCTTCACTCACGTGCTTGGCGGGATGACTAGCGGGGGTGCTAGCGCGCGTCTGATTGGCTGAGAGGCGGCCCTTTAACTCTGACAGAGGGAGCCGCTCGCCCATTGGCTGGGCGCGTGCCTACATTCGCCCCTACCGCTCTGAAATCACAACCCTCCCCACCCTCCTCCTCCTCCCCTCCACGTGTGCAAAACAAGGGAGATTGAACCTAGAATTCTGAACACACATGGGTCGGAATCGGAAAACGCTCTTCACCACGAGATTTTCAGTGCTTCCATCTATCGGAAAACATGCATAACTCATTTTTGATAGGGGTGACGCATTCGCCCCTTGTCCACGAGACTCCTCAGTATGGTAAATGACAAAACAACACACACCTCATCATATCAAACAACGAATCCCTGAGAGGGGGAAGACTGACCGCTGATTACGATTTATTTCCTGTGCCTAGGATTGCCATCACTGCCTCTGCAACGGCACTGAGGGGGGGGGGAGCAGGACCACCACCTGAAAAAATGTATAATATCACACACACACACACACACACACACACACACACACACAAAGTTTATATATAAGTAAGAGAGGAAGTCTTAATGATGAAAAGTTTTAATATGAATAGTGTAGGTCTGCAGAGGCAGAAATGTAGGTTATGTTTGGGTATTACTAAAGCTTGGCTATGAACTATCTTGGAAACAGAAGAGGGTGGAAAGGGATGACTGTAAGTTGTATGTAGGGGAGAGGAAATGAAGCTGCCTCATTTGGGCCAGTTCTTCAGTTCTTAACATGCAGCTGTTTAGCTTAACCTCCCTTGCCAATATGACTCAGCGGAGTTAGGTTATCATTAACAACCGAGCAAAATAGTCGTAAAATTTTTATATTATGTAACATGCCATAACATAAAAAAAAAAACATCTTACCAGTCTTGCAGGATACTGTTCTAAGATTCTGAATCTCATCCCTCCCTGTCTCTTTTAACTGCCACCATTTTTTTTTTTTTTGCACCGCTGCTTTATCAACCGGTGCGCGGCCTGGGAAGGTTGCATTTAACGCGTCTGCTATAGAGATCTAGGTTCTGGTAATTTTCTGAGCTGTGACCTCATTGCTGAACCTGTTAGCAAAGAATGAAACAGGGTAAATTGATTGAAACAATTTTCAAGAATAAAGATTATAGTAAATGCATAATGATAGCAAAATTCTGATGAACCTAGTTTGGGAAATGGGGAAATCAGTATCCAAATATACCACTTTGACAGTAAGGTAAGACAAAATGCTCAAAATATTGAACTGCATAAGAAAAGCCTACTTAAACCTACTTTCGAAAAAAAAAAAAAAAAAAAGGGGGGGAGGGCACTATTATCATGACACCAAACTGTGATAAAATATTTGTTTATAGTACCTTTTTTTTTTTTTTTCTAAACCTAAAAACTGATATAAATACTTTTACTTCGTATTCAACACCAGCCATCTCTATGGCTGTATTACCAAGTATGACAGTTAATACTATGCTGTGCATGGATCAAAATTCGCAGTATGCACCACAATATTATTTGTACATGTGTGATGACACTCTCCATGTGTCTAACTTCACAATGATCTCTCTGGCAAGGCAGGGATGTATTTGTATTAGTGGTTAACTACACTATTACACTCTGTGGAACCATATTCACAACCATCCATATGTCAAGCCTAGGGTCATAACTGTAAAATGTGCTTAATTTTACAATCTCCTTAAATCCAAATCCACGGCCAGCTCTGACTTCATTGTAAAGCTTTTTAATTTTACATTCTCCATGAACACAAAGTCACAGGCAACTCAGGACCTATGCACTGTGGCTCACATTCTGTGTAGTTTTCTTGGAGAAACTTCAGAAATCTTGAGAAATATCTCAAACACCAATATCATTACAACTACCATCACAAAATATGACAACGTACCTTTTACTCTAGACCACATGTTTATTCTGCTCCACTAGTTGAAGCAGATACAGTTCCATTTCCGAGGTCCAGTTGGCACCCCTCTTGAACTTGGATGTCTTTGGACTCTCTAGCGCCATTTCTTGATTATACTCGGTGTTGTCTGTGAGGGACTCCATTATTTTTCACAACACACTGATGCTGTTGCTGTGGGCTCACGCGAAGATCTAGGTTAGAGTATTTGGAGTTGGCGGTGTGTTGTTGTTGTTCGTTTTGTTTTCGGCCGTGGACCAAAAAATAAATACTTTGGAAAATTTGTAATATATTAAATTGCAGTTATAATCAAACTCTTATTAAACTTTCGATAACAGTTTAATTTTCTATTGTATAATTATGCCAAAAACAACCCCAACACGTAGTTTTTATTAAAATAGCTTTCGTGTCCATGCTAACAGCGTTCCTTCACCGATCGCAAGATAGGAGGGTTTCACCCTTGGAAGGGGTTCGCAAGACTATAACTCCTAGGAACGCCTCATAGTAGTGAAATGTTTTGGATCTTGGGAACGGATTCTTGTGAAAAGAGAAGGCCACTATGATAAATACGGCCCCAGGACTCGTGTTCAGCAGCTGCTTGAGAGGTATGGTAGGGTGACAGCAACAGCTCCAAGGCGCCATTCTGTTAGACTTCCTGACAGACTTGAGCAGACAGCGTACATGGATCGGCACAGACTGGTGCAAATGCCTGCCACAACGAAGAGGAAGGCTGCGATCCGCAGGTGCCAGGTGTGTGCACATACCACCAGATGCACACCTGAGCACAAACGCACCTCTTGGCAGTGCGCTGAGTGCCAGGTTCCCCTCTGCGTAACATGCTTCTTTGATTACCACAGCCTGAAGCAGTTCTAAAATAGTGCAAGTAGAAATGTAAATAATGTGTAAATAGCAAGTGAAAGCAATGGATGTAAATATGATTGAACATTGGAATATAGTTTTATAAGTTACTGCAAGTGACAGTGCATAACAGTGTAAATGAAATAGAAGTGTAAATATTAAAAATACAATAGAAAATGTAAACAGAAATGTAAATTATTAGTAATATAAGAATATGAGTACAAATACTTGAAGTAATGACAGTGAAAGTGAAACCTTGGCTCTCTACGTAGTTTACTGAACGAGAAAGTGAATCCCTGGAGTGAAAATAAACTACCATTACTGAAGGTAACTTATGGATAAATACTGTAGGTATATATAAGTGTAAGAAAATAATAGGAATATAAAGTGTGATTGTGTTTATGAATAATAAATGATAGAATACCTGCGGGGAACAAGCACGGGTGGGAAGCTCGTAAGCGCTCGTAATTTACATTGCTTTCACAGTTTTTTTTTTTTCTTTTTTGAGTATGGATTCCAAACTACTTGAAAATCATAGAATAGTGTTTCTAGTGATAATATCAGGCTGTGGTAATCATATTACGGGGTGTCGGAAATGTAAAGTGGAGACTTTGTTATCCAACTTCAGAAGGCTCCACAAGTCCTACGGTTGTAGACGAAGGCTCAACAAACATCCCAGGAGAAAGCTGAAACTATGTGCCATATGCATATCTAATTATAATATTCCAAGGCTAATAACTGATTTTTGACAAATATTTTTAAAAAGTTAGTCGGAGCGCGAATATCCTCGCGGGACGTGCAAGGAGCGGCAAAAACATCCCCGCGGTGTAGGGGATACTGTATATTCCTTTTCCTTGGTCTATGAGAGATTTTTATCTGTTCTTTAATAATCTCGGCTCTGAATTATTCGTTGTAAACGCTATGAAGGGATATATCTACCTGGCTTTTGTTTATCATATTAACTAAGTTTTTATATTTCTCACCGACCAAACAGCCACATGTTACTTGCCCTGAATTAATCTCTGTGACTTGAGCTACACTCCCTCCTACTTGCTTTCCCTTACGTATGACCTGAACTTTCTGAGTGACCTGACGTAAATTAACTCCCACATACTCGTAAATCCTGTCCCTCGCTTATGACATAAATCTTACCCAGAGACCTCACTCCTCCGAAAGTAACCAGTCTCTAATTGGATTTCTAATTCATCCACTGAAGTCCCTTGAGCTAAAATTAAGGACACTCGATCAGTTATCAATACAACGGCCATTCCCACTAAATTTGAACTTAATTTCTTCATCGTAACTTTTCCTAAGTCGTCCGCTAACTTATATGTCACTAACAATGTTTTTGTTACATAGCAGCTGTGTATCTATCTATATAATTATATACCTAGGCCGCTTCCCCCGAAAAAGTGGGGGGGGGATAGCCGAGACAGGACAACACACTCCCAGTTTGCTCATCCACACACACACACACACACACACACACACACACACACACACACACACACACACACACACACACACACATTTACTCGTATCTTAGCCACAAGGAGAGAAGGGACAGATTCTCGATCATCGGACCACACCGCACGAGGGTCAAATGCTTAGTGCAATCCATCGACGTCCTTCTCCTTCTTTCCCTGAGTTTTATCGGTCGCCATCGTGTCTGTTTATCTGCTTCTCCACTAGAGTCGCACACAGAAATGACCACGTTTGCTTTTGTTTATGACGATACGATCGTTCGCACTGAGACAAAAACAGACAGTGAAGGCAAATATATAGATAGATAGATAGAAAGACAGATAGATACATAGATATCATGGTCCACTGCAGGACCGGCCTATCCCTACCAAAGCAGAGATGATACAGCCAATTCATTGTATCTATCCAGTGGCTTAGGCCGTCTGGTAGAGACTGTATGTAGGGTGAGAAGTGCTTGTGAATGTGATGGTAGTGTTGTAGTGGCTTTGGATGTGTGTGTAGTCTATGAACCAAGTGTAATCGGCCCGCTTAAGCCAACTGGGTGCAAGCATACTAGTATGTGACACTGGTTCAACCATAGCATCCCTTATGATCGCCAAAGCGGTTAGTGGCTCGGTGAACGCTTCCCAAAGATTTACAACTCTGGCGGGAGGGGAACCCGCGTCTACGAACGTACGAGACGAACACTCTACCACTGTACCACAGAGACTCCATATATATATTATATGGAGTCTCTCTCTCTCTCTCTCTCTCTCTCTCTCTCATATATATATATATATATATATATATATATATATATATATATATATATATATATATATATATATATATATATATATATATATATATATAGTACACACACTTCGTAATATTGAAACTATTTTATTTTTTGTTTTTTTACAAAAAAAATGATTTATCTCCCTATCTATTCCCAGATGCCACAAACAAGTCGCCTCCATGTTGCATTGTCCCCCGCCATTTCACTGCCCTGCTCGCAGCTCACACCCCACTCTCACATACCTCTCCATCCCTCCATTTCATCCTTGGCCTCCCCCTCCCTCTCCCCCACCACCTCACTCACATATACTCTCCTCGTTAGTCTCTCACTCTCCATCCTCTCCACATGGCCAAACCACCTAAGTGTATTTCTCCTAACACTTCCTATCACATCCACATCCACACCACAACGATCCTTCACTTCCTTATTTGTCAATCTGTCTCTCCATGTGACTCCACATGCCCCTCAAAGAACTCATTTAAAATATTTTCAATATAACATAATAACTTCATACATTTTATTACCCGTTTTCTCTGCCGTTATTTGGAAATAAATAAAAGTTTCACAGAAATCAATTGCTACATTTAGAACACCTTTAGCTCACCAACAACTACCTAAGACTCAGTTTTATGACGATGACTTTGGAGTTAAGATTCGTTTGTAGGACTTCATTCTAAGACAAATTTTATGAACGTTTTTATAACTACGGACCCAGGGCCCGAGAGCAGACCTGGTTTACCAATGGTATGTCATAATAGACTCATCCCCTTCCCCGCATCTGACCCGATGAGCTGATCAGACCAGATGCGGACCACATCCATAGGATATGAATTTGTTTTGTTCAGTTATCCCAGATTGTAAGGGCATACCGTACCTCCATTTTCTATGATGGTAACCTTGGTCGTAAGTGAATATTTGCTAATGTCGATTGGCGCTGCAAACGAATCATGAAACTCCCTCTATTGTTTTTTTTTTGGTGTGTGTTTTTTTTTAATGATTCCTGCTCTCGATGCTCTTGCTCGCAAATATGATTTCGGTTACGTCTTGGTGTGAAGCCAGCGGGGGTCTACCACATATGGCCTGGGTTCGTCACGAGAGCTCTTGATGGTAGCTAGATTCCATTGTCAGGTTTTCTCTTTAATCCATAGTTGACCTGGCAAAACTTGTGGTAGTGTTCCTGTATTTTCTTTAGCTGAAATCTTTGTTAGTATATCTGGTCCTTTCCTATGTAGTAATGAACAAAACACACAGGAAGGCTCTTATTTTTCTTTTTCTATCGGCACCATGGCGACAATGGAAAGCAAGAAGAAAAGCAGTGGACAGAGGACAACTGCTAGTTGTTGTGACGAAAGATTGGGTGACAATTAAATGAAAGTCAGCGTATTTCAAACAAATGCAATCATCCCTCAATGCTATATTTGTATGTCTTCGAAATACCACAATTCTTCTGTAAAGATTTTGGCAAAGGCAAGGTGCTGGACTGACTATGTGCATTCATTAATCCAATTTAACTGACATCTTTAATCATGCTTGTGTGAAGTATGTGTCATGACTATGCGGGGAGAGAGGGGGGCCCATTTATATATAGCACTTCTAAGAAGTCAAAAAAAAAAAAATCTATTACCATCAACTCCCCTACCTCCACTGACTCCATTCACCCCCCCCTCTTTTCTCTCTAATAGCAATGATCTGGGTTCTGAAAATTATATTGGCAGTGGCCTGAGTGATGATATTGGCAGTAACTGTGGTCTGGATGTTGACAATGGCCGTAGTACTGGTCTGTGTGGTGACAATGGCAGTAGTTGTTTACTGTTTGTGTAGTGGGAGTGGCATTGGTCTGGGTGGTGACAGTGGCAGTAGCAGTGGTCTGGGTGGTGACAGTGGCAGTACCAGTGGTATGTGTGGTGACAGTATTAGGAGCATTGTTGCAATGGTCTGGGTGGTGACTGGTGTTAGCAGTGGTCTGGATGGTGACATCGGTAGTACTAGTGGTCTGGGCAGTGACAGGGGCAGTATCAATGGTCTGGGTGGTGACGGGCAGTGGCAGTGTTCTGCGTATGGATGGTGGCAGTAGCAGTGGTCTGGGTGGTGACAATGGCAGCAAGATTAGTCTGGGTGGTGACTAAAATGCCCACGGCCGGACCTTCCGCCCCGTCACCCCCCACACCACCACCGGGCCACCACCACCCCACCACCCGAGGAGGAGATAACGGACAGGTTAATGACCCAGGACAAGAGGGTCATCCAACCACCACTGACCTGTGCCCCTTCTTCCCGCAACTGCCCCAACGCCAGGTGAGCCTAGATCCGCAACAACTTACATGGCGGGTTGACCATCGACAGCAGTGGGGTGGGACTGATCTAATATCAGTCCCTAGTAGTTTTGTGGTGACGACCACAGCTTCACCCCAGAAGGGCAGGAGGTCCCTTGGTGAGCCACGAGGTGTTCGCACCTGCTGCCACAGCGAGCCACGAGGGAACACCACCCTCTGCCGCTATTCTGGTGAGCCACGAGGGTCCAGTACCCTCTGCCACAGTGAGCCATGAGGGAGAAATACCCTCTGCCACTACCAGGACAGGAGGTCCTTTGACGAACACGAGGGAGAAATACCCTCTATCACAAACAGGGCAGGAGGCCCAATAGTGGACTATACGGGGCCAGCACCCCTAGCCATCCCAAGGGTAAGAGCCCCTTGTATAAAGCCACAAGTGGGTCCCAGGGCCAATCGACCTGGTGCCATGGCTGTGTCGGAGACAAGAGAGAGAGTCGCCTCTGTGCTACCCTCCCTGTGTAAGAGAGAGAACACGGCCTCCGTGTGTCCTCTATATTCAGCCAACTCCTGCAGGAGTAGCTGGACACCACCTGGGAGAGTTGCCCCGAAGGTGTCCCCCGAGCAAAGACCCGGTCCCAGTCGGGACCTACCTCCCACACCCGGGAGATTCTTGTCTTCCCCAGGCACCAGCAGGAGATGAGGCCACAGCCCACACCTGACGGCGCGTCCCCTGACAGACCTCCACAGTCCCCGGACCCCCAGGCGAGCCCAGCAGCCTACCAACGCTGTCCTCCTCCTGCCGCAGACCCTCCGACGCCAGACACGACTGCTCCACCTGTTTCGCTCCAGTCCTGAGGGCCACAACAACACGTTGAAGCCCCACATAGACGGGCCTCCCTGCACCACTACGACGGGACCCTGAGAAGAGGGTCTACAACAGGTCGAGACCCCAGGCAAGAGGGTCTCCCTGCACCGTGACGACGGGACCAGAGAGGAGGGTCTACAACAGGTCGAGACCCCAGGCAAGAGGGTCTCCCTGCAACGCCTCAGTGGATCGGACCTGGGTCGAGTCTCCCCCCAGTGGGTACGGTGATTCCCGCCACGGGTAGAGCCCCCGGAGGTCCCCTTAAAGTGACAGAGTGATATCGCCCCAGAAAATCGGGCAAGATTAGTGACCTTCCCTCCTACAGTGAGACAGGGACAGTGATACAGTGACAGAGTGAATAAGAGGGATCCCATCTATAAGTGCCCGTGATTACTTTCCCTTAATTAAAGACTATAAACTCTGGGCCCATGAGTCTAGTGTTGTTCCCTCAGCCCAGAATAGAGAAGTTCCCCCTTACCAGTGCACGCGTGGGCGAGAGTCGCCGCGCTGAGCCCAGCCAGTAAATTATAGTGATCTGCTCCCCCTGTTCTTTTATAGTAATATTCCTCCCCTGGCTCATCAAGCCTATACATCCCTATTGTACCAGTGCACTAAGACCTTTTGGACTTTAATGAAAGACAGTCACATTCACTTATGGAACCTTAACCCATTGTAAAGTGTAATTATAGTGTGTGTGAATATCCCGTGCTATCTTAACGTAACTTTGTATATCTGTATCCCCTGTCCAGAATATCATTCTATGTAATATTGTCACGGTGTTAGAATTAAGGTAATAGATGTGTTAAAGGTGGACTGCCTAGTTTTTATGTCCTGTTCCTTTGTTGGTGCTTTACTTCCGGTCCGGAAAGAGGACCCCGCTCAGTAGCTAGTGTTTTTTGTACGAGGAGTCGGCCTAAAAACACTCAGCATAACACTGGTGGCAAGTGGTGGTTCTGGATCCGAGTAAAAGCACAGAGGAACGTAAAAGGAAACTTGCACAATGGCAGCTAAACTGCACATTCAATTACCAAAATTTAACCCGGACCAATGTGACTTGGATGTTTATTTGGACATGATCAAACCCCTTTTAGACATAGGGTTTGACTCAGATAAGGAGAAAATTGCAGTCACACTACCGAATCTGGGAAAAATTATCACAAATGTCGCACCCAAAATAGTCCCAGAACTGTCATGGGACCAGTTCACTGAGATAGTGAAACAGGCTTTTATGCCTTGCATGGGCAGAGTTGTCGCACTCTCACAACTCGACGCCCTCACTTATGACGGTAACCTGGATGACACTTTCATCCAGGCTCGGCGCCTCGTCACCGCCGCTTATCCCGAAGCAGAAATAAATACTCGGGACACTCATACCTTCAACGCCCTGCTGAGGATCCTCCTGAGCATAGTCAGGGAACACTTCTCCATATATGATCCCTCAGGAAATATGGACCAAGACCTGCAGCTCGTCAGGCGTCTCCTCACCGCCCGTCCCACACCACAACCACTTCACGCAGTGACAAAGTTCCCCACAAACCACAACCCCCCACCAAAACCCAAGCCGCTGCCTCACCAGTCACCTGCAGAACTGCCTCCCACAGTACCCAGGGCTTACCCACAGAGGAAGCGCCACAACCCCAGGGAACAAGGGAACTTGATCAGTATAAACCCTTGGGAGTTCACGGCTTGCAGCCGCACCTGCTCCCTTCATGACATAAGGGAGCAACTCAAGGCGAATCGGCGGAAGAATCCCCAACAAGGCCGTAGGAAAGTTTCCTCCCTTGATGACGACGCCCAGGAGGACGACATACCACCACTGCTCTACCAAGGACCGGACGACGACGAGCACGATGACTACCCCCATCCTCAGCAGATGGATTTTTAGGCCCGCCCCCACACCTCCCCACGGTGGCAGGGGCCACCTCACATAGCTACAAGCCCCCAGTCTACAACAAGATATGGCTGAATGGGGTCAAGACAAGATTACTGGTGGATACGGGAGCAGCCAGGTCTTGTCTCTACTCCCACTTTTACTCCCGCCACATCCCAGCATTCGGCCCACTTCTCCCCACTTCAGTCAACCTTGTAGACGCCGGGGATGGCCCCCTACCCATCCGTGGGAAAACCAGGGCCTTACAAACTACCACCCACCAACGAGTCTCCACCGACCACCCATTCATCATTTTTGACTCCTCATGTAGCCAATATGATGGTTACCTTGGCCTGGACCTGCTTCAGAAACTCCACGCGACCATTGATTGCTATCAACGTCGCCTCCACTTCGGTCCAGCCCACCCTAACCAAGCATCCACCAACAAGGAAAGAAAAAAAAAAGGAAAAAAAAACACCCCCACCACCCCCACACCGCCCACACACGCACCACCCCACCATACTCTCCCTCTCCAGCCCACCTGTACATGTAAGCCAAACCTAACCTCCCCAAATGCCTCAATTCATTCCCTTCCAACCCCATCCCCCACTCCACCCTTGCCATCCCAGACTCCCTCATTCCCTGCCACTATTGCTTCCACCGTTACCATTCCACCCCACCATGAAGCATGGGTTACACTCACCAGACCCTCAGGTACATCAGTCCTTTTTTCACCATCCATCCCCACCAGACCCCTGTCATCATGCCTAGTCTCCCCCACTTTCCTCCCCCCCCCACGCCCACCAAATACGTATTGCCAATCTCACCACAACACCTTTAACCCTGCCTCGAGGTCTCATCATTGGTGACACAGAAGAGGCAGAACCATGCTCAACACCACCCCCTAATCGACCCACCCTCCCCAACATACCACCACATCTCTCTCCTGCCCAGTCAAACAGCCTCCACCAACTACTCCTGGACTTCCAGAACTTATTCTCCGTCGGCCCGACCGATCTTGGCCATACCACCTACCTAAGCCACGAAATTCACACTACAGGACCTCCCATTCGCCAACCATCTCGCAGAAAAAATCCTAAACAACGGGCAGAAGACAGGCAGGTCCAGGAAATGCTTGATGCCGGTGTCATATCAAACTCCACCAGCCCGTGGTCATCACCCGTAGTACTCGTGCGAAAAAAGGACGGAACCATGGGTTTCTGCGTCGATTACCGCAGAGTGAATGACGTTACCATCAAAGATGCTACGCCACTACCCAGGATCGACGACTTCCTAGATTCCCTACATGGATCTACCTGGTTCTCTACCTTAGACCTGCAATCAGGCTATTGGCAGGTTCCAGTCCACCCTGACGACAAACACAAAACCGCCTTCTCAACATCAAATGGGAAGCACTACGCATTCAACGTCCTTCCCTTCAGACTCTGCAATGCCCCTGCTACATTCTCCCACCTGATGGAATCCGTGCTGAGCGGACTCACCTGGGAAACCTGCTTAGCTTACCTGGATGATGTAATTGTTTTCAGCCATACCTGGGCCGACCACCTCCACCGCCTCAAGCAGGTATTACAGCGCATACGACAGGCCGGATTGAAGCTAAAACCAACCAAATGTGTTCTAGCTGAAAGATCAGTCTCCTTCCTCGGACACCTGATCAACGCAGACGGCATCTCCCCTGACCCCGACAAGCTACGTGCAATCGCCGACGTTCCACCACCCCGCGATGTGCACCTAACCAGGGCCTTCCTAGGACTAACCTCCTATTATCGGCGTTTCATGAAAGGGTTCGCGAACATCGCCAAACCCTTGCACGATCTTACAAAAAAAGGAGAACCCTTCGCCTGGACTGAACCCCGGCACACCACATTCACCACCCTCAAAGCCAAACTCACCTCCACCCCAGTCGTCGCCTTTCCAGACTACAACCTACCATTCCGCCTGTACACAGACGTCTCACTCCACGCAATAGGGGCAGTCCTTGCACAAGTACAGGACGGCCGTGAACACATCATCGCCTGTGCCAGCCGCACCCTGAACTCGGCGGAAAAGAATTACGTGGCCACCAAATGTGAATGCCTAGGGATAATATGGTCACTTGAGTACTTTCGCTCATACATATCAGGCACCCATGTGATCATCATCACGGATCACCAGTCCCTACAGTGGTTGCGCCAATCCAACACCACAAACGCCCAGCTCACAAGACGGCGCGAAACCTTAGAAGAATACGATTTTGAAATATCGTATCATCCAGGCAAGCTCCACACGAACGCCGACGCCCTATCAAGACTACCCATGCCATCTCACCAGAACCTGACCTCATCAAGATGTGGCAAGACAACCAACGCCCTACCTGGATTCCGCCGAACGTTTTCAGCAAGCTCCACCTACATGGCGAACACTTGTTTGACCCTAACGGCCACATAGTCCTGAGCCCCACAACCGCCCATGACACCATGCTCCACCTCCATGCCAACAACGGTATCCACTTGGGCACCAAGAAACTCACCCAAGTACGACATGTACTGGACACCGAACCCCACCACCATCGCCAAAAACATCGTACAATCCTGCCGGGCCTGTGCGTTAGGAAAAGATATCACCCGCACACCAGGCCCATCCGGAAAACTAACGGCAACAAAACCCTGGCAACTACTATCCCTTGACGTCGTCGGACCACTCACCCCCAAAGCAGGATATAAATATATAATCACCTTCGTTGACGTCTATTCCAAATTCATTATAGCTTGTCCTGCTAAAGATCACAGTGCAGTGTCTGTCGCTGATGCTCTGACTCGCCACGTATTTCCATACTTTGGCATTCCCCAGGCATTACACTCCGACAATGCACCAGAATTCACCGGAAAAGTTTGGCAAGAATTAGCTAAAATATTTGGATTCCACATCTCCCACTCATCCCCCTAATGGCCACAAGGCAACAGCATCTGTGAAAGAAGCCATCGCTCCCTCCTCAATCAAGTCCGCACTCGCATTACACAGACAGGAAATGAAGACTGGCCTGCTCACGTCAAAATAGTTCAATGGGGCCTAAACACATGGCCGCGAGAAGACGGCATAACACCGCACGAGCGAGTATTCGGGGAAACCCCGCTCCTCCTCCCGCTCCACCACCACCTCCAGCCACCCTCCCCACCCTCCCCCACTGACCCTCTCCACCATCTCAAACGCCGCCTCCACCACCTGCAAGCACAACAAGACCTTACACCCGACACTAACCACACCAACCCCTACAAACATGGCCAATCCATTGTCGTCGCCCAACTCCCTACCCCAAATAAGATTGCACCATGATTCATCGGACCCTTCACCATAACCCAAGTCCCCAACCCGTATCAAGTGATCATCAATCAACACAGCCAGCAACGCACGCATCGCAACCGCCACATTCGACCTTTCCACCCACCCAACAGTGACCACCCCCACACCCGCGCGCCCAGCACCTCTGCCCGACCACCTGGCCACGACGACGTTTCCGGGAATTACCCCCCACGCTCATACGCCTACAACTTCTCACCCCCACCCAGCACCTCACCTACAACCACACCACCTCCCACCACCCCGGATCCTGACTCACCTCAACCGCCGCCCTCACCACCACCCCCACATACTCAACAACGCCCACACCACACTCCACCACCCATTCCCACACCACACCCCCTCCATCCCCTGCCTCTCCACCACCACCCCAAACCACTACCTCCTCAAACCACACTCCTCCACCTTCGCCCACCTGCGCCCGCATCACGCCCAGAACCACCCAAGCAAACGCGCCCGCCCTACCCAGCGACCATGCTCACTATACCCGCCACACCGCCCTGCCACCCACCTCACCCCCCAACACCCGCACACCCTCACCACCACCACGTGCTCAACCACCCTCACCACCCACACCCACACTCACCACCACCACTACCAGATCAGGCCGCTTTTCATGCCCACCACCCAGATATACACCAACACCACCCCATAGTAACCAACCAGCCCACCACACACAACCACAAAACCCCCCTACCCCAAACACCTCCCCCATCACTCTCCCTCTCCACCAAGCACGATGGAAAAATCCCAAGTCCCAATTCCCCAAAGTCAAATCCCCTACCCACAGACCCATCCCCCATAAAATCACCGACCCGCCAACCCTCGCCAGCATTCAGCTACAGCCGCCTCACCAAGCACCAACCACCAGCATGAGAATCACCCGTGTCCAGTAGCTACCTTACGGCCTGCTGCCCATCAGAATCCGACAGACGCCCCAGCTTCTTCGCCGCCTACGCCGCACAAACCGCCCATCCTCCATCCGACTTTTCTTCAACCCAGCCCAGGAACCGACCACGATGACCAACCACTGGATCAACCTCCTGCAGCACCTCACCCCAGTCAACAGGACATTCACCACCATCACCTACCACCTGCAGTCACGGGGTCGTGACTTTTTCACGAGTGACGGTGGTAAAATGCCCGCGGCCGGACCTTCCGCCCCGCCACCCCCCACACCACCACCGGGCCACCACCACCCCACCACCCGAGGAGGAGATAACGGACAGGTTAATGACCCAGGACAAGAGGGTCATCCAACCACCACTGACCTGTGCCCCTTCTTCCCGCAACCGACCCAACGCCAGGTGAGCCTAGATCCGCAACAACTTACACGGTGGGTTGACCATCGACAGCAGTGGGGTGGGACTGATCTAATATCAGTCCCTGGTAGTTTTGTGGTGACAACCACAGCTTCACCCCAGAAGGGCAGGAGGTCCCTTGGTGAGCCACGAGGTGTTCGCACCTGCTGCCACAGCGAGCCACGAGGGAACACCACCCTCTGCTGCTATTCTGGTGAGCCACGAGGGTCCAGTACCCTCTGCCACAGTGAGCCACGAGGGAGAAATACCCTCTGCCACTACCAGGACAGGAGGTCCTTTGACGAACACGAGGGAGAAATACCCTCTATCACAAACAGGGCAGGAGGCCCAATAGTGGACTATACGGGGCCAACACCCCTAGCCACCTCAAGGGTAAGAGCCCCTTGTATAAAGCCACAAGTGGGTCCCAGGGCCAATCGACCTGGTGCCATGGCTGTGTCGGAGACAAGAGAGAGAGTCGCCTCTGTGCTACCCTCCCTGTGTAAGAGAGAGAACACGGCCTCTGTGTGTCCTCTATATTCAGCCAACTCCTGCAGGAGTAGCTGGACACCACCTGGGAGAGTTGCCCCGAAGGTGTCCCCCGAGCAAAGACCCGGTCCCAGTCGGGACCTACCTCCCACACCCGGGAGATTCTTGTCTTCCCCAGGCACCAGCAGGAGACGAGGCCGCAGCCCACACCTGATGGCGCGTCCCCTGACAGACCTCCACAGTCCCCGGACCCCCAGGCGAGCCCAGCAGCCTACCAACGCTGTCCTCCTCCTGCCGCAGACCCTCCGACGCCAGACACGACTGCTCCACCTGTTTGGCTCCAGTCCTGAGGGCCATAACAACAGGTCGAGGCCCCACATAGACGGGCCTCCCTGCACCACTACGACGGGACCCTGAGAAGAGGGTCTACAACAGGTCGAGACCCCAGGCAAGAGGGTCTCCCTGCACCGTGACGACGGGACCAGAGAGGAGGGTCTACAACAGGTCGAGACCCCAGGCAAGAGGGTCTCCCTGCAACGCCTCAGTGGATCGGACCTGGGTCGAGTCTCCCCCCAGTGGGTACGGTGATTCCCGCCACGGGTAGAGCCCCTGGAGGTCCCCTTAAAGTGACAGAGTGATATCGCCCCAGAATATCGGGCAAGATTAGTGACCTTCCCTCCTACAGTGAGACAGGGACAGTGATACAGTGACAGAGTGAATAAGAGGGATCCCATCTATAAGTGCCCGTGATTACTTTCCCTTGATTAAAGACTATAAATTCTGGGCCCGTGAGTCTAGTGTTGTTCCCTCAGCCCAGAATAGAGAAGTTCCCCCTTACCAGTGCACGCGCGGTCGAGAGTCGCCGCGCTGAGCCCAGCCAGTAAATTATAGTGATCTGCTCCCCCTGTTCTTTTATAGTAACATTCCTCCCCTGGCTCATCAAGCCTATACATCCCTATTGTACCAGTGCACTAAGTCCTTTTGGACTTTAATGAAAAACAGTCACATTCACTTATGGAACCTTAACCTTATAGTGTGTGTGAATATCCCGTGCTATCTTAACGTAACTTTGTATATCTGTATCCCCTGTCCAGAATATCATTCTATGTAATATTGTGACGGTGTTAGAATTAAGGTAATAGATGTGTTAATGGTGGACTGCCTAGTTTTTATGTCCTGTTCCTTTGTTGGTGCTTTACTTCCGGTCCGGAAAGAGGACCCCGCTCAGTAGCTATAGTCTCATCAATCTAAAACCAAGGTTTGGGTGGAGTCCAGTCGGGGATTTCCCGGCGTACAGCGTTGCCTTGTTTCCTATACTCTGATTGGGTAGTGGCTGACCTGACACCGTTAGAGTTCGTCCGCTCACACCTCGCCACCTGGCCTGACATGACTTCACCCACTTCTGTGTGTGTGTGTGTGTGTGTGTGTGTGTGTGTGTGTGTGTTTTTGTGTGTGTGTAAAGACAAACTAATTTAAGTTATAAATATAATTTAAGTTATATATATAACAAAGTGAACAGTGGAAGCACGTGACAGAAGCTTAAATCTCCCTCCAATGGATTAACTCCCAGTATGGGCCTGGATGTTGCCGCTCGTGAGTGTTTTAACTTATTTATTTCTATTAAGAAAATAGCGTATGTTCTACTGATTCCTTCAAATTATATTATAAACGTAATTGTTACATTACTTACCCAACTTAGAACTACCGTGAACGTCGGTAAAAGTAAGTACATTTTTTTCAGCACCACTGTAAAATATGTATGCCACGTTTCTTTATTGATGTACAAGAGCCTTATGCATTACAAGTTTACCTTCCTTTGATATGCTAGAACACTTACGTTTATATTGTATTAGTATGTGTGTACGTATCTGTGATGCCTATTACATATATATAACAGAATCTACTCATCGCTCGTTTAGGAAGTATGGCATGGCTGCACCCAGCGCCAGACCCCACCCAAACCTTGATTTTAGATTGGTGAGACTATAGTGTTTTTAGTACTAGGAGTCGGCCTAAAAACACTCAGCATAACAGTGACAGTGGCAATTGCAGTGGTCTGGGTGGTGCTAGTGGCAGTAGCACCTAGGGCGGGTTTCACATATGACCCTATGATCAGCACGGTCAAAAAAATATGTTTCTCTGATAAAAAGAAATGAACAAGAATGATTGGTAATTCAGCAATAAATAACGTTTTCCTTGTTATACCCCTGTCCTACTACTACTATTACTACTACCAATCATTTATAAAATAAAACTTGTAACCGGGTTTAGATTGTCAGAACAAGAAACATGAGAACAGTATACTCTTACATTCATTCGTCCGTATACAAACCTGAGTTACAAGATGGGTGATCTTTCAGTAAAACTGGCCAGTGGAGGAACTGCTGGTCTGCATCGCTAATGTGGTGCGTGTATTTATGTCATGCCTGACTGCGTATTATTAAAATATCTATCTAATCACTAATTTCGTGTCTCGTATTTTACAGTTACATGTGACAGCCATAAATAAGCTTATACTGTTGTACTTTGTAATGTATAATTACAGAACTGTATTTCCTACATTAATTTGCCATAACTGCACCTTTCCCAGCGTGGTAAGTATATTATGAAAAATTTCTAAGGAGCGTAAAGATATTTCATTTTTCTTGAGCAAACTCCACTTAATATTTTGGGTTTAAATGATAACATTATTTATTAAATGTCTTAGCATACGGTTGCTAGTACCAAGTAATTTAATGTTGGTATAGGAAGTTAATAATTCCTCAGAGGTTACGTAATATTATTTCTAATGAATATATAACAAATGCACGCAATGAAAGAGGCTGAAATTAAAATTCATGAAGATCTGAATTAGACTCCAGTGAGACATCGTTGCGAGAATATTCAGTTTATGTATTATATTGTATCGTAAGCTGCTAATAGATAATTATCAAAATTGACAGCGTTACTGTATAGGCCCTAACAGATATACTTGATTCAGATTTGTTGAGAATTTTCAACACTGATGAGAAAAACAACACTAATTCTTCCACTACTAAATATTCATCCAATGATGAATACATTTGCCTGGTGGTGGACTATTAAAAACATAAGAGAGGATATATAATTGCGGTAGATCAGTTAGCCCAAGCTAGGCAGCCTCTACAAGAGTACTATTATGCGGGATGTTTTTAGTCCGACTCCTTGTCCTAAAAACCCCCGCTACTGAGCGGGGTCCTCTTTCCGGACCGGTGTCATATGCACGGAGTAGCTTTATGCTGGAAATTACCGTTTCCTTCTCTGTTAAGCCTAAATTAACCAAACCTAACCTAACCTTAACCTAACCTTATCCTAGATCAACCTAACCTAAATAAACCTAACTTAAACTAATCTTAATTCACGAAATGACTAATTTCATAATCTGCCTGTAACATACATATATATCTTTATTTATATATATCCATATATCGACCTATAGTTACCTACAGGTCAATAAGACATCCAACTATCTTCCTGGCACATGTATTTCATACAATGTTGTTGATAAATGGCATAAAATTTGGGATAACATGCAGATACTTTCAAAACAGCAGACAAACGGCCATTCGGCGCATGCGCAGTGAACGGAACGGTGACTTCCAGCATAAGTCACTCCGTGCATACGACACCGGAAATAAAGCACCCACAAAGGAACAGGGCATAAAAACTAGGCAGTACACCTTAACACATCTATTGTCTTAGTTCAATACACAATTACAATATAGAAACAAAGAGATACAGGATATGATGTAGACAGGTTTACAGAGTTAACTTCTCAATACAATGTGCACACATACATCAAGGGCAGAACGCGGGACTTTTCAGACATACACAGATGGTGAGTTATAAATACACAATACCCTTATTATGGTTATAGGCAGAACTGACATTTAATATTATAAACCAGATGCACTATGAGTAAAAAGAGCCAGGGGTCGAGAGACTGAATGTTACTATAACTTGTCAGGATGCGAGTCGCGACACTCAGGATAGTCACACAGTCGCGGATACCACAAAGCCAGTCAGGAGACAGGTCCTGTCCTCCCCACTTATTCTTTTTTAATCAGCCCATACACCACTGACCGGGCTAATGTATGGCCCGGCCTGCACTATATGTGCAGGGAATCTTTTAACGAACTAACAAATCACAGGTTTTATATTTTTCTTGGCGCACCCATAGTTCTGACCCACTATTTCTGTACGTCTGTGTGCCCGTGTTCACTCGTCTTTTCTGTTCTGCCTGGATATTCGTCTCGCTGTGTGTCACTTATATTGTTCTGGCCTCACTGTTTCACTGTCACTCAGGGTTGCCAAGTGTGCGGTTTTCCCGCACAATTGGGCTATTTTTGAAGAGCTTGTGCGGGAAATTTTTGGCTTGTGCGGGTTGGGCTATTTTTAAGGTATGTCATACAATATTTTGGGATGCTAAAATTAATGAGAGAGGGCTACGCATATTCCCAGTTACAAAAAAGGGACGCGGCTGTGGCTGAAGAGGTCCGTGAGAGAGGAAAGAAAAAGAAGAGTGGGAGGAGGTAAGTAGTAAGTTGTGGGGGGAAGGGGAGAGAACCTGTGATGTGGGAGAGGAGGATGCAAGTGGGGTGGGGGATATGCTGATAATCTTGAGACTAGGGAGACTGTGGTCAGGCGAGGAGGGGCCCGGCCGCCCGAGAGAGGGATGGTGAGAAAGAGGGGGTTGGGGGATTAGTGGGAAGGGCAGGTAATGACGGTTGAACATACAAAGCAAGTTACTGTATGTTATGCTGGTGTTTTTAGGTCGACTTCTCGTCCTAAAAACACTAGCGACTGAAGCGGGTCCTCTTTCCGGACCGGAAGTAAAGCACCCACAAAGGAACAGGACATAAAAACCAGGCAGTATACCTTAACACATCTATTGCCTTAATTCTAACCGTTACAATAAAACAGTGTAATGCTGGGTAGAATTAGGCTCGACTTCTCGTTCCTATTTCACCCAACGTGGAGCGGGGTCCTCTTTCAAGACAGGAGCTAGTGCAATAAAGAGAGGCAGGACACAAAAACTCTCGGCAACACCTTTACACGTATATTACCACAGTCAGACACAGGACAAATCAGCAGATATTACAACACAATATAGAGCAATATAAAACCTTATCTAGGATATGTGTATCTCGCAGGATACTTGCTTTTCTCATACTAATGACAACACAACAATCCTAGTGTATCAACTATCGCGAGTGCAGTATAATACAAGTACGCGCAGAGCGCGGTTGGAGGGAGGGGGGTTGTGACTCACTAGGAGGAGATAGGGGAGGTGCGGAGAGTGACTTAGAACGGCGAGGAGAAAGTTATGGTAATATTGGAAGGCGACAGATATTAGCCGGGAAGTTTATATGGTTTCCGCTAGCCAAGATACTTTGGCAAATAACTCTGATCCTTGATTTACACTTACTTTAGTTTTAGGAGCGAGAGCGAGTAGTAGAGAAGATTTTATGGGTATCGTGAGGAAGGAGAGAGTATTATTAATACTTCCTTTCACGATATTCTTTCGCCGTAATGGGGTATGTCTTTATAGGCATGGGCTTATTAATTATATATATATCAGAAAGGTCCTCCGGATATAGTCCATAGATCTCGCTTCACAGCGTGGGGAAAGATGGAATGCTATTAATACTACTTTTACAATATTACTTCGCGGCTAGCCAATAGATCTTGTTTCAGCGTGGGGAGAGATAGAACACTATTAACATTCCTTTCTCACAGTCTTCCTTCACAGTAACGGGGGTATGTCTTTATAGACATCAGGGGTGGCACTCGCACATATAGTCACTCAGATCTTAGTCCACATACTCGTCCTTTAACTTCTCACTGTGATCTGATTTGCCCCGATATGCATTACATGGATTCACTGCACAATACTTATTCTAGGAGTGAGTCACACTTAACCTAAATCACTTATGTTACATTATCACCCGTATTTTCTTATGGAGAAAGACAGGAACACGACATCGGTGATCCGGCTGAGCTAGGGGCACCGTCAAGGCAGGGCGAGCCGAGAGGGCACGGGGCGGCTCGCAAGGGCGTCCTCTCGTGTCCGGGACTCCCTGTGGCTTCCGGACTGGGCTCCGGCGTGTGGCCCTCGGGACTGGGGCCAAATAGCTCCAGGAACCTCTGTGTCAGGTCCCGGCGTCGTGGGGGCGTGGAGAGGTCTCGCCCGGGTGTTCTGGGGAGGACCGAGAGAGACGATGGGCTGCGGTCTTCAACGTCTAGAGGCGCCGTCAGGGGAGGACTGCGGCAGCGACTTTCACTGGGGCCCGACAGGTGCGACTTTCACTGGGGCCCGACAGGTGCGTCTGCTCTAGAGCCAGGCGTAAGGAACAGAGACCGGGGGAGGCGAGGAGGCCTGTCCGGGATGCTCTGGGACAGAGAGCCTGGACTTCAGTCTCCGGCCGTGGAGACGTCCCTTTCCTTTGCACGCCCTCGGAGCGACCGTAGATCGTCTCACGAGGCTGGGAGCAACCATAGATCGTCTCTACCTGAACACTGGGGGAGCGACCATTGATCGTCTCTACCTGGACACTGTGGGAGCTACCATTGATCGTCTCTACCTGGACACTGTGGGAGCTACCATTGATCGTCTCTACCGGAGGACTGTGGGAGCAACCATTGATCGTCTCTACCTGGACACTGTGGGAGCGACCATTGATCGTCTCTACCGGAGCACTAAGGGAGCGACCATTGATCGTCTCTACCGGAGCACTATGGGAGTGACCACTGATCGTCTCTACCTGAACACTGTGGGAGCGACCATTGATCGTCTCTACCTGGACACTGTGGGAGCGACCATTGATCGTCTCTACCGGAACACTAAGGGAGTGACAATTGATCGTCTCTACCTGGACACTGTGGGAGCGACCATTGATCGTCTCTACCTGAGCACTATGGGAGCGACCATTGATCGTCTCTACCTGGACACTGTGGGAGTGACCATTGATCGTCTCTACCTGGACACTGTGGGAGCGACCATTGATCGTCTCTACCGGAACACTAAGGGAGCAACCATTGATCGTCTCTACCTGAACACTGTGGGAGCGACCATTGATTGTCTCTACCGGAGCACTAAGGGAGCGACCATTGATTGTCTCTACCTGAACACTGTGGGAGCGACCATTGATCGTCTCTACCTGAGCACTATGGGAGCGACCATTGATCGTCTCTACCTGAACACTGTGGGAGCGACCATTGATCGTCTCTACCTGGACACTGTGGGAGCTACCATTGATCGTCTCTACCTGGACACTGTGGGAGCTACCATTGATCGTCTCTACCGGAGGACTGTGGGAGCAACCATTGATCGTCTCTACCTGGACACTGTGGGAGCGACCATTGATCGTCTCTACCGGAGCACTAAGGGAGCGACCATTGATCGTCTCTACCGGAGCACTATGGGAGCGACCACTGATCGTCTCTACCTGAACACTGTGGGAGCGACCATTGATCGTCTCTACCTGGACACTGTGGGAGCGACCATTGATCGTCTCTACCGGAACACTAAGGGAGTGACAATTGATCGTCTCTACCTGGACACTGTGGGAGCGACCATTGATCGTCTCTACCTGAGCACTATGGGAGCGACCATTGATCGTCTCTACCTGGACACTGTGGGAGTGACCATTGATCGTCTCTACCTGGACACTGTGGGAGCGACCATTGATCGTCTCTACCGGAACACTAAGGGAGCAACCATTGATCGTCTCTACCTGAACACTGTGGGAGCGACCATTGATTGTCTCTACCGGAGCACTAAGGGAGCGACCATTGATTGTCTCTACCTGAACACTGTGGGAGCGACCATTGATCGTCTCTACCTGAGCACTATGGGAGCGACCATTGATCGTCTCTACCTGAACACTGTGGGAGCGACCATTGATCGTCTCTACCTGGGCACTGTGGGAGCAACCATTGATCGTCTCTACCTGGACACTATGGAAGTGACCATTGATCGTCTCTACCGAAACACTTTGTGGGCGACCATAGATCGTCTCTACCAGAGGGGCGCTGTCTGGAGTTTGAGTTCTAACTCCAGCCCTAGCTAGCTCAGTGATTCCGCCACACAAAGGTAGTGTCTTTCGCCTACGGTGGCGGTGGCGTGGTGGCTGCATGTCACAGGGGCGCACGGCCCGGGCTGACATGCGTCGCTGTTGCTGGAGTGATGGTGGCTGGTGGCGGCTACCCCATGGGGTCCGTGTGGGGGTGTCGGCATGTTTGTGGGCAAACTCTGTTGTTCCTGGTTCGCCCTGTCGTCGGGGATACTATGGTATTCTTTGGGAGCACTGTTAAAGCCACGCATTTCACACAGAGTGATATTTGAGATACAGGGGACAGGGACACAGAGTTAACCTTCAACACCACAAGATACAGTCACACTTAATACACAGTACAATGCACATACATTGATGTCCTGAATTATATATGTTATTATCCGTTTGTCACTTTTAGGCAGGATATACACTGAGTCGACAACAAAGGGAATAATCAAGATTGGAAGTCCGTGGGGGAAATACTACTATAAATAAGACAGGGTGCGGATCGCGACACTTGACACAGTCACTTAGTCGCGGCGACACTTACACACAGGCTTTTGATTTACCTGAGCACCTTAGTCTCCATTCAGTCATAGAAAGTTCTTTTACTGGGGAACTCATATAATTACATTAATGTTCATTCTCTGTCCTGCTGGGCACTGAGTTCTTTTGAACTAATAGTAACTGTCACTGGTTTTACACTGGTCTTCACTCGGTCACTGTTCACTGTTATTTCCCCTGGTTTGTTCTCAGCACAACGGGCATCACTATTTACCTGTATCTCCTGGGTAATGTTCACTCCGTAACAGGGGCGTGAGGGGAGAACCCTAGGGGGACCCGGCCTGCAGAGGGCAATCTATTACCCACATGGGAGTCACTGCCCGGGTCACACTCGTCAGTGAGATGCAGGGAGGCCCTCCTGTCTGTGGGCCTCGACCTGAGAGGTGGCCCTCGAGTCGGAGCCTCGTCGGTGGGGTTCAGGGAGGCCCTCCTGTCTGGGGGCCTCGACCTGAGAGGTGGCCCTCGGGACTGGGGCCAAACAGCTGGAGGAATTGGGCTTGTCGTCTCAGGCTTCGTGGGGTGAGGGAGCCTGGGTCGCCCTTGTCGGGAGCCTGTGGGTCTGGCCTGTGGGTCCTGGGACTGCGGGCGCCTGTGGGGAGAGGCGCCAACAGGGCTGGGCTGCAGCAACTTCTCCGTCAGGTCTCGGGCAGGAACAAGGATCTCCCAGGCATAGGAGGTAGGTCCGATATCGGGCCTTGCCACCTCTCTAGCGACACCTCTGGGGCAACATTCCCGGGTGGTGACAAAGGGCTCCCACAGGGGGAAGAGGCAGGAGAAGGACTCACGTAGCCCGTGTTCTCTCCGGTACGTCCTGAGGCCGGAGCCTTGGGTCGCCTTTCCCTGGTATGTACTTTGGCTGTGGCCGTGAGCCTACCCGTCGTGCAAGGAGCAACTGAAGGGCATATAGGGGCCGCTCCTTCCCTGCCATGTATAGGGGCCATTGGCGCGGTGTTGCTTCTGTAGTAGGGAAAAGCAGGAGTAGGGGGCACAGAGGCCACAATCTCTCCGGTACATACTGAGGCTATCTTCAGGGGCTTCTCTACCCTGGTACGTGCTTTGGCCGGGGCCGTACACCTACCCTCCTTACAAGGAGCAACTGAAGGGCGTACAGGGCCGCTCCTTCCCCGCCACGTATAGGGACCATCGGCGCAGTGTTGCTCCCGTAGTAGGGAAAAGCTGCACGTACGATAGCAGGGGCTCTCTATCCTGGTACGTACTTTGGTGGTAGCCGGGAGCTGATCTTCCCGATGAGAAGCAACTGAAGGGCGTACAGGGCCGCTCCTTCCCCGCCACGTATAGGGACCGTCGGTGTGGTGTTGCTCCCATAGGATAGAACAGCAGGAGAGGGATGCACTGGGGCAACTCTCTCTCTGAGGTGTACTAAGGCCTTAGCCTTGGGTCTCTCTATCCTGGTACACTCTTTTAGGCCATAGCCTTGAGCCTCCTGCCCTAGAGGGTGTAACAATAGCCGTCAATACGGTGTTACCTGGGACTGAATCTGGTTCAGTCCCACCTCAATTCTGATGATGGTTGTCCCGCCCGCAAGGTAGTTGACTTTCTCCGGTCACCTGGTGTTGGGGCAGTTGCGGGGAAAAGGGACTCAGGACAGTAGTGTCCTGGTGACCCTCTTGACCTGGGTCACTAGCCCCACCGTTGTGTCCTCCTGGGGTGGTGGTGTGGTAGCGGCCCGGTGGTGAGGTGGGGGGTGGCGAGGTGGGAGATCTGGCGGCGGGCATTTTACTGTATATGGGCACATTTTCCGAAAAAAGGAAAAAGACAGCATGGAAGGATAGGAAATCTTAATTAGTGTGAGGGAGAAACGAAAAGAAAGGAAAGAGTATGATTATATGTATGATAAAATAGAGGTACAGTATAAGGAGTGCCACTGTCACTTTTTGGCATTATAATAATCATGGCACCGTATTTTGTCGTCACTTTGGCACAATAGCCCCCTCCCCATCCCTCCTCCTTCCCATGTCTGCTGGTGGTCAAGTCTGTCCCACTCTTCCACGCACCCTTGTTTCTCACCTCCGTGCCAGGTCATTAAAAACTCATTATTTTTTCTCGGGTAAGAGATAATCTGGAAATTCCGAGGATCTACCTGGCCTGGCCTGAACACAACCCCACCTGCACAGTCATAGAAAAATAAATGGTAGTGTTTTGCCTCAATTCCACATTTCCACCTATCTATCTATCTTTTGCCAGACGCCTCAATCCCGTTTGGGGTGGCCACAAACAAATCGCCTCCAAGTCGCCCTGTCCCCCACCATTTCACTGCCCTGCTCCCAACTCACACACCCCTCTCTCATATACCTCTCCACCCCATCCCTCCATCTCATCCTCGGCCTCCCCCTCCCTCTTCCCCCCTCCACCTCACTCACATACACTCTCTTCTTCAGTCTTTCACCCTCCATCCTCTCCACATGGCCAAACCACCTCAGTGTGTTCCTCATAATGCTTCCTATCACATCCACATCCACACCACAACGCTCCTTTATATCCTCATTCGTCAGCCTTTCTCTCCATGTGACTCCACAGGCTCCTCTTAACTCATTTCCACTGCTCTCACCCTTGACTTGTGTCCTTCCAACAACGTCCAAGCTTCACTTTCATATGTTAGAGTTGGTATCACAATACTGTCATGTAGTAACTTTTTCACTTCCATGCTCACTTCCCTGTTTCTTATCACTGCTTTCAAAGAACCAGCAACCTTTCTTCCCTGCTGTACCCTTTCAAGCACTTCACCCTCCAAACCTCCATCCTTACTCATCTTACTACCCAAGTACTTAAACGTACTCACATTTTCCAATTCTTCACCATCCAACCTCGCTGTACATTCACTGACTTCACCTCTCTCAAAGACCATCACTTTACTCTTCCCTACATTTACCTTTAAATTCCGTTTCTTACACACTCCCAAACTCATCCACCAAGCCTTGCAGCTCCCCTTCGTCTTCACTCAACAACACAGTATCATCTGCAAACAACAGTACAGGGAGTTTCCAAACACTATCCTCTCTCAACAGGGCCACTCCAACATCCACTACCCTAGCTTGTACCTCTCTTATTACCCCATCCATGTGCAGAATGAACAACCATGGAGACATGACACATCCCCGTTTCAACCCAACTTTCAAAGAGAAAAATTCACTTAGTTCACCATCCACATGCACTGCACCCTTTGCACCATCGTACATACTCTTCACAGCATTCAACAACTTCCCATCTACTCCATACATTCTTAACA
This sequence comes from Coenobita brevimanus, assembly GCF_032717465.1. NCBI lineage: Eukaryota > Metazoa > Arthropoda > Malacostraca > Decapoda > Coenobitidae > Coenobita > Coenobita brevimanus. The sequence goes on from NC_137060.1 coordinate 9,729,774, forward strand.
CTTTCCACAATCCTTGTCTATCCACCCTGTCATATGCTTTCTCCAAATCCATGAAAGCCGCATACAACTTCTTTCCCTTCTCTAGAAACTTTTCCACTAAAGATCTAAGAATGAATATCTGATCTACACAACCTCTTCCCTTCCTAAAGCCTCCCTGTTCTTCTCCAACTAATTTCTCTGTTCTTTCTCTAACTCTGTCAATAAGTATCCTACCATACACTTTTCCCATTATACTAAGAAGACAAATGCCCCTATGATTACCACATACTTCTTTTTCCCCTTTTCCTTTGTACAAGGGAATAATTATACCTGACTTCCAATCTTCCGGGACTCTACCTTCCTCCCAGGCCAATCTGCACATCTTCCACATCCATTCTACTACTATCTCTCCCCCATGCTTCAGCATTTCACCACACACTCCATCAATTCCTAGGGCTTTCCCCGATTTAACTTTCTTCATTGCTTCCACAACTTCTATCCTACTGATTTCTTCCTGTCTTCTCACCTCCCTCCTTCTCCCAGCCATTCCCCAGCCACTTATACTCCCATTACTAACTAAAATAATTAACCCCTAGGGTACGCAATTCTCCAGCCTCGACTGTCCCCCAGGAAAGAAAAACAGGCCAATTTTTCGACTTCCTCAAAAGTTAAAAGTTTTATGCCCGGTTTATAGAGCTTGAATTTACACTCTTGAAAACGCAAACCCCACCCTCCTAGACCCAATAGTTACCGAGCTATGGCACGTCAAAGTTTATAATAGTTACCCGTCGCGGCCCCGGCGAGAAAGAAAATACGCCGCTCACACCTGTTTTCTTTGCAACAATACGTACAAAAATCACCAAAATCAATTTTTTTTGAAGTGTATAGATGTTATAAACCATTGTAATGTGCTTAGAAAAAATTAAAATAGTGACAAACCCCCAAATAAATGATAAAATAAAAATTATCGTTCCCTCCTCTCCCCTCCTCATACCTCCAATCCCCTACCTCCCCTTCCCTTCCCTTCCCTTCCCCTCGCCTAACCTCCCCTCCCCTTTCCCCTCCCCCCTTCCTCCCCGGCGAGCTGTCAAATCTAGCAAGGGAAATTGGTCATGAGACCCCGAATAAAAATATGATAAATAGTAAAAATTATCCTCCCCTTCTCTCCCCTCTCCCCTTCCCTTCCCTTCCCTCCTCTCTCCTCTCCTTCCCTCCCCTCCCCTCGCCTAACATCCCCTCCCCTCCGAGCTGTCAAATCTAGTTTTCGTTTCGTTTCATTTCGTTTTGAAGGCTCCAACATGCTTCCATGCGTCGGCATAAAATACAATGTCTTTTTCAAGTGGGTTTCGACTGAAGACAGCTAAAATAATTGTGGTGTGCATATCTGTATGTAGACACCAATAAATTACAGGTAATGATTCAAAAACACGTGCCATAAAGCGTAAAAAAATACGCAAAATATTCGACGCCGGGGAGGTGCTAGGGGGTGCGGGTGGGGGTGGGGGAGTGGGGGGAGCTGGTAAGGCCAGGAGGGGGTGGATGGGGATGGAGGGATGGGAGGAGACCACCACAAGACACAAAGGAAGGGCCAAAGTGGAGTACAGGGACATGGAGGGAGGGTAGGGGGGAAATACCCTTCCCCCAGTTGACTGGGGGGGGGGAACGTTGGGGGGGATCCACATGAGAGGGGAGGATGCATGAGGAGGGGGTGGGAGGGGTTGTTGTGGTGGTAAGAATGGTGGGAGGTAGGGTAGTAACAAGGTATTGGAGTAGAGGGACGTGGCGAGAGGGAGGTGGGGGGTACACCCCCCACCGCCTGGTTACGGGCCTAGTTCCCCCCTCCGGTGTGTCCAACACCTAGTTCTGATTGGTTAGAAGCCATCTACGTCACAGCTGGGGTGGAGCCAGCTGCCGCCAGTTTTTTGTGGATGTTGTACGATCGGTGTTGCTCGTCCTCTTAAGAAATTGTGCAAAAAGCCCGATCGATGAGATTAGCACTTGAAGGGTTAAATCAATCACCTCAGATTTCCCACTAACCGATTAAATGTCAATTTCCCCCAAAGTGAAAAAGAAAACCCATAAAATTGGGGGGAAATGCCACATCAGGGAATCCTGGCCAGTAGTATGGACAGCGAAATTAATGTAAGTTAGAAATATTAGCGTTTATCACTTTGGGCTATTTTTGGGCTTGCATCGCTGGTGACTTGGCAACCCTGCTGTCACTCTTCACTCCCGTCTCTGCAGTTTTAAGACACAAGAGATGCGTTATAATCACTACTCGCCCTTGTTTCCTGGGCTTAACAGAGGAGGCGCCTGGGCGTTGGAGGGGGCCCTACCGGGGAGCCCTCCTGTAGGAGGCAGTGCACCGCCCACAGGGGCGTCACTGCCCGGGCCTTCTTCATCGTGGGGGTGCAGGGAGGCTCTCCTGTCTGGCGGCCTCGACCCGATAGGAGGTCCTCATGCTGGAGCCTCGTCAGTGGGGTGCAGGGAGGCCCTCCGGTCTGGGGGCCTCGACCTGAAGGGCGGCCCGCGAGGCTGGGGCCGAACAGCTGCAGGAGGCAGGCCGGTTTCCTCTTACTCCGGGCGAAGGACCGTGGGGGAGTTAAGCCCAAGCGGCCCTGCTCTGGAACCTGCTGGTTGGGCCAGGAAGTCCGGATACTGCGGCCGCCTGTAGGGTGGGGAGCCGTCAGGAGTAGACTGCGGCATCTCTTCCGTCATGCATCCATCAGGGGCCGGGACCGTCCGGGGGTAGGCGGCAGGACAGAGACAGGACCACGCCACCAGTCCGGCAGCACCTCCGGGGAACCACACCTAGAGGGAGAAAGCAAAGGGCGTCCCACGCAGCCGAGAGGTGGAAGGCCGGCCATGCAAGGGACCTCCTTCTCCAGGACCCCAGGAATCGCAGATGAAGGACGTACAGTGGCCGCTCCTTCCCCCCCACGTACAGTGGCCGTTGTGGCCATTCCGCAATTCCTAAGGTCCACACCTGAAGGACATACAGTGGCCGCTCCTTCCCCCACATGTACAGTGGCCATTGTGGCAGTGCTGCTCCCGAAGGAGGAAGAGGCAGATGAGGGGTATACAGTGGCCGCTCCCTCCCCAGCACGTACAGTGGCCATTACCGCGGTTCTGCCTGCCCAGTGGGAAGTAACCGAAGGGCATACAGTGGCCGCTCCTTCCCAGGCATGTACAGTGGCCATTACTACGGTGTTACTTCCGTAGGAGGAGGAAGTAGTGGATGAGGGGCATACAGTGGCCGCACCCTCCCCAACACGTGCAGTGGCCGTTATTGCAGTTCCACTTCTCCTTCCTTTGCCAGTCGGAGAGCACTCAATAGCTTACACTCCGAGGCCATCTCCAGATGTGGCTGTAGCTGAAGGGCGTACAGTGGCCGCTCCTTCCCCCACATGTACAGTGGCCGTTGTGGCGGTGCTACAGGGGGAAACAACTGAGGGGCGTACAGTGGCCGCTCCCTCCCCAGCACGTACAGTGGCCGTTACTGCGGTGTTGTCTGGGACTGAATCTGGCTCAGTCCCACCCCAAACCTGGTGAAGGCTGCCCCGCCCGCAGGGTCGTGTCTTTTTCCTGCGTGGCGTCCGTCGGACCGGTTGAGGGGAAGAGGGACTCAGGACAGGGAAGCCCCAGTGCCCTTCTTGCTCTGGGTCGGTCTCTCGATGACCTGGCCCACTGTGGTGTCCTCCTGGGGTGGTGGTGAGGTGGTGGCTCTGTGGTAGGGTGGGGGGTGGCGGGGTGGTCAGTCTGGCGGCGGCGGATATTTCACCACCTTCTGCGGTCAAGAAGTCACAGCCCCATGACTGGAGGTGGTATGTTGTGGTGGTGGAGGTCTGGTGGGCCGGCTTGAGGTGTTGGAGGAGGTTGGTCCAATGGCAGGTGGTGGGGTTTGGCTCCTGGTGAGGGTTGAGAGTGAGGCGTAGGGACGACGGTTGGGTGGTCTGGCGTAGGAGCCGGAGGAGCTGATGTGTTTCCCTTATTCTGATGGAGGGGCGGTCACTGGGGCACCATAGTACCCTCTCAATCCTCACCTCTGGTGGTGGTGCTTGGTGCAGGGGCAGAGGCTGTATGCTGGTGAGTGAGGAGATCTTGGGGTTTATGTGGGGGATGGTTTGGTGGGAGGAGCATTGTCCTCTGGGGAATTGGGAATTGGGAAGTTTCCACCTTGCTTGCTGGAGGGGGAGGGTGATGGGGATGATGTTTGGGGTGTGGGTGGCATGTGTTGGGGAATGGGGAGCAGGATGAGGAGGAGAGGGTGGTGTGAGGGTGTATCTAGTTGGTGGGCAGGAGAGGCATCCTGATTTGGTGGTAGTGGTGGTGAGGGTGGGCTTAGGAGGTGAAGGTGGTTGGGCACGTGGTGGTGTTGGGGTTTTACTGTGGTTGGGGGAGGTCGTGGGCAGTGGTGTGGCACGTTGTGTGTAGTGAGAATGGTCAGTGGGTAAGGGAGGGGGAGAAGTGGTTTTGTGGGTGGTGCGTGCAAGAGGTGGAGTGGGTGCACGTGGTGGGCTGGAGGGTGGTGGGCTGGAGGGTGGTGTGGTGGGAGGGGTGGTGCGTGGGGTGAGGTGAGGGGGGTGGGTGGTTGTTTGTGGTGGTGCGGTGGTGTTGGGCATGAATTGTGTTCGTTGGTGGGGGATGGATTGGGTGGTGGGTGCCGTGGGTGGTGGGTGCCGTGGGTGGTGTTGGAGAAGGGTGTGGAGGAGACAGTGGGGTGGACGTAGGAGAGGCATGGAGAATTGGTGGTGGTGGTTGAGGATCGGGGTCGGAGAGAGGGGGTGGTGTGTCGAGGGTTGGCGTGGGGGGAGGTGGCGTGACTGTGGATGAGTTGGAGGGTAGGGGTGAGAAGGAGTAAGTGTAGGAGTGCAGGGGGTAATTCTCGAAAGACGCTGAGGTGGTAGGTGCGCGGCAGGAGGGTTGTGGCATGCGGGTGAGTGTGGGGTCATTGTTGGAGGGTGGGAAGGGACGCAGGTGTCTGTTGCGGTAGGTGCGTGGTTGTGAATCGTGACTTGATAGGGGTTAGGGACTTTGATGATGATGAAGGGACCGTCAAATCAGGGGGGAGGTCTTGGTGGGGGTAGGCAGACATCCCACGATGACGGAATCTTCTGGCTTGTAGGGGTTGGAGGTGTTAGTGTCGGGTTGCAGGTCCTGTTGTGCTTGGAAGTGGTGGAGACGCCATTTAAGGTGGTGTAGGGGGTCGGTGGTGGAGGGTGGGGCGGGAGGTTGGAGGTGGTGGCGGAGGAGTGGGGCTTCCTCAAAAACTCGCTCGTGGGGGATGATGCCGTTCTCTCTGGGGCATGTGTTCAAACCCCATTGCACAATTCTGACATGAGCCGGCCAATTGTCATTTCCTGTTTGTATGAATCTTGTTCTTACTTGGTTCAGGAGGGATCTATGACTCCTCTCGCAGATGCTGTTTCCCTGTGGCCAGTATGGAGATGATTGGGAGATGCGATAGCCGAATATTGATGCAAGTTCCTCCCAGATTTTTCCCATAAATTCTGGGGCGTTATCTGAATGTAGGGCCTGGGGAATTCCAAAATAGAAGAAGACGTGGCGGACTAAGGCATCAGCGACTGAGACGGCATTGTGGTATTTAGCGGGGCAGGCGATGATGAATTTAGAGTAAACGTCCATGAAAGTGATGATGTATTTGTATCCCGCTTTAGGTGCGAGGGGGCCGACGACATCGAGAGAGAGTAACTGCCATGGTTTTTGTGCGGTTAGTTTCCCTGATGGGCCAGGTGTGTGGGTGATGCCTTTGCCCAAGGCACAGGCGCGGCATGCTTGAACAATGCTTTTGGCAATGGTGGAGGGGTTTGATGTCCAATATATATCATTGAAAACTTGCAAAAGCTTCTTTGTACCAAGGTGGATGCCGTTGTTGGCGTAGAGGTGCAGCATGGCATCGTGTGCAGTGGTAGGGTCAAGGAAAATGTGGCTGTCTGAGTTGAACAGATGCTCGCCGTGTCGGTGTAGTTTGGCGAAAGTACACTGAGGAATCCAGGTAGGGCATTGTTTATCCTGCCACATTTGAATCAGGTCAGGTTTGGGGCGGATAGCATTGATGGGTAGGTGGGAAAGGGCGTCAGCGTTGGTGTGTAACTTTCCGGGCCGGGAGGATATTTCAAAATCCAATTCCTCTAATGCTTCTCACCACCGGATGAGTTGGGCGTTGTTGGTGTAGGACTGGCATAGCCACTGGAGTGATTGGTGGTCTGTGATGATGACTACGTGGGTGCCGGAGATATATGAACGGAAGTAGTCTAGGGCCCAGATGATTCCGAGGCACTCACGCTTGGTGGCAGTGTAATTCCGTTCGGCTTGGTTTAGGGTGCGGCTGGTGCAGGCGATGATGTGTTCGCACCCATCCTGTACCTGAGCAAGAACAGCCCCTATGGCAATGAGGGAGACGTCGGTGTACAGACGAAAGGGAAGGTTGTAATCTGGAAAGGCCACGATGGGGGCTGAGATGAGCTTTGATTTGAGGTTGTTGAATGCAGCTTTTCTTGCTTCTGTCCACATGAACGGTTCGCCCTTTTTTGTCAGGTCATGGAGGGCTTGGTGATATCGGCGAAGCCTTTCACGAAACGCCGGTAGTATGAAGTTAGGCCTAGAAAGGCACGGGTTTCATGGACATCTTTGGGTAGAGGGATGTCAGCTATGGTGCGTAGTTTTTCGGGATCAGGTGAGATGCCCTCGGCTCTGATCACATGTCCTAGGACAGAGACGGATTGCTTGGCTAGGATGCATTTGGAAGGTCTGAGTTTCAGTCCAGCCTGGTGTATGCATAGGAAAACTTGTTTGAGGCGGTGTAGGTGGTCGGCCCTGGTGCGGCTCAAGACTATGACGTTGTCTAGATACGCCAGGCAGATTTCCCAGGTTAGACCGCTCAGTACAGATTCCATGAGACGGGAGAATGTAGCTGGGGCATTGCAGAGTCCGAAGGGAAGGACGTTGAACTCGTAGTGTTTGCCATTTGAGGTTGAGAAAGCTGTCTTTTGTTTGTCTTCTGAATGAACGGGGACTTGCCAGTAGCCTGATTGTGGGTCTAGGGTGGAGAACCATGTTAAGCTGTGTAGGGAGCCGAGGGAATCGTCTATTCTTGGTAGGGGTGTGGCGTCCTTGGTGGTGACATCGTTGAGTTTGCGGTAATCCACACAGAACCTCATTGTTCCATCTTTTTTTCTAACTAGTACGATGGGGAAGGACCACAGGCTATTGAAGTTGGAAATGACACCGGCATCGAGCATGTCCTGGACCTGCCGGTCTCCTTCTGCACATTGTTTAGGGTTTTTGCAGAGTGATGGTTGGTGGATGGGTGGTCCAGTTGTGTGGATTACGTGGCTGAGGTAGGTAGTGTGGCTGATGTCTGCTGGGCCAAATGAGAAAAGGTCTTGGAAGTCCAGGAGTAACTGTCAGAGGCTGTTAGTTTGGGAGGTGGATGGGTGCGGAGGGAGAGTAGGTAGAGTGGGGTGGTTGGAGGGTGGTGTTTCACAAGGCTCGGCTTCTTCCATGTCGCCTACGATCAGCCCTCGTGGTAGGGTAAGTGGTGTGGCGGCGAGGTTCGCGACACGGATAGCTCAGACGTGGGGGGGAAGGAAAGTTGGGGACACTAAACATGACGACAGGGGTCCGGTTGGTAGGGTGGGGGAGAAGAGGATGGAGGTACCGGAGGGTCTGTTTAGTTCTAACTAAGCCTTGTGGTGGGGTGGAATGGTGATAGTGGAGGCAATAGTGGTGGGGAAAGTTGGAGAGGAAGGTGGTATAGGTGGGGTGGAATATGAGGATTATGAATGAGGTGTTGGGTGATAAGTGGAGTTGCATGTGCAGATGGGTTGGGGAGGATGACTGTCAGGGGGTGGTGGTTTGTATGTGTTGTGTGAATGGTTGGTGTTTTTTTGTTTCTCTTGGGGGATGTTGGGGGCTGGACTGAAGTGGAGGCGGCGCTGGTGACAATCGATAGTGGTGTGTAGCTTTTGTAGGAGGTCCAGCCCCAGGTATCAGTCGTATGCACGGCAGGTGGAGTCGAAGATGATGAAGGGATGCATGGTGGAAGCTTGTTGGTGAGTTTCGGTCCGCAGGGCCCGAGTTTCCCCACGGATAGGCAGGGGGCCATCCCCTGCATCTACGAGGTTGGCTGAGGTGCGGAGAAGGGGAGCAAAAAGGCGGAACTGTGGCGGGAGTAAAAGTGCGAATACAGGCATGATCTGGCAGCTCCCGTGTCCACCAGTAGTCTAGCCTTGACCCCATTCAGGGGTATTTTGTCATAGACTGGGGGTCTGTACTTGTGTGAAGTGGCCCTCGCCACCAAGGGGAGGTGCGGGGGGGGACCTAAAAATCCATCTGCTGAGTGTTATCTTCTTCGTCGGGCAACTCGTCTCCGGGTTCTGGGTAGATAATGGGCTGAGCGTCATCTTGTGGAGCATCGTCCTCTAGGGAGGATACCTTCCTGCGCCCTTGTGTGAGGGTCCTGCTTTGGTTTGCCTTAAGCTGCTCTCTGATGTTTTGCAGGGGGCAGGTACGACTACAGGCTGTAAATTCCCAGGGGGTTAATAAAGATCAGGTTGAAATTTTCCCTGGGGTTGGGGCGTTTTCTCTGGGGGTGGGCCCTGGGGACCGTGATAGATGGCTCCGTGGTGGCTGGGTGGGTGGCGTCCTTGTCTTGGGTGTTGGGTCTTGGTGGTAGGGAACTTGCTCACAGCGTGGATAGGTTGTAGCATAGGGCAGGTGGCGAGGAGCCATCAGACGAGTTGTAGGTCACGATCCATGTCTCCTGAGGGATTATAGATAGTGAAGTGCTCCCTGACTGTGCTTGGGAGAATTCTCAGCAGGGTGTTAAAGGTGTGTTGATCCCAAGTGGCCGTGGTTGCTTCAGGATAGGTGGCGCTGACAAGGCGCCATGCCTGGATGAAGGTGTCGTCAAGGTTGCCGCCGTAGGTGAGGGCGTTGATTTGTGAGAGGTCGACAACTCTGCCCAGTGAAGGCATCACTGCCTGTTTCACGATGTGCGAAAATTGGTCCCATGTTAAGTCGGGGACGATTTATGTGGCGATAGTGGCAATTATTTTGCCCAGGTTGGGTAGTGTGACTGCTATTTTCTCTCTGTCGGTGTCAAACCCAATGTCTAGGAGGGATTTTACCATATCCAAGTAAACGTCAATGTCATATTGTTCAGGGTTGAACTTTGGCAATTGGATGTTCGGTTTGGCTGCCATTGTGCAAGTTTCCCTTATTGTGTTCCTCCGAGCTTTAATCGGATCCAGAACCACTGCTGGCCACCAATGTTATGCGGGATGTTTTCAGTCCGACTCATCCTAAAAACACCCGCTTCTGAGTTGGGTCCTCTTTCCGGACTGGAAATAAAGCACCCACAAAGGAACGAGGCATAAAAACTAGGCAGTACACCTTAACACATCTATTGTCTTAGTTCAATACGTCGTTACAGTATAGAAACAAAGAGATACAGGATATGATTTAGACAGGTTTACAGAGTTAACTTCAATACAATGTGCACACATACATCAAGGGCAGAATGCAGGACTTTTCAGACATACACAAATGGTGAGTTATAAATATCTCACAGTAACTTTGTAAAAACTTGTAGTGGAGTTTTGTAGATTAGTTATATATATATATTAAACTTGTGGACGAGCGGTTGTTATACGTGAGTAGTTTTGTAAGTAGATAATCTTGGTTCCCTTTTGTCATGCAATGACAGGAGAGGTAAAGAATAGTATGGGACTATTTTTGTTTGTCTTGGAAATATTAACAAAGACTCTCACACACGAGTGAAGTTAAGTAGAGTCCCGCGAGCTACCTCCTGTCTCGCTCTCTCTCTCTCTCTCTCTCTCTCTCTCTCTCTCTTCCATGTTGCTAAGCCCTTCTCCCTACTACCTGCCGGTTCTATGGCCTGCTATCTCCTTCTGAGCTCTGCTTCCTAAATTCTAGTGTAGCAGGGGTCGTGTCACGTGTGTTACACTGTGGTAGGAAAGTTCTAGAAACCTGTGTGTGAGTATGTGTGTATATATGTGTATGGTCACGAGACGCTGTCGTGTGCCTATAATGCATTCCTTGAGTTAAGGGTGTGAAAGCACGTTTAGCATTGCTCGATTCTCGCAGACACAATACCTGTCTCATCGTCTGACTTGCTGCTTCTTGTGTATTGTCAACATTTCCTCAGTTAACGTGCAAGATCATTTCCCTTTCCCAGGCTTGCCTGGAGCTCTGTCAATCTATCTATTTATCTATTTGTCTATCATGATTTGTAATTATAATATGGAGTCCTAACATTGCTCGGCCAGGCCGCTGAAGGTCCTCCGACAGCAATCATCATTGACATATGCTAATCTATTAGTACATAATATTGATTATAATATTGTATGCTTATAATATTCATAGTAAATTGCAATGATCCAGTAATATTACATTTTAAACAAGTTGTATACATATTTGATTAAATGCACTAAAGGTAAACTATTTAACTGTAATACAGTATGTACATGGGTTATTATAGTGAAATGTATACATGCAAGAAAAAAAATAGTTTAAAATTAAGATTATGGTAAGAGTTATTAATATTTCATTTAAAGATAATGCTACTGGTATGCCATACTTCTATATCACTGGTCATTCTTCTTTGTATTATATATATATATATATATATATATATATATATATATATATATATATATATATTTAATACTATAAACAAAATATGTACATTTCATTCAGGGGGGTTAACTTGGATGTTAACTCTCCCCCCACTAAATACTGACTCCAAATTTGCAATTCTTGCATGCATTCTGTGCATTGCGAACAGCAATACTGCAAATACAATGCAGAAGATTATAAAGACAGTAGGTGCTGGGCTATACACATAATATGGGTTGAACATACTCAAACTCAAATCTTCCCAGAGCTTCATTGTTTCATTGATCAGTTGCATAGTTTCAAACTTAGGTGAAGTCAACTTAATACTTGTGCTCATGTTTAAGTCCATATCAGGCAGTGGGTGGAAATGTTTGTGTGTATGATTGAGGATGGCGTAGTGATTGATGGTGGATAAAGTGGACATGGATGGTATAAATACCGCACAGTAGTCTGGTGCTATGTATAATCCTGAGGCTGAAGTATGAGATGGTGGTATATCTGGACAGACTATGTAAACTGATGTGCTATGAGTGAAATAAAAAAAAACTGTGAGTGTCCGATGTGTTGATGGTGTACAAGCTTATCTGAAGCAAAAGTGAAGTTGCGTGATTACGAATATTGTTATTTCTGATGATAGCCATTTCACAAGAGACTGTATCAGTAGGCTGAAACGTGAAAATGTACGCAGGACAAAGATGAACAGCATGTAAGGATGTGCGGCACTTTCGTTCAATCGTTGATTCACTTGCGAAAGTGACAGTGTTCCGTCTCTTGGAGACCATGATGAGTTCGGTGTCTGTGTTGATGTTGATGATGACCAAAGTGTTGTTATTTTTAGAAGGGAAGGGGTGTATTTGGTATACTGTGAACAGGTCTTCAGTTATGAATGGTACATGGACTACTACTGATGTTGGTGTTAGTGTTGCTTCTAAATATGGATAATATTGCATGAATTCCCTACTTCGGAACAAAGGCTTCAATTTATGTTTATGTATGCCTTGACTAATTATCTGACGTAGCTCATGAACTGGGAGTAAGTCAATTGTGATCTTGCCATCACCAGCGTTCGAAATTCCTTGCATAAGTGCCCTGTAACGAACTCTAGTGTTGTCTAATTGTAGTAGAATCGTGTCAATATGTTCTGTGATGATGGAGAAGTGTTGGAAAAGTGTTATGTTGCCTTCCATTTCATTTATTTTATCTACACTTTCGAGAGCTATGTTCTCTGCATTTTTCCATATCGCTGAAAACTTAGCAATTAAAGCTCATATGTTACTGGGCTTAAGATCCATGAGAGCAGAGAACATAACTATACTCCCACAAATTAATGGAACAGACTTTGACAATGAATTCATAGAGGAAATACCATCAGAGCCCTCACTGATTAGTAAAAGAAAACCAAAAAGAATTGGTAATATTGAAAGCTTACACAAACATACACAAACAGATGAGTGTATAGATCCACTCCCACCACCAGCCCACCGCTGCCATCATATCTCACAGTAAGTTTGTAAAAACTTGTAGTGGAGTTTTGTAGATTAGTTATATATATATTAGACTTGTGGATGAGCGGTTGTTATACGTGAGTAGTTTTGTAAGTAGATAATCTTGGTTCCCTTTTGTCATGCAATGACACGAGAGGTAAAGAATAGTATGGGACTATTTTTATTTGTCTTGGAAATATTAACAAAGTCTCTTACACACGAGTGAAGTTAAGTAGAGTCCCGCGAGCTACCTCCTGTCTCTCTCTCTCTCTCTCTCTCTCTCTTTCATGTTGCTAAGCCCTTCTCCCTACTACCTGCCGGTTCTATGGCCTGCTATCTCCTTCTGAGCTCTGCTTCCTAAATTCTGGTGTAGCAGGAGTCGTGTCACGTGTTACACTGTAGTTGGAAAGTTCTAGAAACCTGTGTGTGATTATGTGTGTATGTGTGTGTATGGTCACGAGGCGCTGTCGTGTGCCTATAAAGCATTCCTTGAGTTAAGAGTGTGTAAGCATGTTTAGCACTGCTCGATTCTCGCAGACACAATACCTGTCTCATCCTCTGACTTGCTGCTTCTTGTGTATTCTCAACATTTCCTCAGTTAACTTGCAAGATCATTTCCCTTTCCCAGGCTTGCCTGGAGCTGTCTATCTATTTATTTATCTATCTGTCTATCATGATTTGTAATTATAATATGGAGTCCTAACAAATACAGAATACCCATATTATGGTTATAGGCAGAACTGAGATTTAACATTCTAAACCAGAAGCACTATGAGTAAAAAGAGCCAGGGGTTGAGAGATTGAATGTTACTATAACTTGTCAGGGTGCATGTCGCGACACTCGGGATAGTCACTTAGTCGCGGTGACACTGTTCACAGGTTTTTTTATTTTTCTTGGCGCACCCCTAGTTCTGACCCACTGTTTCTGTACATCTCTGTGCCAGTGTTCACTTGTCTTTTCTGTTCTGCCTGGATATTCGTCTCGCTGTGTGTCACTTATATTGTTCTGGCCTCACTCATTCACTGTCACTGTTCACTCACTCCCATCTCTGCAGTTTTAAGACACAAGAGATGCGTTGAAATCACTACTCGTCCTTGTTTCCTGGGCTTAACAGAGGAGGCGCCAGGGCGTGGGAGGGGGCCCTACTGAGGAGCCCTCCTGTAGGAGGCAGTGCACCGCCCGCAGGGGCGTCACTGCCCGGGCCTTCTTCGTCAGGGGGGTGCAGGGAGGCTCTCCTGTCTGGGGGCCTCGACCTGACAGGAGGCCCTCATGCTGAAGCCTCGTCGGTGGGGTGCAGGGAGGCCCCCTGGTCTGGGGGCCTCGACCTAAGGGCAGCCCTCGGGGCTGGGGCCAAACAGCCGCAGGAGGCGGGCCTGTCGCCTCTTACTCTGGGCGGAGGACCGTGGGGGAGTGGAGCCCAAGTGGCCCTGCTCTGGAACCTGCTGGTCAGGCATGGGAGTCCGGATATTGCAGCTGCCTATTGGGTGGGGCGCTGTCAGGTGTAGACTGTGGCACCTCTTCTGTTGGGCGTCCGTCAGGAGCCGGGACCATCCAGGGGTAGGTGGCAGGACAGAGACAGGACCAGGCCACCACTCCGGCAGCACCTCCGGGGAACCACACCTGGTGGGAGAAAGCAAAGGGTGTCCTACGCAGCCGAGAGGTGGAAGGCCAGCCGGGCAAGGGAGCTCCTTCTCCGGGAGGACCCCAGGAATCACAGATGAAGGGCATACAGTGGCCGCTCCTTCCCCCCCACATACAGTGGCTGTTGCGGTGGTTCCGCAATTCCTAAGGTCCACAGCTGAAGGGCGTACAGTGGCCGCTCCTTCCCCCACACGTACAGTGGTTATTGTGGCAGTGCTGCTCCCAAAGGTTTTGCCTGCCCAATGGGCAGTAACTGAAGGGCGTACATTGGCCGCTCCTTCCCTGGCACATACAGTGGCCGTTACTGCAGTGTTACTCCCGTAGGAGGAGGAGGTAGTGGATGAGGGGCGTACAGTGGCTGCTCCCTCCCCGACACATGCAGTGGCCGTTATCGCGGTTCCATTCCTCCTTCCTTTGCCAGTCAGAGCTTGTTCAATAGCTTACACTCTGAGGCCGTCTCCAGATGTGACTGTAGCTGAAGGGCGTACAGTGGCCGTTCCCTTCCCCACACGTACAGTGGCCGTTGTGGCGGTGCTACAGGAGGAAACAACTGAGGGGCGTACAGTGGCCGCTCCCTCACCGGCACATACAGTGGCTGTTACCGCAGTGTTGTCTGGGACTGAATCTGGCTCAGTCCCACCCCGAACCTGGTGAAGGCTGCCCCGCCCACAGGGTTGTGTCTGTTTCCTGCGTGGCTTCCGTCGGAGCAGTTGGGGGGAAGAGGGACTCAGGACAGGGGAGCCCCGGCGGCCTTCTTGCTCCGGGTTGGTCTCTCGATGATCCGGCCCGCCGTGGTGTCCTCCTGGGGTGGTGGTGAGGCGGTGGCTCGGTGGTAGGGTGGGGGGTGGCGGGGTGGTCGGTCTGGCGGCGGTGGATATTTCAAGTACCTAAACTATTACAATAAGACAAGGAAAAGAAAGAGGAACGCTCTCCCCCACCCACCAAACCCTCCAGCGAAAACCGGCAGGAAAAAGTCAGAAGGAACACCACGCAGTGTAGAAAAACTGGCGTGCGCATTATATAGGAAAGTGTGAAAGAATAAAAGAGAATATCGTAGTGAAACCTGAAAAATAAAAAGCAAGAATTGGTACTGATTAACAGATTTTTTTTTTTTTTACTCACCTCTTATTTTGTCATACACTTCTCTAGCCTTTGCCTGAAACTCAATGGAAGGGGCAGCAACTACTTTGCTAGGTATATACCTTCCTCCACTCATCTGCGACTCTAATGGCAAACCACTTGCTACTTTCCTTAATAAAACGAAATTTATCTAGTTTGAAACCATTACTTCTAGATCTATCCTGTATAATCACCTTATGTATGTTGCTAGTATCTCCCTTATTTATTACCTTCATCCACTTAAACACTTCAATTAACTCTACCCTTACTCTATACCTTTCTACTGAGAGCAAACCTAGCCTTTTTTGTATGCCTTCATTAAAGTGAGAAAAAAGTCACAAGATTGGAAGGGGTTAAAATGTCAGGTAGTGGCAAGTGTCAGAAATTTTTATACACTCCTTTGTCTGACGAGTGTTAGTCAACACGACCTTAGGTAAATTGACATAAGTGTCTTACAGGATTGGGTATAATTGATATTTCAACTTACCTAGTTATTCTTCTTCTATCTCCTTAGCTAATTCCTCATTGATTTGGCCAAATAAAAAAGGTTACTTAGCTAGAAAGAGTCGGACAACAGATGATGATGAGCCTGATGTTTTCTGTCGTTTGCCTGGGCTGCCAAACGTCCTTGAGGTGCGTATTTACAGCGTGCAACTTCAACCAGATCTAGGAGCAGAGTCACAACATGGCGAGCCTCTGATTCCTCATAGAATTGTAGAGGTGCCAACTATTTATTATTACAATGTTAAAATACAGTTAGATTACATCATGATACATACAAGACGAATATAACTAACTGAATCTTAGTTTTAATTAAACTATAGTCAAGCCAAGTATTCCCGTTACCTATGTAAATATGTATTCAACCCTCATGGAATTCTACTTCTCCTATAAATTTATTCTTCAGTTGATCATTTATGATATTATCATATGTTTCGAAATTCTGGTTTCTCTCTCAGCTTTCTTAGGAGAGAATTTAACTAAGCCTTAGCTGCTTGATAATTTGTTGGTAACTCCGAATGGTTTAGTTTCCATGGTAATCCTACTCTATGCTGTCCTTCCTTAAATTCCACAGATTGGTTACACAAATCCTAAGTTATTTTATCTTCAGGGGTTGGTTCCTCAGAATGTATTCCTACACTGTCTAGATCCCATTTGTGTACAGGTTCAATTTTTTTCATCCAGCAAGTCATTTATCTGAGTAGGTTCTAGTTCTGCACCTATTCTAGCTACCATCAATGACTGTGTAGGTGTAACAAAGACTGAGTCTACTTGTGTAGCCTCCTCTTTAACTTGTTTTGGAAAAGGCAACTGACCCATAATAAGGTTACCTCCTGGACTCTTGAACAACTGTACCCTATTCTTCTTGAAAATCCTATGTAGGAATCTTCCACTGTATTCAGAACCAATTATCATTTTTATGGGACCCACAGTATCTGATGCCAACTTTATCCCTGAGCTTTGTAGATGATCAGAGGTTTCCTTCAGTCAATATTTTATATATATATATATATATATATATATATATATATATATATATATATATATATATATATATATATATATATATATATATGTGTGTGTGTGTGTGTGTGTGTGTGTGTGTGTGTGTGTGTGTGTGTGTGTGTGTGTCTTCATATTATCCAGTACAGCTGCTGTTATACGGCATTTATATCTGTCTAGTTGTGTTACAGGACTAAATAATTCAAAAGACTGAGCTTGCTAGATTCACCTTGCCAATAATAGGTAACTTTAATTTCTTCACAATGTCTGCAGAAATGAAGGTTTTCTGAGCACTCGTATCAGAAAGAGTCCATACTAATAGGTTTCTATTCTCAATCACTACCTTCACATCTGCTATTGAAACTGTAGCTGGCATTACCACTGGAGTATTCCCCTTAGCAATTGTTATTGAAACTTGCAGGCTTAGGAACCTCATTTTTCATCCCTGGGCATAATGCAGTATGAAAATGATCCCTTTTACATTTGAAACAAAGACTGAGTTTATTCTTGCAGTCTGCGGAAGTATGCTCGGAGTTCATACAGATCATACAACACACCAGTTCCTGAAGCTTTCCTACTCAACCATGATCAGGATAATGTTGACAAGATGCATTGGAATGTTGCTCACCACAAAATGCACAAACTTTCCTGTCCCTACCATGGAAGGTTTTACTTCCTTATTTTCATCAGCTTGTCTATTCCTTGTCTTTAATATTTTATCCTCAGCTTTTAAAGAGCTAAGGAAAGTACCTCTCTCTTCTTTAAGCACATAGGCCTACTTAGCCTTCTCTGACTTAGGTTTCCCAACCGGTTGGTTAGTGTTTTTTTTTTCTTTATTTCAGTCTTCTGTTTAATCTCAGCAGGCTTTACTGTTCCTTGCAAATGTTCACAGAGTTGCATTAAGCCTTCTTCAATCTCCTCACAGAAGAAATTATCCTTTTGGTACCTACCATACAAGGAATCCTTGGTTTTTGGTAGAAGCTTTAAGGATACAGTTCTAGAAAGCACCCAATCTGCCGCCTTATTATCTTCGTAAGTACCTAAAGCCATTAAATTACAACTCATTGTAATCCTAAAATTTTGCAAGGAATCAAAATCATGTTTAGGTATGGGTAATTCAATTAAAGCTGAAATGCACGCCCCCACTGGCGGACACCCCACCCCACTACGGAGCCGCAGTCCCACCCCCACCCCAGGAGGACACCATGGCAAGCCGGGCGTATGTGGGCCCGACCCAAAGCAAGATGGGCGCAAGGGCGCCCCAACCTTGTGTCCCTCTTCCCCTCAAACGACCCAACTACAATGCCACAGGGATGCAGCACTACTGTCCAGCTGAGCCAGCCTTCAACAGGTTCGGGGTGGGACTGATCCAGCTTCAGTCCCGAGGGCCACCTACCAGGTCGAGGCCCACACAAGGAAGGGCCTCCCTGCACCCCAGACCAGACAAGCGCCTGGGTTGTGACGCCCCCGAGAACTATACCGTGCCTCCTACAGGAGGGCTCTCCTGATGGGCCTCCCCCTACTCCCGGGCACCACCTCAACTAACCCCAGGCCGTAGGAATCCAGTGACGACTCCCAGAGTCATGTTAAAGACTTAGTGCAAGTAAGAATCAGTGATGTGAACAGTGAGACAGAAATAATACACGAAGGTTCCTACTCTAGCTTATCCAAGGTACTGTGTTTATGTCCAAGCCCTCCGGAACCAGGGTAATGTACTTGTGTGCGGGCCGAGACTAACTTACTAAAGACAGTACGTGTGATCAGTGTCGCCACGGCTAAGTGACATTCCCTCGCACCCTGACTCAGGCATAGACACCGTGCCCATGTGATATGTATGCTCGTACCAGTTAATTTGTCATTCCACTCTATATGTATGTAGTGTACCTTGATGTGTATATTGAATGGAAATTGTGCACTGACCCTGACATCAATACCGTGCATGTGTGACAAGTTATATGTGTGTATTGGAGTGAACCTGTTTACTGACCCAGCCATCAAATACCTTTCCTATGTACACATTGTGCCATAATTAGTCGCCCTGTCATTTTGTCCCTTCCATATTCAGTATATTTCTGTATGTGTATTGTAAGGAGATTGAATTAAGACAATAGATGTGTTAAGGTGTCCTGCTGAGTTTTTATGCCCTGTTCCTTTGTGAGTGTTCTACTTCCGGTCTGGAAAAAGGACCCCGCTCAGTCGCTGGTGTCTTTAGGGCGAGAGGTCGCGCTACATCCAGCATAACACTTGTGGCAAGCGGTGGTTCTGAATCCGATTAGAACACGGAGGAACAAATAGGGAAATCTTGCACAATGGCGGCCAAACCTCACATTCAGTTGCCAAAGTTCAATCCCAAATAATATGACATCGATGTGTACTTGGATATGGTTAAACCCTTATTGGACATAGGGTTTGATACTGACAGGGAGAAAATTGCTGTCACCTTCCTCACCTGGGCAAAATTGTGACAACCATAGCCACAAAAATCATCCCTGACTTAAAATTGGACCAATTCACATATATCGTGAAACAAGCAGTCACGCCATCCCTGGGCACAGTTGTAGTCTTATTGCAACTCGATGCCCTCACATATGACGGAAGCCTCGATGACACATTCATTCAGGCTAGGCGGCTCATCACCGCCGCGTACCCGGAAACAGATGCAAAAACCTGGGAACAACTTATATTCCACAAACTCCTCAGTATCCTCTCCGGTTTCATTAACCCGCCACGTCCCAGAGACGTGAATTCACGTCCTCACATGATGTGCACTCATATCCCGGAGACGTAAATTAACGCAGCAACATTGCAAGGACATTGCAAGGTCCCTAATTTGCACAATTTTCAATGTTCGCGAGTGATTTTTGGCACGTATACACGGGACACCTTCCTCTACAAGATGCCAGGCAGGGACAATGCCTTATCCAGCATGACCTCCTCCCCCCCCTGCATGACCTTTTCTCAGCAATTCACCTGTTATCAGTGACCTGGCCAGTAAAGCCATGTCATGCCACAGTATGAAATTCAGGGCCAGAGTGATTCCCCAATCGATGACAATGTGGACGACAAACATTACAGTCAGAAATGTTGATCAGGTAATGTGGCAAAAAAAGGTCAGGAATGGTGATGATTTAGTGAGTGAAACAATGCTTATAATGCCTATATTACCGTTTGAAAACCAATATACTCTCGTACTTATCATTGGCATTCTGTATCCTTGACCTAATCTAAAATCCTCCCCATTAGTTTCTGATTATTTTATGCCATGTCCTCCATACTCTTTACTATATACCTTCAAATCATAACATAGTGCCATGTGATCTTTGCTATCTGGCACTTGGATTTCATTGACTCGTACACAGTACATAAATACATCCTCAAACTACAGTAAGCATCACTGATACATATTTCCTCTAACTACACCAACAACATTCATACTTTAATGTATCCTCTGTGCCAAGTATCACTCATCCATAATATTTCTTTAATTACACTAAACTTCAGTCATGCGTAAATATATCTTTATGCCAAACAACACTCATACCTGTGCACAAACAATTCCTGTAACTACGCTAGATACACGTACTTTTTTTTTTTTCCAAAGTACGTTGGGTCTGGTTAGTACTTGGATGGGTGACCGCCTGGGAACACCAGATGCTGTTGGCATCCCTACGTGTCAAGTGGGGTTGGTGGAGGATTAGTGCCCCTCCCTGTAAAACAGTTAACTCTAAGCCCTTGGCCACCCCGTTTCGGATACATGGCGTCTGGCAATGAATGAATGAACTACATATAAATTCATACCAAATAAATAAATACCATTTATGAGTGGTGTAGAATAGTTATCCTCCCACTGAACTCGTTTTCTTTGCAGCCAGCCTGATAGAAAACCCTGTAAGGTAAGAACGTACTCCTACCTGGATCGAGTATTTTAAACCTCAGATGAGCGATTTCTCTATGAATTTTCGATGTTTCTCACCAAAAGAGGATATTTGAGCCAAAAAAAAAAAAAAAGTCCAAAAAAGTCAGGACTGGGGCATACCACTGCCCAGAAAACATCGGGATGGGCCGGGTTAAAGAACATTTTATAATACATGAACCGATGGGAGACCTGGATAAACAAATCAATTTAATGAGGTGTCTTCTAACCACCCACGCCACCCCTCAACGCATCAGCGAAATCAATCAATTCCCCATGAATCTCATCGCCGTCAACCCGTGGGAATTTTCTTCTTGCAGCCACGATTGCCCAATCCATGACATCCGTGAGCAGCTAAAAGCTGCCCAGTGCAGCAAACCAACACAAGGGCACCTACGAGCCTCGTCACCATACGCTGATTGCCCCGAGCCCCAGAAAAGACGTCAGAAAAGGCACAGAAGGCACCCCCCTACTGCCCCCGCATCCCACCGTAATGACGGGGGCCACCTCACATCCCCCCCAGTCTATAACAGGGGGAAACGTCATGTTTCCTTTTTCTCTCCTCTCACTATCTCTTCTCTTTTACCTTCCCCTCAACCTCCCCCTATTACTAACCTTCCCACCTCACACACCACTTTCTCCACTACTATCGCCTCCCCCCTTCCTATTCCCCCCCGACACAAAGCCTGCCTCCCCCTTCACAGGCCTCCTAGAACCCTTACCTCATCTTCCCCTAACATACTTCCTAAAACCACCTCCTGCTGTCTACTGCCTTCCACCTACCACCCTGCACCAACCACCACCATCACTTCACCACCACTCGCTTTCCCCGCCAACACGGTCAACTCTTTCACCTTCCGTATCACACCCTCCTCCTCCTCCTCGCCCTCACCCACCTCTCTTTCCTTGCTCACCTCTCCCACCCCACCAACAACCTCACCATCCCCATGGACCCCCTCCCCCACCTCACCCTCACCTGACCCCCTGCCAGCCTCCTCCCATTCCCGTATGTCACCATCCTCTCCGCCCGACACACCTCACTCTGCCGCCTCAACTTCACCCCCTCCTCCACCCCACAACTCCCCACCACCAACCCACACCCGCAATAACTCACCACCACCTGCAACCATGCACGCCCACACCACCACGTGCCTGCACAGCTTCACCCCCCATGCCCGTCCTCACTACCATAACCACCAGATCCGGATGCCTGTCACGCCCACCAGCCAGATGCACCCTGGCGCCCACTCCTGCCTCACCATCACCAACACACTCACCCCCACACACAACACATAACCCTAATACTAGGCCCATCACACTCAGCCTCCATCAAGCTCGGTGGAAACTTCCACCGGCCCAATTCCCCAGAGGGAGCCGCTGCTCCACCCCTCACCTCCCCCATAACAGATCGAGAACTTCACCCCTAGCCAGCATACAGTCACCAATCCTGCACCAAGCACCACCACCAAAGATGAGGATCCAGAGAATTGTTTGGCATCCCCCCCATGGACCAAGATAGAGAATACGAGGGAAGCACCAGCTCCTCCACAGCCTCCAAACCACCCAACGCGATTCCACTCTCCATGTCACTCTCAACCCCCACCAAGAACCCAACCACATAATGCATCACTGGACCACCCTCCTCCAACACCTCACACCCACACACCAGACCTCCACCACATCAACGTACCACCTCCAGTCATGGGGCCTTGACTTCATTACCACGGACGGTGGTGAAATGTTCGCCCCCACCGGCTGACCACCCACCCCGCTACGGAGCTGCAGCCCCACCCCCACCCCAGGAGGACACCACAGCAGGCCAGGTGTATGTGGGCCCGACCCGGAGCAAAACGGGCACTGGGGCGCCCCGACCTTGTGTCCCTCTTCCCCTCAACTGACCCAACTACGATGCCACAGGGATGCAGCAGTACTGTCCAGCTGAGCCAGCCTTCGACAGGCTCGGGGTGGGACTGATCCAGAGTCAGTCCCAGGCAACATCGCGGTATCGGCTACTGTATGTACCGGGGAGGGAACGGCCACTGTACGTCCCTCAGCTGTTTCCCTTTGTAGCACCACGGTAATGGCCACTGTACGTACCGGGGAAGGATCGGCCACTGTACGTCCTTCAGCTGCAGCCATCTCTGGAGACTGCCTCGGTGGGTTAGCTATTGAGCGCCCACCGACTGGCAAAGGAAGGAGGAGTGAGACCGCGGTATTGGCCACTGTATTTACCGGGGAGGGAACGGCCACTGTATGTCCCTCAGCTACTTCCCGTTGGGCAAGCAGAGCCACGGTTTTGGCCACTGTACGTACCAGGGAGGGAACAGCCACTGTACGTACCAGGGAGGGAATGGCCACTGTACATCCCTCATCTGCCTCTTCCTCCTTCAGGAGCAGCATCGCGGTAACGGGCACTGTACATACCGGGAAAAGAACGGCCACTGTGCGTCCTTCTGCTGCTACCCCAAAGGGCTGTGGAGCCGCAACGATGGCCACTGTACATGTCAGGTAAGGGACGGCCACTGTACACCATTCGTCCACAGCTCTGTGGGTTCTCCCGGAGGGGAAGATCACTTGCATGGCCCACGCTACACATCTGGGCTACACGTGATGCCCTTCTCTCTCTCCCCCCAGGTGCGGTTCCCTGGAGGTGCTGCCATTCCAGGAGTGGCGGTGAGGTCCTGTCACTAGAGGCGAGATGCACGCCATACAGCCGGCCCCTGGACGACTCTGGTTCCTGACGGATGCCCTGTGGACGAGGTGCCGCAGCTCACCCCTGACAGCGCCCCAACCTGAAGGTGACCGCAGTCCCAGGTTTCCTAGGGCCTGACTCCAGACCTCAGGGCGAGGCCACTCCAGCCCCTCTCACTATCGGCCCTCCGCCCGGAGCCAGAAGCAGCAGGCCCGACTCCTGGCCTTGTTCGGCCCCAGTCCCGAGGGCCACCGACCAGGTCGAGGCCCACACAAGGAAGGGCCTCCCTGCACCCCAGACCATACACGCACCCAGGTTGTGATGCCCCTGAGAGCTATACCGTGCCTCCTACAGGAGGGCTCTCCTGACGGGCCTCCCCCTACTCCCGGGTGCCACCTCAACTAACCCCAGGCCATAGGAATCCAGTGACGACACCTCCAACTCCCAGAGTCATGTTAAAGACTTAGTGCAAGTGACAATCAGTGATGTGAACAGTGAGACAGAAACAATACACAAAGGTTCCTACTCTAGCTTATCTAAGGTACTGTGTTTATGTTCAAGCCCTCCGGAACCAGGGTAATGTACTAGTGTGCGGGCCGAGACTAACTTACTAAAGACAGTATGTGTGATCAGTGTCGCCACGGCTAAGTGACATTCCCTCGCGCCCTGACTCGGGCATAGACACCGTGTCCATGTGATATGGATGCTAGTACCAGTTAATTTGTCACTCCACTCTATACGTATGTAGTGTACCTTGATGTGTATACTGAATGGAAATTGTGCACTGACTCTGACATCAATACCGTGCACATGTGACAAGTTATATGTGTGTATTGGAGTGAACCTGTTTACTGACCCAGCCATCATATACCTTTCTTATGTACACATTGTACCAGAATTAGTCGCCCTGTCACTTTGTCCCTTCCATATTCAATATATTTTTGTATGTGTATTGTGAGGAGATTGAATTAAGACAATAGATGTGATAAGGTGTCCTGGCGAGTTTTTATGTCCTGTTCCTTTGTGAGTGTTCTACTTCCGGTGTAGAAAGAGGACCCCACTCAGTCGCTGTATCTTTAGGGCGAGAGGTCACGCTAAAATCATCCAGCATAACAAGAGCCTTCAGTAATTGGGTTATAACCTGCTCCCTGTCTTCGTAATTCTGTCCAAGGATAGTCAATGCCACCTCATAATTGTTTTTTTTTTTCTTTCTTTTTTATTCACCGGTAATCTTTTAATCAACTTGTAAGGCGTTCCCTTGACCTGTCCTAACAGATATGTGAGTTTACTCACATTAGGGAGATCTTTTCTGTCATGAACCAAGTTTTTGAATTGATTCCAAAAGGATTTCCAATTTTGCTCCCCATCAAACTGCAGAAGCATACTTTGTGGTAATACAGCTTTACTCCACTGCTCCACAACTTGTATTTCTGTGGCAGTCTCAGCCACTACAGCTAAATATTCCTCTAATTTACCTTCAAATTTGGTACTCCGACTCTAAGAGATCTTTATCATCAGCTTATACTCTGGCCACTTCTAAATTTACATAACCTTTTTCATACTTAGTCCATCAGTCTTTCAGTATATTCAGAAGACTATTTAATTTCTCCCTGGACAGAGGTGTTTCATCTAACGATTGTTTGCAATCATTTATGGCGCTCGTTATCCATCCTGCCTTACTACTAGAAGATCTCTGTAACAAGGAAATAGACATATGTTGACTGATTTCTAATTTAATAAATTAATCATTAAAATCAACCACAAATTTAACCCAACTCAGTGATTATCTAATTATTTTAATTTTTGAAGAGTGTAGGGATTGGGTTTATGATATTAACCCTATCTCCCGGGGTTGTTAAACGTATAGGGTTATATCTTATCCCTACACTCAGTCTCCAGTTAACCCATATTTCCCGGGCTCAGAGCTAATTAATTAATCTAAATTTTGAGGAGCCCACAAAGGAGCACTGACAGCACGCCGGGACTCAGGGCGACAACGACATAAGTCCGCCTGGGCCGCGCCCCTATGATCCGGAGCTCGTCTGCCGCGACCATAGCAGGAATACAAGACTACCTTCCAGGCGAACCATCCCCAACCAGCATCAGGGTGGGGCTGTTACTCCAGCTCCAGTCAGCACCCCTGAGACGGCCGGTAGCTGCTCAACCCTCCTGAAGGAGAAGGCCTGTAGTCGCTCTAAGGGAAAACAAGAGATGGCCTGTAGCCACTTCCGCTTTCGTCAGGAGACGGCCTGTAGCCGCTCTGAAGGTGCCCTTCCCGAGACGCCCTGTAGCTGCTCAACCCTCCTGAAGGAGACGGCCTGTAGTCACTCCCACCTTCGTCAGGAGACTGCCTGTAGCCACTCTGAAGGTGCCCTTCCCGAGACAGCCTGTAGCCGCTCAACCCTCCTGAAGGAGACGGCCTGTAGCCACACTGAGGGAAATCAGGAGACGGCCTGTAACCGTTCCTGCGTTCGTCAGGAGACGGCCTGTAGCCACTCTGGAGGTGCCCCTGAGTTGGCTTCTAGCCGCTCCCTCCCCTAGGCCACGGCCAGTAGCCGGGCCTTAGCTACGGCCTGTAGCCATGCCCCTAGAAGGCCACGCCCAGTAGCTGGGCCCTACGGCAGGAGATGGCCTGTAGCCGCTCCTCCATCAGGTGTTGACTCTTGTTCACCAACCTACAACTCAGTGGGAGTCCCCAGCCTGGAGGAGTACTGGAGAGGCCCCGTGACTTCCACTGGCCTCTTCTCCCTGCAGCCGGATCCTGAGAGGACTCACCTGACGGACCCTGACGTAAGCCGGTGCCGCAGCCCCTTCCTGACGGTCCCACCGAACACCGGGGACCACAGCCCTCGGGACCTCCAGACCGCCCCCAGGACCCCCAGGCGGGACCTCCCTATACCCAGACGCCAGAGATCTTCGTCCTCCATCAGGTGCCCGAGTGAGAAGTTCAGGCAGTTATTTGGCCCCAGCCCCGAGGGCCGTACTCCCACCCCAAGCCCAGAAAGCGCTGGGCCTTTCACCACCCGCAGCCCCTGATGAGAGAGGATGCCCGTACGCGTGATCCTGTGGCCCCTGAACACAGAGGCCCCCAGCAGAACCCAGCCCCATCAGAGAGGAGACTGTGCCACTTCCGCCGCCCTTGTACCTGACCGCTATGATGCCCAGACCGAAAGGAGTGATAGTGAATGCACAGTGTCCATGACTTAGTGACATAAAGGCAGAACAGCAAATTAACCACATGAAGGAAGTCAATGTGAGAAACACCAGTGACAATATAACAATATAACCTTGAACACAGCCTGGCAGCAAAATACAGGTCTATTATAGTGTATATGCTACCATCTTACAACTCCGCAGCATACTAAAATCATACACAGACCCCAGTGTTAAAGTAATAACTACCAGCAGTGTAATAGTGCCACTCGATCCATCCATATATATATATCATGGACTTCCTGCAATAACAGTATATAAACTTCTGCCCTAAGTGCTATTCACCTTACCCAACCTTGATTTGAATAGTACCCTGCACGATACTCATAACCCATATCTAGGCCAAGAATTATAATTGTCCAGTGTATCTGTATCCCTGACATCTACTCGTTCCACTGTCGAATCTAGTAATACATATGTAAGGTGTTGCCTTGAGTTTTTGTGTCCTGCCTCTCTCCTATTTGTCAAAGCTCCGGTCAAGAAAGGGAACCCAGCTACACACAAGGCGTTAGAGGGACGGGAAGCCGACCCTAAAACACCTAGCATTACACTGGTGGACAGTGGTGGTTCTTGACCTGGGGCATACGAGAGAGGTAATCAGGAAATACTGGCAAAATGGCAACCAAGCTGCATGTGCAATTACCTAAATTTGACCCCGAACAGGATGATGTGCACACATACCTGGCAATTATTAAACCTTTGCTAGATATCAGTTTTGAGGATGACAAGCAGAAAATTGCAGTCACACTCCCGCTACTGGAAAAAGCAGCAGCTAATATAGCACCCAAGATTGTCCCAGGGCTCACCTGGCAGAATTTCACGAAACTCGTGATTCAAGCCATCACCCCGTCACTAGGTAAAGTGGTGGCGCTATCCTAACTGGGTAGTTTAACTCTCGATGGCAACTTGGATGATACTTTAATCCAGGCCAGATGCCTGGTCACTGCTGCCTATCCGGAGGCAGATGATGAAACCCAGGAACAACACACCTTTAATACTCTTCTGAGAGTACTACCCAGCATGGTCGAGGAGCACTTTACGATCCATGACCTGACCAGAGACATGGATAAGGATGTCCAACTGATACACTGCCTCCTGACCTCCCGCCGTGCACCCCAGCATATCAACGTGGTAAAAAAGTTTCCCACAAATATTCCGGCTCCCCCAGTCAAGCCACGTCCGCCTATGCCCTGCACCAGCCCCACCCAAGTACCCAGCCCGTCGAGGGCACACCCCGTCCACTGGCGCCCCAGCCACAGGGAAAACCCCAACCTCATCCTAGTGAATCCCTGGGAGTTCTCCACATGCAGCTCCAGGTGCCCACTGCATGATATCAGAGATCAACTGAAAGCTGCACGACAGAAAACTACCACCCCAGGCCAACGTAAAGTTTCCTCTCTAGAGAATGAGGTAGCAGAGGACGAACCCGCACCCGCAGAGGAGACCGAACCCGGGGAACAGGAGCCGGAGGAAGAAGGAGGCCCCAGACAGTTGGATTTTGAGGACCGCCCCCGCACCTTCCCACAGTGGCAGGGGCCACTTCCCCCAAATATCGCCCCCCAGTTTACCACAAGATGACGCTGAATGGGGTGAAAGCCAGCCTTCTGGTCGGTATGGGAGCGGCCAGATCCTGCCTGTATAGCCACTACTTCTCCCATCACAAATTGACCTTTGGCCCGTTATTCCCAACGGCTACTCACCTTGTTGATGCGGGGGATGGCCCCCTGCCAATCCATGGGGAAACATGGGCCCTGCGCATCGACACCCATCAGCCGGTGTTGACCCAATGTAAGTTCATAGTAGTCGACTCTTCCTGCCGCAATTACGACGGATACCTGGGGTTGGACCTGCTGCAGAAGTTAGGAGCCACCATTGATTGCCACAACTGACAGCCCCAGTTTTGAAAATCACCTGACCTCCCCTCCCCCTCGGGCTGTCTGCACCTGCACGCTGCGGCCCCGGCTGGAAGACTCTATGCCTCTCCCTCCTTCCTTCCTCCCTCCCCCCTGACCTCTCCCCCAACCTTCCCCCTTCTTTTCCCGCCACCATTTCCTCCGCTGTCACCATTCCCCCCCACCATGAAGCCTGGGTGCCCCTCACCAGCCCTCAGGCACCTCTGTCTTATTCTCCAGACTCCTGCCACCCGGAACTCTCTCGGCCTGCCTTCTGCCCCCAACCTTCCTTCCCCCTCATCACATGGCAGTCCAGGTTGCCAACCTCGCCCCTCACCCTTCCTAAAGAGCTCATAATCGAAGAGATGGAGGAAGCCGAGCCCTGTGTCCCCTCCCCCTCCCACTCCCCCACCTCCCTGCCCCCCATCCCCAACCATCTCTCTACTCACCAATCAGACACCCTCCACCGCCTCCTCCTGGATTTCCAGGGTCTGTTCGCGGGGGGACCAGCCTACATTGGACATACCACCTACCTGGCTCACGAGATCCAAACAACAGGCCCATCTCGGCGGAAGAACCCCAAGCAGCGGGAAGACGAAGACCAGCAGGTACAGGAGATGATCGAAGCCAGAGTCGTCTCCCTTTCCACCAGCCCCTGGTCCTCCCCCATCATCCTCGTGAAGAAGAAGGATGGCACGATGCGGTTCTGTGTCCATTACTGCCGGCTTAATGATGTGACCACCAAGGATGCCACTCCACTCCTGTGTATAGACAACTCCCTGGATTCCCTATAGTGCCTCCTGGTTCTCTACCCTCGACCTCCAGTCAGGATATTGGCAGGTCCCGGTGCGTCCGGAGGACAGAGGGAAAACGACCTTCTCGACCAGCAATGGAAAACATTATGAATTTAATGTTTTGCCCTTCGGCCTCTGTAACGCCCCCGCCACCAGATTAATGGAATCCGTCCTCAGCGGCCTGAAGTTGGAGATCTGTCTCGCATACTTGGATGACATCATAGTCTTCAGCCAGACCTGGGCCGACCACCTGCAGTGCCTCCGCCGGGTTTTCACCAGAATCCGACAGGAAGGCCTCAAACTCTGGTCCACCAAGTGTGTCCTGGCTGCTAGAACCATCTCATTCCTGGACACATCATCTCCCAGGCTGGCATATCTCCTGACCCAGACAAACTCCGCACCATCGCAGACATACCCCCACCGCAATACGTTCATGGGATTCAAGCCTTCCTCGGCCTGATGTCCTATTACCGCCGTTTCTTGAAGGGGTTCACCCACATTGCCAAGCCACTCCACGACCTGACACGCAAGGGAGAACCATTCATCTGGACGGACGAGAGACGAGCCACCTTCCAACAACTTAAGGATAGGCTCGTTTCTGCCCCCATTGTGGCTTTTCCCAATTATGCCCTCCCATTCCGACTCTACACAGACGTTTCCCTAATTGTAATTGGCACTGTGCTGGGGCAAGTCCAAGAGGGCTGCGAGCACATCATCGCCTGCACCAGCCGTACCCTCAATCAGGCAGAAAAAAATTATGCCGCCACCAAGAGGGAGTGCCTGGGCATCATCTGGGCACTTGAGCAGTTCTGGGCATATCTATCAGGGACCCAAGTTACCGTCATCACTGATCACCAGCCCCTTTAGTGGCTGCGGCAGTCTGACACCCACAATGCCTAGCTCATCCGATGGCGCAAAACCCTGGAGGAGTTCAACTATGAAATGTCGTACCGCCCTGGCAAACTCCACACCAAAACGGACGCTCTCTCTTGGCTCCCCATCAACACCGCCCAGCCAGAACCAGATCTCCTCCAGCAGTGGCATCACAAGGAGCGACCCCCCTGGATCGCCCAGCACTTTTTCAAGAAACTGTATCGCCAGGGCGACCACCTGCTTACCCCGTCCAGCCATATCATCCTAACCCCTGATGCCGCCCTCAATGCCCTCCAACACCTGCACACCCACAACGGCATTCACCTGGGCACGAAAAAACTCCTACGGGTCTTTAACAACACCTACTGGGCACCCAATTCATCCACCCTCACCAAGGAAATTATCCAATCCTGCCGAGCATGCGCCATTGGTAAAGACATCACCCGTACTGCTGGTCCATTGGGCCATATTACCGCCCACAAACCTTGGCAGCTATTGGCGATCGACGTAGTGGGACCCTTACCCCCGAAATCAGGCTATAGGTACGTGATCACGTTCGTCGACACGTACTCCAAATTCGTCCTAGTCTACCCAGCAAAGGAAGATCATGCTGTCGCAGTGACTGACGCCCTGAGTCGGCACGTATTCCCGTACTTTGGTATCCCACAAGCTATCCACTCAGATAACGCACCCAAGTTCACCAGTAAGATCTAGGAGGAGCTGGCCCACATATTCGGCTATAACATCTCCCACTCGTCCCCTTACTGGCCCCAAGGAAATGTCATATGCGAGCAAAGCCATTGTACGCTGATGAATCAACTCCGCACCCAGACAGAAGCCATCAAAGATGACGACTGGCTTGTCCATGTAAATATCGTGCAATGGAGCATCAACTCCTCCCCCCAAGAAGACGGAATTTCACCGTATGAACGAGTGTTTAGGGAAACACCCCTCCTCCTGCCCCTTTGGCAGCATTTGCAGCCCCCACTTCAACCCCCACATCGGACCCATTACACCATCTCAAATGTCGGCTAACCCACCTCCAAAATAACCTGGATCTCTGCCCTGACATTGCCTCCAACCCCTACAAGCCGGGCAACACTGTTATGATAACGCAGCTCCCCACCCCCAACAAGCTCATGCCGCGCTTCACGGGGCCCCACACCATCATCCGCGTCCCTAACCCCTATCAGGTGATTCTCGAGTACAATGGCACTCCCCACACTCTCCGAAACCGGCATGTGCGCCCTTTTCGCACTCCTGCCCCCACCTCCCCGGCCCCATGTCCTGTCCTACCCACTACCCCCGTGCCACATCCCTCTACCTCCTATGATTGCTACATGTCCCCCTAGCCATCTCTCTCTCCCTCTCCCTCCCCCGCCGCCTCCACCTCACCTTCCATCACGCCGCATCACACCTCACATGACAACCCACCGACACCACCAATTCCCCACTGCTCCCCCACCTCCTCACCACTCGCCGCCTCCTCTCCCATGCCCAGCACCACGTGTCCTGCCCACACCCCCTCCACCCACCACACCCCCGCCCCAGCCGTCATCCACCACTGCCACCGCATCTCCCAGCCGGCCGCCTGCACACACACCCTTGACCCCGCCTGCCCTGTCCAACGCCCCCAACTCCACCTGTGCCGCCCACGCCCCCACAACACCACCACCCACTCACCCTACACCCTGCTCGCCACTTCATGCCGCCCACACTCCTACCACCCCACAGCTGCCCTTGCACGCCCCGTGCACCTCACACATTTTGCCTCTGTCTTCTGGGTGCACAGAAACCTACCAGTATCCCAGCTAGAGGTCGAGGGTGGAGAACCAAGATGATCCGTACAGGGAGTCAAGAGAATCGTCTATCCTGGGTAGGGGGGTGGTATTTTTGGTGGTTACATCGTTTAGCCAGAGATAGTCCAGACAGAATCACATGGTGCCGTCTTTCTTTTTGACCAATACAACTGGAGAGGACCAAGAGATGGTGGATGAGGATATGACTCCAGCATCGAGCATTTCCTGGACCTGCCAGTCTTCCTCAGCCCATTGTTTGAGGTTTTTTCTTTGAGATGGTTGGCAAACACGTGGCCCCATGGTGTGGATCTCATGCGCCAAGTATACGGTCCTGACGAGGTCTTGAAAGTCCAGGAGGAGGCGTCGGAGTCTGTCAGCTTGGTGTGGTGAGAGGTGTTCAGGTATAGGGGGAAGGGCGGCAGGGGAAGAGGAGAGTGAGGCGCATAGCTCAGTTTCCTTCATCTCACTGGCCACTAATCCCTTGGGGAGGGTGAGGGGGGTGGTGATGTTGGCGATATACTGTCCCGAGGTGGGGGGGGAGGAAGGTGGGAGACAGTAAGCAGGAGGAGATGGTTCCAAAAGGTAGGTTCGGAGAAAACAGGATGGAGGTTCCAGTGGGCTTGTGCAGGTGGAGCCAGGCCTCGTGCTGGGAGGGAATAGTAAAGGCGAAGGCGATGGTGGCAGGGAAGGCAGTGTGCGGGGTGGGGGTGGGAGGGTTAGGGATCATGGGGGGTAAGGTGGAGGACATGGCGGGGGGTAGGGGGCCGAGTGAGAAGGGATGGGTGTGCACATGCAATGTGGCTGTGGGGGGGGGGGATCTGGTGACTTCTGGATGTGGAGGCACCGCTTGTGGCAACTGATGCTGGCGCACAACTTCTGCAGAAGGTCCAGCATTAAGTGCCATTGTAGGAATGGCAGGTTGAGTCGAATATGATGAATTGATGCTGGGCGGACACATTCAGATGGGTGTCAGCATGTAGGGCCTGGATTTCCCCACGTATAGGCAGGGGTCCATCCCCCGTGTCTACGAGGTGAGCTGAAATGGGGAGGAGTGGGGCGAAAGCCGAGGCATGGTGGGAGTAGAATGGTGGTAAAGGCAGGCTCTAGCCGGTCCCGTATCAACCAGTAGCCTCACTTTCACCCCCTTCAGTGTCATCTTGTCGTACTCTGAGGGGGTGATATTTTTGTGAGGTGGCCCCCACCACCGTGGGGAGGTGCAGGGGTGGTCCTAAAAATCCAGCTGTTTGTGGGGCATCGTCCTCGCCGAGCTCTGTTTCCCCAGGGTCGAAGTAGGTGGTGGTGGGGACATCATCCTCGGAACAGTCATCCTCTCGGGATGAAACTTTGCAGCACCCCTGGGTGGTTGATCTATGCCGAACGTCTTTCAGCTGTTCTCATATGTCATGGATAGGGCACTGATGACTTTTTTTTTTTTTTTTTTTTTATGTGTCCGACTCTGGGCATAGGCTTCACAGCCTGCTATCAAGGCCCAGCAGTCCTCCTACATACCATACACCTCTACATGTCACCACTTCGGCGCTAACACCCACAGTCCATATTGAATACATGCTAGGGCTGTCTCATACAGGACTGGTGTATTGGTATTAGTGGGGGTATTTTTACGACATGTTGGCGGATCATCCGGTAGATCAGTAAAGCCTGATTTAATGAAATTCAAATCCTTAAACTGTTCCCTGCCCCAGCCGGGATTCGAACCTGGGCCCGTTAGGACTGCAGGCCACCTCTTTACCGATTGAGCCACCGCCTCCCCCTACAGGTGGAGAACTCCCAGGTTGCTGGAGATGAGGTAGGAGTTCTCTCAAGGGGGGGGTATTTCGTCATCCTATCCGTGCGCCTCTCTGTGGTTGGGGCGCCTCTTTGTGGTGAGTGCCCTTGGCATGGTGAGTGGTGCTGTAGGAACAGTATTGCTAGGGGGCGTTCGGGGTTTGGGCTGTGGTGGTTTGCGAGTGGGGACTGCTGACAGCACCGATGTGTTGTGGGGTGGTGCAGGTGGCGAGGAGGTGCCTGACCATGTGGATGTATTTATCGAGGTCTCCTGTCGGGTCATAAGTCATGCAATGTTCTCTTATGTCACTGTGGAAGGTCCTCAGTAGGGTATTGAAGGTATGTTTTTCCCGGGCGGCTGCGTCGGCCTCTGGGTAAGCAGCAGTGATGAGTCGCCTTGTCTGGATGAGGGTGTACTCCAGGTTACCATCATAGGTGAGAGCGTCAAGCTGGGAAAAGGCAATGACTTTCCCTAGTGATGCTGTGACCGCCTGGGTCACAGTTTGCTTGAACTGCGTGCATGTTAGCTCAGGGATGATCTTTTAGTGATGCTGGAGACTGCTTTTCCCAGGTGAGGTAGGGCTACTGCAATTTTCTCTCTGTCGTGCTCAAATCCTATGTCTAATAATGATTTGACCAAGCACATGTACGTGTCTATGTTGCACTGTTCAGGGTCAAACTTTGGCAATTGAACATGTGGTTTGGCCACCATTTTGTTAACTTTCCCTTTCATTCCTTGTTGCTCTTTGACTGGATCAAGAACCACAGATATCCACCAGTGTTATGCTGTGTACTCAGAGTTCAATTCCTTGCCCTCTGAGTACAAGCAACTGACTTGGGTTCTTTTCAGGACCAGGTCAAGAGCATACAACCAAAGGAACAGGGCTCAAACACAGGCTAGCCAGTCTTACACATATATTACCATAAAAGATACAAGTGCTGGAGACAGTACGAATGACACAGAACAAACACAATATTAATACAAAAGAATAGGAGCTGGACTACAGGAGACCAGGTAGTTGCAGGTGTCACCCAGGTGTGGGAGGCGTCCCGTCGGGTGTGCACTCTCGAGAGAGGCGCAGGTCCCTGGTCATGTGATGGATCGTCTGGCGTGGGCTGCAAGGTGGCATTGAGGGAGGCCTTTCTCTGGTGGGACCTCGGTGTGTGTGTTGGCCCTTGGAGCTGGGGCTGAATAGGGCGAGCAGGCACACTACTCTGTGCCTGCCCTTGGAAGAGGAGGACAGCTTGCTGAATGGTCTGGGTAGGTCCCAGCCTGGAGTCTTGGAGGTGTCCTTCAGTGGCTGGCGGCTGTGGTCTCACTGGTGTCGAGAGGCCGTCAGGGATGGCATGCAGTGTCTTGTCCTTGTGGAGTCTGGCAGTGGCTGGTGATGTTGGGGTGCTGGCTGTAGTGAGCAAACTCCCAGGCTCATGACGGGGCCACTCACAACACTTTCCAACAGGGACTCCACTGAGGAGCAAACTCTGCCCATTGGGGTGAGGGAGGAGCTCGAGGCGTGTCCCACTTGGCCTCTGGAGGAGTGAGGTGAGCAAGGGATGCTACTCACGAAGGGAGCTGCGTGCAGTAGATGAGGGAAGTACAGTGGATGTTCCCTCCTCGATGGGCACAATTTGTGCCACAGCGTTTCTACTAGTCCCTGGAATGGTAGGTGAGGGAAGTACGGTGGACGTTCCCTCCCCGGCAAGCATGGTGGGCATTGCCACGGTCCTGCTCCCTGTACAGGCAGCAGATGAGGGAAGTACGGTGGACATTCCCTCCCCAGCAAGCACGGTGGGCATTGTCTCAGTTCTGCCTTGCCCTGGGAGGACAGGTGAGAGGAGTAAGGTGGACGTCCTCTCCCCAGCAAGCACCGTGGTCATTGCCGTGGTCCTGCTCCCAGCGGGGTTGTAGATGAGGAAAGTACGGTCGACGTTCCCTGCCCGACAAGCACGGCGGCCGTTGCTGTGGTTCTACTTGGGACTGTATGTGTACAAGTCCCACCCTGATCCTGGCGAGTGCTAGTCCGGCTGGAGAGTACTGTGGTGGGGTGGCGCACCTTCTGCTAGCTCCATTGAGGGGAAGAGGGGAGCATGGTGGCGGGGGATGTAAGCCTGTCTAGCCTGGGCCATTTGCATGACTCCCTGTAGTCCCTCCCTGGGGTAGGTATTTCGTCATCCCATCCACGCACCTCTCAGTGGTCTTTCCTTGGGGTGGGTATTTCAAACAGTAACTGGGTAGAGTTTATAAGCAGGCAGGTGGGATAATTAATCGTACCCAGTGAAAAGTTTCAGAAACAGTTAAGAGTGATGGAAAATTTGTTTCAGTGTTACCATGGGAACCAGTTAAAGCCAGAAAAGGGAGTCATGAAAGTTCTTACAAAAGATATTGGTAAATCTGTTGCTTTGCCTTCAGATATTGTTCAGTACTGGTACTTTGTTCGTTGCTGTGTAGTTTTTAGAATGTGCATTCTAAACAATTGTAGAAACTCAAGTCAATACAACAACAACAACAAAAAAAAAAGAAAGCTAGTAGAGGGCAATAGCATTCATTTTCTTTTCACCCATATAATGTTAAGAAAACGGAGCTGCCAATGAAAGCTTGGAAAAGTGTACACCACAGAAAATGGAGCAGACAGAAGTAAAGGTAGGGGAGAGAGGAAGAGAGGAACAGGTAGGCCACATGACATCATGCCACCTGCGTGTTGTTAGACCTGGTATCTCTTTAGACCTTGAGATAGACAACATTAACCATTCCATTAGTAACGATCCATCCCAGGTTAAATA
Organism: Coenobita brevimanus; assembly: GCF_032717465.1. Taxonomy (NCBI): domain Eukaryota; kingdom Metazoa; phylum Arthropoda; class Malacostraca; order Decapoda; family Coenobitidae; genus Coenobita; species Coenobita brevimanus. Next base: position 9,765,905 of record NC_137060.1, read on the forward strand.
TATTCGTCTGGTGGTGGACTGATTAAAATGAGAAAAAAGTAAACTGTCACTGGAATGAAAAGGGTTAAAATGTCAGGCAGGAGAAAGAACGAACTGTAAATAGACATAGCCATATCAAAGGGATGGCCTCTTGCGGTGGTACCAATATAGCAGGAAAACTCTGCTGGTGGGTTATACAAACAAAAGAACATAAGACCATAAGAAGAGAAAATTACTGCAGTAGGCCAGTTGGCTCAAGCTGGGCAGGTCCTACAAGACTGACTACAAGAATAAGACAAGATTAGTAAAGAATGCTCTCACCCACCTACCAAACACTGTAGTCGAACCAGCAGTAAAAAGTGTCTAATCATATGAGCTATGAGATCAGCCCGGTCCCTGTAGCCTTGTTTGAAGCCAGAGAAATCTTTCGCAAAGCCGACAAACCACAGCTGGCACAAGCAGTCACTGAGTTTGTGAGTAATCAAATAATGCTATCATGGATTCTCTTCCACCAACTGATCATGTTCTCGATGGTGGCTCCCTGGTCCACTGCTTGCTATGAAAAAGGGGTTACAGTTATGGTGCCACTGCATGGTTGTACACAGACTATACCATTCATCATTATGATAAAGCAACTGTAGTCTTTGATGGGTATGGTGACGATCCTTCCATCAAGGACAATGTGCATCTGCAACGCACTCGAAACACCCACTCGATCATCAGCTTCAATGCAAAAACTGAGTTTGTGGAATGTAAAGATTCCCTTTCCAGACCCTGTAACAAACAAGGACTTGTTGACCTTGTGACTGAGGAACTAAGGAAGAAAGGCTGCACTGTTATCAATGCATCAGGGGATGTAGACGTGTACATCACCAAGGCTGCAGTCAAAGAGTTGCAACGTCAGCCCACGACCTTGATAAGGGAGGATACAGACTTATTCTCCTCTACTATGCTGAGACAAACAATAAGGGTCTTCTTGAGCACACAGTTCAACAGAATAAAACAAGTCCTGGGTAGTGACGTGTTCGAAACTACTGTTCATTTACACTTCCACTGGATGTGATACAATTTCGTGCATATATATTGTTGGCAAAAAGTCGGTGTTTCAAAAACTTGTCAGTGGCGGCTCAACCATCCAGACCAGCGCAAATGCGTTTCTGCTCCCAAATCAAGTAAACAGTGTCACTGAGAACCTTGGGTATGAGGTAATGGCAGTTATGCTTTATGGTAAGCAGACTGATTCACATTCTCTTTGCATTACAATCATCTGAGCAAGAAAATCGTTTCCGCCAAGGAATTCGTTACCCCAGAACATCTCCCTCCTACCGAGTCCTCGACTAAATACTATTGCTTATATATTAGATAATGGTCTGGGTTGGAAAGGAGAGTGATATGAATGTGGTGGATTGGGTGTAGAAGCTAGAAGACTATCAGTTCGTGCCAGTTATGACTGAGAGGGTTGCTGCCCTGGATGGTCTCCTGCAGATGGCCTACTGCAATTGCACAATTGCCTGCTGAATACCAAGGTGTACTTTCAGACGTTATGGGCTATGATGCAGCACACCCGCTTGTGGACCATGTCATGTCAAAAACTGTGAAAATCAAGATAGACAACCTTCACTGGAAGATGAGTGTGACAGTGACTTGGAAATTTGGTGTGGATCAAAAGTGTTCGCAGAAACGAATTTTATTGGATTTATATTAAAGTTATACTTGTAATCACTTCACCATACTTTTAATATACTAATTAGATTGCTAGATCCCCAAAACATAGGGTTATTTGCACCGGAATTAATTGTCTTCATTAATGTCATGCGCATTTTCAAGGTTTTGCAACCATGTTGGTTCGCCATCTTGGATTTCATTTATGCAATCCCTTCACTATAATTCAAATGTAACAGTTAGATTTCTGGATCCCAGCAACATGGATTTAGGCACGAAAATTACCTTTTATGATGAATGATGGAGTCACAGGCATTTTCATAGCTTGGCAACTGCATTAGTCTGCCATATTGAATTTCACAATTACGTAATCACTTCACCACAGTTTAAATATGCTAACTGGATTCCCAGATCCCTCCAAAAAAATTATTTGTCTAGAATATATAATAAAGAAGTAATGGACCCATTAGTGATTTAGTGGCCATCATGGAAGCCATTTTGAAAAAAATGATATCTCCAGTGATCAGACTGTGATAGACTTCTGATATATTATGAAGCATACTTAATAGTATAGAAAACCACTGAAGAACCTTTTCTAACAATTTTTTCGGGTCAAACCATAAATGCAACCGACTAGAAGGAACACCAGTAGTATAGGAAAACTGTCCTAGACATTTTTTCAGAAAGTAAAAAAAAAAAAAAAAGGCGAGAAAATACTATGATGATGAAACCTGAAAACGAAATAGAATGAATTAGTACCGGTTATTGATTTCTTTTCGTATTCATCTTTATCATATGCATATCTAGCCTTTACGCGAAACTCTCAATGTAAGGGGTAGCAGCTGCATCACTCAGTAGCTTATTCCATTCGTCTACTATACTGCCAAACCATTTTTTACCTGTTTCCTTACTAAAACTGATTATATCTAGTTTGAAATCATTTTTTCTAGTTCTTTCCTTTATGCTTACTAAGTACCTTGCTAATATCGCCTTTATTTACTCATTTCATCCACTTAAACACCTGAAAGAAGCCACCTCTTCCTCTAACCTTTTCTAGTGAGTGCAAATTTGGTCTTAAGTCTGTCTTCATATGAAAGGATCCAAACATCACATGCTGTTATTGTCATTCTCCTCTGAACCTTTTCTAACAAATTAATATCCATTCTATAGTCTATATCTATCTATAGCCAGACGTCTTAATCCCGTACGGGGTGGCCACAAATAATAATTCTCCTCCATGTCACCTTCTTCCCGGCCAAGGTTTCTGTTTTGTTTAATTTCGTCTGTTAATGTGGAAAAACGATGACACCTGGCAACTACGCACTGATAGGATGAACACATCTGCACTAGTGAGGGATACAATTCTGCACCTTGCATTTTTATGCTGTAATATGAAAATCATGTGATGAAAGATACACTGCATCAGTATGCATGAGATATAAGAGTATCTATCATTAAGGGTCCTCACAGATAATTTACATAGAATGGGCGATGTGCATACATCCACGTAGCGAAGAATAAAATTCCACACTTGCACTTACGTTCATTTCTTGTCTGTAAATAACAGATACTGCAAGCACAGATTTTTTTTTTTTTTTTTTTTTTTGTAAAAAACCTGTATCTCTCTCTCTCTCTTTTTTTTTTTTTTTTTTTTTTACAATAACAGGACAGATTGAAGAAAAAAATAATAATCTATACTCCTGATTCCACGCGTCCTCCATTCATAAAAAATATGTAACACTCTGTGGCTAGGGTGAGAAGTGGTTGGAAGAAGTTCAGGGAGCTCTTGCCTCTCCTGACATTGAGGGGGCTCTCCCTACGTGCTAAGGGGTCTTTGTATGCAGCGTGTGTTAGGAGTGTAATGCTGTATGGCAGTGAGACCTGGGCAGTGAAGGAGGAAGACATTCGCCGGCTCAGACGTACAGAAATGACAATGATTAGGTGGATGTGCAGTGCGTCCCTGCGTCCAAGGCCTGGAGGGGCTGGGTTTACAATGGAAGAGTTGAGAGGTAGGATGGGACTGGAGTGTATTGGTGTTGTGATGAGGAGAGTAGATTGAGGTGGTTTGGACATGTGGAGAGGATGGGGGATGATAGTTGGGTGAGGAAGGTGAGAAGTGTTAATATTGGGGGTGGGGTTATGAGGGGTAGACCGAGAAAGACATGGGACGAGGTCATTAACTGTGACCTTAGGGTTAAGGGACTGAACAGGGAGGCTGCAATGGATCGTGCAGCATGGAGAGCCGCCATTAGGTGACCAAGGCCGACACATGCAAGCATGTTGGAGCCTTTAAAAACGAAACGAAACGAACGAACTCGGTCTTGAACAGCCGTAGGTAAAATTTTGGGAGGAAACTACTCTGAGGAAGCGAGATCCAACGAGATGAAGTTCGGGAAATAAAAGATTTCTGATAGGCAGAAGTTCTGCGATTTGGCAATGGTACAGTCCAGTCATGAGTGCTACCCGTGTAGCACAGGGGGAAGGCATGGAGAGGTGGCACAATGGACGCAACTTCATCTGAGCATTTTCCAAAAAAGTATTTGTAAAATATTGCGAGGGAGGCAACATTCTTTCTTACCTGTCGGGGAGCTAGCTCATTTGTCTATCTATCTATATACCTAGGCTGCTTCCCCCAAGGAAAGGGAGGTAGCCGAGACAGGACGACACACTCCCCATTTACTCATCCATTCAAACACATTCATTCGCATATTAGCCCCAAAGGGGAGAACGGACAGATCCTCACCGCACCACACCGCACAAGGGTCAACTGCGCAATGCAATCAGTGACATCCGCAGCAGGGCCCGACAGCAGACCTGGTTTACCCCTGCCACATCATAACAGACCCATCCCCTTACCCGCACCTGACCTGACTAGCTGATCAGACCAAATGCGGGAGAATATCCCCTCAGGGCTGCGTCATCACTTATTCATTCACAATTTCTCTCCATTTATTTCTGTCACGCACAGCCACTCTTCCTTCCTCAACAGACATCCCTCTCGCATCCAGCGCTCTCTTCACACTGTCCATCCATCCTATTCGTGGTCTTCCTCTCAGCCTTACACCTCTCACATCAGATCTAGTTATCTTTTTCACCAATCGCTCATTATCCATTCTCTCCATATACCCAAACCATCGCAACACCCTCTGCTCAACTCTACCAGCCATCTCCCGAACAACTCCAGTTCTCCTTCGCACTTCATCATTTCGCACCCGATCCATACCGTCACTCCACACATACTCCTCAGACACCTCATCTCCATTACATTCAAACTTTTTCTCTCTGCTACACCCATATTCCATGTTTCAGCCCCATATAACGGAGTCGGTACCACAACACCCTCATACAGCCCTCTCTTTACATCCATTCTAAGCGAACGACATTTAAACACTTTTTTCATTCCTCCCAGCACCTTTCCTACTTCATTTATCCTAAACTTCACTTCTGTAATATAGGATTTGTAATATACGAATATTAATAACTCTAACAGCTTTGTTCTGAATATTGTCTCCTTGTTTTAGTGCACCTCTCCACATCCATTCCACAAGGGTGAGCAATATTCCAGCTGAGAGTGCACATGACTCTTGTAAATTATGGCTAACTGCCGACAGTGAAGAAGTTACGGAATATGTACAATAAACCAAGTTTCTTTGACATAATTTTAGCAAGTGATCTAACATGAGAGGTCCAGCTAAAGGCATTGTTAAGGGAAACACCGAGAATTTCAATACTCTTAGAGATAGGAATATTAGTAGAACTGAAGGTAATAATGGTAATTGTATGTCTGGTTTTCCTAACAATAAAACTAATGAGATAATGTTATTTTGCCCCTTTTCAGTGACGTTAGATAAGTCTTGATTTATAGAGACTGCTGTAGCCTACTGGGCTGTGATTTAGAGATATTAAACTTTGTGAATGGGTGTTTAAGTGTGAATGAAGTGTTGAGTCATCTGCATATGAATAGATGGGATTAATGGTGAAAGATAAGAGATCATTAATATGAATTAGGAACAGAGTTGGAGCCAGAACTGATCCTTGCGGCATGCTGGCATTAATTGAGTGGAAATTGGAATATACATTATCTACTTTTGCGTTTCTGTCATTGAGCCATGAGGAAATCAGAGGAATAAACGATGATAGGCCACAGAAAGGGAGTTTGGATAGTAGGGAACGGAGCCACACTCTGTCAAAAGCTTTAGAAATATCAAGGGGCTACTGCATGAGTTTCTCTAAGTAGGTTAATTGACTGATGGATGGTATGAGTCAGGCGACTGAGTATATCACAATTTAGCTAGAACAGAAGCAAGTTCTGGGTAACATTTTTTTCAGAACAACTAATTCCATCTGGACTTGGAGCTTTTATTAGTTGGTAAATTGTCTGGGATAGATTTTACATATCTAGTCTGTATCTTAAGTGGAGCAATTTCGGAAGAGTCAGTATCTAGTACAGGGAAGTTCTGGCTGACTTCCTCGAAGATATAATTTCTAGGAAATGTTCCGGCAGGGATGTTTGCTTTGCCACGCAGGTCATTTATAGTGTTACCATCTGCAGATTATAATGGGGGAATAGGTGATATGTTATTAAAGTTATTATTGAAAAAAACTGGGAGTTGACCAGGATATTCTCTTGTCATTAGGATTATTTAATAGTGTGGATGCTTGGTTGTGAAAAAATTTTGATTTAGCGAAATTTATTACGGTATTAGCATGGTTTCAAGCATTTTTAAACCGACTGAGAGATTCAGATGTATGTGTTTTTAAGTAAGAGTTATATGCCAAGGACTTTTGAGTCGTTGCTCTCTCTCTCTCTCTCTCTCTCTGTCTTCATGTGCTCTGAATTGTTGTGTTCATAAAGATATTCCCAAAATCTTAACTGTTCTAGAATGACGTGAAAGCTAGCACATGTATGTACAATAACGCCACCACATGTCACAGTCACCGAGAACTTCAGAATTAAGTAAAGCTTTTTCCAGTCGACATGGTGCTAACATTGGAAATGTCTGTTACGGCCAACTGTCGTAAAAAGGCCTCTTGGATGTAAATTGCAAAAAGTCATCTTTCATTTCTCATCATGACTGAACATGCATATTTTTTTGTACAATAAACTCTGGAAGTGCTACATCTCCCTAATCCCTTATTTTTATCATTACTAAGGTACTCACCAACTTCTGTGCAAGAAACCACAACCGCCGGTAATTTTAACCCAGTCAGTGCAATGACGCCTTTCTTTACATTCCAATCTTGTCAAATGTAAGCCATTATATTCAGTCTTGGGGAGCCTTATCGTCGAATTACTGACGTGAGGATACTTTGTGATTCTTCCATTGAATAAAACAATTTAGTGGTGGCGAGTAATATATAAAAGGAACCATCGTACTGAAAGGGTTAAGATGAAATGGTGCTTGTCTTACCTGCAAAAACAGAAAAAAATAAATTAGTGATAGACAACGGTGACATAAGATTCTCTCTCTCTCTCTCTCTCTCTCTCTCTCTCTCTCTCTCTCTCTCTCTCTCTCTCTCTCTCTCTCTCTCTCTCTCATTAGTAAACATACACATATTTGATTATCAGTCTCCTTTACGTTTTCATCAGTGGTCGAGACGGACGCCAAGACCCAAGGCCCATCCTTGCCAAGACCAACAGTACAAAGCTCTTACCCTTTCGGACCGTTACAAGTCACTCCGGCCCCCCACCCGTGACCCTAGTCACTCCGGCCTCCCACCCTAGTCACTCCGGCCCCCCACTAGGGTGGGAGGTCGGAGTGACAAGGGTGGGAGGCCGGAGTAACTAGGGTGGGGGTCCGGAGTGACTGGGGGCCGGAGTGACTTGCAATCTCTCGGACACCCTCACCCCCGCCTCTCTCTCTCTCTCTCCCTCTCTCTCTCTCTCTCTCTCGTTGTCACAAACCTCGCAGCAAAACCGGAGTACTCTACCCAGTGTCACTCAAAACAAACATACTGTATGAGTCGCCTGAGCCTCAGATTTTTACAGTATCTGAATGAAATTGTCTCGTTTAAGCAAGAATAAAAGAACGATCTTACTGAATAAAAGAACTTGATCTTACTGAATAAAAGGACTTGATCTTACTGAATAAAAGGACTTGATATTACTGAATAAAAGGACTGGATCTTACTGAAGGAGTTATAGCGTGTTTCCTGGCCGAGATGGATGTTCCTTAAATCGACTGGCTGATGTTAGTCATTATTATTATTATTATTATTATTAGTTATTGTTATTATGATTATTATTATTATTACTGTCGTTGTTGTTGTCGTTGTTGTCGTCATTGTTGTTGCTGGTGGTGGTTGTGGTGGTGGTGTCGTTGTTGTTGTCGTTGTTGTTATTGTTGCTCTTGTTCTTGTCATTGTTATTGTTATTGTTGTTGCCACTGCTGTTGTTGTCGTTGCTGTTGTTATTGTTGTTGTTGCTGTTGTTGTTGTTGCTGTTGTTTCTGTTGCTGTTGTTGTTGTTGTTGTTGTTGTCACGTTGTTGTTTTGTTGTTGTTGTCATTGTTGTCGATGTTATCGTTGTTGTTGTCATTGTTGTTGTCAATGTTGTTGTTGTAGTTGTTATCGTTGCTGTTGCTGTTGTTGTTGTTGTTGTTGTCAATGTTGTTGTTGTAGTTGTTATCGTTGCTGTTGCTGTTGTTGTTGTTGTTGTTGTCAATGTTGTTGTTGTAGTTGTTATCGTTGCTGTTGCTGTTGTTGTTGTTGTCATGGTTGTTGCCCTAGGCTCATCTGAGTGTGAACCCGATGGACTGAAGGTTGAAGCTGCCCTTTCACTGTCCACCATCCTCCTTTCGAGGGATTGGGAGGGAGCTGAGGGACGTTTGTTCACCGAGTGAATGTTTCCCTCTCCATGGCCCACAGAATATATGAACACAAAACAATACAATCAGAGAAAGTTTGCCTTACTTCCATATATCATAGACTTAGGTGCTTCTTAATCTGGTCACATTCAGACGATTTTTATCAGTCACAGGACATCCACGGGTCGCATATTTCCGTTCTATATGGGTATTCATCTCAGTAACACAGCCAGCCACCTCAGTCATGCAGCCCTGCAGGAGGGGTTAGGTATAATAGAGGCTTTAACATTACAGGAATTTTGCCTGGGAAACACATTGAGCATATTTTCGAGAAAATCATATGGTGAGTTTTGAAACGACGAGGCGAGCATCGTTCCTGGCAGAGGGTTCCCGATGGTGAGACAAGTAGGCATACGAAACGGAAATATGCCCACAGGTCAGCATGGAATATAGTGTCTCATTATAATCTCTCACATTATATCGCCTATATCAGTATAACTGCACTGGGGCTGATGTGTATTTTATTGTCTTCTGATCACCCCCGGATGATTTTTACCGGACCCTCCCAGATGTTACCCTCTGTCTCTGAGTCCTCTGAGTCATTTAAATTGACAAGGAGAATGTCCCTTGTTTTATTTTGTGCCAGCCGACTCCGTGCAGCACCACCAAAACATTCTACACGGTCGTAATATAATACAAGATCAGTCATGTGAACGTTGTCTAAAACCTGGAGAAAAAAGAAATGAAAGCAATATATACACGTCATAAAAATGCTGCTAAAGTAACAAGTAAATGAACACAAACAAATGGGAATAATTTTTCAACCTTTAGACCTCTGGCATCCCAGTGCAGGCCACACAGCGCTGTGTGTGTGTGTGTGTGTGTGTGTGTGTGTGTGTGTGTGTGTGTGTGTGTGTGTGTGTGTGTGTGTGTGTGTGTGTGTGTGTGTGTGTGTGTGTGTGTGTGTGTGTGTGTGTGTGTGTGTGTGTGTGTGTGTGTGTGTGTGTGTGTGTGTGTGTGTGTGTGTGTGTGTGTGTGTGTGTGTGTGTGTGTGTGTGTGTGTGTGTGTGTGTGTGTGTGTGTGTGTGTGTGTGTGTGTGTGTGTGTGTGTGTGTGTGTGTGTGTGTGTGTGTGTGTGTGTGTGTGTGTGTGTGTGTGTGTGTGTGTGTGTGTGTGTGTGTGTGTGTGTGTGTGTGTGTGTGTGTGTGTGTGTGTGTGTGTGTGTGTGTGTGTGTGTGTGTGTGTGTGTGTGTGTGTGTGTGTGTGTGTGTGTGTGTGTGTGTGTGTGTGTGTGTGTGTGTGTGTGTGTGTGTGTGTGTGTGTGTGTGTGTGTGTGTGTGTGTGTGTGTGTGTGTGTGTGTGTGTGTGTGTGTGTGTGTGTGTGTGTGTGTGTGTGTGTGTGTGTGTGTGTGTGTGTGTGTGTGTGTGTGTGTGTGTGTGTGTGTGTGTGTGTGTGTGTGTGTGTGTGTGTGTGTGTGTGTGTGTGTGTGTGTGTGTGTGTGTGTGTGTGTGTGTGTGTGTGTGTGTGTGTGTGTGTGTGTGTGTGTGTGTGTGTGTGTGTGTGTGTGTGTGTGTGTGTGTGTGTGTGTGTGTGTGTGTGTGTGTGTGTGTGTGTGTGTGTGTGTGTGTGTGTGTGTGTGTGTGTGTGTGTGTGTGTGTGTGTGTGTGTGTGTGTGTGTGTGTGTGTGTGTGTGTGTGTGTGTGTGTGTGTGTGTGTGTGTGTGTGTGTGTGTGGTTTTTAGAAGAGAGGGCAAACTTTTAACTACTCCCAGTCATATTTCCTTCCACTAATCCCACCTACACAATGAAATACAATTGTATGAAATTAATATTTCTATGTAGTTTAGTCGTGCCTTTTGGAGAGTCCAGCAAATACAATAAATACTATTTTAGTATTCAGCCACAGTCAAATCCATAGGTCTTAATGGAATATATAGATCTTGTGTCTAGTATATATAGACTCCTTGGTACTGAAAAGGTTAAAAACAAAATATATCTCTCTTCTGTCGTAAGAAGATAAAGTATTTTCACAGTTGCGGCGAAAATGGCGAGATAATGAAGGGCGACGTGGAGGGAGAAAAAATTACCAAAACAACTGTAAAAAAAGTGTGAGGGTGGCGGAGCACACACACACGTGGCCGCTGGGGAGAACTCATCGACAGCCTGTGTCAACTCTCTTGTTCCTTTTCTTCTGCCTCTTCTGTTTCCACTTTCTATTCCGTCCTCTTTTTCCCATCGTCGTTCCTTTTCCTCTGTTTCCTTCTTCTCTTCTTCCTTTGCATCTTATAATAATAACAACAACAACAGTAATAGCCGTGTTTTTGTCGTCCAAGCTGGAGCTTGGTTTCTGTCCGCGAAAACAGTCCAGAATAAGTAGAACCGAGAAATTACGTGCCAATCGCAAAGTAAACAGAGGGGTTCGCCGAAGAAGATCTGACGAATATGCAACTTACATGTAGCCGTTATTTGTGCTGAACTGGCTCTATATTTCGTTAATATTAGCCACCTGCACCCTGATTTTATGTTCATTGTGCTAATTTCATTATACTTATCATTTATGTGTCCTTGCTGGCCAATCTCACTCTCCCCAAGCTACACCAAGACTGCTCCTGACCACGCTTGGGTGAGATACGAAGACGGTCTTGGTTTCGATGACAACGTTTCGGCCGGCTTCGTATCACTTTGGCTGACAAAAACAGGGCAGCTTTGTTTCACCGAAGATGGCTTCGAATCCGATCCGTCAGCTTGGACGACAAAAACGCGGCTAATGATACTAATAATCTATCTATCTATCTATTGCCAGACACCATAATCCCGTAAGGGGTGGCCATTGACTTTGAGTTATTTGTTTTACGGGTAGGGGCACTAACCCTCCACCAACCCACTTGTTGACACGTAGGGAGCACGTATGGTTTTGTTATATGGTTACCATCCAGCGTTGTACACATGGTTTCTTGGTACTCAATGTAAAGCCACCTGTAAAGGAAAGAAAAGCAATAAGAAGTGACAGGAAGGATGGGAGAAATAGGAAAAGAGGATGGCAGGCACAGAAAAAAATAAATAAATAAAGGCTAAGGAAGAAGTAGGCAGCACTACATCAAGTGAGTGGATGATGGTCGCCATCACCTACCACCACTAATAATAATAATAATAATAATAATAATAATAATAATAATAACAAATGTATCTGATAGAGAGATAGCCGGTAGAATACAGTCAAAATGATGCTACAGAAAGCTGCTTTTGTTTTGCGAATTGCTAATATCACTGGCAACTCAGCTCAGTGAGCTTAGGAAACTTCCTTTGAAAAGACGAGGAAGACGTCGTAACCTAACCAACATCAACCCAACCTAAGCTAACCTAATCTAAACCTAAGCCAAACTATGACAAAGAAAACTAATCTAACCAAACTTAGCCTAATCCTGTGCAACGCCAAACTAAACTAAATTAATGCCGTGTAATCTAACAACCTAACCTAACCTAACTTCCATTATTTAACCTAATGTAGGGCAACTCTTTCACTTTGGGCTATGGTTAAGAAACCTGTGGTCCTCTATCACACACACACACACACACACACACACACACACACACACACACACACACACACACACACACACACACACACACACACACACCAGTGGTAACGTTCCCGCTTGCCAACTGGTGGACGGGAGTTCGCGCCTCGCTCAGGTTGCGAAAAGTTTCACTGACGAAGTGGGTGGTTACTGTCCCCTTGGAGCAAGGGGACGGGTGTGTGCGTGTGTGAAGGTCACAGCCTTGCCCTTAGATCGGACTATATGAGCTCTCAGCCCCCTTCCGGGAGGGTAAAAGCTGACCATCACGACCATCAAGTGATCCTGACCGACCCGATGAATTACATGAATATAGAACGTGCACACCGAGTAGGACCAGTTGATCACTCCCGTCCTCGAACAGTTGTTGTAAGATTCAGCAATTTTGGGGATCGTGAAGCAGTGATGAGAAATGCCAGGAAACTCAAGGGTACAGGAATATACATTAATGAGGACCTTTGTTCGGCATCCCAGGAAATAAAGAAGAATCAGATTCACCTGCTGAGGCAAGCAAGACAAGAAGGAAAAATGGCGTTCTTTAAATATACCAAATTAATAATAAAGGAGAAAAGTGGTCAACGATCATTATCAGTGGGAGGGGCAGGCTGCTCTACCTCTGGCGGTGGGGGTAACTCGACAGAGTCGGACGGCAGTTTTGGTGGTTCTGTGACAGTGGGAAGTGCTCGGGTACCTGACAGCGGAACACCTTCACGGATAACTTTGAGCACTGGAGGTGAGGGAGCAGCTGCAGCAGGTGCTGTCGACTTTGCGTCTGATGGTGTCGATAGTGTGATAGCTTTGACTGCTGATTCTTCACACACAATACCAGAAGATTCTAATGGTGCCACTGCTGCAGCGGCTCCGGAAAGGGCTGGTGATAAGGTCTCCAGTGAAACTGCTGGTGACCTGGCAGAGGCTGGCGGAGCTAAACAGCGGCAGCAAAGGAACGTCAGAGAACGCAAGAGGAAATAGATAAGTTGCTACTCTAACTGAAACTTTTGATCAATTTATATCCATAGAATTTAACGAAATAGGTTTTGCTGAAGAATTACCTTTTGCCAATGCAAGTGATGATGAATTATATACTATTCTAAATAGTCCAAGTTTAGTGAGCTGCATCAACGATTCCCATAACTTGGAATTCGATCCCTTTATTATACATGAAGATAATTATAACAATGACTTAGATATCAGTAAATTATACACCCACCTATCCAAAATCAAAATATATCTACGTTGACGACCTAGACCTGCCTAGTAATAACAATACTTTTACAATATCAAGTATGAATATACGATCAGTTCCAAAAAACCTTCAGTACTTTACTGACACTGTCTTGTATAATGAATGTAAAGAAATAAATATTCTTGGTTTTTACCTGACAGCGGAACACCTTCAGGGATAACTGTGAACTCTGAACTATCAGGGTACAATATGTTTACAAACTCTAGAAATAAGTACGGTGGAGGTGTAGCAATATATATTTCAACTATCTATCGTTAGTACAGAAAGAATTCTCATTAATGGAGTCTTTTATAGAATGTATAGGTGTTGAATCTGTTATTATGAATAAAAAGTCGTTACTCATATGTATCTATAGGCCTCCAAATGGTAATGTTTACAGCTTTCTAAATTCGATGTCAGAAATTCTCTCCTTAGCCCATGATAAACAATACCAAGGGATTTACATATTAGGGGATTTTAGTTTGGACTTGTTGAAGAGTAATGACATCTCTGTTTCTGAGTTTATCAATGTGATGTATTCTTTTTCTTTATTTCCCGTAATAACAAAGCCGACAAGAGTAACTGACATGTCGGCCACACTTATAGATCACATTTGGACAACACAAGTCGAATTCAATATTGGTAACTATATAATACAAACAGACATTACTGATCACTTCCCAATAATCTCTCAGTTTAAATTTATTCATGGAACTCCTGATGTTACTTATTCCATTAATAAGAGAATGATAACATCTTCTGCACTAGAGCGTTTCAAATATGACCTTGCCCATGTAAATTGGAATAATGTATTTACATTAATCTGTCCCAATAACTCATATAGCATATTTTATAATATATATAATACATTATATCAAAAACATTTTCCATTGAGAATGGTTCGTGTAAACAGAAAATGTGAAATTAGTCCATATATAACAACGGCTTTAAAAAACAGCATTAAAGAAAGAAATAGAGAGACTGGCAAAAAAAATGGCCACTGACCTATGGTGAAAAATATCGACAATACAGAAACAAACTGACATCAACTTTAAGAACAGCAACGAATAAGTATTACAAAGATTTATTGAAAGAAAGTCAAGGAAATCCTAAATCCCAGTGGAAAGCTATAAATTCAATACTTGGTAGAACAAACACTTAACCTCCGTGCACTCTATTGAATTAAAGCCTCCTAGCTTTGACACCTCTACCTTATTTAATGAACATTTTTAAAAAATCTCTAACATAGAATCAGCTGGGATGGAAAACAACCATAACAGGTACTTAAATAACTCTCCTGATTTTTCAGTATACTTACCTCCAGCAAAACAGACTGAAGTTGAAAATTACCTGAATGCTTTAAAGTCTGCTGCTTCAGGTTATGATGATATAGCCCCCAAAGTTTTAAGATATACATCAGATGTAATATCTAAACCTTTGACTCATATAATCAACCTTACATTGAAAACAAGCATGTTTCCTTATCACTTAAAAAAGGCCAAAATTATTCCTACATATAAGACAAGTAGCAGAAGTGATATTAATAATTATCGCCCAATCTCTATACTACCAGCTTTCAGTAAAATATTTGAAAAAGTAATTGCTGTTAGATTAATACATTATCTATCTATCTATCTATTGCCAAACCCCTCAATCCCGTTTGGGGTGGCCACAAACAAATCGCCTCCAAGTCGCCCTGTCCCCCGCCATTTCACTGCCCTGCTCCCAACTCACACCCCCCTCATATATCTCTCCACCCCATCCCTCCATCTCATCCTCGGCCTCCCCCTCCCTCTTCCCCCCTCCACCTCACTCACATACACTCTCTTCGTCAGTCTTTCACCCTCCATCCTCTCCACATGGCCAAACCACCTCAGCGTGTTCCTCATAACGCCTCCTATCACATCCACATCAACACCACAACGCACCTTTATATCCTCATTCGTCAGCCTTTCTCTCCATGTGACTCCACAGGCTCCTCTTAATGCCATGTCTGCACCAGAGAGTCACACGCTGACGTTAAAGTGGGCAGTATCACACATCCATTCAGCACTTTTACGGCCTCAGTTGATAGTCCTCCATTTCAAACTTATCCCTGTGAACTCATGTCTCTCTACATCCTTGGGCCACGCTACTCTCCAGTTCCTACATGCATTTGTCTCTGTATTTTATCACTGCATCGAGGTACTTGAACTCATCCCTCCAGTTCGTCTCTTTCTGCACACTAGCACATAACACTGAGTGCATTCTCGTCCGACAACCATCCCTTTATTCTCATCTACGTAAACTCTCAGACTTCACCGCTTGCAGACGCTAACAAAAGTCACGCAGCCAGTCAGCAAAGACTCCGTTCAGCACAACCAAAAACTCAGCATCTGCATACATCCGACCTAAAATGTTCCATCCCTCACCATTCATTAAAAACTTCACTTCTCCTAGCGAAGGAGTTTAAGCGTTTCGGTCAGGGCGCGTCCACACGTGTGCTCGAACTAGTGCTGGCAACATGTATGCAACAAAGTAACGAACAAGTTGCAAACATGTTGGGAACAGCACCGTCCAGATAATGTTGGCAACATCGTGATGTAGTCACAGCTGCCTGGTATGGACAGTCATATCCCATCGCCTCTGCTGCCGGAGTTCGAAGCTGCACTGAAACATGTTTGCATACATCTGTCCAAACACTGCTGCATACATGTACCCAAACATGTTGCCAACCGTGTTGTCAACATATATTCAAGGGCACGTGTGGACGCGCCCTTAGAAGACAGAGTTTTGTTCTATTCTTAAGTCCTACAGCCGATTTTAATAAACTTAGGCGAGAGTTTTCGGTCTGGAGGGGATAGTTAGAACCTTCATTAACTCTTTCATCAATAAGGTGCCCTCCTAAGCTGAATAAAATCGTTTGCCTGCAGGAAAAACAAGATTCAATAGATGTCCTGTGGCTGACGGGATTAAAAGCGCGGGAAGGTGAAGGGCGCGTTACTGTCTGGTGAAGCAGCTGGCGTCTGGCCCGTAGATACCAGAGACTGTATTTATTATAGAACATCAGCAAGCTTATGCGATTAATCTCTTTAACAGTTAATATTACCAGCAGTCATATTGCTTTCCCGTGTCTCTCGCTTAATTATTCATTATAATTTGGCTGCGGCGTGTTAGGGTGCTGTAAGAGAATGGACTAACATGCTTTAACACAGCTTCGACTCAAGAAGGTTTATAAATGCTTCTCCAGACAAGACTGATGGGGTAAGGGGAAAGTGTGATGGGGAGCAGCTGACAGTGGAGTCAGAGGTGACGAAAGTGGAGTTACAGGTGAGTTGTACGTGAAGGTGAGGGAAGGGATAAGACTGAGGCGAGGTATGAAGAGAGTGGAGAGACAGGTGTTTGGTAAGAGGGATGAGTGTGGGGGGGCAGCAACTGACGAGTGAGGGGTGACAAAAGTGGGGTAACAGGTGATTTGCCAAGTGGGGTGACTGGAGTGGGGGAGGGCGTGTGAAGTGAGAATGCTGCCTTGTGGATGACTGTAGGGTGAGGAATGATGAACATTGGTTAAAACTTGCAGCAAATACAGACAGTGATCAGTGATGACATTATAATATATACGGCTGAATCCAAGTCTGCGAAACACATAAGAAAAACAAAACATATCGTTAATGAAAAGCCAGATTGATGGTGGGAATAACTTATTAACAAATTGTAACACTGATCCAAGCAAACCTGTGTAACAGTGTCATAACGATAATCCTTACCTGATATTATTTTACATCAGAGTTGATTGAACAATGGGTCACGAAATAAGATTAGATGGGTCGCAGAGACATAAAGTAGACCTAGTTCTTCCAGTGTGCTGTAATAATTTAACTGAAATTATAATTATCATCAGTATATTGTTAGCATAAGCATGGTAGCTGCTATATGTTGCATACTGGTTACTCATTATCAAATACAGTCAAAACGTTATTACAGTAGCCATCTCTTATGTCGGTCGGTATAAGTTAAAAATTCTTACAGTGGCGCCTCTGAGCTTTTCTTTCCCTCCTTACATTCTGCTCCTCACCGTCTCGTCAACATCATACAGTATTTCTCGGTAAGTATCATTTTTTTTTTTTCCTAAGCTTCGCTGGGACACAAACAGGCTGACAAACTCTCAATAGCGCATTGCCAGTTCGTGGAATAATCTTTTGTTTATCAAAGTTAGCACGATGCAGCCTGAAACATACAAACATCTGATGCATAATTATCGGTATCTGTATTCTGAAATGTATGTCTGCTTCTCTGATATTAGAATTATTAATGTTTTACTATCGAATCGACTAAAAGTGGCACCTGTTCGCAGCATAGCACTACAGCAAGGAACATGAATATACAGTAAGTGTTGATCAGCTGGTGTGTGTGTGTGTGTGTGTGTGTGTGTGTGTGTGTGTGTGTGTGTGTGTGTGTGTGTGTGTGTGTGTGTGTGTGTGTGTGTGTGTGTGTGTGTGTGTGTGTGTGTGTGTGTGTGTGTGTGTGTGTGTGTGTGTGTGTGTGTGTGTGTGTGTGTGTGTGTGTGTGTGTGTGTGTGTGTGTGTGTGTGTGTGTGTGTGTGTGTGTGTGTGTGTGTGTGTGTGTGTGTGTGTGTGTGTGTGTGTGTGTGTGTGTGTGTGTGTGTGTGTGTGTGTGTGTGTGTGTGTGTGTGTGTGTGTGTGTGTGTGTGTGTGTGTGTGTGTGTGTGTGTGTGTGTGTGTGTGTGTGTGTGTGTGTGTGTGTGTGTGTGTGTGTGTGTGTGTGTGTGTGTGTGTGTGTGTGTGTGTGTGTGTGTGTGTGTGTGTGTGTGTGTGTGTGTGTGTGTGTGTGTGTGTGTGTGTGTGTGTGTGTGTGTGTGTGTGTGTGTGTGTGTGTGTGTGTGTGTGTGTGTGTGTGTGTGTGTGTGTGTGTGTGTGTGTGTGTGTGTGTGTGTGTGTGTGTGTGTGTGTGTGTGTGTGTGTGTGTGTGTGTGTGTGTGTGTGTGTGTGTGTGTGTGTGTGTGTGTGTGTGTGTGTGTGTGTGTGTGTGTGTGTGTGTGTGTGTGTGTGTGTGTGTGTGTGTGTGTGTGTGTGTGTGTGTGTGTGTGTGTGTGTGTGTGTGTGTGTGTGTGTGTGTGTGTGTGTGTGTGTGTGTGTGTGTGTGTGTGTGTGTGTGTGTGTGTGTGTGTGTGTGTGTGTGTGTGTGTGTGTGTGTGTGTGTGTGTGTGTGTGTGTGTGTGTGTGTGTGTGTGTGTGTGTGTGTGTGTGTGTGTGTGTGTGTGTGTGTGTGTGTGTGTGTGTGTGTGTGTGTGTGTGTGTGTGTGTGTGTGTGTGTGTGTGTGTGTGTGTGTGTGTGTGTGTGTGTGTGTGTGTGTGTGTGTGTGTGTGTGTGTGTGTGTGTGTGTGTGTGTGTGTGTGTGTGTGTGTGTGTGTGTGTGTGTGTGTGTGTGTGTGTGTGTGTGTGTGTGTGTGTGTGTGTGTGTGTGTGTGTGTGTGTGTGTGTGTGTTGCTAAGATTCGAGGATGGGTGAAGGTCGTGGGCCAGACTGTCTGAGAACCACTGCTTTACATGAACATCAGCCATACCATGGTTGCGTCTTCCTTCAAATTCTGTTCAAGCTAACTTCAGATGTCTTTATGCAGCTGAGTCTGAACACAAGATACTGAGCGTGTTAATAATGTCACCATATTATCTTCGTATTGCAGGGAGAAATATTAGATTACTACAACTACCGCCACATGATTTTTGTTTAGTTGAGAGCATATCGTAGGAGTCTGAATGCCATCTAGATTTTGATTCTGTGAGGAAGAAAGGCACAGATACCCATGATGTGCCTCCCTCTTCTTCATCCTGCTCCATTCTCTCCTATTGGTGGCATATCAGTGTTTTTAAAGCACTTTTTGGCATACTGTACTACCACTTAACATTTTCGTTTTATGATATTTTGTCTTTTTATTTTCGACATGCATTGTCCTCGTAAAATAGAAGTGGATATTGAAGTGAAATGAGTAGAATAAATCTCTAAGGAAGAAGTGCTACGATATCTCCAAAGCTACAGTGTATACAATCTCCTCATGGTATCTGACCCTTGGCCTCTCTGTCTCATATTAACATATATCTGCTGTTTTACACGGCACCGCTGTCTCCTTCACAAGCTTACCTCTGCTGTTTATGTCTAATATTTCTTTTGGTGTGCCTGCCTCCCCTACCCATACCATATTCCTGTGATCCGCCTCTCTCTCTCTCTCTCTCTCTCTCTCTCTCTCTCTCTCTCTCTCTCTCTCTCTCTCTCTCTCTCTCCACGTTTGACTCCTGTCTCTTAAACTATCACCAAATACTCTTTGCTATCACCCATACGATGACGCACGGTCCCATCAAGAGCATAGAGACCTGGGGCTAAACTACTGTACTTGTTCCAGACAATTAAGACAAGAATGACCGGCTACACGTCCTGAGTGGCATTATGTTAGCAATAAACCCCAACTACCCCTTGCATTGAAACTCTTCAATGGGCCTCCCCCGGTTGGAGTGCATTAGCCCTCTAACCCATCAGTTTTATTTTTATTCTTTTTTGGGTGGAGGGGGGGGGATTATATTATTACCACCAAGCGTAGTAGATCGGGACCTTGGTTACAGAAGCACTTTGGCATGTGACTCTGTAATTTCAGAGTTGTCATTCAGTGCAGAGTCACGATTTAAAAAACAACAACAACAATTTCTAACTAACAGAGAAACCACCACTACTGCAGCTACTGTCAGCTACCCGTCGCAGCATACACTGCCAGAACCCACTCCCTAAACCCCTTCCCCCATCCTCGTCCACTCCCCTAACCTACCCCAATCTGATCTCTCTCACACTGTGACTGGTCTCATGCCACGTGTTTGTTTTGGTTCTTAGCTTTTTGGCACACTCAGGTGCCTAATAGGTTCCTCAGTGAAAGATCGCAGTCTAGTGCCAAGCCTCGAGGTCAGAATATTGCTTATAATTTACCATCTTATCTTTCCAATTATGGAGACTTCACTGAAGGTTGGACACAAGTTATTAGCTGTAATCTTCTGTTTAAAATATTGTTATTAGTTCAGATTACAAGTCAGATAGAAACTTCAGTACGTTCACAAGCAAGCACGTGGTCATTTTGTAGACAGCCAGTCAAAATTACAATCAGGGCAAAAGGTTCATCAACAATTCCACTGCAGCTACATACTTAGGGGCTGTCCATCACTTTCCCCATGACGCTTCACACCAAAGAGTTATCTAAGGGGAGCAAAGCATACCAATCCCCCCCCCCTCACCTTAGTAATGTAAGCTAGCAAAGTCTGAGCTAGACATATGGTGAAATATTAGCCAAACCTTTGTCCCCGCCTGTACCTTAAGCAACACGAACCCGGTAGTACACAACCAGCTGTAAATGAACGTCTGTACAACATAAATCAGTCCGTGCATCATTTGTTGTACCACGCCGCGTTTTTATCTGAAGCGTTCTCAACAATTAAGATCGCCCACCGATACTTAGCTTATTTCCACATCCCACCAACGACAGATTTAACGCGTGCAAAGATGTGGTTATGTTGGGCTCAAAGATCAAAGTGCCACAAATCTTCGTGGACGCTTTCACTAAATAGTTAAAAATCAAAACTGCCAGTTAAGAGGAACCTATCTAAATTTGAGCCCATCAAAGCCTAACAAAACATGACTTATCCTAACCTTATAAACTTTACCCAGTCCCACTCTTGCCGTACCAGCTATTTTAGAACAGCTTTAAGTATATTAAGCTAGGCAAGGTCAGTTTAGATTATCTTAGTTAAGCTGGATTATATTAATTAGGCCAGGTTTGGTGAAGTTAGGTCAGGTTAGCTTACAATAGCTTAAATTCGACTGAGAATTTTCCCGGTGTAGTTGTTTAGTGAAAAATAAATTCGCAGCGCGCTAAGGTCTCTCAAAGGTGTCCATAATGCGTTGTGCAATTTTTCATTCCTTCACCCCAACAGATACGCACGAGTATATGAAGTTCACTGTATAACTCTTTGAGACCCTAAAAGAATATGTGATATCTAAAATACTCTCATATAACAATCTCTGCTGACACACCTGGTATAGAGGCGTTTCTTATGTGCTTCTTATTACCATAGTATCTCAGTTTATACAGTCTTTAGGTGTACATGTGTTACCACCACCACAACCACTACCACCACCGTCCTAACTTTATTTCCATCATAATTAATGGAGTGGGCAAGACTAACTAATAAGAAAGAAAACACAAAAATACAAGACTTCTTAATCAAAGTCCCCCCGATAATAGACCACGCCTAGACTTACTAATTATTCAAACCTTCGATATTTCTCCCCAGCAGGCTAAATACACATAAATGCTGTTGGTTTTCTGCGGCTGGTTTTTAGTGGTCTCAGTGGGGCTACCATCCGCGTCTCCCCCACCACACCTACGCCGTCAAGACACTTCAAGGCGCAGTAAAATGCTAAGAGCGTGACATGAGGGTGGGGTCAGAATAGAAAGCGTAGAGTAGCGTGTGTGTGTGTGTGTGTGTGTGTGTGTGTGTCTTTCTCTCTCTCTCTCTCTCTCTCTCTCTCTCTCTGGTTTGGCACTGTAGCCCCTTGAATCCTGTGACGTATTTTTAGCTTATTCTTGCTTCCATCAGATGATTTTTATTCAATCTGAAGGATCTCTAGATGTCAAAAGGTTAATCAAGGCTGTATCTAACCCCTCCATTTCAAAAAGTCTCTCATTATTATAAGCTGAATAAAGCCAGGAAGGATTAAAAAAAAAAAAAAAAAAAAACATTAATCGGAGTGAAGGGTCTAGAATCAGGCTAGCAGCTCAGTTGGAACAAATTAACACTTCACGTTGTATTCTGTGTGGCTTGGGATTAGTAACACCATAACATCTGCAATTTGTTCTGAACACCACACTTCATTATTAGTTTGTAGGCATGTGTTATAAATGCAAACTGTGCCGATATTAAGCGATATAAATACAATGCAAAAGAGTGTTAAAGTGTAATACGCAAAATAAATAACTAAAGAAGATGGACTACGAAGCATTAATAAGGCCTCTACACTACGGACTTGTGATTTCATCTGTATAATCTGCATTTTTTTCAGTCTGTACACTTTGTTTCTGCTCTTTTATCAGTCTTCTGTGAGAGGTCTTTCCTAACTGAGTAAAATCGTGTGGCGGTAACAAGAAGGGGTAAATGGATTTTTATTCATTTTTCACTGAGACGTGTTTTCTGGGTTGAGAAAAAATAATCTTACGTATAAATAAATAAATAAATAAAAGCCAGATCATTCTGCCACACACGCGTATCCCCCGCCAGCACTAAAAAAAAAACTAGATCAGTAGGATCCATCTGGCAGTAGGAGGATATCATCGCAGCTTCGCCAAAATTATTAACAAACAAGCCATATATCCCACGATACTGTCTACAAAGTTTGGATACAGTCTGCCTACTTCATTTTGAGATTTTGGGGGGAACAGCCACTCACACACACACACACACACACACACACACACACACACACACACACACAGACCAAGATGATTAAATTATCGTTGCCTTGTTTGACAGGCGATAATAAATAAGGTAACAGAAGCGGCGGCTGTACAGTCAGGGGTAAGCATCATATTCTTGCTGCCGCCAGACGGGATGGGGAAGGCGGCGAGGCGGGATGAAGTGGGGAAGTAGTGGGGAGAGATCGGGGGGACGAGGCTGGGGAGGGTCTCTCGGGTAGGGGAGAAGGTATAGGACTGGGACGGGCAAGGGTGGGAGCGATGGTGGGCTAGTGTGGAGTAGAACTGGGAGGGGTGGAGGTGGGACAGGGCAGGGAGTTGGGCGGGTGAGGTTTGGTGAGATGAGGTGGGGAGGGGAAGGGAGAGTTGGAGAGGAGGGTTGTACTGAACTGATGACTCTGACACAAACCAGAACAGGCCACGGGTGAGTGGTTAGCTGGATGCAGTTTTAATTAACCCACTTATGACGATGACTGATTATTCATTTCATTCTTTTCACTGCTAGACATCTCCGTTCAGGCTGGGAGACAGATATTTCCAACCGGGCTTCTTCAGCATTGCGACATTATTATTTAATTCATTTTGCCGGCAGACGATTTCATTCAGCCAGGAAGGCCTCCAATACAGGAGAGATGACATATTTTATCAAGTAGTCGCTAGCAATAGTAAGACATTGTTTTGTTTTTCTCACTTCCAAACGACTTTACTGAACCTAGAGAGACCTCTGTTACTGAATAAGTTAGAGACAATTGCTATTAACCCCTTGTAATACCGTCAAATCAGTTTGGTAATATTCTTGCTGACTCCAGACGATATTCTGTTGGCTCACACCACGCGTAGTGATGAGGTTACAACCTCTATTATTCCATCTCAATACGACATCTTTTGTATAGGCTAATATTCTTACTTCCAACAGACAGTACTCCTCAACCTGGGGGAACCTCTCCTCGTGAAAGAGTTAATGTACGATAGCAAAAAAGAGTTTCAAGTTCGTGCTGTATTCTGCATTTTGTAATGAAGTATGAAGAGCTTTGAAATGATATATTTTGTCCTGTTTCAATACCTGATGAATAGGCTTCCTTCTGACACTGAAGGAAAATGGTTTGGCATCAAGCAAATATTTAGTTACTCAGATTCACCACATGGCGAAACATGTGGGGCACAGTTGTCCATTTGTTTAAAATTAATTGGAATGCACGAACCTCAACATGCTTTTCGTTGATACTACTTGAATGTCATATCAAGAAACATAATGGTCAATCACTTGAGGCGTCTCAGTCCGAGTAATGGCTCTGCAGCGTGTATGAGTTCAAGCACATACACATAAAGGTGACTGGAGATATTTCTATAGCGAAGTACCACCAAGGACAGTATGCTCCTCATCTACCCTTAACCCCCTAATGGAAGCTGAAGACGTCACATATGCACTTATCCTCCCAAATGCCAGATGGATTTACTGGCCACAAGGGAAACTAAACATCATCCAAGAGTTAGATGTTCTGGACTACGATAACCTAGCACCGGCTTCCTACACCTGCAGGGGAATAAAATGGTATTTTTGTGACTGTTTCTCCTTAGCTAACTCTATATAGTTGCCTGTCGAAGCTGAGGTGGGGGAGGCAATGACAAAATAGAAAAAAATATATATTTGGACAAAGCATGGGAAACGAAAGAAAGAAGAACATCGGAAAAAAGCTTCTCTTAGAAGCTGAATAAAATACTCTGGCGGTAATAATTATAAGCTGTAAAGAACGTCACATATGAAAAGTTCATGAGACGTGCAATAAGTAACCAGTTGAATGCGAGGGATGTGTCATAATCTGAATCTACACGAAAGTTTAACTCCATCACTACAAGCTGCCTATGATATCGTCTGGCGATAATTGCTTCTGCTTGACCCTGGTCTGTCTGTCCGTGCAAGCTAGTGAACCATAGGCCTCAGTTTCCTGCAGGTAAGTGCGGGGAATCGGTACACCTTTATGGTAGACAGCTATTAGCCAGGTTCAGACCAGGGTCCCCCCTCACAGCAAGGTGCAGGGAAAAATAAGGCTCCTGGGTGGACGCCACACGTGCTTTACCCAGAGTACACAGGGCCACCGCATGTAAGTTCATTGTCAGGGCCTCTCGTGATACGATATTGATGATCTATCTATCTATCTATTGCCAGACGCCTCAATCCCGTTTGGGGTGGCCACAAACAAATCGCCTTCACGTCGCCCTGTCCCCCGCCATTTCACTGCCCTGCTCCCAACTCACACCCCCCTCTCTCATATACCTCTCCACCCCATCCCTCCATCTCATCCTCGGCCTCCCCCTCCCTCTTCCCCGCTCCACCTCACTTACATACACTCTCTTCGTCAGTCTTTCACCCTCCATCCTCTCCACATGGCCAAGCCACCTCAGTGTGTTCCTCATTACGCTTCCTATCACATCCACATCCACACCACAACGCTCCTTTATATCCTCATTCGTCAGCCTGTCTCTCCATGTGACTCCACAGGCTCCTCTTAAATAACTCCTTTCCACTGCTCTCACCCTTGACTTGTGTCCTTCTAACAACGTCCAAGCTTCACTTCCATACGTTAGAGTTGGTATCACAATACTGCCATGATGATGATAATATTGAAGTAGATGTTGATGTTGATGCTGCTGCTGTTCCTGTTGCTGTTGGCATTGACGCTGCTGCTACTGCTGCTGCTGCTGATGATGATAATGAAACGCCGACAACTCGGGGCCCCAAGCTGTCAACACAAAGCGTCGCCCGGTATGCCTCCACCAAGCCTTGCGCAAGGACTCGCCATACAACCCCCATGACAGGGTTCATTGTTGGTTGAATGGGGCTAAAGATAAAGTAAGTCGACCCTATATGACCATGGTATTTGACCCTTTGACCTTGCTGACCTTGTCAGTTCATCATCCCTTCATACTGTATCACTGACTAAAATTTGGTCACAATCCGCCAAGAGGTTCAGGAGATTTCGCGCCAATGTCCATTTGACCTTGGCTTTTGACCCCTTGACCTTGCTGACCTAAACATTTGATCGTCCCTTCATACTGCATCAAAGACAAAAGTTTGGCTGAAATCCATAGATGGGTGTAGGAGATATCACTCCCACAAGGATAAACTAAGTCGACCAAAGGCAGGCGGAGGCATAATAACAATACAAATAATAATAATAACAATAATTATAAAGCCATCGCACAGAGGAAGTTCGTGCAGTTTGATACTTACTTAGTGCGAGTGGCCGTACATTACCAGAATACAATCGTTAGGCCGTAGAGGAGTAGATATTTAAAGCGCTCCCTCAAACGAACTTTAAAAGGTGAAGAGGCAAGTACTAGTAAGAGTGAGAGGGGGACAAGATGTAGAAAGAGGAACGTGGAAGGAGAAAAGCACGAAAGAGGAGGAAGACTGATAGATACTCATATAATATACATAAGGTACATGCACATTATATATATATATATATATATATATATATATATATATATATATATATATATATATATATATATATATCTGTCTATCTATCTATCTGTCTATCTATCTTTCTATCTATCTATCTACAGTATATATATATATATATATATATATATATATATATATATATATATATATATATGTATATATATTTGCAGAGACTTATATATATACAGAGAGAGAGAGAGAGAGAGAGAAAGCCAATGCAACCTATTGAAAAGACAAAAATATTCAATAGAAGCTGTGTAAGATCATGAGATGAAAAATAAAGAAATTAAGTGAGGGTTGGGGTCTAGTGCTGTATCTCTTAGGGCTGTGTGTGTGTGTGTGTGTGTGTGTGTGTGTGTGTGTGTGTGTGTGTGTGTGTGTGTGTGTGTGTGTGTGTGTGTGTGTGTGTGTGTTTTGGTATACACAAGACAGTCTGTTCCCTATGCCCAGTAGTCCTCTTACGCACAACAGATAACGTCATACATCTTCTCATCACAAAATCACCAGCATACTGTCTGGCTTGGAGCTCTTAACTCATTCACTAAGATATTTTTTATTTTTTTAGCCTTGTTACCTCCAGACGATCTTGTTCAGCACAGGGATGACCTCTTTAATTTACTATTGTTGTTGCTTAACCCCCGTCTGTCTGACCGAGCAGATCTATCTACCACAAGAAAGCAACTGCTTCTATGAGGCCGTCCTACAGTTAATGTACATACATACACTGTATAGGGAACCAGAGATCCCTTGTGAGACGGCCACGCCAGGGTCAGATCAGTGTCCTTCCCCACGACGAGGCGCTGGGAAGCATGAGGATGTTTGGCTCCTGGTTCGACGCCAAAGCTGATTCGCTCCATCCATTGGACATATGTCCACCACGCGTATATTCCTTGTCAACGCCATATTAATTCACCTGTGTTGTGCCTGGAACTGAACTCTGATGAAAGCCAGGCAGCCTATGCACTGCGCCAAGGTTGTTATCCTGTTTAAGTGGTTGGGGTAAGTAAAGGCTACCTCTAATATTTTTCTCTAGGTTCAGAAATCTGTTCCTAGCCAAATGGACGCGTATGATGTTAGCAAAATTAAAATCCTCTCATCGTAGTGACGCGGTTAAGGGCCGTATGCTCTTCGTTTTAGTTAACTATTTACCTACATTTTTTTAACAGTAAATTTTGACATTTGGGACGTCAGTATAGTCATGGATATTCATGCCACTACAGATTCAATTAGACCCATCAACATTTATTTTGTGTTTGTCGGGTTATGTTAGATTAGGATAGAGTAATTCAGGTCCATCTCTATTCACCTTCAGTTACATAAACACAAGTCATTTAGGACCATTCTGGTCTTTCACATAATTCAATCTCTGTCGGATGAGTTTACGCAAGTGCAAGTCACGGCCATTCAGTTCCAGTTAAGGCCACTTGGGACTTAAAAATCCAGTCAGACCAAATCAAATTAAATCAGGTCTTGCAACATTTATTCAAATAAGCGTTAAATTCAGTCTAGTCAGTCAAGCCATTATCAGACAAGGATTATTTTGGTCAACTTAGACTTTTTTTTTTTTTTCCAGGTCTCTTCAAATCTATCAGGTCGATTTTGGTCAATGAAAAGAGACTCAGGTCATGCGTATGAAGGGGTGTACGAAAAATCTGCGGTGTCAGTGAAATGGTTTTGAGACATGACAGTTCAGATCTTCAAAGTCCATTTAAATCCCTTTTGATCTATCAGACCGACTGAGACAGATACAGACAGTTTCAGGTCAAGCACATGGAGGAGTGTGCCACATATTAGTTCCATTGATACAGGGGTATTCATATTTCATTTCACAGCTTTCACGACTGGATAGGGTTAGTGGAGAGGACGGAAATAAGCGAGTAGGTGAGATGGGACGGGATGATGGTGGGTGGCGGGGGACAGTGATGGAGTTACTCTCTATGACTACGGACGTTGTAAGTCGACTGGTAAGATGTAACTAAATACTGGAGAAACAGAAAGTGGGTGAAGTGTACGGCAAGGAGTGGGTGAGGTGCGTGGGATAGGTTAAGATGGTGGTCAGAGGTACGGTAGGGCAGGACGACTATACTCTGTGAAGATAGACGCTGTGTGAGAGGAGGGGTTGGCATGGGTAAAACACATTTACCTTCAAAGTTCGATGTGAGGGGAAGGGGTAAGACAAAAAGTGGGATGAGTAGAGAAGAGTGTGTGGAATTGGTAGGGTGGTGGGTGGTGGGACAGGGCTAAGGTAGAATGCGTGTTGTATACAGGCTAATTTGGAGTGAGAACAGACTCTAAAGTCCCCTGTGAGTGAAGGAACAGGAGATATAAAAAGGAAGGGGTAGGTGGAGAGGGGTGGGCGAGATGGACAAGGACAGGAGTGGGTGGTGGGGCGTCGTAAGCTGGCCAGAGTGAACGTGGCGATGCTTGAATTCGAATCTTTCTCCAAGAAAAACAAGGAGCAAAAACAGCAAGAAAATAAGCACACGTCGTTCCTGTATACGTGGCACCTTACGATGATGGTAACGAGAGAGAGAGAGAGAGAGAGTCATTTGGTTAACCTCATTCACCCACTGACGTACTTTTCTCGTTTATTCTTGCTGTTTTCCGATTATTATCTTCAGCTTAGAAGAATACTACGGCTTTGAAGTTAAGAAAAACATATATATCTAATCCCTTCAGTAACATTAGTCTTTTCTGAAGTGAAAAGACTGTCTGGTATACAGAATAAAATAAAAATACATTCTGGGAGCGAAGGAGTTAACGTGTGGGGAGGAGCAGGGGTAGCTGTGAGGCGTTTACTGTCTTAACGATATAGGTGCTTTGACAGGCGGTGGGAGTGGCTGATCAGGGAGATGGTGTGCTGGGTGAGGCAGGGTGAACGTCTGGGTGGAAGATGGCAGTGGTGGGTAAGAGGGTATACTTTAGGTGATGGGTGTGTCTGTAAAGGATGATGGTTGACTGTGGCAGTGGTGTGTGGGGTGTGGGAGGGTTAATGACTGGGTGGAGGGTGGCAGTGGTGGTGGATGAGACAGGGTGTAAATGATGGCCGATTGTGGCAGAGGTGTGGTGAGGGAAGGTCTGACACTGGGTGAAAAGTAGTAATAATGTGACTGGTGAAGTAGAGTGAATGATTGGATGGAAGGTGATAGGGATGATGGGTGATGGCTAGAAGGCAGTGGTTGTGGTGGGTGGTGACTAAATGATTGGGAAATGTGAAACTGGGTAGTGAGCGAAGGGCCATGTATATGAGGAGTGAAAAGCGATATTGGTGTGCTGGGTACGGGGTGATGACGGGTAATGTCTGGAAGATAGAGGTGGTAAGGGAGAGTGAAAAACTGAAGGTGGTGGTGTGTCTACGGTGTGAAGGATGATGATGAGTGAAAGGTGATTCTGATGTGATGGGTAAGATGGGTAACACTAGGTGAAAGTTGTGGTGGTGGTGGTGGTGGTGGGTGAGAGAGGGACGCTGTACAAGATGGTTGAAAGATATTAGTGGTGTGCTTGGTAAGGGCCGGTGAAAAACTGGCTGGAGTGTTGTGGGTAGGTGGTGGTAGGCAGGTAGACGGTGCTGTTAGTGGGTGGTGATAGAGGGTGAAAGGTGGTGGTAGTGGATTAAGCAAGGTGTTAAAGACGTTAAGATAGGTGGAAGTGTTGGGTACAAGATGGCGATACTTGTTGGTGAGTGAGTGTGTCGAAGGTGATGGGTAAATTGTGGTAGTGGTGGGTGATGGGGGGATGGTAGTAATGGTGGCTGAGGGTAGTTGTGAAGCATGGTGGATGGGGTGTGGTGGGAGTGGTAATGGACGTAAGGTGGTTTAATTCTCATCTTAATTTAGCTCAGTTATCATCCTTTCACTGTTTATTTCATATAGCTGAATTAGGGGAAAAAAAATATACCACGGCTCTTCATTCTCTTCATAGCACTTTTCCGTGACTAGCACCATATTCTAGTGTCAGTCTTTTGCTATAACTCAGCATTCAAGAGGAGGAGATGGCAATTTTAGGTCAGGTTAGACTGTAAAGAGGAGTACTGTGATAAGTACCTAAAGGGGGAATGTGCAGAGGGCTGTATGGGGGTGGTATGACAGGAAGCGTGGAAGATAGGAAAGAAGAGAGTGGTAGTGAATGTCGGATGGTGGGAATGAAAGTTGGGGATGGAGGGTTAATGACAGGGGATGTAGGTGGTAAACAGGAGATATTTATAAGGAAATGATGAAGGTGTGTGTGTGTGTGTGTGTGTGTGTGTGTGTGTGTGTGTGAGAGAGAGAGAGAGAGAGAGAGAGAGAGAGAGAGAGAGAGAGAGAGAGAGAGAAAACTATTTAGATATAGGCTACATCTATTGTTCCCTAGCCGCTGGAAGGAGGAAGTTAGAATTTCAATGAAAAATACCATAAATACGTTCTAGCAGATGATATAGAGCTTTGGAATAGTGATTATCAGGGCTGGTATGGACTGAGGTTAATTACCCGTCCCCGCCCCCGAAAGGCTCGGGGACGGGTATTGTTTTTATTCTTTTTGTCTGTTTGTTTGTTTGTCTGTCTGTCTATTAACACCTTTGCGCGAAAACTACTGGTGCGATTTTGACTAAAAATACAGGGATGATGGGTTATTGCCTTCTCATCACATGATTAAGTTTTGGGTCAAATTGGGCCAAGGCCTAGGCTGTAGGTCCCAAAAATACAAAAAAATAAAAAATAAAAATAAATGAAAAATAGTTTTTCCGTCATAACTCCTTTCAGATTTGTCATATCGACAAAAAAAAAAAAAGGTGCATTTTTCAGATCTGCATCCTATAACATGCCTCATTACATCAGGGGCTCACCTCCCAGTTTGCGGTAGGAGAGTCAATGTCAGGGAGGGTCAATGTCAGGTGGGTCGGGCCTAAAATTTCAAGTGGGCATAAAATCGTCAATTTTCACCCGATTTACTCCAAATTTGAAATGTGACATCTTTTACTAGATATCCTGTTGTGTTTATACGTCAGCACTAAAATGATTGCCGGGGACGGGTTTGCTGTGCCTTGACACCGCTTCTTGTTTCTCAGGATATGTTAGGTTTTCCGTGGTGATGTGGTGTGAGAGGGAGGCCGAGGGGCAGGAGGGGAGGGGCCAGAGGGGTGAGAGGGAGGGGAAGGGCTGGAGGGGAGGGATTAGAGGGAGGGGAGAGACTGAACAGGAGGGGCAAGAGGGGATGACACTGGCGCAAGGTCTAGACACTGCCACTGCCACCCAGGTACATTTACACTTATAAATGGCTGCGTCAGGGGAGTGATGATGACGCATATGTATTCACCAGCATATGCATCGCCCACAGTGAAGCTAAGTCTGTATTGCAGATGACATAGGAGGCTTCGTAGCACCTCTTTCTTGGCAATTAATTTTACCACACCGTAGCATTCTCCTGGATGTATCTAAATCGTTTTAACATCGCCACATTTTTCGTCAACTGCATGCAAGAGGAAACTGAGATGTAATGGATGATATAATTAGCTAAGGAATAGGTGTTACAAAAGTTCCGAATTCATTCAGACTACGACCCTAAGAATACATGGGACAGAATAAGTGACGAGGAAAAATACTCTCTAGAATTAGGATGTTCACTTAAAGTTTCTCCTTCAACAGCTTATTATCTTGGATGTTTAATGCACGTTAGCATTTGTAAATTTTCTTTTGTGTCCAGCTCTAAGCAAATGTCTGGCAGTCGGAACTCTGAGGCCCACCAGGCTCCGACGTGGCACACAGCTTCACATATCAACATTTTGGCACTAATAACCACCGTCCTGTCTCAATTATGACAAGTGTAATGGTATTAGCGGTGGAGTTTTTATTACCTGTTTGTGAGTCATGTGGAATATCAGCAAAGTCTAGGTAAACGAAATTCAGAAGCTCAGACTGGTAACTGAAAAAAACTGGAATCGAACTCGCATACCCAAGAACGACTGGCTAGTTCCCTTTCCACTTGACCACCATCTCCCCCACATCTTCATTTCGAAAAATCTCAAAGGCTAAGAGACTCGATATTCAGTACATTAGGAATAAGACAACAGACACAGTAGTCAGTGTGCTTGAAAATAGTACAGCAGGGGCCTTTGATTACGATTAAAGGTTCAGCGAAGGTCCTTCACACTTTCAGTCTGATGACTTCTACTTTTCCCTCTATAATTCTTTTTACTACCAGGCGATTTTATGCAGCTTTACAGTCCCCATCCAGTGAAAAGATTATCGAATGCTTTATCTAATCCCTCTCGTTCGAAACTCTCCCCGCGGCTAAAGATAACCGTCTGAAAAAAAGCAAAATTATAAATTAGACAACGCCCTATCCAAGCAGAAAACGAAAACAGAGTTGACTTTTCTTTCTTCCCGGTCTTTCTAGCACCTATAA
The DNA here is from genome assembly GCF_032717465.1 of Coenobita brevimanus. Classification (NCBI taxonomy): domain Eukaryota; kingdom Metazoa; phylum Arthropoda; class Malacostraca; order Decapoda; family Coenobitidae; genus Coenobita; species Coenobita brevimanus. Next base: position 9,798,507 of record NC_137060.1, read on the forward strand.
GTTAACGATGTTATATTTGTGAGTAGGAACTGAAGGATGGAACTGACTTCTTTTTGCGCTTTAAAGCCTTAGGTTATTACAGAAAATGAGAAGAAAAAGAAAATCGATGGGGAACCAATCTTTTACCACCTACGATTTAGATCGGTCAGTGAAGAATCTTGAGTGAAGTAATATCTCTCTCTCTCTCTCTCACACACACACACACACACACACACACACACACACACACACACACACACATTATTTTGTGAACGGCGTGATATCTTAAACTTCATTTAATATCGGTATCCTGAAAAAAATCACCCTGCACAAGAGAAAGAAAGAAATATCCACCATGACAATAGCACAAGCTCACGTGAGTACAATTAAGCACCAACAGGCATGACGGAACCATTCAAAACAGAGTACTCACAAGGAAGGTGTTGAAAGCATCGGACACCTTACCTGAAGAAAAAAAAAAAAAAAAAAAAAGTCAGTAAGAATTCATGGAAAACTGCCGTGACAGACAGATAAACAGACTATAGTTATATATTTCGGATTACTGCAACATTCAGGAAGCAATGTGTGTAAATGCGCAATATTTGTACTCACAGCTATTCGTAACTTCGCCTGGTGGAGTTCCAGTTTTATTTCATTTAGACACACAAATCAATTACGAAGATACTTAGATGATGAAATACACAAATGGGGTTGATTGTAGTTGAATTATATTTACCTGACGGACCTGGGCCACTCCCACAGCTTAAACACTGTGAAACTTAATGAACTTTAGTTATGAGAGAGGAAATCCAGTGTCACAACACCTAAGCACCAATTGAGCTGAAAAGTTATGTCGCTGTCCGGCTGGAAAAACGCATTATTGCTTAGTAACAATCAGTATGTATTATAAATATAATACACAAGAATAGAAAATATGAGGTAGACGCGCGCATAAAAATCAAGATGTTCTGTCTATCAACTTACAGATAGATAGATAGGTAGGTAGATAGATACACATATACATATACCTATATCTATTTATACATATGCATATATATTTATTTAACTATCCCTCTATAGTCTATTCACCTATCTCTCAATCAGCGTCAATCAGTCAGTCAATCAATCAATCAATCTATAAAACATCTTCATCTCACTCACTGTAGGATGGAGCGAAGAGGTACGAGTATCGAGTAGTAGGTCTTAAACTCCTTCAAGAAGAAAACGAGTGTCCTATCTTACACTTGTCAGTACTGATTGGAAGATAATCTACTCTAGTGTATGTCAGTGCTTCAGTACACATCCTGGTGTTTTTGGAGACTTTCTCATCCTCTTTACCAGTTCCCTTAACCCTCGACTCCATGGCAACAGATCATTTGTTTTAATTCTCACTTCCCTCTCCCTCTTTCTTCTTTGTGCAGTATCCCCACGTAAACCCGTTTATGTTACACTATCAGGGTTAGATGTTGTGAATCCGTTTGTCCTTGAATACTGTTATATTGTGTCAGCGATATCTATGTCATATTGCTAATTTATAATCACGTGTCATAGTCTACTCTTTCTTGGAGGGCCTTTAGTGACATGGTTCCTGTGTGTTGACAATTGCAATAAAGAACAAATGAACAGAGTACCGTAAGTAAAATAAGGAAACAATATTGAAAGACGCTTAGGAACGAAAGGATTAGAAATGATAGTCATTAATACGTATTTTATATTTATTCTTATTTTTTTCCTTTAATGATAGCACCGGATGATTCTGCTCAAATTAGGCAAGACCCCTGATGGTCCGCAGACTGTATTCTCGTCAGTAGAGGAGGCTTTCTTTTATTTATTTCATTGCATCACCCATTCCATACTACACACTAATATTCTCTTGTATGGTACTGATATTTTCACACCTACACTAATTACACAAATCACATTCAAAAGAGCACATTAACTTTGTAGATGCAGAAATAAACTGGTGAGCGAGAAGTGCTAGAGAGCCTTCTTAACGAACGAGAAAACGACCCCAGCAGTTGTTGTAAAGTCCGCTTTCTCCCGGCCTAATAATTACCCTGACCTTCCTCAGTCATAACCCAGCCTGGCCTGACACAGAAAGGGCGGGAGGAAGGGAGAATGAGGGCTGGGAGTCACAAAATAACTCATGGGTTTCACAAATGACTGTCAGAAACTAGGGATTTACCTACATCTTGGCCACCTCAGAGTTAAGAAAAGAATGGAGTGGGTTACGTGTGAGCAGGACTGGGTGGGAGCGGGTGGCACATCAGTTGAATCGGGTGTTGTAGGTTGGAAAGTTTGGGCGTCTGTTGGCTTAAAGTTGTTTCGTAATGACAAGAGAAAAAGAAAGGTGAGCATTAAGAAAAATTTGTTTTCTGGGACCCAGCAGTCCGTCTACGTTCCACACACCTTCAGATGTCATCTTACATCTTACGATGCAAGCATATATATATATATATATATATATATATATATATATATATATATATATATATATATATATATATATATCCTATGATTTCATCATCCTTTGTGTAATTTTAACGCACAGTATGCTGCATGTTTGATCACGAGCGTGTTCTGCCTCAGTCCCCCCCTTCTACCGTTATAGTAGAGTAAGTCGTCCTTTCTGTTGTTCAGAGCGGGATTGTCAGCTCTTTGTCCCCATGGCTTCATTTGCGCGTCCTTCTTACAAGTTGTATCAAGCTCTGCCGGCCCCTATATAATGAGCTCAGTCTCTACATTAATTGCCACTTAGATCTGCTCCTCATTTTGTTCACATCTCTGTCCTCCCCTGTACAGTTATTATTGAGTGCTCAGGAAATCTCCAACCATCTAGCAGCTGTGTAATTTGAGTATAAGTGTTGTTGCATTTTGTTCTTGTACTGTATAGCATAAGTTTAATTTGTAGGCCTAGTGAAGTTTTGTAATTCATGTAGGGATCTTTATGTCCATCATCATTAATAATATTTTGTATCTGTAATAATTTATCTTGCATTAACTGAGCATTACCTAGTGTATTTTCATTTTATCAGGGCTGACTTAGATAAATTTACTCTTGCTAATTTCGTGTTAATAGAGGCTATTGCAGTTAACCATATATTTAACCTGTTTTTTGCCATTACTTTATCCTTATGAGTCCTGAATGTTTTGTTGTTAGTTTGAGCATTAAACCTTAACTTGTAATTTTACCTATCTCTTTTGTTTTGAACCTGGAACTTTACGGGACAGTAGTGATTTTTAGTATTCTCACTTAAAGTGTACATTTTCTTTCTCTGTTCCGTAACATAAATTTGGCGACCTCTTATCAGGATATTCAGGATATTATCATAAGGATATTGCTTGATATTTTGTGACTGTTACTTATTCATGATGTCTACTATTATTACACTTGATGAAGCCAAATATTTTTTGTCAAATGTGCAAACAGTGTGTGATGTAGAAAACAGAACAAAGAATGAACTTAAGCTTGTTGCTCAACAATTGGGAATTGCTGTTCGCTCTCATCATTCTAAAGATCAAATTGTTGACATGATTAATGAAAGCTTGTTTAATGTAACTCTTCGAAATGAGCAAACGCAGATTGAATTAGCTAAGTTACAGCTAGCCCTGCAGGAGGCTCGTGCTAAGGAGGCTGAATTTCAGGCAAAAGCTCGTATTCAAGAGGCTGAGTTTCAGGCAAATGCTAAGGAGGCTGAGTTTCAGGCTCGTGCTAAGGAGGCTGAGTTTCAGGCACAAGTTGAACTTGCTAGGATTCAGGCAGACCATGAGTATCGCATGAAACAAGGTGGAACTGGATCATCTAGCTATGATGATTTTGATGTGGCTAAAAATGTTAAACTTGTCCCTCCTTTTAATGAATCTGATTTAACAAAGTATTTTCAGTTGTTTGAGAGGGTAGCTACAGGTTTTAATTGGCCCAAGGAGTATTGGCCAGTACTCCTTCAAACTGTTCTCACCGGTAAAGCTCAAGTAACTTATGCATCTTTGCCTCAGGATCAATCTGATAATTATGATGTAGTTAAGAGCTTGATTCTTAAGGCCTATGAGCTTGTTCCTGAAGCTTATAGAGTAAAATTTAGGACAACTTACAAGCAAGATAAGCAATCCCATGTTGAGTATGCAAAAATCAAAGAAGATCTGTTAGAGCAGTGGTTAAATTCTAAGAATGTGGATTCTGATTTTGGTAAATTTAAGCAGATGATTTTGCTGGAGGACTTCAAGAGGTGTATTTATAAAGATGTAAGCCTATATCTTGATGAGAAAAGAATAGATAATTTGTCTGATGCTGCAGTTTTAGCTGATGAATATGTTCTCACTCACAAAAGATATTCTAAAGAAAAAGGGAAAGCTGAGAGTAAGTACGTTGCCTCTACTCAGAGTACAGGTAACAGGAAAGAGAATAAAGATGATGTTTCTCAGGAAGTAAATACCAGCTTCACCTCTAGATTTCAGAAAGGTAAATGTACTTATTGTAGTAAGCTTGGTCATACTACGGAGAAATGTTTCAGGAGACAGCGTGATGTGAACAAAAAGGAGTCTTTAAATATTCAGTCAATTGGTCTAGTGTCCACTCTTGAGAGTTCCCAGAATTCTTTAACTGAGTTAACTGAACCTGCTTTGAGGGGTAACTTAAATTCTCATGATGGAGCTCCTCTTTTGAGCAGTAACGTGGGTGACACTCTCAAGAGTTCATGTGCTAATTTCCTGTCTGATGGTTTTGTCAGTCCTCTGGACAGTAATGACAGGAAATCAGCTAAAATATATCGTGATACAGGTGCTTGCCAATCCCTTATGCTGACCAGTGTTCTAGGCTCGAATGTTAATTCCTCTGATGAAACTGTAATCTTACAAGGTGTAGGGAATAATTACTTCTCTGTCCCTCTGTGCAGAGTGAATTTAGAGTCTGGTTTTGTTAATGGTTCCGTTATGGTTGGGTTGGTTGAGACACTCCCAATGTCAGGTGTAACTTTCTTACTTGGAAATAATATTGGTGGAAGTCAAGTGTGTCCAGCTCCTCAGTTGTCTAGTGAGCCAGTGGCTGCGGCCCAGGATTGTGATGTCCCTGATGTGTTCCCTGAATGTGCTGTCACTAGGGCTAAGTCTAAAGTTACTGGTGATTTAGAGGATAATGATGATGATGATGTTATCCTAGCTGACACTTTTCTTGCTAATTTGGACCACTCACCAGATGAGGCAGTACCCCGTAGTGTTGATAATTTGTCTCGTCAAGAGTTGGTTGAGTTGCAGGTTGCTGACCCTGAGTTGAAAGGTCTAGCTAACTCTGCTTACAGTGAAGAAGAGTCAGCCGGTGCTTCTACTTGTTATTATGTAAAGTCAGGAGCACTTATGAGGAAGTGGAGACCCCCAACAGCATCAGCCGACTGTGAATGGGAGGTTGTACATCAAGTTGTCATCCCTCGAGTTTGTAGGCAGGATATCATTAGAGTGGCTCATGATTCCAGTTTGGCAGGACACCTTGGAGTGAGGAAGACTGTGGCACGCATTTTGAAACACTTCTACTGGCCAGGTATCTTCAGGGATGTTTCCTGGTATTGTAAGTCTTGTCACACTTGTCAAGTTGTGAGGAAGTGTAATCAGACCGAAAAGGTTGCACCTCTAGTTCCCATTCCTCCTTTTGAGGCGCCTTTCACCCGTGTGTTGGTGGATATTGTGGGCCCTCTTCCTAAGACTTCTTCAGGATTTTCTTATGTGTTGGCCCTGATTGATATGGCTACTCGTTATCCTGAAGCCATTCCACTTAGAAATATCTCAGCAAAGAACGTGGTTAAGGAAATGCTAGGGTTCTTCACAAAGTTTGGTCTGCCCAAGGAGGTACAGTCAGACCGGGGAAGTAATTTCATGTCGAATGTTTTCAAGCAGTCTCTGAAAGAGTTGGGCATCACACAGATCACGTCTTCAGCTTACCATCCCCAGACCCAAGGAGCGTTGGAGAGATATCATCAAACACTCAAATCGATGCTCAAGAAATACTGCTTGGAACATCAGAAAGACTGGGATAAAGGTCTTCCATTCGTTGTGTTTGCCGCAAGAGAATCTCCAAATGAATCACTGGGCTTCTCACCTTTTGAACTACTGTTTGGCCATGAAGTAAGAGGACCCCTTAAGCTACTCAAGGAATGCTGGCTGTCGGAGGAAGATGACGTCAACCTGCTGGAGTATGTGATGAAGTTCAAAGAACGGCTGTCCACTGCTTTACAACTGGCGAGAGAGAATTTAGGAGCTGCTCAGGAGAAGATGAAGACTTGGTATGATAAGAAGTCCAGGTTACGCCACTTTCAGCCAGGAGATCAGGTTTTGGTTCTGCTACCGGTTCATGGGCAACCTCTTCAAGCCAAGTTTAGTGGTCCTTATTTCGTGGAGAAGAAACTCAGTGATGTCAACTATGTCATCGCCACACCGGATCGTAGAAAGAACAAGCAACTATGTCACATCAACATGCTAAAGTTATATCACAGGCGGGACGAAAATAATCCAGTCTGCACTGTAGCTGTTCCACCCAAGTCTGCAAGTGAAGCTCTCCCATGCAGTATGAGCCTGAGTGATAGTTTGGGGAAGAATCCTGATATCATGAATGATCTCCAGACTAAGCTTTCTCATCTACCTCCCGAGGAAAGGCAGGAGTTTTCGGCATTACTGCAGGAGTACCCGCAAGTGTTCCGTGCCACTCCAGGAAGAACTACTGTGTTGATGCATGATGTCGATGTTGGAGACGCAAAGCCAATTAAACTGCCTCCTTACCGTGTGAACCCAGTGAAAGTTCCTCTCATCCAGAAGGAGCTTGGCTACCTGTTGGACCACAAGATGATTGAGCCCTGTCAGTGCGAGTGGAGTTCTCCTGTCACTCTAGTCCCTAAGCCAGGTGGGTCACAGCGGCTTTGCATCGACTACAGACGTGTTAATCAGATAACCAAAACAGACACTTACCCTCTCCCTCGCGTGGAAGATTGCATAGACAAGATCGGAAAGGCTAGGTACATAAGTAAGTTTGATTTGTTAAAGGGATACTGGCAAGTACCTATGACTGAACGTGCTAGGGAGATCTCATGTTTTGTAACACTAGGAAAGACTTTTACATGTTCTGTAATGCCATATGGTATGAAGAATGCACCAGCCACATTTCAGAAGCTCATGAATGTTGTAACAGAGGGTTTGGCAGGGTGTGTTGTTTATATTGATGATGTATTAATCTTCAGTGACAACTGGAAAGATCACCTATGCCATGTCAGTAAATTTCTTGAGCTTTTAGTTCAGGCTAATCTTGTAGCTAATTTATCAAAGTGTGAGTTTGGTCAAGCTAAAGTTCAGTACCTTGGGTACGTAATTGGTGATGGACATGTTGCACCACCAGCAGCTAAGGTTCAGGTTATAAGTGATCTTCCCAGACCTAAAAGTAGGAAAGAGCTACAAAGATTTTTGGGAATGGTAGGTTATTACAGGAGATTTGTTCTTAACTTTTCTATTCTTGTATCACCACTTACAGACCTACTGAAAAAGGGAGTTAAATTTGTCTGGACTGATAACTGTGAATCCTCTTTCAACAAACTTAAAGCTATCCTACTAAGTCAGCCAGTGCTCGCTGCTCCAAATTTTGCTAAGCCTTTTAAGATGGCTGTTGATGCAAGTGATACAGGAGCTGGGGCTGTTTTGCTGCAAGAGGATGATCAGGGTATTGAACACCCTGTATCTTATTACAGTAAGAAGTTCACTCCACCTCAAAAGAACTACTCAACTATTGAGAAAGAGCTTTTGACCTTGATTTTGGGTTTACAGCATTTTTCATTTTATTTGTGTTCTGGTTTTGACCCCATAGTCATTTATACCGATCATAACCCGCTGAAATTCCTTAGTAAGTTTAAAGATAAAAATCAGAGATTGACAAGATGGAGTCTACTTCTTCAGGAGTATTCATTAGACATACAACATGTCAATAGACTTTAGACAGATTGTTTTAGAGTAATAAGAAATTTCCTTTGTAAATTTCTTTTTCTTTGTGGGGAGGTGTTACATAGCCTATGATTTCATCATCCTTTGTGTAATTTTAACGCACAGTATGCTGCATGTTTGATCACGAGCGTGTTCTGCCTCAGTCCCCCCCTTCTACCGTTATAGTAGAGTAAGTCGTCCTTTCTGTTGTTCAGAGCGGGATTGTCAGCTCTTTGTCCCCATGGCTTCATTTGCGCATCCTTCTTACAAGTTGTATCAAGCTCTGCCGGCCCCTATATAATGAGCTCAGTCTCTACATTAATTGCCACTTAGATCTGCTCCTCATTTTGTTCACATCTCTGTCCTCCCCTGTACAGTTATTATTGAGTGCTCAGGAAATCTCCAACCATCTAGCAGCTGTGTAATTTGAGTATAAGTGTTGTTGCATTTTGTTCTTGTACTGTATAGCATAAGTTTAATTTGTAGGCCTAGTGAAGTTTTGTAATTCATGTAGGGATCTCTATGTCCATCATCATTAATAATATTTTGTATCTGTAATAATTTATCTTGCATTAACTGAGCATTACCCAGTGTATTTTCATTTTATCAGGGCTGACTTAGATAAATTTACTCTTGCTAATTTCGTGTTAATAGAGGCTATTGCAGTTAACCATATATTTAACCTGTTTTTTGCCATTACTTTATCCTTATGAGTCCTGAATGTTTTGTTGTTAGTTTGAGCATTAAACTTTAACTTGTAATTTTACCTAACTCTTTTGTTTTGAACCTGGAACTTTACGGGACAGTAGTGATTTTTAGTATTCTCACTTAAAGTGTACATTTTCTTTCTCTGTTCCGTAATAATATATATATATATATATATATATATATATATATATATATATATATATACATATATATATATATATATATATATATATATATATATATATATATATATATATATACAAAAGTACTCAGTGCGGAAGCTCCATGGTTCTCCGAATAATGCCCTTGGTGTGGTATGGTGTGGCATGGTGTGGTGTGAGAGGTTTTGTGCAATACGATGTGGTGTGCTGTGGTGTGCTATGGTCAAGCTTCACTAAAACCGGTAAAGTCTAAAGGAGTAATGCATTTCACATCCGAAAATCGTCGGTGAGAGACAGGCAGACAAAGCCATCCCTGGAACACCCCCGGATCTAAAATACCGTAACTGGGTACGTTAATGAAAACAAAGCTCTACCACAACAAACATACATACAAGAAGAGCACGTTTGAACACAATAAAAAATACAATGCACGAGTCCGTCTGAGTTGGCAGGGATGTCAGTAATGGTTAGTGGTCATGTCGTAAAGATCTGGGCCCGTATTAACCAACTTCCCAACTCAAAAGTCTTGTATCACACAGCTTGTACATACGTTTTCCTTCACTCATACACCTACCAAGCCTTCATAGTGGTATCAGAGTGAAGATCTGAGTGACATTATGCGAAAAACCAGGCGATCTGTGATAATCATTAACTGTTATGAAGACATGTTTATGGTGTAAATAGGTTAGAATACTTTATAATTACGACCCCTGCACAAGAGCGGTGAGGTATCTGGCAGGGAGAGGGATGTGAGGGGAAGCGAGGGAGGGGTTGTGGGGGGGTTGTGCTCGAAAGAGTGGGGAAGCCGGTGGTGCAGTGGTAGCTCATATAGCTCGCAAATGGAAGACCTCGTGTTGAACCCTTGGGCCGGTTAGACTCGGGGAAAATGTTGTTTCCTCCTTACCCCTGTTCACAGAGAAGCACACCTGGAAACCTAGATGCCCATTCCATTGTTTCAAGTCATATTCCAGAGAAAGACTGGGCAGTAGCTAAAAGGATTATTTACCCTAATGACCCGTGCATAATCGATAACGTTCATCCTAAGCCTCGTTCTGGAAAGGGTGTGAGTAACCTGACTGACACATTAGCCTGAGATGGCAAAGGGGACGGCAAACTGAATAATTTTGACATTAGCTTTGAAACACATGATGGAGAATAAAAACAAGCTTGGCCTATTCATCTCACGTTTAACTACATTACATAATGTGAAGTATAATCCAACAGGCATCTTGCTTACACCTCCACAGAATCACTTACAATAGCGTCTATCCAAAGCGCCTTATCTTTTTCATTTTGCTAGATACTTTATTGGTCTTAGATATTTTTCGAACTGTAGAATACATGTAACCTTAATTAACCCCTTCACTATAACAGAGCCTTTCAAAACTGAGTAAATATTGTTTGGGAGTAGCAGAATAACACATAAAATACTTAACCGGATTGAAAGAGTTACAGCCCTGAGACACGTGGAGGGTGACGTGAGAAAGATATCCTGAAAGTAACTCTTATCTCGTCATCCAGCAAGAAGACAGGGACAACTCACTCAGGACTGGTTGTGGTAATGTCGAGAACATGCAGACTCCGAATATCTGACTCCTAAATATCACGCCATAACACAAAGTCGTGTGCGACACAAACTGTGTGTGTGTGTGTGTGTGTGTGTGTGTACGCATCATGCAAAAGGAGCAATGGCAGCGATTTAATACGGTGTCCACAGTTAGTTCAAATATAACTCTAACTGAGAAATATAAATAGAATTTTTATTTCGGCTAACGTCAGGCAGTTTAATTCACCCAAATGAAGTAAACAGTGGCGGAGAGGTAAAAAAAAAACTACTTCGATTACCATTTGGCCTAAGATCAAGAGTTTCCGCATGAACTAATGTCAGAAGAATTCCTAAGGCTTAATCCCTTGACGCTCGTGACGCATTTTACAATGTATTCTCGTAACCCCTTGATTTTATTACCTCCTTAATATTTTTCTTTAATTTTAGCTGGACTGCTTTGATATAGCCTTCATTAACCTGTTCAGTACTAGATCTCTCTTCCAAATTATACATCAAGATCTATGCATTAGCCAGAATAAAATAAAAATTTTTGGTACGGATTGCAAGGTTCATTTATCAGTGATCCGGACAAGACTGGGAGCTGTGAGGCTTCTCGGGATGTACAGTCAAAGAAACAGCTATCCACCCACTTCCGTCTGAAGGAAATTTACAACTGGAGAAATGCAATGAAAATCCCATCTCTTCTAGTGCGTGTTCCAGATGGTACAATTTTTTTCCGCTATGTATCCGTCAGACTTTGGGAAAATGCTTGTATCTCTTTATTAACGTTCACACACACTTCTATGAACGGTTGTATGTCATTTTCTGGGAGAATATTTGGGTTCTTTCCTTCTCATTCATATTTATACCTGTGATTATCCTCTGTGCATGTCGTCTTAAGCCCCGACATATGCTCCTTCCTCTGGCATTCACGTCTTCACCAGTTCATTCTTCCTCTGTCCCTCTCCCTCCTGCCGACTTGGTGGTAAACCCTGAAACATTTTGGTGCTGTCTTTCCAAGTGACACTGAGTATCAACTTTCTTTTGACGGGACAGCTTTTGTTGACTCCCAGCCTACTCTCTCTCTCTCTCTCTCTCTCTCTCTCTCTCTCTCTTTCTCTGGTATAAAAAAGGCAAAAGGCATGAACCCTGGAGTAGTAATTACATCTGATCGCAAATATTCTTAATGACGCGGCCACTGGATAGTAAATATTTTTCTGATGATAACTGTTTGGTTTTGTGATTTGAAATTGCCATATTCTCCCAGAAACGTTTGCTTTATTCTTTAAGTGAGTATGTATTTGTACACTGTATAAACAAATAAATGCTGTATATATATATATATATATATATATATATATATATATATATATATATATATATATATATATATATATATATATATATATATATATATATATATGCACAGAAGAGTATTTGAACGGGGTGGGGGAGTGTAGCAAATACACAGGTAGACAGGAGGGGGCGGACATGAACAGTGGCAGTGACAAACAAACAGCAGTATCGACAGTTCTACTCAACCTGCTGGCTCCTGTTACCTCTCCAGCTCGCGCAGTGCACACTAGTAGTACAGTAGCACAGATGGTGCTACTGAAAAAAAAAAAAAAAAAAATGGTTACAACAAGGAACTCATCGTTAGTTTATTTGGAAATCTTTCTCATGGAGCCAGGGATGAATGCATGCAAACTCACAAACAGGCATGACCTACTGTAGACACACAAAGGTATCAGCATTTTACTTACTGAAAGGTGTAAGTTGAGACTAAATGCTATGATACCGTAGTCTAGACCACTGACGAGCAAGTGACTGGCTTATGCTCTGTCCCCTGACGGCATTACATAAAAAAAGGGGGGGGAGGGGTCGCCTTTCGGGACCTAGCTCTCATCGGCTTAGGAGACAATATACATTATATTTACAGATTCATTTCTGCGTATAGCACGTAAATATTCAGTTCAATTTATTTTATGCAATCTCGGTATACAGTATATTCAAAATTGCTATAAGTAAGACTCGGGAGCATATTAAGAGGTATTAAGCACCGTGTATCGCAAAATAAAAGGTGTCAGATTGCTTCCTTAGCCAGTGAGAACCCTCCGATGAGTACAGCACATTCACTTTCACCCTGACCATCTTTCACCTTAATCTGACCTTGATATTCATACCTTGGAGATTGTTTCACGAAGCTCGGTGACAGACAAAGAAAACACTACGGCTGTACTTTCTTCCCATAACAAGTCATCGTGACTCGTATCATATTCAAATGTTAATCTGTTGTTATTGTTACATCTCAGCAATAAAGATGGAGATATGGCTGTTTGAGGCCAAGTTAAGAGTGTAATAGTCCATAGCCTTTAATATTTCTATCTTTGCAGTTGGACATTTTCTCGTAGATTTTTTCCTCCCTCTTTGAAGTTGTATATCTGAAAGCAAAATACGAACACTTCTGGGCGATTACTCAGTTTTTTGTGTTCACAGGAAATATTTCTTGTATCTTAGTAATTAATAATGGCTTTATCTAATCACGGCAGTTCGAAAGGTCTCTCCTAAGTTAAAGGAAATTGTCTGACGGCAGCATTATTAAAACATATACGTTATCAAAGTGAAATGTAGTAAAGAGGAAAGGTTCGACAGACTTTATAAGAGTGAAGAGCTTGCGAGGGGTAGATTAATCCCTTCGCTGTGAATATGTATCTTCAGCCTCATTCTCGCTACCTCTAAAAGTCAGAGTCGGCTTGGGAGAGTCTTCGAACTGGTGAAATTAGACTCAACCTTCACTACTATACTCTTTTTACACTAACTTGACCCGGGTGTCGTCCATTTGCAGTTTATTTCACATACCTCTCTGACAGAAAAAGACAATACTACGGCTACCTCTGCGTAACACTTATCTGCAACTAGCACAGTATATTAGGGTTAATATGTTGTTTCAGGTCAGCTTTCAAGATGGACAGACGGAAGTTTAAGCCAACTTAGAGTAAAGAGAGAATGGTTTTCCTTCTGGCGGTGGATAGAAACGTCTGGGGGAAGCAAACAAACTGCCCCTCCTTCATAGTGAAAGGGTTTCTACTACTAAGATAATTGTGTCACCGTCTCCTGTAAGTCTTATACAGAATATCGCTATCACGTAGGACAAATTTCAAAGCTCCTGACCGTATTTTTTTTCTTTTTCAATACTATCCAGCTCTCTGATGTTCACTAATAACGTCGCCTAACTGTATGTTCACTCCGATAACGTATTTTGGATGTCAGTATCACAACCATCAGACGATTTTACTCAGCTGTTTTATTTAATTTTAGCTCCAAAAAAAAAAAAATGTCCAGTTGAATAAAGTCGCCTGAGGATGGAAAGAATAAAATATATTATAAAGTATACGTCCTCGGCCAGAAGCAAATAAGTCAGTATTGCGTCTTTTTCAGTTTATCTTTCCTTCGCCCTACAACGTCCAGCCTCAGAGTGTTAAAAGCAGAGGAGCCATATAGGTTTAGGTTCTGTATCGTCCATAATGTAACTGGAATAGATTACTTTTATGGCGTACGAGGTCAGTCCATAAGTGTTGGAGTAATAAAAATAAACTAACTAAATTAACAAATAAAACCTAGCACCGCCTCGTCGTAACAGCTGATTAAATGACACTTGAAAGTCTTTGTGGCTGTAATTCGGCCATTCTTATGCCGTTTCCTGAGACCCATTTCCTGACCACCAGCTTTCAGAGACTAATTTTCTCATGGCGCTTTACATTCCCCTTTACGGGAGTTCTTTGAATCACGCAGGGAGATCAACGGTAGACTTTCGTACTGCGCACTAATGTATTGCATTATTCTCATTGTCTTCGTACACTTTATTTCATTATTTGCTTTATTTTTATTTAATTATTTATTTCTCCTAGATGCCTGGAGATTTACTTAGTTAAGACGCTCCAACCGTTTGGGACCCATACGGACCTGACTCCAAGGTGTGACTGAGGTTTATTGCACACGCAGTGCCGCTCAGGGACGAACAACTTGTCATTTTCGCCTTTAATGTCAGGACTGAGTAGCGTAGACCCGGGTCCTTTGCTTGCACGAAATAATTCTATTCAGCTGAAGGGAGTCGTCTTGTGGTGAAGACAATGAATAAGGCTAACAGTTCTAAGTCTCTCATAAACGGAACAAAATCGTCTGACTGTAGCAAGAACAAAATATATATGTCACCATAGTGACGTGATTAGTTCACAATTTTCTCAAACAGTAGAACAACAATCACAATGATAAAAATGAGGCAAGCACGCAATTTTCTTGTTTGCTCAGCGTCTAATGATACTGGTTAATCTCATCAACCATAAGACATGATTTTCAACATATTCTTGCCGTTCCAAGACGGTTAAACTTAGACTAGGAGGGTTTCCTAGTGGTGAAAGGGGTTAATGACGGCTATTTCTGATCCATCCATCTCTAAATATGTCTCCAGCTTGATGAAATCGTGCAGAGACTATAAATATAATGAAAAGTGAGAAAAAATGATAAATGACACCTCTGATAGCCGTATCCACCCTTTGTCAGGGGAAAGAAGTAATTATTTACTGAGGCAGAAGGAGCAGCGAATCCCTGAGATCCATCTTTTATAAACTGTTGTCTGAAGGTGTACTATGGCGCACTCCCCCGTGCGGAGTGGCCAGCAGGGGTCCCATCATACCCAAAACGTTGCCGGAGTGAACGCTTATCAATATAGAAAATCAAAAAGACTTTGGCAAGAACCCCCAGGAATTGACCCCCTTCCCCTGTGGGGATGGCCTTTGGGGGTCTCATCTTGTATAAAAAGTAGTCTCAATAAGGATCTACCATGTGCAAAATTACACGTTCTTAGAAAAAAAAAAATATGGCATTTCCCCAATTGGACAACCACCTCCACCCCCACTCAACCACCCCTGGAGAGTGGCCATCGGGGGCCTCACTCTGCCTAAAACGTGGCTAGGGTAGACGCACCCCAATATGTAAAATTTCATGTTCCTGGGTTAAAAATTATGGTCACATATAATGGCTTTGGCGGGACCTCCGAAAGCCAGCGCCTTCCTGTAAGTTGCAAATATCGGTGGGTCCACCCTTCCCAAAAAGTGCTGGGGTAAACGTTTGTCAATATGCATTTTCTTTTTTTATTTCGGCCGTGCATAACAACTTTGTTCGAGACGACTGGAGGTATCCTTCTGTGGGAGGGGGTGGATCTCAGGGGTCCCACTATGATTATAACTTTGGCGAGAGTGAAACACTACCAGTGCGATAACTTGTTTCCCAGGATTTAAAAAAAAAATGTCAAAAAAAAAATGGCCATGCCTAATGGTTTTCGGTGGGACACACTGGGGACCGTCGCCCCCGTGGGGGAGGGCCCTTGGAGGACCTACCTTGCCTAAAGTTGGCCTAAGGGGAGGTCCACCATTCTGCTAAATTTCATTTGTTTAACACTACTCCCACACGGTCTGGACCTCATTCTTTCACAAAATACTGTAGATCAATGTGTGAGTGAGTGATAGAGAAACGGAGGGAGTGACACATTTATGGACAAGCACTGTATCTGGGCACTCATGTGGGTGCAGCAAAAAAAAAAAAAAAAAAAAAGATACTAGATAGATGCGAAGCCGTGAGGAAGGTAATATGGTGTGTAGCTAGTACAGTATATGGGAGCGAAGTACTTTGCATCCGAAATAACCTTAGGATTTGACTGAATGAAATAGCTGCACCAAGAGATAAAAGGTCTGATCATTTACGGAACAATCATTCTAGTGCTTGTGACAAGTTCTCCATATTCCTGCTATTGTGGGTTATTTTCCATATAATCATCACTCTCAGTCTCTCATGTTTCACACTTAGCAGAATGACAATGTCTGGTGGTCACTGAAACGAAATACTGGAGTTACCACGATTAGGAGACAGTTAAAAGGCACAGTATTAACTTTCAGGTTCCTTTGAGTCGCTAGCGGTTGACTAAAATCGTCAGGCGTTAGTCCTTCCGAGAAATAACAACTAAAAAAATGATAACAACATGACCATCAGAAAGGTAAGAAATGGCGGATAATTATGATGCTTGTGATCAACCCGGTATCAGCAAGTGACGATCATCACGTTATCACCTCACACCGTTGTTCCTGTTAACCTGTTTTCCTTATGACTGACGAAACGTCCAGAACTTGGGTCCGAACTGTCTACGCAAAGCGTCGCTCGGTATGCCTCCATCTTCATCAAGTCTTGCACACGGACTTGCCATACGAGTACAATCTCCATGACAGGGTTTATTGTGGGTTGCATTGAAATTAAAGATGAACCTAGTTGACTCCATATAACCTTGACCTTTGACCCTTCAGCCTTGTTGACCTAATCGATTCATCGTCCCTTCATACTGTATCAAAGACAAAAGTATGGCTGAAATCTGTCAAGGAGTTCAGGAGATATTGTACCCGCACCCATATGACGTGACCTTTCACCTCTTGACTTTGCTGACCTAATTATTTCATCGTCCCTTCTTACTCTATCACTATCAAAAGATTGGTCGAAATCCGTAGAGGGGTTCAGAAATCATCGCACCCACACCCAGATGACCTTGACCTTTGACACTGTGATTCTGTTGACCTAATCAGCTCACCATGCCTTCATACTATATCACTGACATAAGTTTGGTCAAGATCCACAGAGGGGTTCAGGAGATATCTTGCCCACAAGGATAAACTAAATCGAATGGTCTTGACTTTTGACCACTTGACCTTGCTGACCTAATCAATTCATTGTCTATCCATACCGTATCACTGACAAAACTTTAGTTGAAATCCGTCAATTGGTTCAGGAGATATGGTACTGCGCCCACACCCATTTGCTTTTGATCTTTGACTCCTTGGCCTTACTAACCTAATCAGTTCATCATCCCTTCATACTGTATCACTGACGAAAGTCTGGACGAAATCCATCAAGGGGTTCAAGAGATACCATGCCTACGAATTAAGTCAACCTCGTATGGTCTCAACCTTTGACCCCTTGATCTTGCTGATTAATCAGTTCATCAGTCCTTCATATTGTGTCACTGACAAAAGTTTAGTTCAAATCCGTTAAGGGATTCAGGAGATATTGCACCCGCAAGGATAAACTAAGTCGACCCTATATGACCATGACTTTTGACACCTTTGACCAAGCTGACCTAATCAGTTTATCGTTCCATCACACTGTATCACTGACAAAGTTTGATGGAAATTCGTCAATGGGTTCAGGAGATATTGCACCCAGAAAAGTGTTATGGACACATGCACGCACTCACGGACAGACAAACCAATCACTTAATGCCTCCTCCACCATAGGTGGGTGGAGGCATGATTAAATCATAAACGGTGTAAAAGTGTGATTACCGTTGGATTACATTTCGTTTTAATACTTGACTTCTTTATTCATTTATTTATTATACCTCCAACCACCTATGCTGGAGACATTAAGTGACTGGTCTGTCCGTCCGTGGGTGAGTGGGTATGTCCATAACACTTTTCTAGGTGCGATATCACCTGATTTCGAAAACGGATTTGCACCAAACTTGTGTCAGTAATACAGTATGAGAAGATGGAGAACTGACTAGGTCAGCTAAGTCAAGGGGTCAAAGGTCAAGGCCATAAGGGGTCGATTTACTTTATCATTATGGGCATATCTCCCGAACCCCTCGACAATTTCGACCAGACTTTTGTCAGTGATACAGTATGAAGGGATAATGAACTGACTAGGTCAGCAAAGTCAAAGGGTCAAAGGCCAAGGTCATAATTATGGGATCGACTTATGCTGTGGGCGCTCTATATCCTAAACCCCTCGACGGATTTCGACCAAACATTTGCCAGTGATACAGTATGAAGGGACAATGAATTGATTAGGTCAGCAAGGTAAAGGGGTCAAAGGTCTTGGTCATATGGGTGTGGGCGCGATATCTTCTGAACCATTTGATGGTATTAGACCAAACTTTTGTCAATGATGCAGTTAGAGAGGAAGATGAATCGATTAGGTCAACAAGGTCAAAGGGTCAAAGGCAAGGCAATATGGGTGTGGGCGCGATATCTCCTGAACCCCTTGACGATTTCGGTTAAACTTTTGTCAGTGATACAGTATGAAGGGACGATGAACTGATAAGGTCAGTAAGGACAAGGGATCAAAGATGAAGGTTGTATGAGGTCGACTTAGTTTATCTTTAATTTCATTTCAAACCAAATGAACCCTGGCATGGAGGTTGTATGGCGAGGCTTGGAGGAGTCATACCGAGCGACAATTTGTGTCGACAGTTTGGGGCCCGAGTTCTCGGTGTTTTATTAACCTTAGAGTACAGTAACCCTATATTTGTGTCGTACTACTGACTACAACCTCGTATATCTTGGCTCTAAACTAGCGCTTATTGTCCCAGTGTAACTGCAGAATCCCTTTAGTTGAATTACGAATTTTCTATTTTATTTTTGCTCCATTCAGACGACTGCATCAGCTGAAGAGAATCCTTCGTAATCAAGTTAGGCATTTCATCAAATATTCTCCGTACCCAATACTTATGTGTCATTCTTTAATCACTATTGTATGGATGATATTACTCTTGTTTAAATACTGCCATGTACACTTACACTTAACAGTAAAGAAATTCCCCGCCTCCGTCCGTCCCCGGCTCTCTCTTTCTCTTTTTCTTACATATATACTGTACTGTATATATATATATATATATATATATATAT
>NC_137060.1:9820073-9827573 GCF_032717465.1 Coenobita brevimanus
AAAAAAAAAATCATCGCAATGATGGGTTAATCCTTTGGCCGCTGTGAGTTCTCAGTAAATAATATGAAGCTGGTCTAAGTAACATATGAAACTTTAATAGAGATCCTTTGAACTTTTGCTGCGGTGAATTTCTTTGAGCTGAATGACAGTAAATAAAGTAGTCTGTGGTTAGCTCGAGTGATGCACAAAGCTCGTAATTTCGCGGCAAAAAACGCATAAAGGCAATGGGAATGGTAAGTGTGTTCCCAGAGCGGCACACAACTAGCTGACCATTATGTTGTTGACCGGGTAACTCAAGAAGCACCACCGTAACTGAGGAAAAGAGAAGGGAATGGATGCACGAGAAGGAGATATGATAAAACTAGGGAGGAAGAGAGACTGGAGGACGAGAGAAGGAGGGACTTGAGGTGGAGGTATGAAGGTAGTGAAGCAGAAAACAGAGAACTGAGGAAGTTAGGGGGCAAAAGAGTGTACTGGAGGGCAGATTTGTAGAAGTGAAGGGAATCAGAAGGAAGAGAACAGGAGACTGCGAAGGGAGACCTGAAAAATGCTGGAGGGACTGGAAGATGAAGTAGGGAGATAACAGTGACTGACTGATGAAAATAAGAGCATATCTGGAGGAAGGTAGGAGAGACAGGCGGGGCAAGGGAAGGAAAGAAACAGAAAAGAGAACACATGCAGAGGAGAAAAATGTGACAAACACGGGAGGGAAAGGAATTACGTACTGAAAGAGACAAGGATGAAAGAAATCCAGGAGAAGACAAAAGAAGATGCAAATGGGAAACAAAAATATATACAGTAAAGTGAAATGGAAGGAATGCAAGGGAAGAGGGAAAGAACAAGTGGTAGATCAGATAAACTGAGGAGGGAGGGAAGGAGAGAAACAGAAGATGACAGTGAGGTAAGGAGGAAAGAGGAGGAGGGGCAACAGAGAAAACTAAGAAACAAAAGAATGACAGAAGGAATATATAAATTAATGTGAAAACAGGATTGGATGAGAGAGAGAGAGAGAGAGAGAGAGAGAGAGAGAGAGAGTCGTAAAAATGCATGCACGGAAAGGGAATATTATAAAAGAGGGAACTGGACGCTGGAACGCAGGGAGATAGACACTGAAGGATAACAAATGAAAGGAGAGGAGGAAAAGTGCAATATGCTGAAAAGAGGGAGACAAAAGAAGGAGCAGAACGAAAAATTTGTGTATAATATGAAGGAAATGAGACGAAGAGAAGAGAGAACGGATGCAGAAAAGGATAATCGGACACACTAGAGAGGAAGGAGGGGACAGGGAACGAAGGAAGACAAGGGGAAAACAACGGAAGCTGAGAGGTATAGAAGAAAGTAATGGACGCAGGCTTGGATAATCAGATGAATTAAGAAGTGAGGGAGGTAAGAAGGGAGGGAGATTGAAGGAGGACGGAGGGAGGGGATTGGAGGAGGAAGGAGGGAGGGAGGTTGAAGGAGGAAGGAGGGAGGTAGAATGGAGGAGGAAGAATGGAGGAGATTAGATTAGGAAAGAGGGAGGGACACTGGAAGAGGAAGGAGGGAGGGAGATTGGAGGAGGAAGGAGGGAGGGAGACTGGATTTGAAGATAGACAGGGAGGAAACAAAACAACAGAGACATTTAGAAGGAAGAGAAGAGTGGAATGAATGTTAAAGTGGGAGATATCATGAACTAAGAAGGGAAGGAGAAATTAGGACGAGGAGATTAAGGGTTGATGGAAAGGCTTGGAGTAAACAGTAGAATATAAATAAATTACTCTGCAGTGGGCAGAGCAGCGAGTTGCGGTCCGACAGAACGCGAGATCAATAGGGAACAGTTTACGGATTTCAGTTCCTTCATAATAATCTTTACTGATCTAACACAGGAAACCTTGACACGTCATAAAAATATCCCCGCTAATATATTACACCAGTCCTGTATAAGTCTCAGCAAGTACTCGGTAAGGAGGGTAGTATATATATATATATATATATATATATATATATATATATATATATATATATATATATATATAAAGGTGCCATCTAGGGGTATGTGACACGTTGGAAGACTGTTGGGCGTAAAGGAATGGATTGTCCAGTCACTGCACAGAGTCAGAACCATTAAAAGAAAAAAAATGTATCTATTGCACAAAAAATGAAACACCGTCAGGGGATATAAAAAGCAGAAACAAAAGAAACGAACAAAAATATGGATTGTAAGTACAGAAAACTGAAGAAGAAGGGGAGGTAAGTGATTATTGTAAGTGATTATTGTAGTATGAGGAGGGAATGTTAGAAGATAAAAAGAAGAACGAGCAAATGAAGGAGAACAGGAAAGCAATAGGGCCGTGAAACAAGAGAAGAGAGAGGAGCGAAGATGGTTAGAAAGAGAAAGGTATGCAGTAAGGACAGACTAACGAAAGGAAGGAGAAGCTGGAAGATAGGTGGAAAAAAGAGAGAAAAGGAAAAGAAGGAGGGGGAAAAGGAAAGAAGAGGTGAGAAAAAGGGGAGGTTATACAAGAAAATAAAAAGGAAGTAGAAAGGGAAAAAAACATGAAAGCAAGAAGGTAGAAGAAGGAAGATGGGAGAAGAAGAAGAAAGGAAAGAGAGAAGAGAGAGGGGTGGGAAAGGAGAGAGAATGGATAGGAAGGAGAAAGAAGATAGAATATAGGAGTAGTAAGAGGCAGACGCAGTAAACAAAGGAACACCATCAATCTCGATCACCTTATTACACACAGATAAGAAACCTGTTAATTTAGCCATGCAGCCTTAAAGAGAGAGAGAGAGAGAGAGAGAGAGAGAGAGAGAGAGAGTCGCAAATACTAAAAATTAATACTGTACCATATACCTGGTATCATAGTATATTTAATCTTGGTTACCTGCTGGGATATTAATGGTCTGCGTTGAAGACCTAGTATGAAATTGAAATGAAAATTCTGAGGCGAAATAAATTATGGTGTATACATTTCAGTTACTAACATCGACATTAGGGTTAGCGATCTAGGATATATTTTCGCGCTTAGCTATCGTACGTTACTCAACCTCCCTGATAAGTACCTAAGCTACCCAAGAAGTTCTCAGAAGTCCCCTAATTAGGAGGTTCTTTTCTGAGTAGCTCATTTTCTCACTAAATTTCCTGATAAAAGGGGCTCGCGACAATAGGCTACCCCAAGTTTCACTACAGCACCCCAAAATTTACAATAGCTATTACAAAGCACTTCACTATCTCAAAACACACCATAATACACCAAAACTCACAACAATACACCAAAACTCACCACAGTACACCAAAACTCACCACAGTACACTCAAACTCACCAAAGCACACCAAAACTCACAACACTACACCAAAACTCACCACACTTCACCAGACTCACAATACAACCACTTACCACAATACACCAAAATTCACAACAATACGAGTACACCAAACAAACCACAGTTCACCCAGATCTACGACAGTACACCACACTGGCAATGCACCAAAACCCACAATACCCCAATACTGTCAACGACATATAAAGGCTCACGAAAATAAACCACACCTCCACGACAACGCCCACAGTATCAAGACAAGACGACAAAATTCCCGGTAAGGACTCATCACACTCGACCCTGGCCTCACTCCAACCCCCGAAGCTTTTTTGCGTGGCCTGCTAATGTGTCTCTCAGAGCAGGGGAGGGGCGGACACACTGCCACACCAACGTACCAGCTGCCAACCTCACTGACACTCCGCTATATCTCATCATACCACCACACGGACACACCACAACAACAGCTTCACACCTCACACTCACACCAGCCATCTCCCCTCGCTGGTACATCATTACACTGACACATTCTCATACTGATACATTACTACTTTGATACTGTATTACCCCTCAAGCACTGCACGCACTGCCAAATCATTCATGCCCGCACCCCAGCACACTAACACATCACGACGTCCCACCACACCAAATGTCAGTTACATTCTCATCCCACCATACCAGTACACTTGTATACCGGACAAACACTACAGTAACACAGTACTACACCAAATTCCTTTCTCATTAGAACCTCACCACACTGCCATGCCATATCATATATATATCACAATGTCATACCAATATACTAACACACTACTACGCTGGTACATTACTAGACTGCCACACCACCACACCAACTGCCAGCCTCACTGACATCTCACTACACCACTACATTACCACATCATTACACAGATGGATCATAACACGAAACAGACACATCACGACATTGATACACTACTATATCACCATTCAAACATGTTACTAACACACTGTTCACACAAGACTCTCGCCACACTACCACACCACCACAGTGACACAAATCCACACCTTATTTCACGCTCACCGACACCCAACTAAAACACCACACCGACAGTCCATCACACTAGCACGTTTCCACGCTGACAAGGCATACATAGCAAAACCTCACCTCACTGACATCCCACTTCAGTAAGCCATTTCAAGACTGCCATACCGAAAAGCCGCCACAACGATACACTGTCCAGGCCAATTTTCCATCTCAGTCACCCAAGTATACGTCACACTATCACAATCACACAGCACATCATCAACCCAGTTCTATCCTAAACCATCCACACCAGTAAGTGACATCCTTCGGTGCTAGCCACTGCCACACCAATACGCCGCCTCACCTCTGCGCGACACCATCAACCCTCCATATTCACACATCATACACATAAAATTTAATTCGTCCAACCACACCTTCATGTCATTGCACCACTACACTGACTTTCCATGAAACTGATATACCACGATAAGACTACATTTTAACACCATGCTGCAATAACAGTACTCTAGGACAGTGATACCTCGCCATTCCCACACGACATCACACCACTGCAAGAATACACCACCCCCACACCACACTAATGCGAGGGTGAACTACCATACATCACATTACCTTACTACCAGGTCGCCATTCTCATACAACATACTTAAAACATTAGCAAACTGACAGACACACACACACACACACACACACACACACACACACACACACACACACACACACACACACACACACACACACACACAGCCACCATCACCACTGCACCACCCACCCACCCACCCACAGCCTAATGGACACTCCAGGTGCCTCTCAAGCAGTTAATGACCTCTCTGTAAACATGACGTTGCTTATACCACCTTCTGATAATGTATATTAAACAATTTTTTACTTTAGGGTACCCAGTTGCATATTATGGTGCAGTAGATAGAAAGGCAGATAGGTAGATAGAAGTAGACAGTTTGATAGCTGGTTGGAGAGAGAGAGAGAGAGAGAGAATGATTTAAAGACACATACTTTATACATATAAGCAGGCATATACTGTACACAAAGAGTTATAAACAGATTTGAGAGAGAGAGAGAGAGAGAGAGAGAGAGAGAGAGAGATTCATATTACTGTTGACTCTCTAATGCTGTGATTTGTGACTGTGGACTAATAATGGTAGGGTTTAATCACACTGCACAGCAGTGTCATATTATTATTATTATTATTATTATTATTATTATTAAGAACAACACATTCTGTGGAGCTCTTTTTGTTGATATTGTGGATATTACGGTATTACATATATATATATATAGTTTTTTTTTTGGGGGGGAAGGAGGGAAGATCTAGAAGGCTGGCATTCCAAGACCGTTCGAGACAGAGACCTGGATTTTTAGGGGGTGATGTATCTTGGCTGCAGGCTTCTTTTGGCAGATTTTTTTTTTCCCTAGCACTGGCGCCGCATTAGCGCCCTCTACGTTATTTTATTTTTTTTTTTCAATTTTTATTCTCCTGCGCAGCAAAACTACTCAACTGATTGCTTTGCAGATGTTCCAGTATGTAGTCAACATACTGTATACTAGTGCACCTAGGTATTGATACTGAGATCCAACAATTATCTTTTGAGATACTGAGGAAAATCAATTAGCCGCCTCATCCCTGAAAGTGCTAAATCGGAAAGTATTTGGCCGATTTTGACCAAACTCGTTGGAAATGTATTGGGTCATGAGTGAACATGATCTGCATAGCATGAATGTCCTTGACCTTGATCTCATGGTCACAGGTCAAACCCGTAAACAATTTTGAGCCACACCAAAAGTCCCATAATACTGGGTCTACAGTGATAAAAGTATCTTCATCTGGAATGTGGAGTTTTGAATATTGTTTCAGCAACTTCAGAATTTTAGGTATTATTTTTACATTATTATTATTATTATTATTATTATTATTATTATTATTATTATTATTATTATTATTATTATTATCATTATTATTATTATTACTCTCTCCGATAAGACGAGTATACTTCACTCCTGTTTGTCTGCTAGTTTGTTTGTCTGTTAGCAAGGTTAGTCAAAAACTAAATGAGAGATTTAGACCAAATTTGGTAAGTAAATAGCCCGTGTCCAAGGGAACAATCGATTAACTTTTGGGACCGATCCGGATCGTATTACAGATTCTGGATACGGAAAACATTTTTTGTGAAACCCTAATCATTGATGAGAAAACATAACCCATTATGAAGAGTGGTTTGGAAATTACGTTGCCCTTATCAGAGAGAAGCGCTTCAGTAAGTGCCCCTCTAGTTTTAATGATGATGATGATGATGATGATGATGATGATGATAAGGAGGAGGAGGAGGAGGAGTAGCAGTAGTACTGTTGTTGTTGTAAATATTTTCACAGCTGGAGGGACTTAAGGTAACAGACAAGAGCATCAGCCTGTAGACTGATCACAGGAAGAGTAAAATAATCTATGTTGTTTAGTTTACCTATTTCTTCCTTGTTACCCCTTCACTTCGATCATTACACACACACACACACACACACACACACACACACACACTGGGAAGGATAACGTCCATAACTGACATTCTGTCTGTCTCCCTCTCTCTCTCTCTTTCTGTCTGTCTATATGCCCGTCTGTTTATCTGTCTATCTGTCTAACTGATTACCTTTTTAGTTGTCTCCCCCCTGTCTCTGTCTCTGTCTGTCTGTTTGTCTGTCTGTCTGTCTGTCTGTCTGTCTGTCTCTCTCTCTCTCTCTCTCTCTCTCTCTCTCTCTCTCTCTCTCTCTCTCTCTCTCTCTCTCTCTCTCTCTCTCTCTCTCTCTCTCGTCACGTGTACAGTTTTACTACTTAACCCTTCCAGTGTGATAACAGTATTCTTATCTTATTATAAGAAAGCAGTCTTACTAAGTTTTCAATCTAACTCTTTCAACATAACATATTTGCCACGTTTAATCTGCTAACACCGCCGCTGTGGCAGAGATTAGTAACCTTTCTAGGTACAATATGACTGCGGTTAGGATTATCGCTCCATTTTTAAGACGAAAAAATGTGAAGCTTTTACACATTATGCTGAAAAATTTGCTGAGTTCCAAAAAGGGCCTCATTATTTTTCAGAAATCATTGTTCACTCTCTCGTCATTTATCGTAATGAAGTGAACTGGCATTAGTGCCCACAATACTACGAAGTTTC
>NC_137060.1:9832573-9867573 GCF_032717465.1 Coenobita brevimanus
CTGTCATATTAAAGTAACTATATACTAACTATAGTGACGTAGCTCTCTCCAACTGAGAAGAAAGAGGACAGTTCTTACAGCATTACCTTTTGGCTTATAATTTTGTCTCCCAGCACAGATGCCTTTTTTTTTTTGTGTGTGGGTGTGTAAATACATCCTGTCAATTAACCGTAGCCAGACTTTAACAATTCAGTAAATAATCTGTCAAAATACTTACAACCAGGCATAACCTTTGGTAGTGTGATAGTTTTTCGTTTCCTTCTTCCTACCCCTGCATAGTTTTATTCACTTTATAAGATCCTTTCCTCCGCAAGATGTGACCGTTAATTCCATGATCCCTTTCAGAACGATGACGTCTTTTAATCATTATATGGGTACGCCTTCACGTGGTGACAAGAATATAACCAGGCTGCTCAACTGCCCGGTTATATAAATACCCTTCAACTACTTCCCTGTCCTCAGAAAGGAGGAGACTTTTCGACTTAGAAGGGATAGATGTAGCCTACGCTGGCCCCTTCACTACTACGAAGCTCTCCTAACCTGGATAATATCATTCGGTAAAGGCAAGCACAAAATAGAGACGACGTCCTCGGACAGAAGGGGACAAAAACGACTTGGATTATTGCCTGCCGACTCCACGAGGGTCACTACGGCAGAGAGTCAGTTTTTGCTGAAACACAACTTTCCCCTAGAATACGACCCGACATTCGATGTTGTATCCAGGGTTCCCAGTTTTGCTGGTGGGTGAACAACGACGGAAAGGAACCAGATTTTGTCCAAGGGTGGCCACTCCATCCCACATCAGTCACACTTTTTTTATGCAAGGAAGAAGAAACCAAGGGCTGGAGACCGGCAAGGCTGTTCCATACAAGAAAAAATAAAAACAAGTTAATACAGAGCCTAATTCAAGATCCGTCCATCTCGAGATGTCTGGACACACTGCGTTTAAGAGGCTGGAGGTCACAGGCAGTAGGAAATATATACAGAGGAAAACAGTTCCAGAGCTGACTTGTTGCTAACATTAAGGACTGGGAATAACGCTTAACTCTAGTTCTACTTCTTATCCACAAATATTTGGCTCATCCTCTCGGTTCCACACCCAGTTTTCACTCATGGTACGCCTCAACTTGCCCGCGCCCCACACCAACACAACAGCTTTCTCTTATCCTTGCACTACTCGTACTTATCCACAAATATTTGGTTCATCCTCTCAATTCCACACACAGTTTTCACTCACGGTACGCCTTAACCTGCCCGCACCCCACACCAACACAACAGCTTTCTCGTATCCCTGCACTACTCGTACTTCTCATCCACAAATATTTAGCTCATCCTCTCAGTTCCACACCCAGGTTTCACTCACGGTACCCTCAAGCTGCCCGTGCCCCACACCAACACAACTGCATTCTCTTACGTGCCACACCCATCGCAGTCTTATTCACCTTTCTTCCACAAGTACACAGAGGCTTACCGTCATGCTACAACCCAACTCACAGATCACATCTCCCCTGCCCCACACCTTCACAAATGCTTCCCGTTATGTCCCACAACCTCTGCATATTCACTTTATCCCTGTCCCACACATGAATTACACCTTTATAGCCTAAACCTACTGCACATTCTGCTCACCCCACCTCTACCCACACATACTCAACTTCTTCTATTACTGCTTTACTTTCACTCACACCCCAACCCCATACCTACAAAAAATGCTTCATCCACACCTGCCATCACCATACACCTGTCTCACACTTACACATCTGCTTCTGGGTTGATTTCATTCTCCCCTATACACTCTATAATCCTCAATCCAGCTACTCCTTGTACCTACAGAACTGCTTGTCAGACCTACTACATATTCACACTTCCCTTTCTCCACAACTACAAAGCTGTTTTAATACCTGGTCTCTCTGCCTGTCTGTCTGTCTGTCTGTCTCTGTCTGTCTGTCTCTCTCTGTCTCTCTCTCTCTCTCTCTCTCTCTCTCTCTCTCTCTCTCACACACACACACACACACACACACACACACACACACACACACACACACACACACACACACACACACACACACACACACATAAACACACACACACACACACACACACACACACACACACACACACACACACACACTAGGGTGGGGAGGGAAAGCTCAAACCTGCAACAGCTTCAGTCAGCCAGTTAAGAAAATCTTAAAGAAAGAAATCGCCCAGATCAAGTCACGATCTTGATACCGTTAGGTCATAGTTTTATACATACATACACGCAGACGATGTTTGAGAGAGAGAGAGAGAGAGAGAGAGAGAGAGAGACTTGCGCAAAAGAAACAAGAAGGAACACCCAATACAGTGCAGTACCCGAGAGAGAGAGAGAGAGAGAGAGAGAGAGAGAGAGAGAGAGAGAGAGAGAGAGAGAGAGAGAGAGAGAGACTTGCACGAAAAAAAAGCAAGAAGGAAATCGCAAGGCAATGCAATACCCGCGCCCACCAGCTGAACTAATGCTGAACTTTAGACTTTCCCTGTGGCCTTTCCCTTCGACTGATGACTCTGCAACCAAGTTACTTCATTCTTGCCTGATCCTTAACTGTTCCATTAAGTTTGGTAGAAATCAGATGAAAACTTTTTGAGCTGACCTTGCCTGTTACCTTGATTTATGACCTTTTTCTGTGACCTTGAGATTTGACTCTTTGTTCTAAATATCGAGTCCTTTTACCTCAGCCTTTCTGGAAACTCCCAACAAAGTCTGGTCTATTTTGGATAAAAACTGAGTTGGTCTTGTCATGTGACCTTGATCTTTGACCTATTGTTCTAAAAATGCAACAGGTTAATTCAACGACTGCTCCTCAACCTTTGCACTAGGTCTGGTCCACATCAGATCAAAATTGGTTTAGGTATTTTGTTTCCAAAGAGTTGCATGGAACATTACCGTTGTCCACACCTGCTCAACTGTATCTATAACTGCTTTGCTTTCACCCCATCCCTGCCCCAAACCTGCCACCACCACACACCTGCCCCGCACGTACATAACTGCTTTCCAAGTCAAATTTTTCCACGCCTGTATTCTGTATATCCTCTTGTTCTCTGACCTTGACCTTTCATTATGTAATAACGGGACTTGTTTTATGCCACCGCTGCCCCCAGTGTAATGTAAGAAACTTTAATACTGCCAGCAGTGTAATAACAAGGGGAGGTGGTGGCTGAATCGGTAGAGAGGCGGCCTTTAGTCCTCATGGACCCAGGTTCGAATCCCGGCTGGGGCAGGGAACAGTTTAAGGATTTGAATTTCATAAACAGCAGACTTTCCTGATCTACCAGATGACCCGCCGACATGTCGTAAAAATACCCCCACTAATACCAATACACCAGTCCTGTATGAGACAGCCCTAGCATGTATTCAATATGGACGGTGGGTGTTAGCGCCGAAGTGGTGACATGTGGAGGTGTAGGAGGACTACTGGGCCTTGGGATAGGCTACTGCCCCCGAGATATAGGCCCTGAAGCCTTTGCCCAGTGTCGGACACAAAAAAAAAAAAAAAGAATTTTTGTGCCCCACCAATAAGCTGCAGAGAACTAGTCACCAGCGTAATGATCAGAATTTAGATACCACCAGTGCAACGCCGAGAAAATTTAGCCACCAATGTAATGTAAGAAGTTTTAATACTGCTGTCCACCAGGATAATGTTGACAATTAGTCACCAATAAATGCTGAGGATTAGTCACCAATAAATGACACCAGTGTAATGAAGGGAATAATAGAAACCA
Organism: Coenobita brevimanus; assembly: GCF_032717465.1. Classification (NCBI taxonomy): domain Eukaryota; kingdom Metazoa; phylum Arthropoda; class Malacostraca; order Decapoda; family Coenobitidae; genus Coenobita; species Coenobita brevimanus. Next base: position 9,836,333 of record NC_137060.1, read on the forward strand.
TCACTAATGCTAACAATTTATTATGGAAAATGGGGTAGCGTGGTCTTATTTTGAGAATTTTAGAGATTAGTTAGCGTGATCTCATTTGAGATTATATGGCTTTATGAGAAATGAGGTAGCGTGATCCTATTAGAGAAGGCGTGAGTAGTTAGATATTAGCACACCTTGCAGGCCACTCAACCTCGTCTGTACCACTCCTTGTAGGATAGCAGAATTCAAACTCAAAATGACTTAACCTAAGATTTACTATGTATTAAGAACTGATATACAGATCACTCTTCAAACTGGGAATGACACCAAACAAAATATAAGGAGGATCTATATCACCGGATATGAGAATTTACAAAACTAAATTAATATTCATTAATCAGGATTTACAGTATAACTCCAGAAATATGTATCTTTACGCACTGTATTAATATTCCGAAAATATTATTACGCATGGATATAGTCCCGTGGTCTCTGACGGACTCGTCGGGAAGGAAGCTAAAGATTACCACCAAAGAATATTCTCTAAGACTAAATACGCGATAATTGAAGAATCTTATATCAATCAATCAATCAGTCATTTCCTGTGGCACCCCACGGGATGCATAGGGCCTCAATGAACTCTCTCCACCAATATTTGTCTCTTGCCATTTCCTTCAGGTCCCACCAACACTCCTCTCCTGCTTCTTCTTTCATTGTCCTCAACCAGGTTTCCCTCGGCCTACCTCTACCTCTTCTTCTCTAGCAATCCACTCTGGCACATCCTGTATTAAACAACCTTCTTTTCTGTATATGTGCCCCAGCCACTTCCAGCGAGACAGTCTCACATATTCATTAACTGGTTCCACTCTCGTAATATCCCTTACTCTTTCATTTGTAACTCTGTCTTGCCACTTTACCCCAAGAATCCTTCTCAGTATTTTATTCTCAAATCCTAATACTTTCTGATCTGTTGCAATTGTACTGTACCATGACTCATGCCCGTAAATTAAAATTGGTCTAACCATGGACTTGTAAATTTTCACTTTAGTATGTACCGAAAGCATATTATTATTCCAAACAGATTTCAACATTCCAACAGCTCTCCAAGCCTGTCTAATCCTCTCCTCAATTTCATTGTTTAATGATCCATTAGATGATACAATCGTTCCCAGATATTTAAAGTTTTCTACATTCTTCACCACATTATACCCTATTACACAATCGATTTGGTTCTCCACGTTCATATTAATAATTTCAGTCTTTCCACAATTTATTACCAATCCCACTTTTTCTCCTTCCTCCACCAGACAATCGAGCACCCTCTGCATCTCGTAAATACATCCGCAAATCAGTACAATATCATCAGCATAGTCCAAATCCATCAGCTTCTTATTTTCTGTCCAATTAATTCCTGCACCTGTTCTCCTTACAACCTTTTTCATAACATAATCCATAACCAAAACAAACAACAATGGCGAAAGAACAAACAACAATTAGAAAATAATCAAAAGGATCAGTAATCATATGGGCCGTCATCAAGTGGACAAATGGACCAGCCGATATTTACTTTGATACCATGAAGTAAGGGGGGGGGGAGGATTTAGTGTGTTAGAGGTTAGGCCGCGGCTAGAACGGTCGAATCCTTGGGATGCGAGGCACGGCCCTCCATAATTCTCGTCTGCAACGATGAAAAGGAGCGATGATCTCGTTATTCAGCACAAGAAGGATCAGGGGAAAATATCACTAATTTAACTCACGAACGTATATGATAACTTAATACACGAGGGAGAAAAGGGGGGGGGGGTTTGAGAGCTCGAACACTAACCCGCAACGATGAGGAGAGGAACAGCGATCTGGTGGTTGCGCTGTCCCCTGCTTTTTTATAAGCATCACAGACAGTATTCGGGAATCAGCTTAAACTTTTCTGATTACTTTATACTATTATCGATTTTCTAGGATCTTCAGAGAATACAAAAGATACGTTTACACTCAACTTACGTAGAAAAGTGGCTTACGATGTTGAAATTTTTGTAATAAGCGTACAGGAACTTTAATCATAATGAAGCCAAATTAATTAAGAATTCGAACAGTTTTATTACCCGTGTCGGTTACATGCCTACGTGACAGTAAACAGTACTCAGTATCATGAATTTCGCGCTTCACAAATGACAATCTTCAATATTCTTCCATCCATCCATCATCTAATCCTACGTTGCTCCATGAGGAGCGTAGGAGCCCGGGGCTAGGAAAGTTGGTCCTGGCATTTAAGATGGCAGTGACCAGCCTCACTCATCCCTGAGTGGCATTACGTGAGCAATAAACCCCAACCACCCCTTGGATATAAAGCTTCACCGGCTCAATCCGATTGGAGCACCTTTATTACCCATTAAACCACCAGGAGCCAAAATTTGGTTATATGGTTACCACCCAGCGTAGTAAATGGTTTCCTGGTGTACAGGAAACCATTTGGCTTGTCACTCAGTGTAGAGTCACCCACAGGCAGAAGGAAGAGGAAAGAATGAAGGAAAGAAAGACAGAAGAGGGAGTGTAAAGTCACCCGCAGGCAGAAGAAAGAGGAAAGAATGCAGGAAAGAAAGACAGAAGAGGATGGATGGAAAGAAGGATGGAGGAGAAGAAAGGGCAGACACTCGAGAGCAGCACTACATCAAGTGAGTGGATGGTGAGCGCCCCCACCTACCACACTTCAATATTCTTACTTCAGACATTCTCAATTCACCACTGCATAGTTCAAAAGAGGAAATCTATTAACTTCGGCAGGTAAATCTCTAGATCAGAATACGAAGGATGACTTTGGCAATTATTAATCCCTACTAAAATTTTCGCGGTTATACGTCCTTGTTAATAACGGCTGGTTCATAATTATGTATAAACATTACTGTAGTCATATCCACACCAAAACTCGACTTATCACTATCAATAGCAGAATCATGTTCAGATTATGAATTTCAACTAAGACTTAATTGTAGAACTTAACGGTTTAATTATGAGCTATACTTATAATACTTAAACTTAAGATTACATTTACAATACTAGCTTATACTAACTTACACTAATACTTAAAATCATGGCACTACATTTAATTGTTCTCAAAACCAGTAGATTTACTCCTTCGCTGACCCCCACCCCTTTCATCAAATTTGGCTAAAATCAGATGAAACCTTTTTCAGTTAATTTGTCCACACACACACACACACACACACACACACACACACACACACACACACACACACACACACACACACACACACACACACACACACAAACTAGACATACACAACTGACAAAACATAATACCCTCACACGGTTCGCGGGCGCATGTAAATAAATAAATAAAATAACTACAGTTATACCACACCACGATATAGGCAAGATATAAGAAAAGACCTGCGTATAATCTTTAGCCTGCAAGATGTCTACAATATGCCACTTAATCCCTTCAGTACGACGTCAGCTTATATATTCTATCATTGTTATTGCCAGACGATTTCTTTGAAATCTGGAATGGTGTCCTGTCGTTAAGGAATTATGAAGTACATTCAGTCGCCAGTTCAGTAACATAACGCAACATACCGTGATTTGTACATGTAATTCGTTCTTCCTACTGCGAGACACTTCCTACCGCGAGAGGTATAGGGCAGGGGTCAGGCAAGGTAGGGGTGCGGCAGGGCAGAGGTAAGGCAGGGCAGGGGCAATGCTGGGTACGAGCGAAGCAAGTAAAGGGGTGAGGCAGAGCAAGGATGAGACTGAGCACAAGTGCGGCAGGGAAGGGTGAGGTAGGGAAGGGTGAGGTAGGGCAGGGGTGAAACAGGTACAAAGGTGAAAGAAAGGCTACTATCAACAGAGATGGGAATGGAAAAGAAATGAATATGGAAATCAGTTTAGGAGGGAGTGCTGTGAGGTGTGGTGGAAGGAGAGGGGATGGAGAGAGGAGAGAGAAGGGATGGAAAGGAATGAGGTGAAAAGGGGTGAGCTAAATGGGATGGGTTGAGATGGAATGACATGAGATGTGAGGGAAGAGAAAGGAGGGAATGAGATAGGAAGGAAAGAAAGGGGATGGGGTGAGAAAGAAGGGAATGAGAGGGGAAAGGAAAAGGATAGGATGGGATGGGATGGGATGAGATAGGATATGATGGAGTGGGATGGTATGGGATGAAATGACATGTAATGAGATGGAATGGGAGGGGTAGGAAAGGTAGGGGAAGGAACGAGAAGAAAGAGAGTGGAGTAGGATATGATGGGAGGAGAAGGGACGGGATGGGATGTGACGGATGTGTGTGATTATGGATGGGATGCGACGGAGCAGTTAAAGAAATGGGAAAGGAATACGATGAACAGTTGGTACTCAATATGGTACAAAGTATAAAAGAAATCAGATGCTTACTGTCTTTCCTTTAGCATCATTTATTTTGAGGGATCTCTCCTATCCTTAAAGGAATCGTTTGGCAGTAGAGGAAAAAGAAAAACTAAATCATAGTGCTCATAAAACTTTATAAAGCCGCTCCCGAGTTTTGACCACGACCAGAACATTTGACCTTTACCTGATATGCTATAAAATCGAAAAACGTCTTCCCATCCCCATACACAGTGTACGTGCAAAGTTTGAATCGGATAGGATCATGTTGTCGTGAGAAGTCGCTGCAGCCCGAAATTTGACCTTGACCCTTGACCTTGACGTTTAGTCGATCTGCACAAAAATCGAATAACTTTTTCCCAGACCCACACGGAATTCATGCGGCAATTTTTATCCATATCGGATCAGACAATCCTGATATATTTTGCCAGCATACATCCATACACATGCCCATCCATACATATATACTGTATGTGCTTAAATACATCCATACACCCATACATACATATGATCCTAAATACACACAGACATATAAAGAAAGAGACTCGATCCCAACAGGTACGCCTTGGGCACTGCCAATAAAAGGCATGCTGGAATGAAAAGGTCAACGGATAGGCTTCTAATTCCTACACTGACCGGCGTACCCTAAGCGGTAGCAAGACGACAATATTATTGACAAATTCTTACATTCACAGCGGCTTCTACTAAGCTGAATAAAATAAAGACATCTTCTCACTTCCATACTGTTAACGTATTCATTACGTCAGATCTACCATACTTTTCCTCCTCCTCGCCCTACATCCACTCTCCCCTCGCTGACAATTTTTTCTACATCCACTCTTTCCCTGCCATGTACCCAATCCCTTCCCTCCATATATTGTATATTCTCCCTCCCTGCTTTCCATATATCCACACCCTCCCGCCTCCCCTTCTCTCATTTCTATCCATATATCCAGTCCCTCATTTCCCTCACTCTCCTCCAAATACCACTCCCTCCTCTACCTTCCCTCCTCTCTTTACACCCACTTTCTTCCCACCTCCCCCCCCCCCCCCACACACACACTTCATCCCTTCTCCTCCCACCCTCTCCTCCACACGAGTATATCCACCTTTTCGCCCAGCCACCCCGACCCTCTCTCCTTCCTCCCTACCTTCCTTCCATATAGATCCACTTCCTCTCCAGGTTCACTCCCTTTTATATTAGAGTGTATCAACTCCCTCTTCCCCCTTTCCCTCCCTCGCTCCACTTGTCCACTCCCTCCCTACCGTCCCTCCGTCTCTCGTCCCACATTCCAAGTCCCACTACATCCCCCATGCCCGTCATATAATCCACTCCCTCCTGTTTCTTCTGTAATATTTCTACTCCTTTTTCTCTCTCCCTCTCCATGTTATATCTTTCCTCCCCCTCCCATATTCCTCTCCTCCCCTTCCCCTTCACCACAGCACCACTTTCTCCGAACTTTTTGCCGTGACTTCCTATCCCCTTTAATAATTTCACAACGATTACATATAATTACATTTTGGGGGGTCACCCCTGAATGATTTTGTGCTTCTCTTCATGAAATAGTTAAAAATCCAATATTCCCTACAAACATTTTATATATATATATATATATATATATATATATATATATATATATATATATATATATATATATATATATATATATATATATATATATATATCACTGCTGCCTCAAGATGACTTAGATGACATCTCGTAGCGACAGGATTAAACAAATTTAAAATTAATTCCTCCTTCCATTTTTCCCTTCTGATTTCTCTCTCTCTCTCTCTCTCTCTCTCTCTCTCTCTCTCTCTCTCTCTCTCTCTCTCTCTCTCTCTCTCTCAACCGATTCATCAACCCTTGCTTTTCCTGTTAGTCCCGTATTTCCACCCTCCCACTCCTGTCCTCCACGCCTGCTCAGTGTTGTCCCCCCGTATAATGTAACTCACACGGGTCGTATGTCGTGTTCCTGTGTAGGGTGGAGTAGGCTGGCGGTGGTCGTGGTCGGTTCCGTGTGTGTGTGTGTGTGTGTGTGTGTGTGTGTGTGTGTGTGTGTGTGTGTGTGTGTGTGGATTAAGTTAGGTTATGATGCCAAGGCTAGGTTAGATGAAGTTAAGTTTGCCTGGGTTAGACTTGGCTGAGATAGGTTTGTTGCAGTTAGGTTAGCTTAGTTTACTGTTAAATAAAGCCAGCACGATTATCCTGGAGAGGGAAACTTAGTGAGTGGTGCTGAGGCTTACACTCGGGTAATATGATGCCTGGCCACAAAAAATTACTATGGGCAGAGTGTGAACATTAACTTCACTTTTGAGTTCCTGATTGCCAACTGTTATACTCGTAATTTAGGCATGTTCTTTACCTGGTGGCATATGGGTCAGAACTCCCCAATCTATTTTTATCTGTTTTCTATTTTTCATTTTTTTTAATGTAATAGCGCCAAAGGGAGTAGTCCGCCCACCTACCCTTAATCCCTTCACTCTGATAACTTACTTTTTTTTTTCCGACAAGTTTCCAACAGACGATTATATTGGAAGATTTTATTCAACTGCAACTATGAAGTATGCTCAGATTCGGCCCCCTACTTCGAAAGCCTCCTCTGAGCTGGATAAAATCATCCAGAGGGAGTAGGAATAAAGTGAAAACGTAAATAACACTGGATTTCGATCTAGTCACGGCCACCTAATCATCTCGTGACATACTAAGGTTCTGGCAGTTTTCATCCTGCTTTCCTACAGGCTTCGCAACACTCCTTATGTGGCTGCTGAGTTTAGGCTACAGATGCTTAATAACTCAGCTAAGGAAATACGTGGTACCTTCAGCATCAAAGTCAACGCGCTGGTGGGAATCGTACCTATTAATTCATTCTTTAATATCCAGCTGATTGAGATGCAAATACAGAATGGCATACATACAGCCCAGAGCAACAGAAGAGAGAGAGAGAGAGAGAGAGAGAGAGAGAGAGAGAGAGAGTCACCTTTTTCGTCAGTCTGCTTAATAACAAACTTTAACTGCTTTAGTAGATGTAGTTCTCCTAATGTTTAAAAAAAAATGACTGAGGGCTAAAATAAATAAATAAATAAAAGATAAAAATCTTAGTCCATAGGCTGCACTCTACGCAGAAAGGAGGCTTCATGTCACCTGTTCCATAGAGATTTCTTGTTCTTTATACCGTCTTGATACCGACATAGGCCGCATCAGTAATATACATGGGGCAGTAGAGTACAGAAAGAAACGCTAAGGAGGAGGCTTTACGATTTCTCCACGGCCACTTATAATGCGAGCCAGTGAAAGGATTCATGGAGACAGTATTTAAACGTGTCTAAGAGAGAGACCTTCCTAAGCTGAAACAGTGATTTGGGGTTAACCAAGATAGATTCATTCATTCATTCATTGCCAGACGCCAAGATAGATGCTTACTAGAAAATTATTATCGCTATGAAGTGGTCAAATGCAGACAATGGAATAGATGTACAGGCAAAAGGGCAAATAAATGGACCGACGTACACACACACACACACACACACACACACACACACACACACACACACACACACACACACACACACACACACACACACACACACACACACACACACACACACACACACACACACACACACACACACACACACACACACACACACACACACACACACACACACACACACACACACACACACACACACACACACACACACACACACACACACACACACACACACACACACACACACACACACACACACACACACACACACACACACACTTCAGCAAACATGAGCATCATAACCCCAACTCCACTACCCCTCCATACCACACTACACCAAAACCATTTATAACAGCGCGTGAAGCCATACTTTCATAATCCACAGGTCACAGAACACTGCGACCCCTACAGAATGATGGCATGATTTTTACTCCTGCTACTTCCAGACAATTTTATTGAGCTGGAGAGAGAGAGAGAGAGAGAGAGAGAGAGGATTAGAAAGTCTCCATTACCAGGCTTAATCCACCATATATATTTTTCTCTCTACCGCCCTGTCAGTCAGATGATTTTTTTTTTCCTTTGCAACCTCCAGATGATTTTTATTCAGCTATGGACAGAATTTTTAAACAAGAGCCTTCATTAAACCCTTCATTACGAAATATCTTAATCTGAACAAAACTGTCTGGTCGTAGCAGGAGTAAACACACTGATACGTTTCCGACTGGAAAGGCGTTGATGTTTTTGGTGGCGTCTGTGTACGGCCCAGTGATGTTTGTATGTTTGTTTTCTCGGCTTTTACTTCTGACAATCGATCAGGAAACACACACACACACACACTCTCTCTCTCTCTCTCTCTCTCTTTGTTAGGTTGGTAGGTACTAATCATATGACGTTCACAAATGGTCACAGGCCAATCGTCAAAACCACTGGATTGAAAGGAGTTTACCTAAACTGTGCGACTGGATTTCCCCGTGGTACCAGCATTTTAAGTTACACATGCTGTCATCAAAGGATACTGTTCTTGCTACTTTCAATTTATATTAGTATTACGAAGCCCCAGTTAATGAAGTGAGTAATAACAAAGCCTAGCACCTAAATTGGGAGGGCAGGAAGAGAGCCACAAACAGTGACAGGATCAGATACGGAGAGGCCACACGGATAGCCAACACCAGCTGGACCTGGGGTGTTAGGCAGGGTTAGTGACTGAGGGAGACAGGGTGGTGGGGTGGAAGACAGGGTGGGTGACTGAGAGGGACAGGGTGGAAGACAAAGTGGTTGGCTGAGGAAGGCTGGTTGTGGGGTGTTAGGCAGGGAGGGTGACTGAGGGAGACAGGGTAATGGGGTGGAAGACAGTGTGAGTTACTGATGGAGGCACGGTGGTGGGGTGGACGATAGGGTGGGTATCTGAAGGAGGCAGGGTGATGGTAGGAAGGGCGGGACTCTGAGGGAAAAGACCGGGTGTAGGGGTGACATATCTATAAGTCATTTCAGCGATGTTTCTCTTCTCGGGATGAGAGGATGCAAAATTTAGCTCTAATCTTACCTGACGCTATAGGAAGGACTTCTGGCGGGAAAGTATAGTTAGTATAAGAGTGGCAGATAAAGCTCTTATACCGAGCAGAACGGGAGAATCTTGAAGGAGGCCAAGTTGTAGGGAAGAGGTGGAAGAAGAGCGATTAGAGAGATGGAAAAAGGGAAGGTAACAGGGTGGGAAAGTACGGTGATAGAAGGAAAAATAATGACGAAGAGGCGGGGCGTTTTCGATTGCAAGGTGGGAACCGGAGGGATGAGGTGTGGTTATCTCTACATGATTCGGAGTTGTATTATCATTGGTACATACTTCAAATAGGTGCCACTGATACTCGTATAACCTGGCTGCTCTGCTACCTGGTTATAGAAACGTCATTCTCTCTATTCCTCAAAAGGAGGATGGTAAACTGCAGGGGGGCAACTTTAGTCAGCAGTTCACCAAGTTCAAGTTTCAGATGAGCCTGGTTTTCCAGCAACTACTATTACCACCACCACCACCATCACCACCACCACCACCACCACTACTACTACTACTACTACTACTACTGCTGCTGCTGCTGCTGCTACAGAAGACTCTATACTGCTACTTTCTAAATGGTTTGTTTTGCATGTTACGCGTTAATATTAGTCTGTTTGCTGCCTATATATTCTAATACAGACATAGTTCGCATCGATGTCATGCGGGAGAATATGAACGTATAACAGCTAAATAAATCGCACAGGAAGAGGTGTTACGAAATCTATGAGGCAAATAAGAACACAGTCCGGTACCAAGCTTAATGGCAACCTATCCCAGTGAGAGCTGGTAATTGTCCACGTAAACCTTAATAGTACAATGACGTCTTCTTTACACTAGTGTGGTTTTTAGAACGTATAGTTCATTCATTTTAACTAAGAGTTTTTTTTTTTTTTCGTACTTTTGCAGCATATTTATCGTAGCCCATTGGCAGAATAAGACTATACTACGACTTTACATCGTTTCCACAGCACTTCTTGACTATCTCCAAATCATTTGTTACAGCACAGGACTAAAGATACCGTGATGGCAATTTTATGTCAAGCTAAAGTGATCAAAGTAGATTACACTAATCAGCTTAATGGGAGACCTCTCATTGTGAAGATGTTAACAGTAGTTTCATTCCCTCGTCTTTAATACCAGATTATTGTTCATTTTGCCTACTAAGAGCGCAACACAGTTTAAATACAGTTAAGAAGCATCGTTACCTACAAAGTCGACGAAAATAAAACGAACACATCGATATTACTCCATGATTCAATATATCTAGTAAGTCTGAGTAGCTAGATATACAGTTTCATGTTATATTAAGAGCGTGTAGAGTTACATGGTGAAACTGACAAATGAGGAAGTGAAGGAGCGTTGTGGTGTGGATGTGGATGTGATAGAAAGCGCTGGGAGAAATACACTGAGGTGGTTTGGCCATGTGGAGATGGTGAGCGAGAGGCTAACGAGGAGAGTTAGTTGGAGGGGCGGAGAGGGAGAAGGAGGCCAATGATGAGATGGAGGGATGGAGTGGAGAAGCATATGAGAGAGGGGTGTGTGTGCTGGGAGTAGGGCAGTGAAATGGTGGGGGACAGGGAGACATGGAGGCGATTTGTTTGTGTGGCAACCCCTCGGGGGATTGAGGCGCCTGGCAATGGATAGATAGACAGATGTTATATTAATTTACTTCAGCGAGTGGCATACTAGAAAGTAATACAGTTATTAACATTGACTATATACAGAAAACTACAGTATATTAAAACGATATGTCCGTAGCTTAAAGAAAAAAAAAAAAAAACTAGGGTAACATTACTGCCTCTTTTTTGCTAAGTTGTCGTGGAGAAGTAGTGAATTTCGAAGGCCTGAATAATGAAAGAATGAAGAGCTGCCTATTTTCCAGTTAGCTGACGATTTTCCTCCTGGCCGATTTCCATTTGCTGAATCCTACCTACACACTTGTAACAGAGAAAATACGGCGATGATAATGATGATGATGATAAAGAAGGTGAGGAGGAGGAGGAGTACGAAGAAGAAATAGAGGATGGCGATGATGATGAATACATGGCGTAGAGTGAGATATAATATGCCATCGCCGCACCCCCACAACTCACACTCTCGGTCTGGCTTCACTTAATGTAACCCTACGCTGAATGGAGAGGGGAGACCGGTGAGGCAGGGTGGGAGTGAGGCAGGGCAGGGGTGAGACAGGGCAGAGGTGCGGCTGGACAAGGATTCATGAGGCAGGGCAGAGGTGCGGCAGGACAATGGTTCATGAGGCAGGGCAGGGGTGACTTCGGGCAGGGATGAGGCAGGGCAGGGTTGACGCAGGGCAGAGGGGACGTGAGGCAGGGGTGAGGCAGGACAGGAGTGTGGCAGAACAATAGTGAGGCAGAGTTATGGCAAGACAGTGAAAGAAAGCTTGGGAAAATAGGGATTCGGCAGTATTGTTGTTAGGCAAGGTAGGGATGAGTCAGGACGAGAGAGGGCTGGGGCAAGGTTGGAGTGAGGCAGTAGGAGAATGGGATGAGGCAGGATAGGGATGGCATAGTGCAAGAGAAGGGTATGGCAATGGAGGTTAAGGAAATCCAGTTATGAGTGAAGGGCAGTGGTGAGGTAGGGTAGGGCAAATGGGGTAGGGTATGGAGGGTATGGCAGTGGAAGAGAAAGTTGAGACAAGGGAAGACAGGGATCTCTATCATTCTCCTTTCACTCCTTTGCTTCACATATCGAGTCTCTTCTCCTTGACTTACGAGGCTCTCTACCACATTTTTCCTTCCAGTATATGTGTGAAAAAGGCAAACTTCTATCATTTGTGCTACGTATGCAAAATATCTCGAAGTAATAAGACATAAACAAATTAAAATACGAGGGAATATCACCGACAACTTTTTCACTACGATGTCGTCTTTTATATATTCTTGCTACCCACAGACGATTAAAGCCATCCAAAGAAAGACCTTCTGCTCTGAAACGGTGAAGGTGTAATACTATACAAAGCAAATCGGGAAAGAAGAGATGCTGGGTAGTCCTAAGCATACAACCCATTGACTTAAATCTTTTCCATCGACTCCACACTCTTCTTGCTTAGAACTCTTCATTTCTACCAAAAATCCTCTCCATCTACAACTTATCCTTTGCTTTCAGTTCTTTCCTTCAGCAAATTACTCTCTCTTACCTGGCTACTTACTTCATTAACATAATTTCTTTCTTCATTTTTGATCACTCATATTTCCTCTGTTTTCTTCTCCTCCACCTCACGATCCCTCCTGCACAGCTTTGTAAGCATAGCTATAGTAAACCAACTCATTCCAGCGAAATACCTATTTATGTTAGAAGGCATATCTGTACATTTAATGCACTCGTGACAAACTGGTAATATCCCTGTTTAGTCTCTATCGTCTGAAAACAGACCAAAAAAACTCATTTTGCGATGTTAAAAGAACGGTCTGGGTCAGGTTTGAATATGACGGTCATAGTCACTGATCAAGGTCACTGGAGTTTACAGAAATTTACCCAAAGTGTGAAGTAGATTCCGTTTTGGCAAGGCATTAATGTTTGCCTCATGAGAGCACTGTGGCCAAATGCGAAACAGCACTGTAACACTAGAATTTGCCCCTTGACCTGAGTGTTGGTTATCTATGACAGCAGTAGGTTTCATAAGGTGTACTCGTGCATATATATATATATATATATATATATATATATATATATATATATATATATATATATATATATATATAGAAGGAAGATGAAAACCAACGCTGGGAGGAACATCTTGTTTATTTATCGGAACGTTTCGGCTTTAGCCATAATCACCCTATATATATATATATATATATATATATATATATATATATATATATATATATATATATATATATATATATATATATATATATATATATATCTTAGATTCATCATAGAGAATAAAAACTAATGATGTTTATATTTTCCAATCAAGTGAACATACAAATTCATAAGAAAAAAAAAAAATGGAAATGATGTGCATTACTATTTAACATGTAGGTCAGCAGTCAGATAATATTTATTGTTATAACGTGATCATCTGTTATAAACTTAAAAAGCTTAACGAGGTTAAAAAAATAATAATAAAAATTTTAATTAACCATATATAGCCATGTTGGGCTTTTCAAGTTTTTAGTGGTTGACCACGTCTTTATATATTACATGACTGCTGACCTATATTTAAGGCACATCCTTTCGATTTATTTAGTTTTTCTTATGAATTTGCTTGCATGTTAACTTGATTGAGAAATGTAAATATCATTAGTTTTTATTCTCTATGATAAATCTTTATATATATATATATATATATATATATATATATATATATATATATATATATATATATATATATATATATATACATATATATATATTGTTACATAGCCTATGATTTCATCATCCTTTGTGTAATTCTAACGTACAGTATGCTGCATGCTTGATCACGAGCGTGTTCTACCTCACTCCCCCCCTCCTCCCTTATAGAAGAGTAAGTCGTTCTTTCTGTTATTCAGAGCAGGATTGTCAACTCTTTGTCCCCATGGCTTCATTTGCGCGTCCTTCTTACAAGTTGTATCAAGCTCTGCCGGCCCCTATATAATGAGCTCAGTCTCTGCATTATTGCCACTTAGATCTACTCTTCATTTTGTTCACATCTCTGTCCTCCCCTGTACAGTTGTTATTATTGTGAGTGCTCAGGAAGTCTCCAACCATCTAGCAGCTGTGTAATTTGAGTATAAATGTTGTTGCATTTTTTCTTGTACTGTGTAGCATAAGGTGTTAATTCTTAGGCCTAGTAAGGTTTTTTGTGATTAATGTAAAGTTTCATGTCAGCCATTGTTCATAATATTTTGTATCTGTAATAATACATCTTGCATTCACTGAGCATTATCCAGTGTATTGTCATTTTATCAGGGCTGACTTAGATAAATTTACTCTTGCTAATTTCGTGTTAATAGAGGCTATTGCAGTTAACCATATATTTAACCTGTTTTTTGCCATTACATTATCCTTATGGGTCCTGAATGTTTTGTTGTTAGTTTGAGCATTAAACTTTAACTTGTAATTTTACATAACTCTTTTGTTTTGAACCTGGAACTTTACGGGACAGTAGTGATTTTTATTATTCTCACAAAGTGTACATTATCTTTCTCTGTTCCGTAACTATATATATATATATATATATATATATATATATATATATATATATATATATATATATATATATATATATATATATTGGCTGATGATGGCTAGAGTAAAGCCGAAAAGTTCCGATAAATAAACAAGATGTTCATCCCAGCTCTGGTATTCATTTTCCTATTAGACTTCGCTTCCCACCTGGAGAAAGTATTACTTTATATATATATATATATATATATATGTATATATATATATATTCGGGGAGAGGTACATGAAAAGGGAGGGGTGGGAAAGACAGGCTAGGATGATAGTAGGTGGTGGGGTATGACAACTATACTCTTTCCATTTTAACAGACTAAAATTGTCGTCTGTCGATCTTGAATTATGAGCTGTAACAATGGTTTGGCCATGTGGAGAGGATGGAGGGTGAAAGACTGACGAAGAGTGTATGTGAGTGAGGTGGAGGGGGGAAGAGGGAGGGGGAGGCCGAGGATGAGATGGAGGGATGGGGTGGAGAGGTAGATGAGAGAGGAGGATGTGAGTTGGGAGCAGGGCAGTGAAATGGCGGGGGACAGGGCGACTTGGAGGCGATTTGTTTGTGGCCACCCCAAACGGGATTGAGGCGTCTGGCAATAGATAGATAGAACAATAGATTAATACTAGAACATAGCGCTGGTCACTAGAAATGCTATGGAAAGGATGAAAACCCGTAGTATTATCTAACTGAATCACTCAGCTGGGAAGTGTAATGCAAAAGATAAAAAAAATTCCGTCAAGGTAAGGTGGATGAACTAAATAACTATACTCAGCGAAGGTGACTGTTCCAGGAATATCGGTAAAGTGTAGTCTAAGTCAAAATTTCTGCCATATATTAGATGGAGGAGCAAAAAATGGGAGGAGTGATTAGAGATGAGTCGGCAGAAGGAGGCAGGATGGCTGTAGACGGAAGTAGGGCACCAGGGACCATACTCTTGTTGTCACCGGACTTCATTAACGCCTTTTCCTTATCGATTAAGTTTACATATTAAAATCTTGTATTTTCTTGTATGGTGTTTATGGCTTTTCTAACGCCGACGAAGTTTGCTTTGATAATATAATATAAAATTATAGGTGTGCCATGTGAAATATAACGTTGAGGAAGAGTATTTATGATTCTTCTAAACAAACAGGAACACGGCTCTGTCTGAATATGGCGGTGTATATGGGGAAGTGAGGGTGATGAGAGAGTTAAAGTTACATATTTCTCCTATATATTCGATGGCAGGTGGGTGGGGGAATAAGAAAAGAAACGAAAAAATGGAGGGTAGACTTGAGGCGAGTGGACGGGACGAACTGATATGATGGTGTGACAGGCGGGGGTAGTACACTGTGTAATGTTGTAGGTTTGTCAGTACGGGCGTGGTGAAGGCTTGTATAGAAGTTTCTCATTAACAACAACAACTACTACTACTACTACTACTTCTACTACAATAATAACATAGCTCACGCTGTTCATATACGGTACACCTTAACTATCTATCTATCTATTGCCAGACGCCTCAATCCCGTTTGGGGTGGCCACAAACAAATCGCCTCCAAGTCGCCTTGTCCCCTGCCATTTCACTCCCCTGCTCCCAACTCACACCCCCCTCTCTCATATACCTCTCCACCCCATCTCTCCATCTCATCCTCGGCCTCCCCCTCCCTCTTTCCCCCTCCACCTCACTCACATACACTCTCTTCGTCAGTCTTTCACCCTCCATCCTCTCCACATGGCCAAACCACCTCAGTGTGTTCCTCATAACGCTTCCTATCACATCCACATCAACACCACAACGCTCCTTTATATCCTCATTCGTCAGCCTGTCTCTCCATGTGACTCCACAGGAAATATGGTAGTAGAGCTGTTAAAGATGGCAAAACCTATCCCCTGTCGTTCGAAGTCTCTATACAGTTAAATAAAATCGTCGAAAGGTCCGAGATTGAAATGGAGAGAGAGAGAGAGAGAGAGAGAGAGAGAGAGAGAGAGAGAGAGAGAGAGAGAGCGAGAGAGAGAGAAATTAATAAAAAAGAAAAAAAAAACAGGCAGGACAAACGACATTTGGACACATTCGGACATAACACTGGGCCTGTACATGTGTGGAGGCAAGCCCGAACACCTGGTATCAAAGAGTAGCTAAAAACAGGTTAGCAGCGACACGTTTACGACAGTGACAGAGAGGAGGGTGGTTCCGCGTGTGAAAATGATTAAGTCAGGCTGTCAATACCCCTCAGCACGCGTGACGAAAAAAACACCTGAGGGGAAGAGACTTTTAATTACCTGATTGCACTTTCGTAATAGTATGAACTCGGACGCAGATCCACATAGTCTTATGAACATTACCCTCCCACAATCAATTCTTTTTCCAGGATGTAAAGCGACAGAGTGTAGAATCTTCCAGTACCTCTAGCCTACTGTATTCTTTCCGAAATTCTTGGCTACATGTACGAAAGGGGACCGTATTACTGACTGCCTTTCGTATCAAATATATATATAATATATATATATATATATATATATATATATATATATATATATATATATATATATATATATATATATATATATATTGTGGGAAAGACAAGGAGAGGCGAGTACATGTGTCTCATTCCTCCTCAAATATTAAATCTTAGTTAAGAGAAAATATGCAAGTCATGAGGTAAATCTCGGCTCAGGGCACCACCAATCTTGTCTGTCTGTCGAGTGTGAAATGGTGTGAGGGTTCGAGGTGAGGGAAGTGTAGGGAATGGTTAGGGAGAGGTAGAAGGTTGTCAGGGCTGGTAAAGGATACTGGGGGAGTTGTGAAAGCTGGTAGGGAGCAGATAAGAGATTGTGAAGGCTGGGAGAGAACTGGTAGGAGGAGGTAGAGTTACTGGGTTCCCGAGGAGCTGTGTGACTAGTAGGGGGTTGTGTGGCTGATAGGGGGTTGTTTAGTCTGGTGGGAGTTGGACAGGCTTCTTGGATATGGTAGGAGTTGTTAGAGCTGTAAGGCCTTGTGGAGATGATAGGGGCTGTGGAGTGTTGTGGATAGGACTGCATATACTCAGTCGGTTGATCAAGAAAAAAGAAGAGTTAAGCGATATAACAGTAAGGGACACCACTCCTGATAGTTTTGGAAGAAGGACAGCAATGGAATAATACTGCAAGGAAAGGGCAGAACAAGATGAATATACGTTATTAAGACAGGTATTGTAGGCCGGCCGTTTAGAGGGAGGTGGGTGTGAGAGTGCGGGGGAAGAGGCGTATCAGGTAGACCACTCCTCTGTACTCGTCGTAAGTCTACAGGTCGAGTACAATGACGTCGCTTTACCTGTGCTCAGACACTAGGTAAATATGAGTGGTCATGCTTATAATCTTCTTCTTCTTCTTCCTCTTTTTCTTGTTCTTCGTGTTTTTCTTTTACTTGAAGAAAACTGAATTAACCCATCGCCTCTCTCATACCGGCTAAATTTAAAAGCGTCCATTTTTACAGAACGTCTGCTGGCTGCTGAAAAGTCACACTATCGTGACCATGAAATAGGATACAAAAACCCACACTGGCAGACAAAAAAAGATGTATTCCAAACAGTTTCGGCGACAGCTGTCGCCCTCTTCAGTGGATCTACAGACCAAGAGTGGCCAGTGTGGGTTTTTGTATCCTATTTACAGAACGTGTTACCCTCGCCCTGTCCTACCACCCGCCACCCTCTCCTCCATCCACCCTGCTCCTCACCACTTTTTACCCTCCTGGCCTTACATTAGCATTAAAGGAAAATTTCTGACCTACACGTCCCAACGTCAGTCCCATCCTATATTAACCCATTCCATTCATTCTTTTCCATCTACCCGACCTATTCTTGCCCCCCTTCTTCACCTTTGACTCACATCTTACTGGTCTAACTACATCTCAGAGCAAATACGATAGTTCCTCAGATGTGTCTCAACACACACCACAAGTCTAGGCAATCCCTTACACTCATCTTTATCATCATCAAAACAACAATAATAATAATAACAACAACAATAATAATAATAATAATAATATTAACAACAAAACAACAACAACAATAATAATAATAATAATAATGTAAAACACTTAACTCTAAGCCCTTGGCCACCCCGTTTGGGATACATGGCGTCTGGCAATGATTGATTGATGAATATTAACAACAAAACAACAACAATAATAATAATAATAATAATAATAATAATAATAATAATAACAAAACAACAACAACAACAACAATAATAATAATAATAATAATAATAATAATCTATCTATCTGTCTATTGCCAAATGCCTCAATCATTTAAGAGGTGGCCACAATCAAATCCCATCCATGTCTCCCTGTACTTCGCCATTTCACTGCCCTCCTCCCAGCTCACACCCCGTCTCTCTTCTATATCTTTCCGCTCCATCCCTCCATTCCATCCTCGGCCTCACCCCTCCCTCTCCCCCTCCACCTCACTCACATACACTCTCCTCGTTAGTCTCTCGCTCTCCATCCTCTCCACATGGCCAAACCACCTCAGTGTATTTCTCCTAACGCTTCCTATCAAATCCACATCCACATATCAACGCTCCTTCACTTCCTCATTTGTCAATCTGTCTCTCCATGCGACTCCACATGCTCCTCTCAAATAACTCATTTCCAGTGTTCTCACTCCGCTGCTCTCACTCGACTTGTGTCACTCCAAAAAGGTCCAAGCTTCACTTCCTTACGTTAGTGTTGGTATCACAACACTATCATGCAGCGACATTTTTTACCTCCATGCTCACTTCCCTATTTCTTATCACTGCTATCAAAGAACCTGCAACCTTTCTTCCTTGTTGAACTTTTTCAAGCACTTCATCCTCCAAACTCCCATCTTTTTTCATCACACTACCCAAGGACTTAAATGCACTCACATTTACCATTTCCCCATCATCCAGCCTCGTGGACATTCAGTGACTTCATTTCTCTCGAAGTCCATGACTTTAATCTTCTCTGCATTCACCGCTAAATTCCTTTTCTTACACATTCTCCCTAACTCATTCACTAAGCCTTGCAGTTCCCCTACCTCTTCACTTAACAACACAGTATCATCTGCAAACAACAATACGGGAAGTTTCCAAATGCTGCCCTCTCTCATTAGGGCAGCTCCAACTTCCACTGCTCTCCCTTGTATATCTTTTATAACCCCATCCTTATACATATTGAACAACCATGGTGGCATGACAGATCCCTGTTTCAATCCAACATTCAGGTAGAAAAATTCGTTCAGTTCACTATCCCCACGCACTGCAGCCTTAGAACCCTCATACATACTCTTCACGGTATTGAAGAACTTCCCACTTACTCCACATATTCTTAATTTTTTCCACATTCCTTGTCTATCCACCATGTCATATGCTTTCTCCAAATCCATGCAGGCGGCATACAACTTCTTTCCCATCTTTTAAAGCTTTTCCATTAAAGACCTTTGGATGAGTAGCTAATGTACACAACCTCTTCCCTTCCCAAACTTCCCTGTTCTTCTCCAACTAATTCCTCTGTTATTTCCTTAACTGTGTCAATAAGTATCCTACCATATACTTTTCCCATCACACAAATTGACAAATGTTTCTATGATTACCACACACTTCTTTTTCCCTTTTTCCTTTGTACATGGGAATAATTGTACCTGACTTCCAATCCTCCAAAACTTTGCCTTTCTCTCAGGCCAATCTGCACATCTTCCATTTCCATTCTGTTACTATCTCTCCCCCATACTTCAGCATTTCACCACACACTTCATCAATTCCTGGGGCTTTCCCCATTCTGACTTTCTTCATTGCTTCCACTACTTCCATCCTAAAGATCCCTTCCTCCCTTCTCACCTTCCTCCTTCTCCTATCCATTCCCCAGCCACTTATACTCGCATTACTTTCATTCTCTTTACTTAACAGTTCCTTAAGTTGTTCTCTCCGTCTGTTCACTTTTTCTCCCTTTTCCACTATTAATCTGCCATTTCTATCTTTAACTCTCCTACTAACTTCCCTATCACCCTGTCTAACTCTTTTTACCTCCTCCAGAACATATTCTTACATTCCCTCTACACTCAAATTCCTTCCAAATTCCTCATCCACTCTCTTCTTACTTTCTCTCACTAATCTTTTCTTTTCTCTATTCCTTTCTACATATAATTCTCTCGTCCGTCTCTCAACTTCCTCCATACCTCTGCTTCCCATCCACTCACTATATGCTTTTTTCTTTTGCGCCACAGTTTGTCTCACCTCTTCATTCCACCGTGCTGTTCCTTGCACCCCCTTACGTCCTCTCCTCATCCCACACACCACCTCACATCTATCTATCTATCTATGTATTGCCAGACGTCTTAATCCCTTATACGGGTGGCCACAAGTAAATCGCCTCCAAGTCACCCTGTCCCCCGCCATTTCACTCCCCGCTCCCAATTCACCCCCCCCCTCTCTCATATACCTCTCCACTCCATTTCATCCTTGGCCTTCCCCTCCCTCTCTCCCCCTCCACCTCACTCACATGCACTCTCCTCGTCAGTCTCTCACTCTCCATCCTCTCCACACGACCAACCCACCTCAGTGTGTTTCTCCTAATGCTTCCTATCACATCCACATCCACACCACAACGCTCCTTCACATCCTTATTTGTCAGAGTGTCTCTCCATGTGACTCCACATGCTCCTTTCAAATAACTCATTTCCACTGCTCTCCCTCCAACAACGTCCAAGCTTCACTTCCATACGTCAGAGTTGGTATCAATACTGTCATGTAATAACTTTTTCACTTCCAATACTCACTTCCCTGTTTCTTATCACTGCCTTCAAGGAACCAGCAACCTTTTCTTCCTTGCTGTACCCTTTCAAGTACTTCATCCTCCAAACTTCCATCCTTACTCATCATACTACTCAAGTACTTAAACGTACTCACATTTTCCATTTCCTCATCATCCACCCTCACTATACATTCACTGACTTCACCTCTCTCGTAGACCATAACTTTATTCTTCACTATATTCACCTTTCAATTCCGTTTCTTACACACTCTTCCAAACTCATTCACCAAGCCTTGCAGCTCCCCTTCGTCTTCACTTAACAACACAGTATCATCTGCAAACAACAGTACAGGGAGTTTCCATACACTGCCCTCTCTCATTAGGGCCACCCTGTCATATGCTTTCTCCAAATCCATGAAAGCCGCATACAACTTCTTTCCCTTCTCTAGAAACTTTTCCACTAAAGATCTAAGAATGATTATCTGATCTACACAACCTCTTCCCTTCCTAAAGCCTCCTTGTTCTCCTTCAACTAATTCTTTTGTTATTTCCCTAACTCTGTCAATAAGTATCCTACCGTATACTTTTCCTATTACACTAAGAAATCAAATGCCCCTATGATTACCACACACTTCTTTTTCCCTTTTCCCTTTGTGCAAGGGAATAATTATACCTGACTTCCAATCCTCCGGGACTCTACCTTCCTCCCACGCCAATCTGCACATCTTCCACATCCATTCTACTACTATCTCTCACCCATGCTTCAGCATTTCACAACACACTTCATCAATTCCTGGGGCTTTCCCCATTCTGACTTTCTCCAATGCTTCCACAACTTCCATCCTACTGATTCCTTCCTGTCTTCTCACCTCCCTCCTTCTTCCAGCCATTCCCCAGCCACTTATACTCGCATTACTTTCATTCTCTATGTTCAACAATTCATTAAAGTGTTCTCTCCATCTGCTCACTTTTTCTCCTTTCTCAACTAGTAACCTACCATTTTTATCTTTCACTCCCCTACTAACTTCATTGCCACCCTGTCTGACTCTCTTTACCTCTTTCCAGAACATTTTCTCACATTCCCTCCACTTTACACTCCAATTCCTTCCAAATTCCTCATCCACTCTCTTCTTACTCTCTCTTACTAATCTTTTCACCTCTCTCTTCCATTCTACATATAACTCTCTCTTCCGCCTCTCAACTTCTTCCACGCCTCTATTTCTCATCCATTATAATATGCTTTCTTCTTTTGTGCCACAGCCTGTCTCACCTCTTCATTCCACCATGCTGTTCGTTGCACCCCCTTTCGTCTTCTCTTCACCCCACACACCACCTCACATGCTGCACATATTTCCTCTGTGAATATCTTGCACACACCTTCCACGTCCCCCATCTGCTCCAATTCATAGTTACCCAATCATCCCTCCACTTCTCTCTTATATTCTGCCTTTTTCTCATCCTCTTGTAACCTTTCCACTCTCCTTACATCTACTCCTTCCTCCCGTCCTTCCCTTCTTCTATTTCTTCATTTTACTTGGACCTTGATTCTCCCAACCACCGCATATTCCTTCTGTTCATCACACACTACCTCACATGCTGCACAGATTTCTTCTGTGAATACCTTGCACAAACCTTCCATTTCCCCCATCTGCTCCAAATCATATTTACCTAATCGCTCCTTCACTTCTCTCTTATATTCTGACTTTTTTTTTTCATCCTCTTTCAACCTTTCTACTTCCGTTGCATGTACTATTTCCTCGTGTCCTAGTCTTCCATTGCACTTGAACCTTGACTTTCATCATGACCAAGCGGTGGTCAGAAAGTCCACTCCCCCAACCTCTGTATGCTGTTGCATCCATTACATACCTCCTCATTCTCTCATTCACATACACATAATCAATCATTGCCTTCCATTCATTCAGTTCACCACTCACCCTTCTCATCACTCGCCTTTGTATACCTTTGGATCATTTTGTGCCTAAAGAGGGTATTGGCTATCATCAACCCCCTTCCTGCACAGATGTACACTAACGCACTGCCATTCTCATCCACCTCTGCAGACACACCCCACTCACAAACTGCTCCACGCACCTTCACATTCCCTACTTCTCCAGCCATATCTCCAATCAAAAACACTCTCTCATTCCTCTCAAACTTTTCCATGCATGCCTCCACATTTGCCCGGAACTCTTCTTTCACTCTGCATGCACGATCTCGCATTGGCGCATTAACATGCACAGGCGCCCACGTTTGTAATCCTACTTTCATTTTTTCCCATGCAATCCGTGACCAAATAATTCATACTCTCTTTTATTCTCATTCCATCTCTTGCACACAACAATACATACACCCTATTTTGCCCTCTCATTCTCACCTACTCCCGCGCATATACTCCATCTCTCGCCCGCTATTTGGTCTCTGTTAATCCACATATGTCCACTTTTGCACCCTCAAGCACCTAGACAACTTCTCTTTCACCTCATCATTCGCGCCCCTTACATTCCATGTCGATATCCGAATCATGTTCTTTGTCCGATCCTTGGCCATCACCTGTTTTTCCTTCCTGATCCGGGGCTTCTTGTTTTTATTTTTAGTTAATTGTTTTCCGGGGAGGGGCACTAACCCTCCGCCCATCCACTTGTTGACACTCAAAGAACACGTGTTGGTTGGTTACAAGGTTACCACCCGGTGTATCAAATTATTTCCTGGTTTACAGGAAATAATTTGTCTTGTCATTCAGTGTAGAGATACCCCTAAATAGAGTACCACTGCAGTGAGTGGGTGGATGGTGGTCTAATAATAATAATAATAATAATAATAGTAAAACTCTATCTGTCTATCTAATTATATACCTACAGTAGGTTGCTTCCCCCAAAGAAAGGGAGGTAGCCGAGACAGGACGACACACTCCCGGTTTACTCATCCACCATACACACACATTCATTCGCATCTTAGCCCCAAGGAGAGAAGGGACAGATTCTCACCGCACGAGAGTCAGCTTCGCGGTGCAATCAGCGACATCAGCAGCACGGCCCGACAGTAGAGCTGGTTTACCCCTGCCACATCATAATGGACCCACCCCCTTACCCGCACCTGTCCTGATGAGCTGATCAGAACAAATGAGGGAGAATATCCCCTCAGGGCTGCATCATCATTTAATAATAATAATAATAATAATAATAATAATAATAATAATAATAATAATGATGATGATGATAATAATAATAATATGCGTAGCATGAGCTTAAAGGCAGATTAATAATGCAGATTAATATAAAAAAAAATAACGAAGCAAAACTCTACATAAAATTAACAGCTCTAGTGGCGTCATAGAAGTAACGTTAAGGAAATTGGCGCAGGGAACGTATTATATGGGTATATTCTTTTTATTTCCATACGACTTTGTTCGATTTGAAAGGGCTCTTATTAGTGATGGTGTAAAGAAAGCTTTATGAACTCAATGCACACCTAAAAGTCTCTCCTAATTGATTACAAGTATCTGGGGTGGCGATAAATGAAAGAGAGAGAGAGAGAGAGAGGTCAGGACGATGACATTCTTTTTATTCTCGCTATCCTCAGACAATTTTATTTCATTTTAAGGGATATTTTGCAACCAGAGAGTTTTATGTAGCCTTAACACACCACTTCGCTACAACTGTTCTTACTTAAGGTGAGTAAAATCGCCTGGAAGTAACCAGAATAAAGCAAAAACAAACCGTATACGTCACCTATCTCAAGGGGTTAAATTAGACGTCTTTTGTTTGAGTAATGGGCTTCGTAGATCTGCTATAACTGCGGGCATAAACCTTCATAATATTTCACCAACCTTAGTTTTTCATGTTCCTATGAAGGTTAATATTTTTAAACTGAGATTTTTGGTATGTTTCTCTGTCCATAACTGATTCTCTTTGATAAGATGCATCAGGAAGGAAGTGTCTGACATACCCTAAGTGAGAAGCAAAATGAATTATTGAGAAATTTTGACAATTACTGTAAAATGTAAAAACAGTAATGAACAGTGTAGCATATCAGAGTAAGTGGTGGCAAGTGGTGGTCAAGTGGTTCAAAAGGACGCAAGGAACAGTTACATTATCTGAAATTATTTGAGGAAGGGTACAGAAAGTTAGAAGGGACGAATACAAATGAGGGAAAAGTAATTAACAGCATGCCCAGCGAAATGGGTCACACACTTAGTCATTCACCATTCAAGACCCAGGATGCATGGCTCCACCTGATACATCTGTCCACATGAAGCTTCATATTCACCTATCAAAGTCAGTCCGATAAATGTTAGGTTATAAAGAGAGTGCCAGACCCTTCTCGTACACTCATCCGTAAAAACTGCATCCAATCAACTTGCTGCCTTGTCCATTATATATATATATATATATATATATATATATATATATATATATATATATATATATATATATATATATATAAAAGAACAGTAATGAAGTGTACCATATCAGAGGAAGTGGTGGTAAGTGGTGGTCAAGTGGTCCAAAGGGAAGAGGTTGTGTAGATCAAATATTCATTCTTAGATCTTTAGTGGAAAAGTTTCTAGAGAAGGGAAAGAAGTTGTTTGCGGCTTTCATGGATTTGGAGAAACCATATGACAGGGTGGATAGACAAGGATTGTGGAAAGTATTAAGAATATATGGAGTAGATGGGAAGTTGTTGAATGCTGTGAAGAGTATGTATGATGGTGCTAAGGCTGCAGAGCGTGTGGATGGTGAACTAAGTGAATTTTTCTCTTTGAAGGTTGGGTTGAAACAGGGATGTGTCATGTCTCCATGGTTGTTCAATCTGTACATGGATGGGGTAATAAAAGAGGTACAAGGTAGGGTAGTGGATGTTGGAGTGGCCCTGGTGAGAGAGGATAGTGTTTGGAAACTCCCTGTATTGTTGTTTGCAGATGATACTGTGTTGTTGAGTGAAGACGAAGGAGAGCTGCAAGGCTTGGTGGATGAGTTTGGGAAAGTGTGTAAGAAACGGAATCTAAAGGTGAATGTAGGGAAGACTAAAATGATGGTCTTTGAGAGAGGTGAAGTCAATGAATGTACAGCAAGGTTGGATGGTGAGGAATTGGAAAATGTGAGTACCTTTAAGTACTTGGGTAGTGTGATGGTAAGGATGGAAGTTTGGAGGGTGAAGTGCTTGAAAGGGTACAGCAGGGAAGAAAGGTTGCTGGTTCTTTGAAAGCAGTGATAAGAAACAGGAAAGTGAGCATGGAAGTGAAAAAGTTACTGCATGACAGTATTGTGATACCAACTCTAACGTATGGAAGTGAAGCTTGGACGTTGTTGGAAGGACACAAGTCAAAAGTGAGAGTAATGGAAATGAGTTATTTAAGAGGAGACTGTGAAGTCACATGGAGAGACAGGCTGACGAATGAGGATATAAAGGAGCGTTGTGGTGTGGATGTGGATGTAATAGGAAGCGTTATGAGGAACACACTGAGGTGGTTTGGCCATGTGAAGAGGATGGAGGGTGAGAGACTGACGAAGAGAGTGTATGTGAGTGAGGTGGAGGGGGGGAGAGGGAGGGGGAGGCCGAGGATGAGATGGAGGGATGGGGTGGAGAGGTATATGAGAGAGGGGGGGGTGAGTTGGGAGCAGGGCAGTGAAATGGGGGACAGGGCGACGTGAAGGCGATTTGTTTGTGGCCACCTCAAACGGGATTGAGGCGTCTGGCAATATATATATATATATATATATATATATATATATATATATATATATATATATATATATATATATATATATATATATATACAGTATATCGGCATGTAGTGTTTACCATATTTCACATGGCTATTCTTGGGATAAGTGTGAGTAACAAGTGTGGCATCAGCATGGATCAAATTCGTAACTATTATTGAGCTACATTCATTGATGGTATTATGAGTGATTTATGAATTATGAGTGAAACCTTTTTTGTCGATAAGGTCATCATTAACTGTTTCACCAGGATGAATGAGAGGTGAAACCATGCTGATTTATCATCATAATCTTAATGTTCATCCAGTAATAAATATATAAATAAATAAAGTTTCCAATGTGGCAGTATAAGGGTAAGTGTAGCAAGACGCCTGCACACTGCCACATGGCACTGTTGCTATATCTGGCACTGCGACGCTACTCCCTAAGCCCTACTTCCCACCTCCCTCCCACCCTACGCACGTGGGTCCCTCATTACGCACCAAACCGATTCATCAAACACACTCACATTTCCCCGGAACCAGAGTCTCTCCTCACCCACTTCCAAAGAACGTATTCGCATTGGCATGGTATAATTCGCAGCATCTCGATTTATTTCCTACCCCACACCTTATTACCCTCTTATGTTACTGATGCAATGACCTAGGTTAATGTAACATATAAATAACATGCAAGCCAATTTCGAAATACGAGGTAGGCATAGAAAATCCCCAAGAATGAAGTGCCAAAAAATCTAAGCGAATATGTGAAAGATACTGGTGCACGTGAAGCATTGAAATAAGAGCAAACACATCTTCTTAAGACTGTTACAGAACTGTCCGATTGCTTCAGATGTCTATTGCAACCTCACACAAGATCATGGTCCACTTTAGGCGCTTTGATTTCTTTTTGTTGAGACACATCAAAATCTTTTGCTCCGTAATCTGCCAAAACAACTTGCAGGTATATTTTCTCCAGGCATGCTCAGTTACGGGTTCTCTTTATGACAACAGAGTATTTTGCTCTCTAATAAAAGGTTTCTATTACCTTCCATTCGATCATCTTACTCCTCAGTTCCTATCTCTTTCAGTTCTTTTGTCTTGTTCGTCAATGCTCATCTCTTCCTCCTATTCTTTCATCTTGTTCCTCAGTTCCCATCTCTTCCATCCATCCATCCACCATCCTATCCTACGATGCCCCATGAGGAGCGTAGGAGCCCGGGGCAAGGCAGTTGGTTCTGACATTTAAGATGAGAGTGACCAGCCTCATTCATCCCAGAGTGGCATTACGTGAGCAATAAACCCCAACCATCCCTTGGATATAAACCTTCACCGGCTCAATCCGATTGGAGCACAATAATTACCCACTAAACCACCAGGCGCCAAAATTTGGTTATATGGTTACTACCCAGCGTAGTAAATGATTTCCTGGTGTACAGGAAACCATTTGGCTTGTCACTCAGTGTAGAGTCACCCACAGGCAGAAGGAAGAGGAAAGAATGAAGGAAAGAAAGACAGAAGAAGGAGTGCTCATTCTCTTATTTTGCTCCTCAGCTCCAATCCCTCTCCATTTTATCATTTTGCTCATCAGTTTCCATCTTTCCCATTTTTTCATCTTGCTCATCAGTTCCCATCATTCACTAATAAAACATTTAAGACTGTTCCCAGGCTCCCTGTCTCTTCCCCGCCTCCTTGTGCTGAAGTGGCTCTCAGTGCAGCCTCCCAGCACCTGATAAAGCTGTGCCCCTCCCCTCCGTTCCACCCTCCTCAGTCCCACCCACCTGCCCCTCGCCTCTTGACACTCCCACACCGCCAGCCACTACTGCTGCTTAAGTGCCTGGCACCAAGAGTGGTAGCACAAATTACACACACACACACACACACACACACACACACACATACACACTAAATAAATACAAGTATGTACCTGCGTACTGGTAATACATCAGTGCTTCCCAGACTGCACTTTGAGAGCAGTTTACTTCGATACATATGACATGCAAATAGTAAAACAGTATAAGGTGCGGCGCGTACCGAAGGAGAGTAAAGGAGGGAAGCTTTTTTCAGGATGGGACGATAATACTGCGCTCGCCTACAAGAAAGGACCGAGAATTTTGTTGCTTTAAATGGAGAGAGAAGTGGCTCATTTTTCTCTGGGAATACTGATGAAGGTTCCTTTTCTTATTTCTACTCATCCAGTTCATAATAATGGGATTAGGGTTTAGGTAATAATGATGATAATGATGATATAACAGGCAAACAGGAATATCCTGTACAGAACGTCAGTTACTGCAGCTGTATTTTGTTATTTTTGTTTACATGTTGGTATAGCAGCCTAGGGCGAGTCTTTTTTAAATCAAATAATCGCGGACGGATAGTAGCATGAGCCATTTGTAGATATCTGTACTGGGATGTCGTTGATCGGCACTGAAGAGTTATGACGTCTATTCGTATGTGGAAGGCAAGTGTGTGTGTGTGTGTGTGTGTGTGTGTGTGTGTGTGTGTGTGTGTGTGTGTGTGTGTGTGTGTGTGTGTGTGTGTGTGTGTGTGTGTGTGTGTGTGTGTGTGTGTGTGTGTGTGTGTGTGTGTGTGTGTGTGTGTGTGTGTGTGTGTGTGTGTGTGTGTGTGTGTGTGTGTGTGTGTGTGTGTGTGTGTGTGTGTGTGTGTGTGTGTGTGTGTGTGTGTGTGTGTGTGTGTGTGTGTGTGTGTGTGTGTGTGTGTGTGTGTGTGTGTGTGTGTGTGTGTGTGTGTGTGTGTGTGTGTGTGTGTGTGTGTGTGTGTGTGTGTGTGTGTGTGTGTGTGTGTGTGTGTGTGTGTGTGTGTGTGTGTGTGTGTGTGTGTGTGTGTGTGTGTGTGTGTGTGTGTGTGTGTGTGTGTGTGTGTGTGTGTGTGTGTGTGTGTGTGTGTGTGTGTGTGTGTGTGTGTGTGTGTGTGTGTGTGTGTGTGTGTGTGTGTGTGTGTGTGTGTGTGTGTGTGTGTGTGTGTGTGTGTGTGTGTGTGTGTGTGTGTGTGTGTGTGTGTGTGTGTGTGTGTGTGTGTGTGTGTTCTAAACGCCGTGAATCCTGAGACATGTTATAGTTTATTCTTGCCATCTCTAGACGATAATATTCTCTTTAAAACACTTCTCGAACTGGAAAACCCTTCACTATCTCAGGGAAAAATCTTCTTTCTGTTGCTGCTGTAAAAAAAAAAAAAAAAAAAGTCATCAGACTAAAGGGGTTAACACCAATGATATCCACACATGCAGTCAACCTGGACCTCCTGAGAAACTACTTTTATTTTTGTAAATTCCTAATGAACAACGGCACATGCGAAAATTTTCTTAATGTCATCTGTTATTTTCCTCTAACGATGGTACAACGACCATGGACTGGAGGGATGGCCCCTTCAATCCGAGGAAGTATTTTTCATTTTATTCAAGCTTCCACACGACGATTTAATTGAACTTAGGGAGAACCTGTATATCTTATGAGTTTTATAAAGGCTATATCTAACATCTGTTTGAAACACTTCCCCCTAACAAAGATTAAGTCTTTGGGTAGCATAACGATTTTAATAAAGAAAACATCACCGGATTGGAGATGTAAAGACGCCAATCATGTTAAAATTACTGGAAAACTACTACCAGTGTTAGCAAATCTTACTGGTTCTCCCAGTGAGGACAAAAGAAATGACATGCCTATAGATCTACACAAGGGTCATCAATGCACATATTCCGTATATGCTCAGTCTTTCCTAGAAATACAGTACGCAACCATCGAATTTACATCCAGGTAATCAACTGCACTGCTGGTTAACATTAACAAAAGAGAATCAACTTCGTCCAACAGGTTGACCAGCCCAAAAACCGAAATCAAGATTTGCCAGTTGCAAGCAGGTTAGTATACATTCGGGTAAATCGTTCTGATTTCCGGAATGCACCTCTTCCGTGGAGCCGGTGGTGCAGTGGTAGCATTTCCAGCTCGCAGCTAGAGGACCTCGTGTTCGATTCTCGGGCGGGTCAGACTGCTGGACAAAGAGTGTTTTCCAAGTGTTCCTATTCACTCAAAATAACACTAGCGACCTGTTCGATAGTTCCATTTCACTTTCTAGAAGACTGAAACTTGGAAGCATTTAAATGTCTGCATTAATGATCCTCCCGTGGTCGATAGGCAATAATTCTAAGCCTACAGTACTTTTGCCTATCTAAGCATGTGGAAAACTCCCTTCGTTTTTACTCGTACATCAAATGGCACCA
>NC_137060.1:9872573-9907573 GCF_032717465.1 Coenobita brevimanus
AGAAGGATGGGAAGGGAGAGGGGGAATGAAGTAGAGAATATGGAAGGATAGAGAGAAAGAAAAGAAGAGACTGAAATAAGGAGCGTGTGTGTGTGTGTGTGTGTGTGTGTGTGTGTGTGTGTGTGTGTGTGTGTGTGTATAAGAGAGAGAGAGAGAGAGAGAGAGAGAGAGAAGGGGTGGGTGGGTACGGTACGCAGTGAGAGAGCTACGGAAGGTGAGAGTAAGGTATCTTTAGCTGAGTAGGAAAATAGAGAAAGTAAGCAAGAGACAGGTAAACACATAGAAAAGTTGATAAAGACTTGGTGGAAAATTAAGACAGAGAAACACACAGACAGGTAAACAGACAAATAGAAAGAGAGTTAGACAGATTGGTGCACAGACTAACAGATAAAAAGACAGACAAATGAATGGACAGGATTGGTTGATAAGTATATAGAAGAATGAAAGAGAAAAGGAAATAAATAAGGCAGAGACAGTAGGGAGTGAAGAACAGAGAAACAAAAGTACTGAAAAAAAAAAATGGAAGGGGAGGACAGGAGGAAAATGAGTGAAGATCCTAAGGAGATGAAAAAAAAAAAGAGAGAGAAGATGAGTAAGAGAAGATTGGAGAGAAGAGGAAAGATTAAATGAAGATGAGAGAGAAAAGGGCAGTAAGGACAGACAGGCGAGAAATAGTGAGGGAAAGAAGTAGTGTGAAGGGAGATGAGGAAAAATAATAGAGATAGAGGGAGGGAGGGAGGAGACAGTATGAAAAAAGGTAGAGACAGAGGGAGGAAACACTGAAGGAATGAGGAGGGAAGGCAGAGAACTGGAGAGAGAGAGAGAGAGAGAGAGAGAGAGAGAGAGAGAGAGAGAGAGAGAGAGAGAGAGAGAGAGAGAGAGTGTGTAATAACAGAAGAAAGGAGGATGAAAACAAGAAAAATGGAGAGAAAACAGAGGACTAGGAGACATGCTTTCTTCCTTCAAACCAAAATGTTGCCCGTTAGCTGAATAAAATCGTCTCTCGATAGCAAGTGTTAAAATTACAATGTCCGCTAAGACTAGAGAGAGAGAGAGAGAGAGAGAGAGAGAGAGAGAGAGAGAAACGCCAACTTGGGCTGTATTTCTTTCCACTCCAGTGATTTTGACCTCTGACCCATGACCTTCATAGTAAAGCCTGACCTTGATATTGTCAATAGATGGCAACTAACAAAAAAAAAAAAAAAAAAAAGAAGATATTTCTAGGTCAAGGCTTTAAAATGCTACAAGTCTTAAACACACACACACACACACACACACACACACACACACACACACACACACACACACACACACACACACACACACACACACACACACACACACACACACACACACACTTGGGGTAAAAAAACACAAAATTGAAGAGAATCGTCATTGTCTAGAAGTGGTTGGAAGGCAAGAGTGAGGTGGATGATGATGATGATGATGATGATGATGATGATGATGAAAAGTAAAGAAGGAAAGGGAAGCAGATGAAGAAGGCGAATGTGAAGGGAAAGGAGAATAAGAAGGATGACGTGGAGGAGGAAGAGAGAGAGGAGGAGAAGAAAGAGAAATAGAAAGAGGGGAGAGAGAGAGAGAGAGAGAGAGAGAGACAGACAGACAGACAGACAGACAGAAGTGTGTGCGACGGATAGGAAATTAAAGGAGGAGGAGGAGGAGGAGATGAAAAAGAAAGAAAGAAGGAAAAGACGAATGGGAAGGAGGGAGAGATGCGTGCGTGAGGTAGGGAATGAACACGGAAGATGGGGACGGGGGAAGAGGGAGAGGGAGAGACACGGACGGAGGGGGAAAGGGAGGGAGATGGAGGGAGACAAGCAAAAACTCTCTCCCTCCGCCCGTGTCTCAGCCCAGCCTCACCTTTGAACTAGCGGACACCAAACATTCCTCGCCGCTATAAAACTGACACAATAGCATCACAAACATCGCCACTCGCTACCATTTTCTTTAACCCCTTCTACCCCAAGACTTACTCGTTTATTCTTGCTACTTCAAAACGGTCTTATCTAGTTTCGGAAATGCTTCTCTTAGTGAAAGCTGTATGTAATCTCTCCAGCTTGTAAAGTCTCTCCTCTGCTGAATCAAATCGTCTGGAGAGAGCAAGAGTAAAACAACAGCGCCATGGAGGTGAAGAGGCTAATCGTGCTAGTCCAAGAAGTCTTTCCTTAGTTGAAAAAAAAAAAAAAAAAATCTAAAGGAAGGAAAAATAAGCATAAGTAAATAAATAAACAACATCCAAAACATAATCCACTCGCTGGCACGTACTACTTAGTATTTTTTACCAGATTACGTCACGAGATTTTACATCCTCTGAGAAATCCCGCGTCACAAAAAGGTTAATTCCTTCATTACGATGACGTACACTCGATCTAAAAAGTTCCTGAAATTTTCCTTCTTAATATTCCGAAACAGCGGATGAAACGTTTGAATATAATATCCAGTAACATTTTATGAAAGTGTATACATGCTGTTTTTATCACTGCAGCATAAAAAAGAAGGAGCTTTATGGAATTTGTCATGCAGTATCCACTTAGAAATATTTATCTGTGCTTATGTAAACAATATAAACCCCAACGTTTCCTGTCCAAATGGAGTTACACAGGATACAAACAAGTCCCAATTCTCAAAACACAAATATCACTGTAACAGCTACCTGACAGTTCAGCGCACTGAGTACCACAGTTTTAGCCACCCAAAAGAATCCCCGAGAAATTTTACAAGCAATTAGACCCCATAATTTTACCGGCAAAGGTACGCTGGCCCAGTAAAGGCTGCCAACACAGCCTCACACAATTAAAAAAAAAAAAAATCTAAGTTGTAAGAGCAATCGCAGGTTGTATAAGCGCCTGATGGTCTGGTGATGACAAGGCACCAACCGGAGTGACGGTCTTGCTTTGCACATCAATTTAAAGCTCATCGAGGCGACCAAATGTTTTTAGAACATATAAAAGTATTTGTGTCGCAGGTTGCTCTTCTGTCCTTACTTATTCTGGATACGGTAGTCTAGCCTCAGGGCCCTACATCTCGAAGCTGATAATGTGAATTTATTACCGTACTGGGCTTTCGTCATCATCATCATCATCATCATCATCATCATCATCGTGACCTTTACTCACACAAAGATGAGGTGAGGTAGGATCCAAAATGCAAGGAAAGGGAAAGCACGAGAATGACAACTCAGTAAATGAGTCAAACATACTCTTAACTTTGAAGCCCCTGAAATTCAGACTCTACTCACAGTCGTAGCCATCTACATATTCTTTTTCATTATTATTATTTTTCTCAATACATACACTTCATATTATACCTGCCAGACAGACTCAGTCGGTGTTACAGAGTGAAGATTGGTGTCAGACAGCTGAAACTGGTGCAAAGTGGAATTCTGTGTCAGAGTGAAAAATTGTGTCAGAGTGGAAACTGGTATCAATGTGTCGCAACTGATAAGAGCTAAAATTGGTGTCAGAGAGTGGAAATTGGCTACAGCGAAAATTGGTGTCAGAGTGGAAACTGGTGAAAGAGTCGAAATTTGTGTCAGAGTGTTGGTGGATGGTGTCAGACTGGGAAATTGTATTACAGAAGAAACTAGAGCCACGGATTGAAAATTGGTGTTACAGACTGGAAACTGGTATCAGAGTTGTACTGGTGTTAGAACAGCATTGGTTTCACAGTGGAAAGTAGAGTCAAACAGTGGAAATTGGTGCCAGAAACTGAACATTGGCGTTACAGTGGAAATTAGTGATAGAGTGGAAATTGGTATCAGAGACTGGTAACTTGTATCAGAGAGTGGAAATTAGAATCAAGAGAATGGAAATTGGTGTCAGAGAGTGGAATTTGGTGACAAGAGTCGAAATGTAGTATCAGAGTGTTGAAAATAGTGCCAGAGAGTAGAAATGGGTGTCATAGTGGACTGTTTATGCAAAGACTGGAAATATAATGTCACCGTCATGATAATAAAAAGTCTTACCATCCAGTCAAGCACCACGTGAACATGAAAGGCGCACGGATCCAAAACCTCCGTGTAAATCTATGTTCTAACCAACTCCCCTTTATAGAATAAAAACTGAAATCTCAGCTCCACACAAAGTGCCTTGAAACACCGGTACTGTACTGTATATCTCCCCCTTCCATTTTTTTTTTTTTTTTAGCAGTACATTACGCCACACAAACATATACTGTAGCTATTAGGACAAGTGGCCACCACATCTTTCACATTCCTTAGCCTTCTTCTCCTGAAATTCATCCCACAGAAAGTACCATTCCTAGAGAGATACAAATTCATTTTGTTAGACTACGGTGTGGCCACCACATTGAACTACTTTATTACCAACACAATACACAGATCACAAATAATACACTCTGCCCTCGTTGTTGTGACGCCTCTTATATAATACACTTGCACACCTTAGTACACTTCACTCCCACCACACAGACAATGTTTGACTGTAATCCCGGCAAAAATTCTCTGGTGGCCCCCAGCTGGAGAAGCCTAATGACTACATTCATCAGGTCCATGTCCAAAACAAAGGCGACCACGACAACAGCTCCTTGTAGTGAGGTGCAGTAACGATGCCTTCATATTTCCTTAATGTGTTTGAGTCTCCATCATCATCGTTGTCATTATCAACACCGTCATCACCATCTCCCCGACTCATTCAGCAAGCGCCTTCCTGGAGCCAGTCTCTCTGTCTGTATCCAGTTCCTACATCATTATCATCATCATCATCGTAATCTCCCTGCATTATTCACCATCCTGCCTTACTTGCCAAATTCTTTAATAGCGTCTGGTTGCCTCTATCCTGTCGCCTTCCTGCTTCCGTGTTTGATTCTTTGCTTTATTTTCCTTCACTTTACCACCTAATTCTATTTCCTTATCTTTCCTCCACTTAAGCAATTCTCTTCTATCACTACTTTACTCTCTCTTAGCTCATTCACTTCCTTACCCTAAAGTAACTTCCTTTTCATTCCCTTTCTGTTCCAACACTTCTGCTTCATTTTAGCACCCTATAATGACTCTTCCATCATCACTTTCTGTGTTCTAACTTAACTCCTTTATCACATTCACTTAATTCTCCTCTCTCCCTAAAACTCAAACTAGTTTTCTGCCATCAGTTCCGCGCTCTAAATTTTTCTCATTTCCTCCCTCTGATGTGACTCCCTTCCCTGACTTCCGTTCTTCGAATTAACCTTTCTTTCGCTTCCTCATAAACATAACTCCACTATCTCGTTTTATAATTCTAATTCCAATCCATCATTAATCTGTATGCTCAAATATTACTTCTTGTACCTCGCGTTCTCACTTTAACCTAACTCCTTTCTCTCACTTTCTTACCCTGCGCTAACTATCTACCATCAGTTCTACATTCTGATTTTATTACTTTCTCATTTCCTTGTTCTACTTTACCTCCTTTCGTTCCCTCATCTTTTGCTAACTCATCCCCCTTTCTAAGTTACAGTGTAATTGTCCCCCTACCTCACTCTGACTCACCTGAATTTCTCACCCCTCCATAATTTCGGCTTTCACTTCTTTTCATCCTTTAAGTTACATCGTCATTCTTAACACACTAAATCTAACTTCCCCCTTCCCTCTACTTGTTTCTTTTGCCCTGTCACTCATTTTTTATAGGCTTTATTCCCCTCAGTACCTGACCAAAATCTTTCTTTACAGTCTTCCTCTCTCTCTCTCTCTCTCTCTCTCTCTCTCTCTCTCTCTCTGACTCCTACTCTAAAGTGCTTCTCAAAGACTTATATACGCTGAGAGAGAGAGAGAGAGAGAGAGAGAGAGAGAGAGAGAGAGAGAGAGAGAGAGAGAGAGAGAGAATTACAAAATGTCGCAATTATTCAGCCATTCACGCACACACACACACAGACGCGCGCGCGCGCGCACGCACACACACACACACACACACACACACACACACACACACACACACACACACACACACAGATACTATAAGTGTTCTGATAATAGTGAAGTGGTTGGGAGTGTGTTTGAGAATAGGTTTAATCATTTTTGTAGTGTGTGTGTGTGTGTGTGTGTGTGTGTGTGTGTGTGTGTGTGCGTAAAACAGTTCATCGACCCTTTACGTCTGTTTCCGTTTTAATTGTAGTTTTTCTTCACTTATCAAAATTACTATCGGAACTGGCACAACCCTATAATAAACAAACAACTTTAATTTATTACAGGTGGCAATTAATGGTGCGGGTCTTTGTCCAACAAGATCAGCGCCAACCTCTCTGACAGACACACCACTTTTCCCTCCCTCCCTCATGCTCTGCGGTTGAGGTACATAGGTATTTTATTCAGTCTAACAGCAAAAGATTTTATTCGGCCGAAGAGAATCCTAGCAATCTCATGTCACTTTTCCCCTGTAACTGGTGAACCTGGAAATTAACTTTCGTGAACATCAGACTGTTTTGTTCAGTTGAGAGAATCCCTAGCAATGAAAAGGTTAATGATCAGACTGACACAACTTTAGAAAGAAAATCTGGAAAGACGACGTCAGTCTACAACACAAGGTACATTGTACGCTGTCGTACAAGGATAGTTTGAACGAAACGCCGAGAACTCGGGCCACGAGCAGTCGACGCGAAGCGTCGCTTGGTATGCCTACGCCAAGCCTTGCGCACATACTCGCCATGCAACCTTTGACAGGGTTCATTGTGGGTTGAACTGAGACTGAAGCTAAACAAAGTCGACCCCATACGGCCATGACCTTTGACCCCTTAATCTTGCTGGCCTAATCATTCATCGTCTCTTCATAATGTATCACTGACAAAAATTTGGTCGAAATCCATTTAGGGATTCAGGAATGATCGTGCCCACACCCATGTTACCTTGACCTTTGACCTAATGGCCTTGTTGACCTAATTAATTCATCGTCCCTTTATACTGTATCACTCACAAAAGCTTGGTCGAAATTCGTCAAGGGGCTCAGGAGATATCGCGCCTGCAAAGATAAAGTAAGTCGCCCCCATATTACCTTGATCTAGCTGACCTAATCAGTTCAGCATCTCAGCATCACTGACAAAGTTCAGTGGAAATCCGTTAAAGGATTCAGGAGATATCGTGCCCAGAAAAGTGTTACGAACGCACGCACTCACCAACGCACGCACGCACCAACGCACGCACGCACCAACGCACGCACGCTCGGGCGGCCAGACCAGCCACTTAATGTCTCCTCCACCATTGGTGGGCGGAAGCATAAAGATGTACGAGTTACTTACCTGCACTATCACAAGCAAAAGATTGTCAACAGTTCCCTGCCAGGATTTTGTTCTGCCTTCCAAAATTCTCATTCCCCCCCGAATGTCACGGAGTTTCCTTTCTTTTTATGCGGTTATGTTGTGTGTTTCATTAGCTGCCACAAGTGTCGATCAAGCTTGCTTGTGATAGTGCAGTACATAAAAGTGTCCGGACGCCCTGACCACCCAGTACCATATATACTTCAGGACAACAGGCAGGACAGACCATTTTAATTCATACTAAAACATCTATTGAAAAATATGAATGGAGTGGGGAAGTGTTGGTAACCAGAGTAACACATCATGAAAAATGATTGTCACAGTCTCTAAAAAGAAAGATAATTCAACGTGTCCTCTCAGTTCTAACTTGTGGACACTAAACCCAGAGTTTACGGAAGCCATTGCAAGAGACAGCAAAGTTATGTGATGCGGGAGGAATGGAAAAGACAGCAATAACCACCTCAGTACCATGACAGCCAAGGCTTTTTTATATCATCTTTTTGCTGCCAACCGACTGTACTAAGCTTGGGGAACCTAATGTATTTGACTCCATCTCCACACAGTAGACTAACCTCAACAGACGAAAGTCGAAAATAAACCACCACAGTTTATAAGCAGATGTGGATGTGCGCAGGTCACGCCCTTCCCAGAACCGATAACAACTGCGTACACTTTAACTTGATCTAAAACTACCACCTCTCCACCTTGAATGGTGAGCTGTAGCAAGAGGTTAATTTGAAAATGGCACTAGTCACGAAGAAGTGCTACGGAAAACATGCAGAGCCGTAGTAGTAATGTTCTGCAATGAGTTACGGGAAATACACTGCTAAAGATGAAAATATCCACGAAGCAATGGTAAAAGAGCCATTGGATAACAGCAACAACCTACAGTGCAGACAACGTGAGAGGACGAAGTAGGTAGCGAAGCAGGGGGGTTGTTATTATATTTGTTGGTATGACCCCAGGCTCATCTGAACGTGATCCTGGTTGACTGCAGCGTAAAGTCAGTTCAGCATCATTACACCATCCTCCTTTCAAGAGATAGGGAGCTGAGGGACGTTTGTATATCCACAGTTATGTAGGTGCCATCTCATATAGGTGTCTCTCTACATCGCCAACGAAGGGGTAAAATCTGTAAATATGGTAGACTGGGGTGAAAAAGACTAAAATATAAGTCAGGGAGAAAAAGTTGTGGAAAAAATGTATGTATATAGTGTGATGATGATGATTAAGATGATGATGGTGATGATGATGATGATGATCGTCTTAGTATGTGTGTGTGTGTGTGTGTGTGTGTGTGTGTGTGTGTGTGTAGAGTGCAAGTACCTCTCCTTCTTGCCTGTCTAGGCTGTGTGCCAGTGTGTGTAAAAACCGTCCCTACGCCACCACTCCCACACGCACTGTCTGTGTGTGTGTGTGGCAGATTGGTGTGCGGGGTTAATAATAGATGTGACCGGATTATGAGCATCTACTGTATGTGTTGTTTACAGTTTAGGTGTTTATATGTACAGATATACGTATTATAACACACTTATGATCCTATTGGATATACACTTATTCGACTCTGTATGTAGAAATACCTAACGCTTATAGCCTGCAAAACTTTTCTTTTTCAATGGAATTCGAACCAAAATAGAAAACTAGACTTAAGTCGATCTTTTCGAGATACCTGGATATATTAATTTTAAAAAGTTGGAGGTCATAGGCACTAGGCAATGGGAACGAAAAACTATGAAAAGTTTCAGAGATTACTAGTTGCGTTTATGAAAGACTGACAATATCCGCTTACTCTTGCATTTGAGAGCTAAACAGAAAAGGGGTGAGAGTGTGTAACTAGACTGATGGTGAGTGCCCTCCATGATGCGGAAGGAATACACTCAGGAAGTATAAAAAAAAAAAAAAAAAAAAAAAAATGACCGGCGTAGTAACGATAGAAAAGAAAGATGTAACTCTTCGATGTTGAGAAGAGGCTAAAGGGAGTCAGTGAAAGCTGAGATGGAAAGTCTCTGACTCTGTCACGGGGGGATGTCAAATTTAAAATAAAAAACTAATATATGTATATAATCAGTAAACACAGAGTGAATCGACTTGTGAAATCAGTTAGTAAGTTTTACTTTAATCTGGCTTACTTCGCCGATTCTCTAACGATGAGAATTTTATAAACTTCCTCAACAGTACACAGCGGAGACTAATCACTCACGAATGCTGTAATGTTAGTACTGTTGGTCTCTTGAGAAAGTATGATCCTTACCCACTGACAATCAATAAATAATAATAATAATAATAGACAAGTTCTTGCTGATGCTTAACTCCTAGTTGGCACAACGGATTTGAGAATTAATACAAAAGAACTGGCCTAAATACCAGTTGTGTTTAATATAGAAGTTTGTGCAAACTGGGGTAAGCAAATTTTAAAAAGCACAATATGGAGAAATCAAACACAGTTCTAGTTTTACATTAAGCTCAAAGAAAAGAACTGTAAATTTATTAACTACAGTGAAATAAATTTATGTTATATGAATTTCAAAAATGAATTCAAGAGTGGAATTGACTGTCACAGGAGGACTAGTGAATTCAAATATCAAAAGAAATACACTCACTCACTCATTCAAAGAGTTAATCAGACTTAAGCCTAGGAAAACGAACGCAAATACTGGTCAGTGGAGGGAACGGAGCTGAAGCTACACAAGACTGGGCGTCTCTGCTACGGCAAGCGCTGCTCGCTGCTAAAAGTCCACTACGCCGATCACCGACTCGGTGGGGAGATGCGGCGATCGCTGTACAATGGGGACGCTGCTCTCAACGTTGGGCACAACGTCTATGTAACCAAGCTGGGTATGGGAGTGAGAGATGGTCATGTTCACCGGATGTGGGTGTGGCCTAACTTCAATGGTCAACGGAGGCAGGGCGAGTGATATACACACGCAATAAAATCACTTAGTGGAGCACTAATGTCATGCATAAGAACAGTCACTTTTGAAGCAGCGACGAATGTTCTGAAAAAACTATCCCGATCAAATACATACAGGGACGATTCAACTGAGTGATAAACAGTGAGTTTTCCACTAAAGTTCGTGGTTTCCCACCAAGGTACGATGTCACAAAATTTGTATAAATACACAATAGCGCGAATTCGTGACAGACTCTACCCTGTTTTGATGTAATGTGGGTGATGAGCTCCACCTCGCGAGAGAGAGAGAGAGAGAGAGAGAGAGAGAACCTTACTCCACACCTGGGGGAATAAGATCCCTATATAAACTCAGTGACGGAGTAGGGTTACAGGGTGCACGGAATTGGCCTAGTACACCTAACCTCTGAAAAGCTGTTTTTGTTATAGAAGTACTGTGATCTTTCCAAAACTGGTTGCAAGAAGGGGAGACTCCAAAAATATTAGGACAATATTAAGGATTGAATTCTGTGTGCTGAAGAAGAGATGAGTCATGTGGAAGATGTATCAAGGTGAGAGATCAGGAAATTGGGGTTTTGTGGTATTAAACATGTTTCTTCTGACCCTGGAGTAGGTTGAGACAAATCAGAAGGCTGTTGTATCAAAGTCTCATCCCATAATTCTTGTAGTGACTGTCGGGATGAAGAAAGTAGTGGCAGTCAAGAACTACTATATATGAACATCAGAGGTACACATACTGATTCAGCAGTGTATCACCTCCAACCACGGAACTGTATATCATATTAGGTTTCACCACCTACTAACACTACCACCGATTAAAAAAAAAAAAAATCACCCTCCCCAAACCACAATGTCTTAACTGTATTTCCCCCTCCTCGACCCAGCTCTACACTGCAAGTTTCACAAATTTATCTACTACAATCATCTAAAACCGACATCCAAACAATATCCTCATGAACCCCAACCACACAATCATCCCACTAAAAATGCCCTTCCCAAAAAGACACAAATACACCAAGTCAGACTACGATGTGTCCATCTCTCTTGCCTGTTTTAGTATCAACACAAAAATATACATCTCCCAAATATTTACCACGCCCGTGAAATCAGAACACACACTCCCCATGTACATGACCTCCATAACATACATAATCCTTAAACACCTCTGGGAGCGTTTGGTTAAAAGGCTGCTTCCTGCAGTCCGTTGGGTTCATGTGCAGATGAACTACAAGACAAATAATGTCTTTAGTCCCAAAGCCTGGAATCAAGAGATGAAGTCATAGCGACCCAGTCTCGTCCTATTTATACTATGCAAACAATACTTTTTTTTTTTTTTTTGTGCGTGTGCCCAACTCCGAGTACAGGCGGGCCGTTCCCCGAAACTCAGCAGCCCTGACACGTGGCACACACCTTAAGATATCACAGCTTCAGAGCGAATATTCACCGTAATTATTCAGTTCATGATAGTTTTATCTCATTAAAGACCAGCATGTTTTATAGCCAGTGTCGGTGCCTTGTGTGGAAGATCAGTATAGTCTACAGTATAGAATTAAATTAAATGATCCCTAGTCCTACCTGGGATCCATTTCGAGTCCTTTCAGGAAGCAGGTCATCTCCCTGCTCACTTGACCACCACCACCACCTCCCCTGCAGTGCATAATACTTCATATCTCACCATTCATCACCATTTTCAGTTCCCTTTCTAATGATTCTTGTTTTGTTCCTTCTTATGTCATATCATCCATACATTAAAAACATAAAATATATCACCATCAGCAGTATCATGGCCTTCATTCCAACTAAAGCTGTGGTGAGGTAGGATTCAGACATAAAGAAAGAGAAAGCATAAAAGTGGGAGGACTATTAGCAGCATGCCTAGTAAAATAACCCACACAGTCATTTACAGGTCATTCCCTCCCCCTGAACCCTGGCTCCAAGTCACAGGTCTAACCATCTGCACATTAAACAAATTATCCTTATAGTGGTGTTTTTACATATATCTACCTGATTGTCGGTCCACTTGCTATCAGGTAATAACACTGCTGGGAACTTTATTGAATCCGCTTGGACTAAAACTGCCGTCTGTCTGTCTTGAATGATGAATTGTAGTACGAGATAAACACAAGCATACAGTGCTAGTCATGAAGAAGTGCTCCGGAAAGGATGTAGAACCCTAGTATTGTTTTATTCTTACACTAAACTACCAGAATGAACTTGCAAAAGATCGGAAATACTCGCCTACTTAATGTGAATGAAGAACAGGTTAAAAAAAAAAAAAAAGTCATTTGGTTTACGGGAGCGAAATGCTTGCGTGAATGAAGTGGGACTTGGATCTGGTTGGGTCTTTATTCTCTCAAGATTCTGTGGCTTATATTCTCGTTGGATAAGGAAGCTCCCAAGCTCCTCTTCCTTAGCGATTTATCTTTGTATATGGGTGATTAATATTCTTTTGTTCGTTATTTACGCAGTGTATGGAGCTACCGGAAGAATTTATGTAACACAGAAGAGGAGAGTGTGATAAACAAAATAAATCGCTTAGGAAAAGGTGATAGGGAGGTTACACTATAAGAATACGGACCTTTGACTCCGTGTCTGGTGAGTAAAATCGTCTGTCATTAGCT
This sequence comes from Coenobita brevimanus, assembly GCF_032717465.1. Classification (NCBI taxonomy): domain Eukaryota; kingdom Metazoa; phylum Arthropoda; class Malacostraca; order Decapoda; family Coenobitidae; genus Coenobita; species Coenobita brevimanus. Next base: position 9,885,366 of record NC_137060.1, read on the forward strand.
GGATCACAATACTAGAGTTTTCCCAAGGGAAGGGAGCTACCGATATCAGCATAAACATTCCAAGGTTCCTATGACTAACTCAGCTAAATAAAATCGTCTGACGTTAGCTGGAGCATAGTACTAGAGCTGCCCATACCACGAGAGAGTCAGTGGCAAAAGTGTGGCCACTCGGGGTCCGCCACTCACTTTCAGCCGAATACGTCTGGCTTTAGCAGGAATGAAATACTAGAGTAGTTCCAACCATGTGAGGGTTAATGACTGCTGTTTTGTATCTGTGTATCACATGATGAAAACAAACATGAGGAGCAACAAGTGTCAAGTCGCCCACGTCATCCTGTGAGAAGTTTACGTAGCGAGCTGGATGGATAAACAAACAGGGGGTGATGTCACTGACGTCACCTTTTTACTGTCGCTCCGTCGCCTCCTCCTGCCCACTCCATCACTTACTCAGCTGTTACACTGAAGTAATCTGTCAGTGGCTGAAACTCGGCCTTTTTTGTACCTTTACATTCATTGTGACTGACAAAGACAAAAATTCTCTCTCTCTCTCTCTCTCATATATATATATATATATATATATATATATATATATATATAGATATATATTTATAACTGCTTGGCTGCAAAAATTTAAGGGAGAGAAAATGTCATTATCTTTGTTTCCATAGCGTTACTGAACCCACAATAACGAATTCTGACAAGAAAGAAAAAAGAAAAAGGATTTTAACATAGCACCTTCTGACAATTCCTCGCCGTCGCGTAACGTGCGATCGTCTAAATTTTCTTGCAGTATTTTTCTGAGACTCCCTGGACTTGCCTTTACCTAATACAAAAAGACATTAGGTCGATATCTATTACCGTTCTCATGAAAGAAACGAACTATAGTACAGACAGGCATTTTCTCGTGTCGCGATTTCTGACGATTTCGCGCCGTTGTGACGCGCACGATCGCCAAAATTATTTCATGTATTTTCTGATACTCCCTGAGCTTTCCCCAACCTAAAGCAAAACGAATTAGGTCGATATCTGTCACCGTTTCCATGAAAGAAACGAACAAAAGTACAGACAGACACACACATATACAGCTTGACTATTAATATATACCAGTGCTTGCCCACAAAAATTTTTGGGACTAACTAATAGCCTTTCCATCACAAAATGTTTGCAAACGCAATTGTCTTTGTCTCCATGCAACTACTGAGCCCATAATGACCAGTTCTGACCAAGACGAAAATATGATTTTCGCATATTTTCGCGTGTGGCGATTTCCGACAATATCGTGCTGTCGTGTCGCGCGCGATCACCAAAATTATTATTTGGTATTTTTCTCACACTCCATGCTTACCCTGACCTAATACAAAAAGAATTAGGGTTTTATCTATTACCATTCTCGTGAAAGAAACAAATGCTCAGTGACATTTTCACCTGTCACAATTTCCGACATTTTAGCTCCATCTCATCTCACCCGATCGCCAAAACTTTCGTTTGGTATTTTTCTGACACTCCCTGGACTTACCTCAATTTAATGGAAAAAGAATTAGGTCATTATCAATTACCGTTTTCGTGAAATATACGAATAAACGCACAGATAGACCCACACATACACAGCCTGACTATTATATATATATATATATATATATATATATATATATATATATATATATATATATATTAGACTTGTTAGGCCTGCATCCGTATCCAGATCACTGAATTAAGGTACCATTAAAATACATAGTTCTGGCCACACTAGTTGCTTTGCGGGTTACGATTTGGTGCTTGAGGCCAAGATTATAACCTGCATTTTGGCTAAACTTACAAATCGCACAGCAAACAGGCTAATTCGCTCCTTGTATGACAGACAAGTATAATCAGCTGAGATCACTGTGTGTATGAACAAACCAAATGAATTGGATAAGCAGATGATTATATGACTCGAGGTTTGTGAATAGTGTTTTGCGTACAGACCATGTGAAGCCATGTAATCTTACAGGGATGGAGTCCTAGCCTCAGCTGCTGAATAGAATATATTCACTTCACTCCGATGAAGTAATTTTCGTTTTAGTTTTGGTATATTCAAACTTTTTTTTTTTTTCAATGACTGGGAGAGGCTTTCAAACTTCAGGAGTTAAGTGCAACTTCATTATCCGTTCAGTATTGTTATGAAGGGAGATTTGCCAGTTAGATAGTCTCGTACCTTCGAGACGTTTCTCGTACCGTAAGTTCCTGTACGAGTCATCAGAGTTGCCAGTTGCCTGTTGTTTGTAAGCGTAGGTATTTCATAAGTTAAACATTCATTTATTTTTTGTGCTCTTTTTCTCTATAATGTTTTAAGTGATTGCTTGCTAAATTATGTAATTTAAGTTCGTATTGTTAATGATTTAGTGTTATGTTGTGAGACAACGCTGCATGTTTTGATGTGTCTGAGTTGGCAACTGTTGCTCGTCGAGAGTATACTCGTAATGTGTAGATCAGTCTAGAACAATGCAAGTTTTTATAAGACAGGGTAGAGATTATTACAAGTCTAGTCGGGTTTCAGGTCAGTTTGAGTGAAGTGCAGTCGGTTTTGGTGTAGTGCAGTGTCAGTGTGGTGTTGTAAAGATTGTGTACTTTCGGTACTTGTAAAAACAGTGGCAAAGAGTGACGAGTTACTGAAGTTTGCATATCATTGGTACTTGAGAAAACAGTGAAGTGTAATAACTGTAAAATGTTAAGTATTAAGTGTAATAGCAGTTTGTAAAGTGTGTATAGCTCCAGTGCTTGTGAAAACAGTGAAGTGGAGTTGGAAGGCATTAAGTGGAATTATTTGGAAAATAAAGACAGTGAACTTTAAGGAGCCACTGTTTATTTTCACCTCAGCTGATCTTGTGTACTGCACACCTAAAGGTTGACCATAGGAAGAACAACTTACTGGGCAACGTCCTTCATGTACTGTACTACTGCTGTTAGAGCCTGTGGCAGTGTGGGGTGAGGACGTAACAGTATTACACATCTCTCCTTAGGTAAAATCTTCTGAAGACAACAAGAATTAGTTAAAAAAAAAAATGTCACCGGAATGAATCAGGTGTTTTAGCTTTTGCTTAGTGTTTAATTGATTTGTAAGAACTACAGACACCTGATTAATTATACTACATGAGTCATTGATTTATGAAACTACACGAGGAAGGAAACTCAAAAATTTAATGCTTACGGATGCAGCACATGAATATAATACTAATACGTCTGTGAGAAAATAACATTAGTATTTTCCAGCTTACAGACAACAGAGCGGGGACAAAACTGATTACCTCTCGTTCGCTGCGGTTATACACTTAGGGCATAATCATCAAATTCATCCCTGACGCATCATATCTATGAAAATAATCTAAGGGAAGAGGAACATACCAAACATTTCTTAGTTTCAGAATATCAGCCAGTAGAAAAAAAAAAAAAAAAGAAAGAAAGGAAAAGAAATGAAAGTGAGAATAAGGGAAATATTAGGTAAACTTTTGATCCTGACTGTATCTCGTTAAGGCGGGCAGTAGTGACCATGAATGTAAACAAGATTATGCTATCGTGTTTGTATGCACTCGTCTGTGTTGGCAGTAGGGAAAAATAATCTCGTTCTGGTTTTACAACATTATTTTCATTACTGTTAACAATATGTAAGCTGTGTGAATGCTTTCTTAGCCCCTTTAGTGGTTGAAAGACTCGCTACACAGTCTTTTCTGAGTAATCTGAGGAAAAGACAGTGTAGCTGTTGTTGTGTCAGGTGAGTGGGGGGCCGTGTCCGATATGTGTGATTCTGTGCATGACCGTGAGCGCGTCAGGCATATCAGCACACTGCCTTCGCTACAGCTACGCCGCACACCACAGTACAACACGCTGCATTTACATCACTTTCTTACACTTACTCTATTTTCTGTTTTCTCACTGAGTAACAGGACGACATTTTTAGTTTTTTATTGCTGGTACCAGCTTAGCAGGGCTATCTCGTCATGAAGGAATTATTGGATGATTTATCTATACCCTCCAGGGATAAAAGTAAATTAGGTTGAAGTTATAGAGGCATAAACTTAGCAGTGGGCAATATGTTCGAGTGAACCAGCTTGTTCATGTTTTCATTTTATTTAATGCACCATCCCATTTGCCTGATATAAAAGAACACTTTGTAATGTTTCATTTTAAGTCAAAATATGCATGCTATCAGCTCAGGGGCTTTGGATCATATATTTGACTCAATTTTTACACTCAGCTTCGTGCTATTTAGACCTTCGGAGGTATGTTGGCGAATTTTGAGGAAGCCACTTAACACCGATTACTCTTTCATTAGTTTCCAGACGTTAAACCTAGGTCCGATGTAGCTTTAAAAATTGCAGAGACAACTAAATTTCAGTGCTCAGATTGGCGCTTTTTGGCTCTTTGAGCATGCTGCTGGAAATTTTTGAGAAAAGATGCTTAAATAATATGCATCATTTCTCTATAGGGTTTCCAGCGATCTATGTAGGTCATTTGTAGTTTTAATTGTTTTCAAGGTGACCAAACGAACACAATTTCATGGGTATAACAGAAATTCTGACCACGACTCTTTACTAAAGAACATTTCACCGTAGGTAAGGAGCAAAGGAAAAACATTCATTTCAATTGCCCCATTACCTTCGACACCAAAACACGTTTTTCTAAGGTTCAGTCTTTTGGCAATAGAAAATTAGAAAACGTGGCAATCAATGAAGCACCTTACTTCAGATACCATGGTACAGTAAGACAGGATGGTTTACTTGGAGAATGAGTTCACAGGAGGACGAAAAACAGAATATCAAATTATGGGAATACTGAGAAAGGTATGAAAGTTCCATACATTAGCAATACACGCAAACTTGAAACTGTATTATTCACTAATAAGGTCTGTCATAAGTTATGGTAACGAATTCTGATATGATCATGAATAAATATCCGAATGATTTACAGCATTCGAGAATAAAGCTCTGCGAAGAATGTTAGGAGTAAATTGGCAGGATTGTATTAGAAATATGACTGTAAGGGAGATCATCAAAATTCCGTGCACTGATGACTGACTTATGAGCATAAGGTGGAAATGGTTGGGCCATGTAATGAGAACTTAGTCAGACAGAATAATAAATGGGGCTAGTAAGGCTACAAAATGGACACTCAAATGTACAAAAAGAAAAGGAAGACCAAGACCAACCTGAACAAGAATTCATGAACAACGTCAATGTGGGTTGGAATAACATGTGTTAAAGAGCACAAAGCAGGAATAGTTGGCGCGGGTATATGGAGGTCCTTTACGTCACACAGCGACGGAGGCGGTAACAGGTGACAAGGGAACAATCTTTTGGTGTGTTATGTTTAAACCTGACCTCCATTCTCTCTCTCTCTCTCTCTCTCTCTCTCTCTCTCTCTCTCTCTCTCTATATATATATATATATATAAATACACACACACACACATACATATATATATATATATATATATATATATATATATATATATATATATATATATATATATATAGATAGATAGATAGATAGATAGATAGATCATCATCATCATCAGCCGTTGAGGTCCACTGTAGGACAGGCCTATCCCTAACGAAGCAGGGAGATACAGCCAATGTATCTCTACCCAGTGGCTTAGGCTATCTGATAGAGACCGTACGTAGGGTGAGAAGTGCTTGTAAGTGTAATTGTAGTGCTGTAGTGGCTTTGGATGTGTGTGCAGTCTGTGAACCAAGTGTAATCGGCCCGCGCAAGCCGATTGGGTGCAAGCATACTTTATAGTAAGCAACACTGGTTCAACCACGGCACCCCTTGGGTCCGCCAATGCAGTACGTGGCCGTGTGAACACTCCCAAAATTTATTACCCTAGCGGGGAGCGAATCCTTGTTCACCCGTGTACGAGACCCACACTCTACCACTGTACCACAGAGGCTCCATATATATATATATATATATATATATATATATATATATATATATATATATATATATATATATATATATATATATATATATATAGATATATATATATATATATATATACTGTAATATCATCTGTCACTTCCTTAAAATCTGTTTTCCGATGAATAACAAACTGTGATTCTTTGAATCCGTTCTTTACATCCTTCCGACCTAACTCTTTGTACCTAACCTCGGCATCTTTCTGAAGAAGAAAGAGCATGAAAAACCTGCTGAAATCAAACCTAACCTAAAAGGGAATGCCACATCCTTTGGACCTAGCCTTATCACTTATCGACAAACTTTGGTATCCCTTTCCCATAAATTTGTTATTCTTTTGGACTTATATCATTTGAACACAACCTTGACAAATTTTCATTTTCATTTCGAAAGAAAATTTCCAAGAGTAGGGTGATGACTGAACTCATATCAGTCACTAAAAAACACTCAGCAAGAGCATAACTCAGCCAACGCTAAGAAAATTTATATTGCTGTACATTCTCTTTTCTACTAGGCGAATACTTTTTCCGTCTCACATCGTCAGTTAATTCTATAGTCTTAGCCTGCCCTGTTACACAGTCTGAGAGAACGCAAACCTTAGCCAAAGCCAGTATGATTTATGATTTATTTCTGCATCCGGATCCAGTTTCACATCAAAATCTAATAAGCCCTTCTTTTACCAACTCTCCTGTAATCAACCAGATTAAATTGAAGTCCTATAACAACTTTCTGAGGCATCTTATACACAAATACAGTATACATGCAGACACGAGTGAATACATAGCCTCCGTCGTGTATGGATAATGAAAGGGACATTAGAATGAATATTATCCCACCATTTTCAAGAACGTCCTAGATCTATTGCTTTAGACTGTACATAAAAGAACAGCTGTTACCTGCGATTGTACATGACAATAACAAAGATTATCAAGCAGTTTCAAGAAGGTCATCGAACCACTACACACAGCTGTACAGACACTGATAAATATTACTCTCGACCGCACGCACACACACACACACACACACACACACACACACACACACACACACACACAGAGCTGTCCTTACCTTGTGCCTGGTGTGTCCTTCTGCGTCCTGGTATGGGCAGACACTCCCACACCACACACTGCGACATCCTGGCACTCTCCCGCACATCATTCCGCCTCCCTCCCCATCCATCCCTCAGCACCACCTCCTCCCTCTCCCACGCCCTCATTCCCGCCGCGCCCACGTGTACCACATGGGCACCCTCGCTGTCTAAGCTGCTGTCTGACGGGCGGCGACGGCGGGAGAACGAGGGCGTGGAGGGTGTGTCGAAGTGGAGGGAGGAAGAATGGCAGGATGAGGGTGGCGTAGGTGGGGGATCATGACTGCTGAGGGAGGAGCGGGAGGAGGCCACTGGTAGGGAGTCCAGTCTGTGAAGGAGGAAGTTTGGATTTATTATAGTGAGTGTCATTATTGTGTCTTGATATTACTGACCGAAGAATTTTACCCATATATTGAAGTCCTGTATAATAGGATTGCTTAGCAATTTCGGCTTTACGTGGACCTGAAGAGAATCCAGGTCAGGCCATAACTGTTGTATTTTCCTAATAAACAACATTCCCATACGTGGATATAATTCATTCACCTCCAGCGGTATAACAATAAAATGAGTGCGCGAGGATGCAGACATACAGTACCACTAATTTTTGACGAATATTTATGGGGCGTCAGTGCTCATTAGCTTTGATTATTCTGCATCCCACATTACAGAGTGCATGTAGCAACGAAAAACGGAGATCAATCAAATTCTTTTTTCGTCATATGCTTTAGGAAATTATGTTCTAACTGAGGGCTTGCCTTTCCCTTCACGACCTCGGGTTCAATAGTACTATCCTTTGTCTGATAGCTTGTTTGTTGTTGTTGTTGTTGTTGTTTTTGTTGCCCGAGTCTCATCTGAAAACTGAGCACTGTAGACTGCGGGCTGAAGTTGTCCTTATACTGCAGTCCACCATTTTCTTTACAAGGGTTAGGGAAGGAGGTGAGGGAGGTTTGTATATTCGGGCAGTGGAACTGAGCAGTTACTTGGCGTCACCACGGGATGGCACCGCATCCAGCACCTGTCTGTTAGCAGTCAACATAATAATTAACACTTCATCTCAGTCTGTCAACATATTCATTCACATCAACATATGAGACTCTATGCTTCTTTCTGGAAGCCTTACGACAAGGGATGGCCGTAGCAGAACGGCTTCTTGCAGGCTGCTTTAACTTCACCTTCTCTGTCTCATTCTGTCACACACACTCGCCAGTAGCTACAGGATAGTGTTTCGATTTTTTTTCCATATGTCATTCAGTCTTTCTCTTATGGCAGTACCTCCAGTTTTGCTTTCAGAAACGTTCGATTGTACTCTCTGTGGATTCTGTGATTATGTCTACACTGTTTCATCCTATCTTATTATCCATTAAGTGATTACATAGTTCACTCACACAGTCCTTTAATTTCCAAAATACGATCATTAATTTCCCTGCTATTTATACCATCCATCCTGCTTATGCTTGGATTGTTCAGAAAAAGTTTATTTTCATGGCTTGCAACTTCAGTGTTCTTTGTTGTTCTCTGCCCAGCCTTCATCCCCATACTAGTGCGTCGGTTGTAACACTCACACAGGGTTAACTTCACTTACAGTCTATCATAAGCTTCGCAATTACTGTTAATTCCTTCAATTACTCTTTTCACCTGAGGTGATTTCTTTTTACCCTAACTTTCCAATGTGCCAAGTTTACAATGAACAATTTTCCTAAGCAATCAAAACTGCCAACCTCCTCAAGCACCTCATCTTCCATCCGTATGGCAGTTCACCTCCTCTCTCATTCTCTACTCCATGCCAGAATCTATTAATGTCATTATCTTCCTTATGGATATTATTCTTTTGTTTTCATTTGCACTTACTTTCAATTTTTCCTTTTGTAAAACCTTATTCAAATTCACTCTTCAGCAAATCTCTTAATTTACACCAGCGAAAATGCGTCATCAGCATTGACTACAGACAAATCAATGGCTTCCATATGTTGCTTTTTAATTCTAATTCAATTCCCGTAACTGTTATCCCTACAACCAAAGTGACATATTTATGCCTTACACCCAAACTCAAAGGCTACAAAGGTAGCACCAAGCTTCTTCCCAATCTTTACACACGTCCTACTGCCCTCATAAAAAGATTTTACTGCACGCAACCACCTCCCTCCTACACCATATATGATCACCCCCTATAAACCTTTTCAATCTTCTCTATCACGATCTTTCTCCAGCTCTAAGACTGCTACACAAAGTTTATCCTACCTTGCAACAGATGTCTCAGCTAACGTCTTAATTTTAACCTATAATTTATACTGGACGTAAGAGGGCATCCTAATAGTAAAAGAGGTAATTAAGGCTATATATAACCCATGCTGTTCAAAAACTTCTAAACTTTTAACGATGGTTTGGTGATTGCATGAATAAAATTGAGAAGACGTCTTCGTCGTGAAGGGGTAATAATTTAGTACGGTATCTGACCAACACATCTATTCTAAACTCTTTCTGTTCTTCGCCTGTTTTATCTCCCTTCACACATTACACCCCTCTCTGTGTCACCTGCCGTACTGTATGCCATGACGGGTACCCTGGGATGCTCATAACACTGATCCCTCGGTTATTTTTACACTTCCTTTATTTTCTCAAGTCTTCCGATACCTTCTTTGTATGCTTTGTACAGATGTTGACTTCCTTCATCCTCCAGTTCCACAACATTCTTCCATTAGTTCCATTCACTCCTTCTGACTTACGTAGCTTCGGCCTAATACGAGTAATTGCTTATTATTTCGTGTACTAAAGATCTACCCCCAGCCAATTCCATACCCAGACAGGCAACTATAACCTTTCTCTTATCTTTTACTGCCAGAGGGCTAAAATATTCTTTCTATCTCACCACTACATCATTCCCATCCTCTAGCACGCCACCGTCCGTACTCCAAACTCTGCCCCCGACGCCTCCTCCTCCTATAGTAATTTCTCTAGCTTCCATCACTGTTTTTGTGCTAATTCATGTTATTATTAATGTACTGATCGCATGTTTCTCAGTACAGTACTTATCACCCACTTTCTCCTTGGCTTTTCTGTCATCTGTTCTACTCTCATTTTGCGTTTGGACATTCTCTCTCTCTCTCTCTCTCTCTCTCTCTCTCTCTGTATTTTCCTAAGGCTTCTTTAATCACTCATTATTCTCCCTTCAGTTACGCCTATGTCGTTTGGCTCTCTCTCTTTCTATAGCCTACACACCTGTCTTCACCATGACACAATTTCCCACAATCGAAAAGGGTGCCTGGGTATACATACAGCAATGACAAAAAATGAAAAAGGCTGCAGAAAAAGTTGAAAATTAGGGAAACAGCAGGAGCTGAAGAAGGAGAGTGTATTCAGAACTTATAAATTTAGCGAGGAGATAGCACTATGTGGATAATTTGCGGATAGTATGCTAGAATTCAGCGAGAAGATAGCACTATGCGGAAAATATGCTAGAATACCTCGATGGGTGAAACTGAACCAGTGCATGAAATAAGTTATGAGTGGACCTTAGTACACATGTAAAGATGATTGAAAATAGTGCATCATTTATCGTGGGAAACCATCTGCTCAGTCACGTAGGTAAGGCGTATGGAGAAATCCTGGCCTGATTTCATATAAAGAAAACTGTACATTTACTATTTATGATGAAAGAGCATAGGCCATCCCCATCCCACATTCACCAGCCTGATGCACTCCAGACTGACAGTGGAATTTGGAAATATGGTCGCTGTTCAATTATAACTGTGAAGACTATAATTTCCGTCATCTTGCCCTGGTGCTGTGATGGTACTTTGTCGGATTAAGGTCCAAGTCTATTATTATACCGAGATCGATGAGTAAAATAATTACTAACTCTGTTTATGAGGCTAGTAAATTAAATCTGCTCAGAGCTTTCATTATACTCTGTTTATGAACTTTATGAACACATATGCAGTTTAACGTAGGCTCAATATTAATTGTGCGCTTAAATCACATTGTGCTTACTGTTACTACAAGCTGATTAGAGTTTAAAATTTGTTAAGGAATATTGGGAGTTGATCTCTGAAAGGGATGAGAAGCTTTCCTTCCCGTATATTCTAAACACATCATTTCTAACAGCAAGTGCAGTACAAGTGATGATAATGGTATACGTTACTGTAGTAAGTTACTGATCATAGGTATACATGACTGGCATGCTTAGAAATGACCTTAATCGCTTCAGCTACAGTTACCACGGATGACTGACTTTGTATCTTTAATCAACCCACAGCAACAACAGATGGCATCGAGTACAACATATTTCGCAGTGTGCAGTGTAGTGCAGAAATATCATCGGGAAAATGCCCGGTATGAAGGAACTAAGTATTATAATCTTTAAAATGATATGATCAGCGGGAGCCAGACAGCACAATTTCCTACTGTACATACGACCACTTGTGTGCGGGCTGGACGTGACCAATTTACAAATGAGCAGGACAGCGGGAACAAATTATATTACATGGGCGGGGCGACATTGACGATAAATCCCGGCAGGTGTCGAGTGGTGGACGTTAACACCTCATCACCCTGATTAACTGCTCGGTAAATCAACAAGCGTGTAGGATTATAACACACCGCAGCCACTGATGGTAAATTTCTGGGGGTCAAGTAGAGGTGGGCTAGCACGGACAAGCGGGAGTATAGCAAGGGTGGGGTGAGGAGAGAAGCTTAGAGTCACGCCTAATAACTACACAATAGGTATTAAGGCAGGAAACTAATTTTGCTTATCTCTAGCCTTCCCCTAAAGTAATTCTCACATCAATCGATGAGGTGGCCAGGGTTGGGTGTGGTGAGGAAGAATATTGTGGCCGGGATTCATGTCTGTCTAATTATACGAGGCTCTTTAAGAATACAATTACTTTTTTTCTAAGCCCCAATCTTCCCCAAGAAAACAACTCTCAGTGATCGGTCTACATCCAGGTCCCTAATCCTACTGCTGGGTGATTATAGGCAAGTGGGGGAAACGAATTTTATCCAAGAGTCTGACCTGCATGAGAAACTGCACTTGAGTGACGAAGGTGGAGTTGGGAGAAGGAAGAGTAGTTTGAGAGTATGAGGGGATGGGGAGGGTGGGATGGGGTAAGAAGAGAGGAGGTTAACACTTGTGAGAGCTTGAGGGAGTGGCAAGCGTGTGATGGTGAAGTGGGGAGAGGGTGACCGGATCCCAGAGAGGTCCTATGTCTTGGTGAGAGTACTGAGGACCGGCAATAGTGGGACTGGGAGAGAAAGAGGGGTAGTAGTTCTACCGGTGGGAGTGCGAAGAGAAAGGAATCTAGTAGGGGTAAAAGAGAGAGAGAGAGAGAGAGAGAGAGAGAGAGAGAGTTCTATAACCTGTCTGAGTATGATGCAGTGTTGGTGGTTTAGTAGGGATAGGAAGAACGGTCACAATGCACCTTCGTGGAGCTTGTAAAGTGGATGCTTACAAGCTAACGCTTTTCATTTATGCAAAAAAAAAACACACACACAAAAAAAAACAAAGGTTGGAAGCCTGCAAAGTTGCACTTCCAAGGTATACTTTAAGAACAGAGCCAAAAATCAAGATTCATTCATTTCGGGATGCCTGGACACATTGTGCTTGAAGGAGTCGAGGCTATAGGTAGACGAAAACACAGACTGAGGAAGACACTCCAACTATTTGGCATATATTTCTGTCCTCCTCCTAACTTACACCATACCACGGCACCATCTTCTGTTTTACCGTCTGTGCCTATTATCTACCCTGCCCTCCTTCTAACCCACACCATACCACTGCCCACTACAACTGTCTTCTATCAGCTGTGAATATTGTCTGTCAAAACCTCTTGACCTTTGTATCATTTTACCTGCGTGAGAGTGCAGGCGAGTGTCGGGCCTCCGGTGGCGGTGATGTGGCCTTCCTGGAGAGTCTGGGTGTAAGGCTGCTGTCCCGCGAGGAGTCCCTTGAGGAGCGGCGTCCTAGCAAAGGTGAAGCCTGCCATGCGCCGCGGGTCTTTTCCTTTAGACGCCGCAATGAGCTCGGAGTTGATGGAGCGTCCCCCAGCCCGCGCCTCTGTAGGACTGGGGTCTGAATGCCCACAGAACGGGTTTTGGGCGCGGGTGTGGGTGTAGGAGGGGCGCTGGCTGTGTCCTGAGAGGAGGTGGATGTCCGTTCTGCCTTGCGGGACCGTCGCCGTGGGAAGGGAGACAGGGCGTATTGCAGGAAGGACGCCATCGTGATCGATTGTCCTGGATGTCTGATATCCTCCGCCTCAAGGGATTCACACTTGGGAGCAGTGATGTGGGTCCCTCATGTTGAACCTCCGACTTACATCCGACACACACACACACACACACACACACACACACACAGAGGCAGCCTGGGAGCACTGGCGATGAGGGACTGATTGCAGGACACCTCCACCACGCCCTTAGGTCTACTGTAGTTGCCACCTGCAAGTAGAGAATGACAGGGTTATACACAATCAGGATTCTTTGCATGAGTTATCCTGACAGCAGCAAAAGAAAATACGGTTATCAGTAAACAAATCGTACAACAACAACAACAACAACAACAACAACTACTACTACTACTACTACTACTACTACTACTCATCGTCATCATCATCATCATCACCATCATCATCATCATAACCAGCTTCATAATCATAGCCCATTCCCGCTATCAAATTGAGGCTAGTAGGAACTAAATAAAAAAGAAGCATTACAGTAGTCCTGCTATAACAAATTGCCCAGCGAAATAAGCCACATAATCGTCCACTCATCATTCACGCCTTCGAAATCCTCTGTCCACCTTATCTCTTCTTTAAGTATTAAAAAAAAAAGTCAGAATGATAGTGATTAATGCTACAGGCAATTCACAGCTGATCGCAGGAGAGAGCTGTTGCGTCGACTATTATACTGTTTTTACTCTAACTTGGCCCAGATTTTCGTCTTTTTTCGGCTTATTTCATGTAGATCAGTGGCAGAAAGACAGGTTATGGCACTACCTCCGTTCCATAACGCTTCTCCATGACCAGCACCATATTTGTCGTGTCAGTCTATTACTAAAACTCAGAATTCGAGCTAGACAGACGGCAATTTGAGGCGAAGTCAGGTTAAAGGTGGTATCGTTAAATTGCAGGAGGAGTGTAACCCTTGTCATGAGCATCTCTTTCCATGTCTCATCTACTGTATATGTTTCAAGCCTTTGTCAATTCTCCTGCTTCCTCAACTTCCATATTCTCTCTCTCTCTCTCTCTCTCTCTCTCTCTCTCTCTCTCGTGAGGCGTAAAAAGTAATTCCCTAGGTGATTATTGCGTGTGACAGAACCACAAACCGCGGGTTTCGTGATGAGTGAAGGAAAATGTCATCAGGGAACCAAAATACAGAATGCAGTCGATAAGGGCATTTTTTTCTCTCTCTGTCATACGGGTCTAGTTGGGTTTTGGCGGATTTACAGTATTGGGCTAGATGAGGAATTAAAGTGGCAAGGTTAGGTTACGTTAGGAAATAAAGTTGCTAGGTTAGGTTAGGTTAGGTTAGATGAGGAAATAAAGCGACTAGGTTAGGTTAGCTGAGAAAATATAGATGTTGGAAGAAGTACTGGAAACTCTACTATTCTCGTGAAAGTTGGATGACAGAAATTGTAGGCTGGCAAACATCACCTTCTCACTGTAAGCACTCTCGCTCATGGAGGTTCTTGAGTAGCTGAACAGAAAACTATGGCGGTAAAGTTAATACAGGGTCTACCAATCACTGTAATGAAGGGGTTAATGGACACAGTTTTTAATACCATCACTACATGGATTCTTTCTTAGAAGCGATTATATTCACCTGGCAGTAGCAAGAGTAATGTACAAGGCATCAGTGTAGTAAAGGAAGACTTTTTGATCTCCCATCGCAGGTTTTCTCATCAGCTGGAAAAATCGTGTGGTGGCAGCAAGAATACTGTAAACCAATGCAGCACCTCATCGAATCAAAGAGGTTGAAGAATACAGTCATACGAGGCGGAGGTAAGTGCTTTTGCCTAGCGTACTGTAAGTCTATCACGGCATTACGTGCCCCTACACCGTATAGGGAGATATCGCATGTTTATTCATCACTCTGGTCTGATGATTAGGAAGCTCATAAATAAATGTCTAACCCGCAGTGTTTCGAGATAACTCAAGGCATCATTTGCATATCATATCACGTGTAATCCAATCACTGCCACGGCTTCTCTTAACGTCCTGCTCTTACTATCATAAAATTCTACATAGCTTATTACAGACTCCTCGAATCACAGAGGTTTGGTACAGTACACATTAACTGCTTCACTACTAGATGTTTACCCTAAGATAAAAGGAATAAAAAAAAGTTTGGAGGTAGGAAGACTAAAATAGGAACACAGGCAAAGTCATCAAATTAAAAAGAAAATCCACTCACTGCGTTGGTCTCTATTATATTCTGTTCTCGCTGTCATCAGGCAACTTTACTCGGCATAGGAGAGACCTTTCGAACTGAAGAAGTTAGATATAGCCTTCAATAACTCCTTCACTACAAGAGGTCTCCCCCAAACTACATCAGATCGTCTGTTTGATTGCGGTTGGAGTTACACCTATTCACTAACCGGTGTCACTTGGAGTAAAACGATCACTTACGAGTATTTTTGTGTATGTATATCTTGTTACCGCCAGATGATTCTCTTCGGCTTAAGAAATATTCCCCAAAGTGATGAGTTTAGCATGGCTCCTTAAACGTTTATTATGCCATAGTCTTCAATCTGTGCAGTCTGATGACGAACATGTGTGTGTGTGTGTGTGTGTGTGTGTGTGTGTGTAATTCACCGGGTCGGTCAGAATCACTTGATGGTCGTGATCGTCAGCATTTTACCCTACCGGAAGGGAGCTGAGAGCTCATATAGTCCGATCTAAGGGCAAGGCTGTGACCTTCACACACGCACACACCCGTCCCCTTGCTCTAGGGGGACAGTAACCACCCACTTCGTCAGTGAAACTTTTCGCAACCTGAGCGAGGCGCGAACTCCCGTCCACCAGTCGGCAAGCGAGAACGTTACCACTGCACCAGCGAGCGGTGTGTGTGTGTGTGTGTGTGTGTGTGTGTGTGTGTGTGTACGCGCGCAGGCTTGCATGGGAGTATGTGCGTGGGCACGCCCTCTTGAATGTGTGCATGTGAGTTCCAGCCAAGATTTAAAAGAAATAAAGTAGTTAAATGTCAGAAACTTTACTGACATATATTACAAGGTTTAACTGGAAAATATGATGACAGCAGGGAGATAGATTGACGACCCAGTACTGATAAATAGTATTATGAAAAAAAAAAAAAAAATCTCGATCATTTCCCAACCAATTTTGTTACTAAGTAGCAAATTACTCAGCTTCGCTTTGGTGAGGTATATAGGTTATTGCACAAACCTAACTCTACGTCAATGACCAAAACAGATAATTTATGTTTTTGCTTATACCGATATGCGTAATGAGAGACTGAATAGAAAGAAGCCAGTGTTTACTAGAAAATCAGAATTTTTAGCTTGGACGGCGCTGAAGCCAAATGACCCATGCTTTTGGAGATTGATTTGTGTATGTGTAGGTAGAACTTAGGAACAAACCAGATTAAACTAAGTTCATCAGTCAGTTAAGGTCTAAACCCTATATTTATGAAGTTAACCAGTTTTTACGATGAGCAAGTTTCCATAAGCGCTAACCATTATTACCGATTTTTTTTTCTTATTTTGCCATTTAAATTTCTGATTTGGCTGTGAAGCATTTGACACCTATAAATGCGAAGACAGAACACACACACACACACACACACACACACACACACACACACACACACACACACACACAGTGTTTTTATTATTAAAGATTTATCGTTCAGCATTTGTACTTGTATGTTTCTGCTCATACTAATCTATGTAGTCTGTGCCTTTGCAGGTGAAACCATCTATCGGCATATATTCATTTATCTATTTTCCAATCTACCTACGGTACCTGACGCAGAAGCCTGAGACAATAAGACCTCCCGCTAACTCATCCTGCCCAAACAACGTACCCACCACGCCACGCCGCACTCCACCATGTATTATCGACGGTAAAAGTCATGTCGCTTCTCGTGCTTGTATATCCATGGACTTTGAATATCAGTCTTGTGAATCCGCAACAACGACACTGATGGCACTGATCTGTGTCCAAATAAAGTCTTCAATGTCAGTTCTGTTTATTCATTACACTGGTTACCAAAGTTCAAGAAGAGATAAGCAAGGGAGGCGACAGGACTTTAGCTGCTGGTTGTACACTTAATGCTTTTGTTGTTGTCGTGGCCCCAGGCTCATCTGGACAAGAATCCGGTGGACCCCAAGCTGAAGTTGCCCTTTTTCTGCAGTCCACCAACTCCTTTCGGGGGGTTGGGGGGGGAGTTAAGTAACAGTACAGTAATCGTATTAATATCTTCCTATAGTTTTGATTAACACATTGCGAAAAGGTCAAGCCATCCGAGACACATATTAGTTGAGATAAAGCCTAACACAAAGTTGATATAATATCCACGTCGTAAACAGTGTTCTTTCTTTTCAGGACACAAGGGAAGGGTGTGCAGAGCTTTCTTATGTCTCTTATTCCTCCAGCAAAAACCATTCCTAGGCACGACAGGGAGTTGGCCGTAAGTCTTACGTGAATCTTGGCCAAGACTTATTATACTTCATCAGTTGCAACTAAGCTTCGGCTCTAAGTGGCTTGGAGACTGCGTATTACCTTTTCCAAAGTGATATATTTATGGTATTGTACCTCAACATCTTCCTGTATATAACTGGTAGAAACTGTGCTGATATTAAAGGTATCTAAATATCACAAATGCAAAAAAAAAAAAGTCGCCAAGTAAGTGATGCTACTAAGTCTACCATGCCACTTAACATACGGACCAAAATTGGGTACAGTATTGCAAATCCTATTGTGCTTTATATTTTGAAAACAGGACGGAGCTTTGAAATATCATGCAGTAGCGATACGTTCTAGCCATCTCAGAGTCAGTATGATATACCATTATATTTCTCATTAATGTTAAATAATTTGGTGGGGTACAAGCCTGAATGCTTCTGCTGGTCTGTTGCATAGAACGCCCCAGTCGGATTGTCTGCATTGTTTTAGCTTGATTCCCAAGAGCTTATTAGAGGTTTATAAACCTTGAAGTGCCATCGAGGGATGCAAGTCGGTCATCTCTCAAAAAAGTGCTGAACTGAGGTAGCCTCGGACCCCTGCACCTCGAAGGTGATATGGGAATGGTCTTTTTTTCCACTTCTCTATTTAAGCCTGATATCTTGGGGAGGAGGGTATTCAGAATCCTTCCACCCACCCACCCATACACACACACATATACAGAAAGTTCAGCTCAGAGCGAATGTCATTGTATGAAGGGTCACAAAATTTCATTTACTGACTGTCCCTTCATTTCATCCTTATCGTCTTTTCTTCGATTCCTGTCGTCTCTCTGTTCCACCTGGCCATTCTCTTTTTTCTCAGTTTCATAATTATCTCTCAGCTTCTTTTCTTTCTCTTCCTATTCCTTATCCTTCTTCCTTCATTCCATCATTTCTTTTTCACATCCTCTTCTCTCTATATATTCACGTACTTTCCTTTATCTTTTCATTTCATTCATCCTTTCTCATTTTCTTTTTCATGGTTAAGGTAACATTAAGCTACCGATGAATTTAAATTAATGCCACCTTTCTGTAAATTTTTTTCTTGCTGCCTCCAGACCGTAATCATTATCCCAGTATCAGCTTTCAACCTCTTCCTAACGATCCTTGTTGTTACCCTGCCATGATCTTTGTAATGTACAGTGATCAGTCAGGTAGTCCTTCCCTTCTTATTTTCTTTCCTTTTTCCACGCTCATTAATTCATCATCTCCATTTCCATCTTGATCATCATCATCATCATCATCTTCTTCTTTTCCGTCTTCTTCCTCTTCCTCCTCCCCTCCCTCGTCTTCTTCCTTTCCGTCTTCTTCCTTTCCGTCTTCTTCCTCTTCCTCCTCCCCTCCCTCGTCTTCTTCCTTTCCGTCTTCTTCCTCCTCTTCTTCCTTCCCTCCCTCTTCTTCTTCGTCTTCTTTTTTCTTCCACAGCAACCTTAACCTTTGACTTTTAAGACTGGGACAAGGAGGGGTTGGCTGTGATCGTGGTGGTGGGGGGAGTGAGGGATGGGGTAAAGTAATGACTAGGGAGTGAGTGGGTGTGGGTGTGGGTAGTGGTGATGGTGATGTGGGTGTGGGTGGTGGTGGTGGGGCGACAGGGTATGAGTGATGGTGATGAGGATGGGGAGATAGCGAGATGGTGATGGGGGGAGTGAATGGGTGTGGGTGTGGACATGGGTATGGTTGAGGGTGAGTTGTGGTGGTGGGGGTAAATGTGGTGGTGGTGATGAAAGTGAAAATCAGGGGATGTGGGTGAGATAGTGGTGGTGGGAGTGAGGGCGAAGGTGGTGTGGTATGAGGTGGAATGGAAATGAAGTGCCGGTAGTGGGATAGTGATGGGGATGGGAAGGTAGTAGTGAGAGAGAGGTGGAGAGGTAATGGTGGAGGAAAAGGGATTGGACGGAGGTGATGGAGGCAGAGAGCTATTTGAGTTTAGATTACTACAGTTCCACTAGATAGATGTCTTTAACCTTCTCTTACGTTTTTATATTCTGAAACACAAAATAGGCCTAAAACTGCTGAAATGTTTGAGAAAATGTACGAGTGCAGTTTCCTTGAGAGAGAGAGAGAGAGAGAGAGAGAGAGATGAGGGGGGGGGGCGAATTGTAATCGTTCAACCGTTCTAAAATGAATTCAGTAAGGACGAAAAGTATGGTTAGTTAATGCCAGTCTGTCTGCCATGATATTCGTATACAAGCAGGCAAAAGCTTAACCTCATCTGACAGTGGTCTGTAAACAAATCAGCCAAAAATTTACAGAAAATTATGTTGTTATTAATCAATCCCCGTCTGCTTGGTTGAACAGAATCATCAACCACAGTCAAACAACCTTCCTTGCAGGGTCTTCCCGTATAATGAACCGATGTTCCCTTGTGGAATGTGTGGCGGTTTGGTTCATGGATGGATGCAGCTTTTGCGTTACTCCATCCAGTTAACAGGGGCACCATAACAGACTCCACTACCCCGTAATTTGGCTACCACCCAGCGCTGTAAATGTTTTCCTTGGTTACAGGAAATCATTAGGCTTCTCACTCAGTGTAGTGTCACTTGGAGTAGAAAGAATAACAATAAAGTGACACGAGAAAAATAGTGAAAGGCAAACACAGTGAATGAAAAGAAGGGAAGAAGTATGCAGCGCTTCATCAAGTGAGTCGATGGTGGTCCCCACCATTTTACACCTACTGAAAATCATGTACTTTGGCTATATATCTGCATATCTCACTTGTTTACTTTCTGATGCATATTTTCAGTGGTTCTTTTATTTTTTGAATGTCTAATAAAGAAATTTTGAAAACAAAAATAAGAGTAAAGTTAAGGTTATTCATAGATAAGGTTACTCAACGTGTGCTGCGTTGGTGAATGGACTGGTGCAAGTGTTAACTCATTTTATTTAACCAACCATTTATATATTTACTGATTCTGTTCAGCTCAAGTGGTGAAGGGAATGATTTAGAATGCATCCAATCGCACCTGTCCCCCCCCTCCCCCAAATATATCTCCAGAGCTGAATAAAATCGTCTGGAGGTAGAAGAGATATGCCCAGAAACACGCCATCGTGCTTGAACGGTTTATCTGATTGCAGCGATCGAAAAGCGAGTTAAATGTGTGAAAGAAGTGGCAAGCAGAGTGGATTGGGGAAATAAGGTGACTGGGAGTCTAGAGGCAATGATACGGAAAACGGGCCTGTTCCTTAAGGGGCTGCACGAGCATTGCGAGTACATGAAGTCCTATTAATGCCCACAGTAGAGCATGGATGTGGAATTTTTGGATGGCAAAAGCATCAAAAGTCAAGGGTGAAAGAAGTGGATATGGGGGAATGCGTGTAGGCTGGATAGGACAAGGAATGTAGATAGGCCTATGCGCAAAAGAGATGGAGCAAGGAAGTCTGTTAATCAAAAGATAGAAGAGCGACTGTCTAGTTGGTGTGGTCAAGTAAGAAGAATGGATATGAGTGAGGTGGTGAAGACAGTATATACGAATGAGGCCGAGGGTAAAAGGAGGTGTGAAAAAACAAAAGAAGGTAGGTGGGTAATATCTGAGACCGTGCAGGTTAAATGAGCGAGACATGGAATCTGAGAAAGCAAACGATTTGGTAACAGAAATGGATGGATGAAGATTGTACCGACATGTACTGCCCATGACTATGGTTGCATTCCTTTCTTATCTTAGCAGTTCACAGAATGCTTTGTCCCACGGACATTATGAAGTGCGATGTCGTGTAGATCGTTTAAGCTGAAGGCTAGAGCCAAGAATTTCGAAGGCTTGAATGATGAATGAATGGATCTGTGGCCCATTTCCCTGAGCACTCTAATTGTTCCTAAGCTTTTACAATTTCCTTAACCTGTTTGCGGGATCCCCACCCTGCATATAAGTGGGAAGGTTAATGTGATATAGACAGATAGATGGGCAGATAGAATGATTCAATGACGGAAATGTAGACAAATAAAAAGACAGCTAGAAAGATAGACAGACATACAGAGACATAGACTTATACATATATATATATATATATATATATATATATATATATATATATATATATATATATATATATATATATATATATATATATATATATATATATATATTTATACACAATAGCAAAGCTGTTTATTCACAAGCTGTTTCAACAGTTTCGGATTGACTTAGATCCTCGCCTGATTCATAACAGACTGGAGCACTTGTACGTTTTGTGTAAATATTTTTTACATCAATGAGTACATTATTCTTCCGCTAGAATAATAACTATTGTCCATTTGGAGTTATTTCGACTTTATGCAATAGGTCTAAATTATTATTCTTTCATCTTGAGTTTATTATTTACTATTCAGCACAAGTCCCAACACTCTGGGGAACGTTGTCACTGAAGACCAAGAAGGAATGAGTAGAATATGGCAAGTACAGTATGTATAAACTGACAAAAAAGGGTGAAACTAGAGAGCAGTCAGGGAGCGCAAACCTCCACCAATGTCGGATCCGGATTCGGATCCGCCCCAAAATCTAAT
>NC_137060.1:9912573-10012573 GCF_032717465.1 Coenobita brevimanus
TAATGGCAATGGATACACATAGGAACACGTAAATTTTAGAGTTAATCGAGCAGGTACCTATACTAATTTTTTTTTTTTTTAATCGGGGCGAAGATGCACTTGACAGGTTGGAGACGATTGGCTGAATGCAGCATTACTTCATAATCACTTTACTCGTTAGCATTATTAATTGACAACATATATCTGAGTGAGAAATTTGGGTTAGTAAATGTTATTCGGACATGTTGCATTCAAGCAGTCATTACCAATCAGTCAAGTGCATCTTCGTCTCAATAAAAAAAAAAAAAAATGAGTATAAATCTTCTGATTATACCAGGCAAGAGATGGGTATATGAGGAGCAGTTACTGAAAAAAAAAATCAGCAAAGACTACCGTATAGATCATCACACAAATGGGGAAAGAGGAACAAGGTGGTGTTGCAAATGATGTGTTTATGGAGTGTCAACATGCAATGTGATAATAACTTGAAGAATGGGAAGATCCTGTATAAAGTACGGTACAACTTTTTTGGACCTGGAGAGGACATACAGTGATACAAATATAATAGAGGTTGTAGACAGACGATGCCGGCAACTGTAATAAGTATTACAGATTTATGGGAAAGGACGTAAATTTCCGAGTACACTGAAACGCTGTGTCTGGTGATTAGGGCATGGATGAAGGCACGGTGGCAGAGCATTCGTCTCAAGATCTCCGTATGTCCTCACGCTGGGGTTCGAGAGCAGAATCGTGGCAGGCATTTAAAGTGAATTATGTTAGTTTGTTGTATGCTGGCATACATTCACACCCTATTAGCGAGCACCGATGACATATACTGTAGTTACAGACTCTGACACACAAAATAACCATTAGCTACACTTCAAATTTCACAGATACTCTCTCCCGATTTATATTTGGCCAGAACAGAAGACTGTTTCTGTCCACTACTCTCGGTCTGATTCCGGTACCCCATACTGACTGATACAGATATAGGATAAACGTTAAGAATATAAGCTAAATAGATATATAGAGAGACAAACAGAAGAAGAAGAAAAATGTATTAATTTCATAACTATGTTAGTGGTCTTTTTTGGATGCCTGGTGAAGGAGGTAGAAATGATGGAATTAAAGTACCGCAATTCAAAATAGGAATGATTTTGGAGAACAATGAATGTTCTAGAAACTACACCGTACTACGACGTAAGAACAGATGGGTGACTGAATTTACTGTAATGCCAGGCTTGGTACCAATGGAACTCGGAGACCAGATCCACACACTTACGATCAGTTATCTGTCTTAAATTTGACTTGTTTTTCCCAGGAGAGACAAGGGAAGAAGAGCGCAGAAACTTCCCATGTCTCTTGTTCTTTCTGCAAATCGAAATTGGAGTTACGACAGAGAGTTGATCATAAATTTGACTGCTGGTCCCGGCCCAGGTAAAGTAAGGCATATGGCAAGAGAAAAGGCAAAAGTACTTGAAGGCACTACATGTGAATATATGAATGGGAAAAGCAGTGCATACTCAGGCAAAGATCGGTATATTTAACTCATTCAGTCTGGTATCACTTTTAGGTTGTTCTTTAGGCTTCTAGACGATATTATATTCAGTTCAGAAATGATACCAAACAGTCAAGTGGCTAATAAAGGGTATGGCTAACCCCTTCAGTCTCAAAGTCTCTTATGGACTGAATATAATTATTTGGTAATAGTAAGAACAAATTATATACGTCATAGGACTGAAAGGGAGTAGTGGTCCCGCCTTTACTGACTTGGTATTAGACATGGGCCTTTAATGCGAGGGAGCGAAAGAGGATAAAGGTGTTGGAAATCATTTTTTAAAGAATCAGCGAGTGAAAAATGACAAGTAAGGAAAAGCCATAAATGTGGCACAATGGTGATCTCTGACCAAGGTATGCTAAAGTAGTATTGTCATATGGAGGGAATAAGTAAGGAGAATTTGATAAGGACGATACACAGGCCATAAGTGGCGTGTGCGAGAGGTAGAGAGAAGCTAGTGTGGTGGAAGGACGGTGAGCGTTGAAGGCAGAGAAGGCTGAGCATTGCAGAGACTGAGAGGTGTATATAACAATTTGCAACGATATAGAATGATTGATGATGATGATGATATATAGGAAAGGGGTGATGCGCCAGTAATCTTTCAAGATGTGAGAAAGAAAAAATAGCATCAGCATTATTTAATAAAACCTATATGTGAGAATCTAACCCTTTCGGTTCCGTAACATATTTTTCTAACTGTGTAATACAGCTATCTCCGACGATTTTACTGAACTTAAGAAACACTTTTCGAAAAGAAGACGGTGGACATAGACCTTATTTGCCACATTTCCCACTACAACGCTCTCTTTGATTTACACTGGCCGGCAGTAGCAAGAGTGATAAATATACTCGTATAAATGATGTGGTGGGTGGGGCCGGTCACCATCCACTCACTCGATGTAATGCTGCTCTCGGGTGTCTTCCTTTTCCTCTCCTCCTTCCTACTTTCCTTCCTTCCTTTTCTTTCTTTACTTCATTCTTTCCTAGTCCTTCTGAATGTGGGTGACTTTACATTTCCTCTTCTTTCTTTCCCTCATTCTTTCCTCATCTTTCTGCCATGGGTGACTGTACACTGAGTGACAAACCAAATGGCTTCCTGTACACCAGGAAACCAATTACTAAGCTGGGTGGTAACCATATAACTAAATTATGGCGCCTGGTGGTATAGTGGGTAATTACGGCACTCCACTTGGATTGAGTCGGTGAAAGTTTATATCCAAGGAATAGTTGGGATTTATTGCTTACATAATGCCTCTCAGGGATGAGTGAGGCTGGTTACTCTCATCTTAAACGTCAGAACCAATTTGCCTAGCCCCAGGCTCCTACGCTCCTCATGGGGCAACGTAGGATTGGATGATGGATGGATGGAATGGATGGATGTGCTTGGACTAAAGAGGTTAGGTCCGTTTGCGAGCAGGCAGTTATAGAAGATAGATGAGACAGCGACTTCCTAACAAGGAAAGCCAAGACGGATCAGTACAGAGGAAACTAATTGGTCAGGATGTAAACTTCAGAATATGGAATAATAGTCGGGGCTTAACACGATATAATCATGCAGTATTTTGTGGGTAGAGGACAATCACAAACACATACGAGCGTGAACAAATAGTGAATGCCAAAGAATGAGGTTCCTTTACCTGCTTTAGAGAAGCCTGTTACCAATTAATGCAGGTAAAGGGAGCATGTGCGATATGAAACAAAGGTACAATGTGCAATGAACTCTCCTTCTCGGTGCCTATTTTTTATGTGTTAACCCCTACAGGTCGAAGATACCTCTTAATTTTCATTCATGGTATAAATGAGGAATGTAATTCGTATATCACCTTTAATATCCTGCCGTGGTATTGATGAACTGATGGAGGGGGAGGGAGGATTCGAATAAGCCATTGAGAGTGTGCTTTCAGTCACCTTTGCACTTCCACTTCACACGGGACAGTCACGTCTGAACTATGCTTTACTAAACAATACGCACAAAGAGATCTCGTATCCACCCAGGAGAAGGCTCATTCCAACATGCTCCTGGGTGGCCTGGAACGGTTGTCAGAATCTCATTTACGGATCCCGCTGAGAGTACAATAACGAAACATTTCAGTAATTATAGGCAGTACTGGAGGGATTACACAAGAGGATTTATGTAGTGCTGGAAAGCAAGGAAAGAGAAAGCATGACAAACGAAGAACTGTAATCACTCTCAGCAAAATGTGTCAGACGCTCATTCATTCACCATTCAAGTCCCCCAAACCCTAGGTCGTCCTCACAGGCCTAAATATCTGCCTTTTTCTTTTACAAATGTGTGCCAGATATCGTTCAGATTCAGCATAATCCAGCCTGGGGTGCCGATACTTCCGTGGTTGTCAGTTATTGTATCATTTTCCCCAAGCCCCAGATCGTGGAAACTGAAGGGAGCAAAGTCGAACAAAACTGAACAAAACTGAGGAAACAGAACGTCCTATATCTTTGTTTGATCCAGAAGCCTCTGCACCCCCTCCCGCCAAGCCAAAGTCTAACAAAAGTGAACAAAACAGTGACGTCATCATCGACCGTAGCCAATCACCACTGCCGATACAAAAGGCAAAACGGTCAGATAGTCGTGCAATTGAATATACATTAAGTGTTTTGCTTCATATGCGTATTATAACTACTTAAAATGCAATTTAAAAAAAATGGGAAATAAATTGTAAGTCTGGTCAGAATTATTGTTGCGCTCCATACACTACTAACCCATTTTCGATTCGGCCCTGTTTACTGTTCATACTTTTCTCGCAGTGAACAAAGATTACATTAACAATAGTAAAATAATATAATATTCATTGTTGGTATCTTTCATTTGATACTACACAGAAGTGCAAACATAATAGTGCGATATTTTCCCTACCGGCCAACATGTAGGTTTTGTGTTTTCTGGGGGTAGTCATTTTGTTCACTTCTATTCCAGCGTCCCGTGCCTAAGAAAAAACGGCATATGATAATTGCTAACTTTTTCATTACCAACAGATCTCCCCAAAGCCACAAGACTGAAACAGCAAGAAAAAATAAAGTAACATGAACAAATTAATAAAAGTGACATCGTTTCCATGTTAGGTAATGTTTATTGCCACGGACGTATTTAAAAAAAAAATGATAGTAATCCCTTCAGTATGCTAGGTCTCTTCGGCTGAATAATGCTCTCAGCGTCCGAAGAAGTCAGTCATTGCTGGGAAGCGGTTACGAACAAATTAAAGAAGAGTTTGTTAATTTGAAAGATGTTCTAGCAGTCAGCAAGTAAATCTCTTCAGGACGATTATGTTATACTTCCCTTGCTTCTTCAATAAGGTTTAAGTACACCCTCGGAAAGCCCCTTGTGTAGGGCTTCAAGTGTCCATTAACCTTTTCAGTACTATAATATCTTCTGCAGCTTCAGTCATGTTACATCCATATGATTTTGTTCATCTTAAAATGCTTTAAAGTAGTACATACAAAGTCTACCGAGCTTTCCTATCTGATAACTTCATATATGCATAACAAAATTAATGTTAGTAAAATGTAGGTTTATTTTCTTAATCAGTAAACAAAGGTCCATTAGTAACGCGTCTGTGTTCGCTGCCAATTATATCCTCATAAGGAAGGTAACTGGTGAGAAGAGATGAGATAAGGTGAGGAGCGAAAGACGGGGAAGGATAAATATTGGAAGAAACCTGACAAGAACAATTAGGAAAGAGAGAAAAATAAATTGAAGACACAAAGGACAGCTGTGTAAGGAATTTGGTATGGATTTTAAAAAACGAATGGAAGAAAAAAAAGAAAAGGAAATCACGTGAAAGGGTGGGATGAGAAATAAGGATAGTATGATAATAATAAGAAATGAACGGAAAGAAGAGAGGAAAAAGAAAATGTGTTGTACAACAAACCAGTCTGGTCTGACAAACTGCCATATTCTATCTGGCATGGGAGGCTTCGTAACACCTTTGCGTTAGTAATTTATTTTTTGTATCTGGCTACACCTTAATATTTCCATATTGATATAGTTTCAGCATAAACATAGTTTGCACTATTAATGTTCCGTACAAAATGATAATGACGTATAATATGCAGAGTAAGTCGCTAAGGAAGAGGTGCTACGAAATCTCCAAAGCCACTTAAAATACGATCCAAAGTTACTATCAAGCCGGTTTTTCTTGCCAGGTTAATCGTCAAAGGCTACACCAAGATGCAAATGAAGGGGGAGCAGCTTGGGTTTCATCAGCACTTTCTCAAATCCTTTTAACCAGAAGACATCTTTACTGTTTCATTTTTTGCTATTTCCAGACGATTTTTTTTTTTCAGATCCACAACCATCGCCACCATCCACTCAAAATCCACAACCGAACAAAGGCTTTTCCCAGCTTTTCCCATGAATCACACGAGAGAATCACATGAGATTCGGATCAACTAATCTCTGCTGCTGCAACAGTCGGTTTGTTTAATCTGACGGAAATGGACAGCTCCCACAAGTCGATTATTAGGCTGTGGTTGCATGAAATTCAATGAGCTGTAGTTTAACAGGTAGGAATGATTCTTTCTGCTACCAGTTAAACCAACCCTCCAATCTTACTACGTTTAGCCATCAACTAAGCTTCAGGGAATTTGGAATTTTAAGGGGGTATCACACGGTACCTCGTATCAGGAACGGCCGAGGAAGATTTAAGTGGAACGAATCTTGGACGCTATCACACACGTTCCTCGTATCCTCGGCAAAGGACATGCTTCTCACACTGTTGCCAGAGCCCCATCTCGCGACTGTGGAAAGTGATTGCTGTCGCTGACTCGGTAAGAATAAGAAGCAACTTTGTTTACAAACAGGTACACACGCCGATGAGAAGTATACATCGCATCACATTACCCAGGAGCCCCATCGGTTAAAATGGCTTTTGGTTAAAATGACTGGTAGCAGTACGCCTCGTAGCAGTACGTCTAGCTGCAGTGGAATCCTCAGTTGTAAACACGTGATTATTTTACCGACATCACAGCTTCCTCGGTATAGGAAATATTAACTCTTTATAAGGGTTTCAAAATGATTGATATTTATTCTAAAATATCAATAAGTATTCAGTGTTAGGCTAAATGTTCAGTGCTGTAGTACGATATATTCTCTGTCGAGTCGCCTGGGTTTTGGTCACACTGTTTTGCCCGTCATATCCTCGGCAGGAATCCATTCAGATGAATTCCAAATGCCCGTGGTATCGACGGCAATTTTACCACGTTACCGTTCCGATTTACCATCGTATCCTCGGCAAACCTCGTATGAAGTGCCGTGTGATACCCCCTTTAGTCACATTAAAACAAATGCGCTATAGCAGTGAGGTCTGCATTAAGCCTCTCCAGTACACAATAAAGTGCAGCTCGTTGCCCATTGATGTCTTTGAAACATTATTATTATCTCAGCAACCCACCAAATTTCTCTGTTCCATGCCCACTCCGTTCCAACTCATCCCCCTCCCCATGCCAAGGCAACATGTGGTAAACCCACAAGTCCATCCCAGCTGTCGCTTCCCCATGTCTTGAGTCTGTGTTACCGTCAACGCTGGTCCAGCAACCATTATCGTCAACTACGAAGCAGAGAGCTCACCCTGTAAGAAGTCCTGGACTATGTAGTACGTTTGTGTTTACACTCGTACTACTGTCCCGAACTTCTCGTACCTCCATTATCCCCACTCTGGTCCAACACATTTTACTTCATTCATAAATCAGCCGTCCTGAGTACCACAGAAGACTCCTACGTAAACAGTTTCATACCTTCATGCAGATCCAACAGGTAATGTTCCTTCTCCACACCCAGTTCCTATGATGCCTCCTGATGTTGCCCCTGCTCCAGGCAGCACTTCCACTAAAACTCCAGGAAGATCCCATCAATTACAATCTGTGAGATGCCGGCACATCGCAGATACTCTCCTACTCCAACCACTTCCTTGTTCCATTTCCTACCACCTCTAATTTTCCCCCCTCCCTTCGTATCGCTCTTATAAACCTCTCATGCCACTCACTGTGTCCCATGATTACTCACTCCGATGTCTTTTGTACCCATGACCTTGTGGATCTCACTCGTAGCTTGTTTGATAGCGCAGCAGATCATCCCACTGAATAACTTATTTGCGCTGTCTCCTGATCCTGACCGCCACTGTGATTCATCATTATCAGTGTAAAAACCATGGTCTGCGTACCTTTACGGGATCATCATGCCTGCAACGTTAATCATGTCTGATTGGATTCATTAAGGAAACAGTGTTTTAGAAGTGGTCAGAGTAGCAGTTCGTTAACACTCTAGGGCTTCTATGATTTTCTTTTAGATTAATAAAATTGTATTGCCATCTGGAATAGAATAATAGTTATCCGATCCTGAGAAAGTTAATGGTGACAGCATAAATATTCTCAGGTTCTATGACTCACTCTTACCTGAATACAGTCGTCTGCCATTTTTGGAACAGAATACTACGGTTGATCCTACCATGAAAGGGTTAATCGCCACATGCACCCGCTCCTTCCTCATTAACGTGCAAATGCACCTGTTCTGAAAATCTTTTCTGATCACATGGCCTGCCTGTGCCTGTTTTATTCCCTACCTTTGTTCCTTTTTTCGCATGTCACTCTTCTCTCCTTCTCCCTACCTGCTCTCTTCTCGAGAGTCCTACCTGCCCATGCCTCATAAAGTTCTTTCACCTTATCTCGCTCCAGATATTCGTCTTTCTACAGCTTCCGAGTATTTCATATAGATCAGTAGTACAAAAAGACAAAGCGACGGCACTACATTATTTCCACAGCCTTTCTTCCTGACTAGTCCTATGTTCTTGCTAATCTCTTGTCACAGGTTCATATTCAAGGTGGAGAGATATTGATTTTAAACGAAGTTTATGTTAATAGAGCATAGTACAGGTGCGGACAAAAGAAACAAACCTTGCCTTAGTCTAGGCACGCAAGAATGAGGTCATTTCTGGCTGATGAGTTACAGAGGGATGGGTGGGAAAGTGATGGCACCAAACCCTCATATACTTTCACCTGATGGTGGTAGGTGGTGGCGACCATCATCCGCTCACTTGATGTAGTGCTGCTTAAACTTTATTTCACCGTCATCATTCTTTTTCTGTGTCTGCCCTTCTCTCTTCCTATTGCTGCCATCCTTCCTTACAGTCGTTGTTACTCTTCCACTTCAGGTAACTCGACACTGAGTAACAAGCCTATTGGTTTCCTGTAGCCTAGCCCGGGAGACGATTTACAACATTGGGTGGAAGCCATGTAATCAAATACCGGGGTGATGTGGAGCCTGTTATGGTGCCCCTGTTTGCTGGGTTGAGAGACTCATTTGAAGCGCCCATCTCCGAGCCATATCTCCAGGCTTTTCCCCACGCCTTGATTCGGTGAGGCGCTGTCTACCGCAAAGGAACATTGGTTCACTGCATTGGACGGACCTACAAGGCAGATTGTTTTCCTACGTTTGACGGGTCAGCTCGGCCAGACGGACCGGGGTTACTGAACACAGCAACAAGAATAACTTCTACCTGATACCATTCCCATGCTCCCCCCTCCCCCCTTCCCCGTCTTTCGTCAGCCAGAACTGACCCTAATTCTGCGTGCCCGGGCTGAGGCCGTCTCTCTCTCATTCCTTTGTCTGCATCTGTAACTACGTTGCACCACCGGTATTAATTATTAAACATGACAACGTTTTTGCACCGGCCCTCGTGAATCGAGAGCAGATTTTACACATCTTCCAAGAAACCCACGAACATGTCATAATATCCAATGCTAATAACATTAACGTCAGTCCTGAATAAGATAGCTTCAAATTAATATTTATAGGATAGGGACGGTAGGCCAGTGGGCATTAGTGTCGAAACATGGTGACATGTGAAGATGTGCAGCACGTTTACATATAGACTTTCAGGCCTCTGGGAACGAACTAGGTCCATTAAGTCTTTGGAAAGAATTGGGTAAATAAATGAAAAAAAAAAAAAAAAAGTATTTAATGGGTGCTCCTAAGAGCCCTTCCATCACCTGAAAAAAAAAAAAAAATATATATATATATATATATATATATATATATATATATATATATATATATATATATATATATATATATATATATTGACAGAAGGATGAAATAACAGGAGCTGAGTGATGTGACGACATGAAACGTAAGGAAGTAAGAAAGGAAATAAAAATACGATGGGTGGAAGGATGAACAGATGAGGGAAATGGAAATGACTAAGAAGGGAATGGATGGAATGAAGAGACAAAACATTAAAAAATAATACATGTGAAAGGATGAGACATGAGAAATACGGAACTGATAAAAGGAAGTGGAAATGAGAGGAACGAAAAAGTACCAAAAAATGAGAGAGAGATGAAGATGCCAGAGAAGGAGGTTTGGCTGGAATGCAAAATAAACGTAAAATAGACGGAGCAAGACGTAAAGAGAAAACTATGGAAGGATAAGAAGAGAGAAGCGTGAAGTAAGAAGAAACTGGAAATAGAGAAAAAGAGAAGAGAGACATATAAACTCACGAACCTCTGACTCAGGGTAACTGAGTAACATCGTCAGGTGTTAACTATAAGAAATAATCAGACCAGGTAGGATTATGTCAGGATTAATGGAAACGGTATTGAAAATTTTTGGCTCCTGTGATCAACTCAAAAGTGAACAAAATCGTCTATTGCTAAATTTGAACAGAATACAAGAGATGTCCTGATAACAAGTAGGTAAAAGGAAAAAGAACGCATACAACAAAAATCAACGGGCGGAAGAGTGAGGAAGAGGGGGACCCGAGTGATAAAATGGAAGGAATTATGGGTACAAGGAATGTGTGTGTGTGTGTGTGTGTGTGTGAGAAAGAGAGAGAGAGAGAGAGAGAGAGAGGACGAGATAATATAAGCATGACCAAAACAGGAGACAGGAAAAACATTACCAGCAAGAGAAAATGGTAATGGCGAAGATAATAATAAAGACGAAGAGAGAACCCGAAAAATAACGGGAGAAAATATGCGAAAATCCGAGAGGAAGAGAGAGAAAAAAAGGGGGAGAGAGATGAGAGAGAATCTGTGTGAAAGGAAGAGAGAAAACTGTTAGAAAGGAAGAAAAAGCGGAGGAGATAGTGAGAGGCCAAATAAAACAGAAAATGGGAGAAAAGAGGAATGGGGTGAAGGGAGAGAGAGAGACATTGGAGAAGAGAGAAGAGAAAGAAGGAGGCATATAATAGGTAATTTTAAGAAAGAAACAAACCAGGAGAATGCAAGGAAAGAGAATGATGGGAGAAAGCAATAAAATCGGATGAGATGTAGAAGCAGGAGAAAAGAGAAAAATACGACTGGCAAAATGAAAAATTCGGAGAAGGATTGAAGAAACAGAACTACAATTTGGAGAATCAACGACGAAATAGGAATAGGGGAAAAAGCACAGAAAGAAAGACTAAGGAAAACAGGAAATATGAGAAATGGAGAGGGAGAGAGAGAGAGAGAGAGAGAGACAGAGAGAGAGTAGGAAAAAATGAAGAGGGAAAGTATAAGAATTGAAAGAGAAAGTATGAGAGCACGGAAAGAAAGTAAGAGAAATTTGTGAGAAAGTAAGAGAAAACGAAGAGAAAACGTGTGAGAGAATGAAATGGAAGGTATGGGGAAAAAAAAAACGGAGATCAGAGTAAATAAATATTTGGAGATGAAAGAAGGGCATTCAGGAGCCGAGTGCTAATCGCCCGCCAGAATATCCTACTGGCCAAGTTACAATATACTTACAAACCAAATGTGAAGAAAATTCGCAAAACTCAACGGAATTCAGTCACTGCGTTTCACAAAAAGCCAATCCATATTAAAACTACTTGACTTTTGGCAGCCATTTTGGTGACCCAGACCTAGACCATGTGTGCCCATTTTCGAACACATCCAAGATTTTGGCCATTCCTTGATATTCTGAAGGTTTCATGTTAATAGCTCAAATCGTTCTTGAGAAATAATTGGAACACACACACACACACACACACACACACACACACACACACACACACACACACAGGCGATAAAAATGAGGTAGCCAGTAACAAAACAGCTGAAAGATGAAACAAGAATACGAGAAAATAGAAAGTGATAAAAAAAGAAGAAAAATATAGAAAATATTGGGGGAGTGTAAGAAAAAGTGGTACGAGAAAGTCTGAATGAAGGAAAAGTAAGATGAAGAGCACATGAGGGAATGGAAAGAAAATATGAGTGACAATTAAAAGACAGTAAGGATATATTTGTGGAGAAAATTTGCGACAATAAAGTGAGCGAGTGAAAGACATGGATACGAGAAGCAAGACAATGAAGTGAGAGAGAAAAATATTATGAAAAAGTAGAAAAAATAAGTGAGAAAGTAAAACAATATAAAAATAAGAAAATACGAATTGTTAAAGTAAAAATAATATACTACAGGAGTTACAGAAGGCGAAAAAAGAAAGAAAAAAATTGACAAAAAAAAAAGTAAGAGAGTAAGAAGACAGAGAAGGAAGAGAGTAAGGTACGGTCTATCCCATCCCCCACCATTCTTTCTTCCTTATGCGGCAGAGCCAAGTTCCACACCATATTCTCCTCACGCAGGATGAAGGACGAGAGAGAGAGAGAGAGAGAGTACAAAGAGGTACACATGAAAGAAAACAGCAACGTAGAGCAATTTTAGAGAAAGATCCCGTTAAAATGCTCTAACTTGAATAAATCAATTTCCTGTCCAACTGGGCCACCGGCTCCCCAATTATGATTCATTTCTGTCCTTCTGTTTCAAATTTAGTATTTGCTTTTAGGCGAGGGGGTGGATTTGTTCTTGATCCGACATTTAAATTACGAGCATGACACAAAAGAGAAGAGTGATGTGTTTGTTGTATTATTATTCGCTCGCCTCCCCTTCCTCCCTCCTTATACTCCTAAAATTGAATATTACGGTAGAGTATCATTTAGTATAATAGCAAGCACTACTGTCCTGCCTCTCTCTCTCTCTCTCTCTCTCTCTCTCTCTCAACGGGTGTCCCAGCAAAATAAAAAAAAAGGGAAAATTCCTCGCTCCGTCTCGCTCACGGCATGATTAATTAAAATTTCTGTTACCTTTCGTTTGAAAATAGGAATTGACTTTAAGTGAGTTATCATAAATCCTAAGATAAGAATGACAAAAGCGGGTAGACTCTCCCCAGTGACCAGCTGAAGGTGGCAGGAAAAAGTGGAAAGGATTACGTTTCAGTGTAGAAAATTGTCAAGGAAATTGCATTGGTAAGGATGAGTGGAAGATGTGTTCTACACTATCTTAACCTGTAAGGGTAAATAAAATCGCGTTAAGAATAGTATATGTAGTAATGTTGACCTGAGGTTTTATCTAAATGTAAGCCTCTAGTAAACAATGGAAGTCGGAAAATCACCAGTAAACGTGCATCGCTGGGGATTAGGCTAAAAGCTAAATATTAATCGAAGTGACGTTTAAACGTTAACGCAGTATCACACAGAGTGGACGTAAATAGGGTGGCGGAACGGTGTGGGCAATTATAAATGAGTCTGAAAGTACTGTAGGAAATGGCCTGAAAGGCCAGTACGAAGATGGATGGTTAATTTACGCGAATATGCAAGAAGACGAGATATGGCAAGATGAGGAGACCAAGGCCAATAAATCTTATTGGCCTTGGAGGTGACAATACAATTGACGAAGGAAGGAAATGAATGGATGAAGTATGTACTCGTATGGAGATGCGCATGACAAAGGGTTGCTTCCCTCCCCACCTTTTTTTCTTGGCAGTCGATGGAATGGCTCCTTAACAGGTATTATGAAGCACAATTTTGTGTGGACCGTATGGATGCGAGGTGAAACAAGAATTTCGAAGGCCTGAATGATTAGCTGATGGATGTGTGCCTCATCTTTGGTGGACGTGTTGATAGTGCTACTTTTGTGTTTCCCTGCCAATATTTCTGCATCAGTCCCTTGTAAATTTTATAGAAGATAAAGGTGGTGATGACAATGATGAAGATGATGACAAAAGTTCACCAGCTATTCCAGTGTGTCTACTTTACACTTAGGACGCATCGGCCACATTTCTCCATGACGAATCCTATCAGGGACAATATATATAGGTATAGAAGTATGGCAAGCCTCCATCAAAATTGGTATATATCAAGCAGTAGAGGAACGTAGAGGTACAAAATGTGAAATAATGAGCAAACTTTTTTCCATCAGCTGAGAATGTTAGGCAACAAAGGAATATGAGAGGTAGAAGAGATGAACTATTAGGCGAACTTTTTTCCCCTGAATGTATGTTTCAAATGTTTGCAATTCTTTTAAAGATGAGATATACCGTATATGATGCAGCTTAAGATAGACGCCTCGTACCGAAAGAGTTGATATCTGCCAAAGCCTGCAGCAGCCACACCAAGCAAGTTTACAAATTATGTCGCTAGAAAATAAACACCTAGATTAGCGTATGGCTCCAGTATATATCTAGAAAAAGAGGCGTTAAATCATTTCAACCCCTATTTCAAGGAATGTCAGTCAACTGAAGCCGGAATTTTAGTCTTCAGTCAATATTTTAGCCAAGTCAGGTAGTATAGCATTAAAGTCAATATTTCAGATAAGTTACACAGTATTTCAGTCGTCAGTCTATATTTCAGGCAGCTCAGTAGAGTACCGTAAGTCAGCTCATCGGCCCAGTTCGTCAGTTTAAGGGTAGT
Organism: Coenobita brevimanus; assembly: GCF_032717465.1. NCBI lineage: Eukaryota > Metazoa > Arthropoda > Malacostraca > Decapoda > Coenobitidae > Coenobita > Coenobita brevimanus. Next base: position 9,926,786 of record NC_137060.1, read on the forward strand.
GATTGTGTAACTTTAATCCAAAGAAACAACAACAATTAGTACTACTTCTGCAACTACTACTCCTACTTCTACTTTTACAACAAAAAGACAAAATGAGCAAAAATCGGTCTCATATACCTGATGTCTCACTGTGGAGGTAAAAGTGGGTCCTGGGGCAGAAGGGGTTAAGAATCCGAACCCAGGAGGCCTACCGCAGTGAGCACAGTATCCCCCACCCCCACTCCTCTCTTCTAACCTGAGAGTGGGCTGGAGTATAATAGATTTGCCACTTCCCTTACTCGGGTTTCTGACAAGCTTCCTTTGGCCACACCACTTCCCTTTTACGCCCCGCTGAGGCTTGGCTGATGTTTTTTTTATTCGATATTTCTGTGCTTCATTTTTTTTGGTTATTGCATCTGTTGATATGTATTTCTTGTTTTGTTTTGGTAATTGCTTCAGCTGCTTAGCTTTCATCCTGTTTTCTGTTTTGCTTGAATATTATTTTCGATGATTGGTTCTGCGCTTTAGTGTTATTCCTGTTTTTTGTTGATGATACTGTTTTTGTTCTGGTTGTTTGTTTAGTTATTATTGTTCTTGTTTATCTTTGCTGTTGATTTGAATATTATTGTTGAATCTATTTTATTTATTTATTTATACTTTTTTTCGTGTGTGATATCTTTACTGTTGTTCCTAATGTTCTGGCTGGCTTCCTTTCGACACACCACAGCCCTTATCCGCTGGCCGAGTCTGTTGGTAATGTGGTTGTTGCTAGCGACGCAAAAGGATTAGCTACTGTGATCATGTCCGGTTTTATACGGTATATATATATATATATATATATATATATATATATATATATATATATATATTGTGTGTGTGTGTGTGTGTGTGTGTACTTATATGTCTATGTTAATAAAATATTACAATATCCGATTCTGATCAATGTTGTGTGTCTGGAAATAGGTGATTATAGTTCAGTCTAAACCGAGCAAGGTCAAGGTCACCGGTCAAAGTCTAGGTCGTGGTGTTATCGCATAATGCCTGATGTGATGTGGATCAAACTTGGTGAATTCACAGTGTATGGGGAGGAAAGAAAATGAGTTTATTTTGGTCAAGATCCATCAGATTCAAAGGTCACAGGTCAAGATCAAAGTTCGACCACGGCGTCCCTGGCTCTCTGAGACTGTAGGTGTTGTTGTTGTTGTTGATGATGAACTTTTTATTACTGCTGCTGTTGGTATTGCTGCTGCCTCACTTCATTTGTATAGGTGGTGCTGGTGGTGGTGACCCGTATTGTCACAATGATAAGTCTCCCCTGAGCTGAAGAACATCTTTTGGCGTCATGGAAATAATATGAAAAAGACGCCATCATTGAAAGAGGGATGATATGTGACCGAAATTTATATTTTTCGACATCTTTACCCACCGAGGTACAATAATTCTTGCTAAATTTAGACGTCTTAGTTCATTTGAAGGAAAGCCTGGCAGACAGAACCTTAATATATACTACCAAGAAATATAACTATGCTTGGTGGTTATAGAGGCATCTTGGTATTGCATTCACGCTAACACTAAATAACTTTGTTGAAAGAATGTTGGGAATCCAAAGGACTGACTATTGCTCGTATTCTCGTAAGGTAAGGAACTCAATAACACCTTTTCCTAAGTGATTTATTTTCTTGTTTATTACACCTTACTCGCCTCTCATGTGATCCATAAATCCTTCCAATATCGCCATACACTGCATAAATAACGTACAAAGAATATTAACTGGCAGTATCCAAAAATGAACCACTAAGGAAAAGGTGTTAGAGCGTGTCCACACGTGTGCAGGAACAAGTGCAGGCAACATGTAAACAACACAATAACCAGCAAGATGCAAACATGCTGGGAACAGCAGCGTCCCGATCATGTTGGTAACATCATGATGAAGTCTCAGCTGCCTCGTATGGACACACCCCATTACCTCTGCTGCCAACATGTTTAAAGCTGCACTGTAACATGTTTGAATACATCTGTCCAAATACTGCTATGTATCCAAACATGTCAGCTGTGTTGTCAACACATGTTCGAGTACACGTGTGGACGCGCACTTAGCTAGCATCCTTAACCGACGAAAATACGGACTTGTAAGTGCTTGCACAGTTTACCTCTGCAAATCCGGTAACGTACTCACGTATTTTATTCCTGCTATTTTCGGGCAGTTGTTTAACTCAAGAAATCTTTTCTAGCCGATGGAATTTGGTACACCTTTCATTAACTTGTTCAGTGCAAGGTTTAATTCCTAAGTAGTCATCTGAAGGCATGAAAAGCAAAATATAAAAAGAGTGTCACAGAATCGAAGTTTTACGATGCTTTTACTTAGCTGAGACAAAATTAATTAACCCCTTTAACAGTGGGATCTCTCTTATTATTATTATTATTATTATTATTATTATTATTCTTTCTTGCGGCCTGTTCAACTTGGGGCGATTTCCTGCAGTGTAAAAGAAGAATATGGCAGTGTCTGAATTCTTTAGGTCGAAAACTCCCTCCCGGTCTGAGTAATACTGTCTGGTGTTGGCAAGGAAAAAGGGAAAGAAAAAGCCATCATGGTGTTTAAGATGTGATTTAAAGATCTGAAAGCTAGAATTCATAATAATATATATTTAATTCAAAAACAAAGTCTGCAGCCCTTGTCATCCATACTACCGCCACTGCAATAGAGTAGCATCTATTTTGATTTTCCTGTTTGATGTGATTTTCTTTTCTATTTTCTCTTTGTTTTCTCACTTTTGTCAGTCATATACTCTGTTGTCCTTGTTTTTGTCGTCGTCGTCGTCGTCATTATTATTATTATTATTATTATTATGTGTCTCACAACCAAACTCTCATCAACACCTCCACTATCATCACCATCAGTTCAGACACTATCACCACCTAAATCAGGCTCCCTCCTACCCACCATCACCTTCACTACCACCAGCAGCTCTCCGCTGGCCAACCCACTCCCTGTCTCTCATTATTCACCTCTCCTGCACTGCCAAGGGGGCGGGCACGGCGGCTACCTCGCTGCTAATGTCCAACCACCTGCTACCCACCGAGCTGACAGGTGTAGTTATATACGCCCAGGTGGGAGGCAACTTTCTAGCGGCTGGGTGACGTGGCTGCAAAATACTATACCCTTTTTTATTCTAACTTGGCATAAAACTGCCAATTCTGCACCGCGGATGCTGCGTTGTAACAATAGATTAACACAAGTATGACGCTAGCAAACAAAAAGAGCTGTGGAAAGGATGTAGAGCCATAGTATTGTCATTTTCTACTATTGAGCTTTGTGTAATAAGCTATGAGAGGACACAAATTTGGCTCAGGTCAAGGTGAAACAACTATTGGCGCTCTATTTTTAGTTTAGTATAGTCAGTTGGTCGGTAACTCATCCTATAATACCTGCCTTCATCCGCTGCCACAAGAACACTGAAGGTCCAGTTGTTGATTTATGAGAGATTTTCTTAGTAGATGGGTACATAACAGTGCAAATTTCGTGGGTATTCTTTTTCTTTCCCATTCCTACCCCAAACTCCCTCCCTCCTCTCTCTCTCTCTCTCTCTCTCTCTCTCTCTCTCTCTCTCTCTCTCTCCCAAGAAGGAACTAAAGGCTTATGGCATAAAACATTCGCCCTTCTCAAAGAAAAGTCAACAGCAGAGATACAGAAACAAGATTGATACATTGTAAGATAAGTTACTTGGACACACCACGTAGGCTATGGACAACTGGGAATTCTGTGCACCAAGGAAGACTGACTGAAGAACTCTGAATAGGAGTTAAACAGTTGTGTGCATGAAGGACTGTCAGCTCTCATGTTACACACCTGGACAGAAAGGAGCTATAGAAAAAATGAAGCTCTGTTTGCCTTCCTGAATGAAAGGAGAATGATATGAAGGCAGAGTACAAAGAAACAATGTCTGAAGTGTGTCTACGAGAGACTGGTATACGACGAGAAACAAAATCCTTGATTTCGTCCAATCTAGCATAACAATGTGCACTTCACTGTCGAAAAGACATCCCACTTTAAAGAACTGTACTCCATACAAGGGTACCATACATAAGGCCTCTGAACAAGTAAACATTAATGCTGGGTTAAAACAGGCACTGTGTGAAGTCGACACACACAGTCTTCGAAACTGGTTCAGCCAGAGAAATAATGGGTGCAAGAAACGTCTGTAATACTGAGAGGTGGACCGAATTGTATATTGAAGGAAATGAGGTGATCGATAGTGATGTGGGTGTGCAGGTAGGTGATTGTATAACTGCTGGCTAATATCCACCTGGGGTACCTGTATATATGCATGGAAGAGTGTGTGTGTGTGTATGTATGTATATATATATGTTTGTATATATATGTATATATGTTCAATGGTCGATAGGCCAAAAAAAAAAAAATGGGGTACACATGCAAGAACTGAACGAGTTATAAGCTGAGCTCTCACTGAACACCTTACGCATAAGCTGATTAGTGATTAGTATGCTCAGGTCTGCTACTATGCCGGCCTTTACATTAAAATCTTGATATAAGGATCCAATATGCAACACATTAATTCATTTTGAAACTTACTGGTACATTAAATTATGAATTAACTTTAACAAACAAGAATGCTGGACTGATAAAAGGTTTTCATTGGATATATCATAATGGTGACAACTTATCTCGACGAGTCTAAATCCCTTCAGGCCGAGGACGTCAATTTTACTTAATTCATCAAGCTTCTGCCCGACTATTTTATTCAGAGTATGAGAGACACCCCCCAGTGTGGAGTTAATGATTGCTATTATCCACCCCCCCCAGTTCGGAAAGCATCTCATGAAAAAAAATCGTCTAAAAGTAAGAACAGTTCTAAGAAGGCGTCACTGTACTGAAGGCGTTAATGATTCCTAGTTTTGTCACTATAAAATTTCCTTATTTTCGTGGTATCCATTATAAAAAAAAAATAAAGAAAGAAGAAGAATAGATATACCATAGCCATTAAAGTACCTGCGAGGCATTACTCCCGTCCTCCTAACACCTCCATGATGGACACAGATAGCAGTTAGTGTAGTATGTTTATTTTCATCTGTTATACTTTTCAGCTCAGTCTGATGACCAAGTGTAGTCAGACTAGAAGGTAAATTTGACTAGAAGACAAGAGGACTCATTCCTACCTCATAACAGGCTAATCGAATTTCATGCACGTAGGATGTACTATTCAACTTGTAAAAGCGCCCCATTTCACTCAGATGGAAACAAGCCGACTATCCTATCAAGCTTAGCAACCTCGTTAGTAGGATGAAGCTTGATTTTTACTTAATTTTTTGTTCTCTCCTGGCGATTGCATTCACCATGGGAGGCACAGTTCGAAGAGAAAAAAGAGGAAATAGTCTCAGTCTTTTAAAGGCAGGTACCCGCTTAAGATATTTTATTCAGGCTATTAACTGATGGCTTTATTTGACCGAGAGAAACTATGATTACGTGTTACTGTCAATATTTATTTTTAGACAACTGTATTCAACTTGTGATGTTTGATGACAAAGGGATACTCCATTTTCTCTCCCTCTCCCTCTCCCTCTCTCTCTCTCTCTCTCTCTCTCTCTCTCACTCTCTCTCGCTCGCTCGCTCGCTCTCCTTCTCTGGTTTTCTATCCAACTCTATCTACCTACCTAAATTTGTCTGGTACCAAGCAACTTTCATCAACTTAGGAAAATTAAATCTCGGCGGGAGACTGCAGTTTAAAAGTATTTAGTCCTAACTGCAATCGCTTTTCCATGCCAGACATGTTATGCATCTCAGTTACGCCGCAAAGCGCTTCCTTGTTGGGAGGCTTGAGTACAGGAGTCGGCTGAGGAAAGGAAGTAGAGAGAGAAACCCGTCCTACAGTGTGTGTGTGTGTGTGTGTGTGTGTGTGTGTGTGTGTGTGTGTGTGTGTGTGTGTGTGTGTGTGTGTGTGTGTGTGTGTGTGTGTACATCCTCTCTGTGTTATGTGATACGCGTGAACAAGACACCCACGCGACCTTGCTACCCCACGCTCCTCTCTCTCAACCCAAGGTGGCGCCGATCATCAGCCACTCACTTCTTCCAATTCTTCCATCACGTTCAACTTTTTTTTCCTTTTTCTGTGCCTGCCGTCCTCTCTTCCTATTTCTCTCATCTTTCCTGTCGCTTTTATTGCTCTCTTTTCCATTTCAGGTGGCTCTGCACTGCGTGATAAGCCTGATGGTTTGCTGTACCTTAGGAAATAATTTACAACGTTGGCTGGAAACCATATAACCAAATAACGGGATGATGTGAAGCCTATTATAGTGCCCCTGTAAGCTGGGTGGAGAGAACTAAATGAGGCGGTCTGTCGTGTCTGCTGCAAGAGAACATCGGTTCAGCGCACGGAATGGCCCTGCAGAAGTGGTTGCTTGCCTGCGGTTGATGGCTTTGCTCGGCCAGGCAGACTAAGGTAACTCAGCAACAACAACTATGACAAACAACAATAATAATATCAACAACCGCAAGCTCTATTCTCATCGGTGCAGCAGTTCTTGTAACAACCTTCCGTTTCTAAATTTCTTCTCAACCTCGTCACTCAGATAACGTATTTTTACATCTCACTCAGGCTACTACTGGATGGTTCTAATGGAATTGGGAATTATTTCTAACCGAACGGTTTAACTTACAAGTAACCAGTCTTACTGACAGCGTTTCTTTCACGCTTATTAAAGTAGGCTGGAAATAGCAAGAATAAATGAAATAATAGGTCCAGAGACTGGCAGAGTTAAGTTCTTTGTTTTTTATCATATCAGTTTCATAATGGCTGTTTGCATCAGTAATATGCAATAGGATATTTGTAGTATTATTCAAAAGATATCGCAGAGGAAAATGCATTAGGAACTGCCATACGCCAGCAAGAACACGGTCCCCTGTGTTCACCATTCTGTCCTAATACATTGGTGCTGGAGAGAGACACCTGCACATCGTGACACCGACATAACCGGACGATGGAGCAGCCGTGTTATACAGTCCCTCAGCCCCATCCCTGTCTTCCGAAAGGAGGATGGTACGATGGAATAGATGGGAAACTTCAGCCTACAATTCACTGGGTTAACATTCAGATGAACCTGCAGCCACAACAACAGCAACAACTACTAGTACTATTATTACTACTGCTACCACCATCACCACCACCAGTGACCACCATTCCTAACGCTTTGAGGACCATCGCGTCTCATATTAGCTTATTTTTGCTACCTGCAGACGATTTTTATTCAGTTTAAGGAGACACCTCGTGTACTGAAGCGGGTTAAGGAATGCTATATCTAACCCACTCAATTCCCCAGGTCTCTTTAGATAAATGAAATAGCTAATGAGGCGAGAGGAGGAATAAACTTAAACGTCCTCATGGTGAAGTGATTAATGATCCCTAAGTTTGTGAAATCGAGCAGCAGGTGAAGTAGGAGAAACGTGCTGATGTACAGCCGTGCAGCCGCTTACATAGTATCGATCCACCTCATATCGATAAATTACAAGACAGTGAGCAATAACTTCCGCAATCCAGTGAAACTATCAGATAAAATCATGTAAGTTTAACAACTGGTCATCTAAAAAGTGGAAGGATATGATTGTCCGCAAGTGTACAACTGCGAACATCTATAACAATTCACATCACTGCGATAAACGGTACTGAACACCGATTTCCGAAACGCGATGATGCCATCTTCGGAACACAACAAAAGTTTCAGAAAACTGAGTTGCAAAAGTATTCAGCTTAAAAGTGGAGTGATATTTCTGTTCGTAAGTGTACAGGCGTGTTTAATAATTCTTTTACACCCTCAACCAATGTCAACACCTAGAACCATATGCTAGTCTCCTTAGTGGCGTTCTTCTGCAGGTTACGGTAATACTTTTTTTTTTTATGCAGTGTATGACAGAATGAGCAACAGTAAGGTAGTAATTTGTAGTGTGCAAAATAAATCGCTAAGGAACAGGTGACAGAAAGCCTCTTAAGCCGTCGAGAATAATTAGTTTTAGTGAGATCTTGCAGACTAATCAACAGTGACAAGGTGGATTCGAATTTCACGTCATTAATTACGTTATACCGTCTCAAATTCGTAACGTAATGAAAATTCAGCTTCATTAGTTCTGTTACATCCTTTTTAACCAGTGTCAGCACTCAAGAGAAGCTTGCTTCAGTATTATCGTCTCGACTCTTTATCAGAATCTAATGAGGAACTCGCTTCGTTAGTTCCACACACCTCAAAACTGTTGCAGTTTCCAAATGAAACAATGCTGAACTAAAAAACAATAATCAAATGGGCTGGAATCTCGATTCATTTGCTTTTTACTCCAGAAGAGCAAAGGGAGTATCGACGGGGACTGAATAGGAAGGAATATAGCAACTTAAATTCAGTGTGGAGAAATCGAATGATCTGTGACAGGCATTAACCAAGATAATATGACTTTCGTTATGTCTCACCAGCTGAACAAAGGCTTCTGACAAAATAGGGAATACACAATGAATTATGTTAACATACCTACAACTCCAGACTTCTTTCTTTCCATTCTCCTCTGTCTTTCTTTCCTTCATTCTTTCCTTGTCCTCCGCCTGCGGGTGACTTTACATTCCCTCTTCTGTCTTTTTTTCCTTCATTCTTTCCACTTCCTTCTGCCTGTGGGTGACACTACACTGAGTGACAGGCCAAATGGTTTCCTGTGCACCAGGAAACCATTTACTACCCTGGGTGGTAACCATATAACCAAATTTTGGCGCCTGGTGGTTTAGTGGGTAATTATTGGGCTCCAATCGGATTGAGCCGGTGAAGGTTTATATCCAAGGGATGGTTGGGGTTGATTGCTCATGTAATGCAACTAATGGATGAGTGAGGCTGGTCACTCTCATCTTCAGTGTCGGGACCAACTGCCTAGCCCCGGGCTCCTACGCCCCTCATGGGGCAATGTAGGATTGGATGATGGATGGATGGATGGTTGGACTGGAACTGTAGGCCTATTCAACCCTTTCAGTCCCATGAAGTATTTCATATTTTTTTCTTGCTACCCTCAGACTATACCATTTAGGTTAGGAAAGACTTTTTAAGCTGAAGCGGTTAATTCAGTAACCATCTCAGCTTCCACCTCAGGTGAATAAATATCGTATGGTAGTAGCAAGAATGTAACATGGAAATACGTCACTGGACTGAAAGAGTTCATTCCATACATCCATCATCCAATCCTACATTGCCCCATGAGGAGCGTAGGAGCCCGGGGCTAGGCATTTGGTCCCGACATTTAAGATGAGAGTGAATATAAGAATATAAAGAAATTCGGCTCCACTTGACCTTCTTGGTAAACATATATAATTTTTCGTCTAATGGTACGCGTATATGAGTGGCCTATAATTTATGCAGGTGAACATATTACAACACAAAAACAAGACACAAAGGGTAGATATTTATAGCTGTCTCGCCGACTATACAGCGCTCAACCTGGTGGGGGTATCTAACGCTCACCCATGAAGATTCTTATCGGGCAGGTCTGGCTTAGGTAACACACCAGTGAACAACAGCTCCTACAGCCGTGTTTTCGTGGGACCGGGAGGCACCCTGGCAACCAGAGGCGTAGTCAGGTCTTTACAGATTGAGGGGAGGGGGGGCAAGGTGGGATCAAGTTCTATTCGGGAGGGGAAGTGGGTATTGCAAACGTTAATAATCCAAAACTTCAGTTCGTGGTGTGGGGCAGTGGAGGGGCCAAGGGTCTGACCATAGTGAATGGGACCCCTTCGCCCTGGCCTCCTCACAGCCACGTCACAGCTGGCAACTCTTCCTTGGGGACTTCTTATGTATATTATTCTTCATCCCTTTTGTGTAGATGACATCTTTTACTAATTCTTCTCATCGCCAGACAATGGTCAAATCAGCCTGATTGAGGTTTTTCGTAGTTTATCGGTTCGGAAACAGTGTCTAGTAACATCTTCAGTGCAATAAATATCTCTTTTGTATTGCTCTTTTTGTCACCAGACGCCTATATCCAACTAAGGTGTCCAAGTAAATGTACTCTTGCAGTCCACTTATCTCCATTTAATGCAGGCATATTTTCCACTGGTATTGGACGAAAATAGTAGCGTGTCACATGCAGAAGCAAACTGGTAAGAAGGGGTACAGTGGAGCTGCCTGACATGACAAGACCTCACATCACATGTTTTTAAGGCTAGGGTTTTATCCAGTCTTGTCAGGTCTGACCAGTCACTATTCAGAACTCTCCATAGGCAACTACATTTTACAAGCTCTATAGAACCCTGACGTCACTTTTTCTCAGCTATGACTATCTGCAGATTATACTCGAGTGTATATATATATATATATATATATATATATACAGTACATACCGAATACGGAATATATATATATTCGGAGAGATGTATTTTGCGGAGTAATTTAAAGTAGCACCCAGCAAGGTATGATAAACGGATAGATAATGATATGTTACAAAACCTCCATAACCGACGAGAGAAAAACACACACACACACACACACACACACACACACACACACACACACACACACACACACACACACACACACACACACACACACACACACACACACACACACACACACACACACACACACACAGTATAAGAATGAACTGTTAGTGAGAGATGGAGTTATATATTTATTTATTTTTCAATGCATCAGACTCTGGCAGGAGAATATACAGTCAGTTCAAGACTCAACAGTTCCTCAACGAGCAGTAGATGACACTAAATCTGTACTTATCTTCCCACTCGTGCGCTAGTACCTATCGTCCATACTGAATACATGCTAGGGCTATCTCAGTAGGAACTGGTGTGATTGCGTTAACATTTTTTATGACATGTCGGTGGGTCTTTGGGGATGTCTATTAAGACAGTTTTATAGCTGCTGCTCAGCCGCCTGTCTGTCTGGCCAAGGAGGCCCGTCTACAACAGATAAGCAAATGTTTCTATGGGGCCATCTTACAGGTTTAACACAGTGCACATCTGTATGGTAGACAGCTCCTCATCAGGGTGGGATTAGGGTCTTTCCCCACGGCGAGGTGCAGGGAAATTTGAGAAATATGACTAGGTTCGGCTTCTGATTGGAAACCACAGTAATTAACTCCACTCAGGGTACATGGCGGCACCACATGAAGGCTTCTCGTTATCGCCACAGTTTTATAACAGAATATGCCAACAAAATTCCATCCATCAAACTGTTCCCTGCCCCAGCCTGGGAGGGAGCTGGAACGGTAGTTCAGTATTATCACCTAAATGAAGGCGTACATTTGGAAGAAAAATTAGCCAAGAACAGGGTGTGTAAGGAAAGTGAAGAGAGTGAGAGTGTATGAGAGAGGATGGTGTGTCGGAGGCGGAAAGACCGTTACTGGGTAATTGTAGAAATGACTAAATGTCGTCTGGTCCAGCCTTACGATCATGGGGTGCAGAGTCAAGCAACAGAGAGAAGATATAGTAAGCACAGGAACCGTCATCAAAAAACAGTTCATTAACATCATTTGGCAACGGAGAGAATAAGTATGAGGAACTATGCCTGCTGACTTAGAAACATATCATTAAGACCAATTAATATCCAAGTTACATCGGAGGTTGTATCGACCGTAACTTCTTCCGAGTAACAGGATGAAAGCAGCAATATTTAATCGATCCCCTGGCTTGTGCAGTGATACCGGTGCTCTCCTCTAATTCACTTTACTCCATCACTAGCACAGATCTCCCCTGACCTGAATGTAGTCGTCTGGGAGTCGTAAGAACTAAAATTAAAGACGCCCTGTTACTGAAGGAGTTTATAGAGTCTGGTTCTAGCGCCTCCACTGCCAGACGTCTCTTCTTAGTTGAATATAGCGGTAATCATCTGCTGGTTCTATAAAAGGTGTCTGGGCGGTTAAGGGGCTACGGAACTGGATTTCGCTCCTTCATTGCTAGAGAACGCCTGTAAGATGTATAATTTCATCTAGTAGTAACAAATATAAGGTACACGACTCTGTTCTTTCTTTACCCCTGCACAATTGTTGACTCTATACAGGGGTTATATTCGCCACTGTGTGGAGTACAACTCTCATTTGTAGGGAGGCTCCCCACATACAGCTCTTCTCAATAGGGTGGAGTCAAAGGCTTTTCGTCTCATTAACTCTCTTCCTCTTACTGACTCCCTTCAACCTCTGTCTCTTCGCCGCACTGTTGCATCTTCATCTCTATTCTATCGCTACTTCAGTGGTCACTGCTCCTCTGAACTGTTTGCATGCATTCCTCCACCTCTACGACGGAAATGTAGCACCCGTCTAGCAGCAACCTCTCATCCCTTTTCTGTCCAACTCTCTAATGCAGGAGTTAATCGTTACTCCCAGTCCTTCATTTATGCAACAGGTCAACTGTGGAACTGTCTCCCTCTGTCTGTATTTCCTTTCCTGCTTCCTATGATCTCCAGTCTTTCAAACGCAGTGTGTCCATGCATCTCGAAATGATCGGATCTTGAATTTGGCTCTCTCTTGTATTTTGTTTTTCTCTTGGAAGGAACAATTTGCGGGCTCTCGGCCTTTGGTTCCTTCTTCCTCACGTAAAAAAAAATCAACACGTCTCTGAAGCATTGTGGACTAGATTACTTTAAAAACTTGGTGGTACTGAATTAATCCAGTGAAATCTGAAGTAATATGGTTATGGGTAAGTTGTTCATTAACGCACACTAGTGAACAATGAGATATACTGTATACACTGTTACATAGCCTATGATTTCATCATCCATTGTGTAATTTTAACGCACAGTATGCTGCATGTTTGATCACGAGCGTGTTCTGCCTCAGTCCCCCCTTCTACCGTTATAGTAGAGTAAGTCGACATCTCTGTTATACTTTGCGGGATTGTCATCTCTTTGTCCCCATGGCTTTCATTTGCGCGTCCTCTTACAAGTTGTATCAGGCTCTGCCGGCCCCTATATAATGAGCTCAGTCTCTGCATCATTGCCACTTAGATCTGCTCCTCATTTTGTTCACATCTCTGTCCTCCCCTGTACAGATATTATTATTGTGAGTGCTCAAGAAGTCTCCAACCATCTAGCAGCTGTGTGTAATTTGAGTATAACTGTTGTTGCATTTTGTTCTTGTACTGTATAGCATAAGTTTAATTTGTAGGCCTAGTGAAATTGTAATTTATGTAGGGTTCTTTGTCAGTCATTTTTGATAATAGTTTGTATCTGTAATAATTTATCTGGCATTCACTGAGTATTATCTGGTATCTCATTTTATCAGGGCTGACTTAGATAAATTTACTCTTGCTAACTTCGTGTTAATAGAGGCTATTGCAGTTAACCATATATTTAACCTGTTTATTTGCCATTACATTATCCTTATGAGTTCTCAATGTTTTGTTGTTAATTTAAGCATTAAACTTTAACTTGTAATTTTACCTAACTCTTTTGTTTTGAACCTGGAACTTTACGGGACAGTAGTGACTCTTCGTATTCTCACTTAAAGTGTACATTATCTTTCTCTGTTCCGTAACATAAATTTGGCGACCTCATATCAGGATATTCAGGATATTATCATAAGGATATTGTTTGATATTTTGTGACTGTGATATATTCATGATGGCTACTATTTCTACACTTGATGAAGCCAAGGACTTTTTGTCAAATGTGCAAACAGTGTGTGATATAGAAAACAGAACAAAGAATGAACTTAAGCTTGTTGCTCAACAATTGGGAATTGCAGTTCACTCTCATCATTCTAAGGATCAAATTGTTGGCATGATTAATAAAAGCTTGTTTAATGTAACTCCTCCAAATGAGCAAACGCAGATTGAATTAGCTAAGTTACAGCTAGCTCTGCAGGAGGCTCGTGCTAAAGAAGCTGAATTTCAGGCAAATGCTAAGCAGGCGGAATCTCAGGCTCGTATTGAAGAGGCACAGATACAGGCTCAGGCACAAGTTGAACTTGCCAAGATTCAGGCAGACCATGAGTATCGCATGAAACAAGGTGGAACTGGATCATCTAGCTCTGATGATTTTGATGTGGCTAAAAATGTTAAACTTGTCCCTCCTTTTAATGAATCTGATTTAACAAAGTATTTTCAGTTGTTTGAGAGGGTAGCTACAGGTTTTAATTGGCCTAAGGAGTATTGGCCAGTACTCCTTCAAACTGTTCTCACCGGTAAAGCTCAAGTAACTTATGCATCTTTGCCTCAGGATCAGTCTGATAATTATGATGTAGTTAAGAGCTTGATTCTTAAGGCCTATGAGCTTGTTCCTGAAGCCTATAGAGTAAAATTTAGGACAACTTACAAGCAAGATAAGCAATCCCATGTTGAGTATGCAAAAATCAAAGAAGATCTGTTAGAGCAGTGGTTAAATTCTAAGAATGTGGATTCTGATTTTGGTAAATTTAAGCAGATGATTTTGCTGGAGGATTTCAAGAGGTGTATTTATAAAGATGTAAGCCTATATCTTGATGAGAAAAGAATAGATAATTTGTCTGATGCTGCAGTTTTAGCTGATGAATATGTTCTCACTCACAAGAGATATTTTAGAGGAAAAAGGAAAGCTGAGAGTCAGTACGTTGCCTCTACTCAGAGTACAGGTAACAGGAAAGAAAATAAAGATGATGTTTCTCAGGAAGTAAATACCAGCTTCACCTCTAGATTTCAGAAAAGTAAATGTACTTATTGTAGTAAGCTTGGTCATACTACGGAGAGATGTTTCAGGAGACAGCGTGATGTGAACAAAAAGGAGTCTTTAAATATTCAGTCAATTGGTCTAGTGTCCACTCTTGAGAGTTCCCAGAATTCTTTAACTGAGTTAACTGAACCTGCTTTGAGGGGTAACTTAAATTCTCATGATGGAGCTCCTCTTTTGAGCAGTAACGTGGGTGACACTCTCAAGAGTTCATGTGCTAATTTCCTGTCTGATGGTTTTGTCAGTCCTCTGGACAGTAATGACAGGAAATCAGTTCAAATATATCGTGATACAGGTGCTTGCCAATCCCTTGTGCTGACCAGTGTTCTAGGCTCTAATTTTAATTCCTCTGATGAAACTGTAATCTTACAAGGTGTAGGAAATAATTACTTCTCTGTTCCTCTGTGCAGAGTGAATTTAGAGTCTGGTTTTGTTAATGGTTCTGTTATGGTTGGGTTGGTTGAGACACTCCCAATGTCAGGTGTAACTTTCTTACTTGGAAATGATATTGGTGGAAGTCAAGTGTGTCCAGCTCCTCAGTTGTCTAGTGAGCCAGTGGCTGCGTCCCAGGATTGTGATGTCCCTGATGTGTTCCCTGCATGTGCTGTCACTAGGGCTAAGTCTAAAGTTACTGGTGATTTAGAGGATAATGATGATGATGATGTTATCCTAGCTGACACTTTTCTTGCTAATTTGGACCACTCACCAGATGAGGCAGTACCCCGTAGTGTTGATAATTTGTCTCGTCAAGAGTTGGTTGAGTTGCAGGTTGCTGACCTTGAGTTGAAAGGTCTAGCTAACTCTGCTTACAGTGAAGAAGAGTCAGCCGGTGTTTCTACTTGTTATTATGTAAAGTCAGGAGTACTTATGAGGAAGTGGAGACCCCCAACAGCATCAGCCGACTGTGAATGGGAGGTTGTACATCAAGTTGTCATCCCTCGTGTTTGTAGGCAGGATATCATTCGAGTGGCTCATGATTCCAGTTTGGCAGGACACCTTGGAGTGAGGAAGACTGTGGCACGCATTTTGAAACACTTCTACTGGCCAGGTATCTTCAGGGATGTTTCCTGGTATTGTAAGTCTTGTCACACCTGTCAAGTTGTGGGGAAGTGTAATCAGACCGAAAAGGTTGCACCTCTAGTTCCCATTCCTCCTTTTGAGGCGCCTTTCACCCGTGTGTTGGTGGATATTGTGGGCCCTCTTCCTAAGACTTCTTCAGGATTTTCTTATGTGTTGACCATGATTGATATGGCTACTCGTTATCCTGAAGACATTTCTTAGAAACATCTCAGCAAAGAACGTGGTTAAGGAAATGCTAGGGTTCTTCACAAAGTTTGGTCTGCCCAAGGAGGTACAGTCAGACCGAGGAAGTAATTTCATGTCAAATGTTTTCAAGCAGTCTCTGAAAGAGTTGGGCATCTCCCAGATCACGTCTTCAGCTTACCATCCCCAGACCCAAGGAGCGTTGGAGAGATATCATCAAACACTCAAATCGATGCTCAAGAAATACTGTTTGGAACATCAGAAAGACTGGGATAAAGGTCTTCCATTCGTTGTGTTTGCTGCAAGAGAATCTCCAAATGAATCACTGGGCTTCTCACCTTTTGAACTACTGTTTGGCCATGAAGTAAGAGGACCCCTTAAGTTACTCAAGGAATGCTGGCTGTCGGAGGAAGATGACGTCAACCTGCTGGAGTATGTGATGAATTTCAAAGAACGGCTGTCCACTGCTTTACAGCTGGCGAGAGAGAATTTAGGAGCTGCTCAGGAGAAGATGAAGACTTGGTATGATAAGAAGTCCAGGTTACGCCACTTTCAGCCAGGAGATCAGGTTTTGATTCTGCTACCAGTTCATGGGCAACCTCTTCAAGCCAAGTTTAGTGGTCCTTATTTCGTGGAGAAGAAACTCAGTGATGTCAGCTATGTCATCGCCACACCAGATCGTAGAAAGAGCAAGCAACTATGTCACATCAACATGCTAAAGTTATATCACAGGCGGGACGAAAATAATCCAGTCTGCACTGTAGCTGTTCCACCCGAGTCTGCAAGTGAAGCTCTCCCATGCAGTATGAGCCTGAGTGATAGTTTGGGGAAGAATCCTGATATCATGAATGATCTCCAGACTAAGCTTTCTCATCTACCTCCCAAGGAAAGGCAGGAGTTTTCGGCATTACTGCAGGAGTACCCGCAAGTGTTCCGTGCCACTCCAGGAAGAACCACTGTGTTGATGCATGATGTCGAGGTTGGAGACGCAAAGCCAATTAAATTGCCTCCTTACCGTGTGATCCCAGTGAAAGTTCCTCTCATCCAGAAGGAGCTTTGCTACCTGTTGGACCACAAGATGATTGAGCCCTGTCAGAGCGAGTGGAGTTCTCCTGTCACTCTGGTCCCTAAGCCAGGTGGGTCACAGCGGCTTTGCATCGACTACAGACGTGTTAACCAGATAACCAAAACAGACACTTACCCTCTCCCTCGTGTGGAAGATTGCATAGACAAGATCGGAAAGGCTAGGTACATAAGTAAGTTTGATTTGTTAAAGGGATACTGGCAAGTACCTATGACTGAACGTGCTAGGGAGATCTCATTTTTTGTAACATTAGGAAACACTTTTGCATGTTCTGTAATGCCATATACAGATTGTTTTAGAGTAATAAGAAATTTCCTTTGTAAATTTCTTTTTCTTTGTGGGGAGGTGTTACATAGCCTATGATTTCATCATCCATTGTGTAATTTTAACGCACAGTATGCTGCATGTTTGATCACGAGCGTGTTCTGCCTCAGTCCCCCCTTCTACCGTTATAGTAGAGTAAGTCGACATCTCTGTTATACTTTGCGGGATTGTCATCTCTTTGTCCCCATGGCTTTCATTTGCGCGTCCTCTTACAAGTTGTATCAGGCTCTGCCGGCCCCTATATAATGAGCTCAGTCTCTGCATCATTGCCACTTAGATCTGCTCCTCATTTTGTTCACATCTCTGTCCTCCCCTGTACAGATATTATTATTGTGAGTGCTCAAGAAGTCTCCAACCATCTAGCAGCTGTGTGTAATTTGAGTATAACTGTTGTTGCATTTTGTTCTTGTACTGTATAGCATAAGTTTAATTTGTAGGCCTAGTGAAATTGTAATTTATGTAGGGTTCTTTGTCAGTCATTTTTGATAATAGTTTGTATCTGTAATAATTTATCTGGCATTCACTGAGTATTATCTGGTATCTCATTTTATCAGGGCTGACTTAGATAAATTTACTCTTGCTAACTTCGTGTTAATAGAGGCTATTGCAGTTAACCATATATTTAACCTGTTTATTTGCCATTACATTATCCTTATGAGTTCTGAATGTTTTGTTGTTAATTTAAGCATTAAACTTTAACTTGTAATTTTACCTAACTCTTTTGTTTTGAACCTGGAACTTTACGGGACAGTAGTGACTCTTCGTATTCTCACTTAAAGTGTACATTATCTTTCTCTGTTCCGTAACAACACACACACACACACACACACACACACACACACACACACACATTCTCTCTCTCTCTCTGCTACTAATTCGTCCTTTAATACCACCTCATGATTAAATTCAGTATAGGAGGGACTTCTAGACTTGGAAGTGTAATATAAAGTTTAATTCCTCCAGTCCAAGAGATCCTTACCAGGCTGAGTGAAATCGTGTGGAGGTAGCAATAGGCATATAGAATACCTCAGGCGTCATCACACTGAAGGGGCTAAGTCGAAAAATACATAAGGAGGGAATTGGAAGGTCGTGTGTGTGTGTGTGTGTGTGTGTGTGTGTGTGAGAGAGAGAGAGAGAGAGAGAGAGAGAGAGAGAGAGAGCAGACCGTACAATCATCGTCCTCTCTAGCAACTCTACCTTACCGTACCAGCTTATTTTTGCATTTAACATAATTCCCTGGTTTGTTTAATGCATGTCGAAGGGTAAATAAATATGTGGTTATTTCACTGGACAGGCTGCTTCATAGTTTTCTTGATTATATACCTCTTGTTTATGGATTCTCTGTCGCCTTATCTTCTGCAACGAAATTAGGGTTAGGATGATGATCATGATGATGTAAATACTGCAAACTACCTACAAGAAAATATTAACTTTTACAGGTATTATATAACTGAAACCAATATGAAAGAGGTGGCAGGGACCTCATAAACTTAACAGAATATTACCCAGAGAGTGAGTGGGTGGGTGAAAGCAACTGTGGTGGTGGTAATGGTGCCGGTGAAGCTGGTGGTTGTGGTGATGTGGAAGACGATGGTGATAGCAGTGGTGGCGGTGATTGTTCTAGCGGTGGTAATGATGGTGGTGGTGTGGGCGGTGATGGTGGTGGTGTGGGTGGTGATGGTGGTGTGGGTGGTGATGGTGATGGTGATGGTGTGGGTGATGGATGTGTCGTGGATGTTAATAATGGCGGTGTGGGTGGTGATGGTGCGGGTGGTGATGGTGATGGTGTGGGTGATGGATGTGTCGTGAATGTTAATAATGGCGGTGTGGGTGGTGATGGTGCGGGTGGTGATGGTAATGGTGTGGGTGGTGATGGTGATGGCGTGGGTGATGGTGGTGTCGGTGGTGGTGATGGTGGTGTCGGTGGTGGTGATGGTGGTGGTGTGGATAATGATGGTGGTGGTGTGGCTGGTGATGGTGGTGGTGTGGCTGGTGATGGTGGTGGTGGTGTGAGTGGTGGTGAGGGTGCGATGATGGTAGTGTGGATTGTAATGATGGTGGCGTGGGTGATGAAAGTGCTTGTTGTGGTATCAGTGGCCGTGATAGATGAGCCAGATGACCGGCTTGTTCACCACTATAATTAACCCACATCTTCCATCACTACTTCACCACTTGCCTCACACACACAAGAGCTTTATATTAATCCTATCTTTGCTACACCACCCACCACAGAGTGACCGTCTTCAATTTGGCTGTAATTTATCTTGTTTGTATTTTTTCTTGGAGGGAACAATCTTGCAGTACGTTCTTGAAGCCTTTGGTTCCTTCTTCCATGCACACAGAGAAAAATAAAAACTATCATTACAACTACGGTCAGTACCACAACCATTATAATAGGTACATCTCTAGGTCAGGATTCACGAAAGATTATTTCACTCTCATAACTCGGATTGTTTTCATCAGGAAGAAGAAGAGATATTTATGGAAAGATTTAAACACTTACACCTTGGTCGTAACGAGGATCTGATTTGCAGGACTAACAATAGCCCAGGAAGGACTCTGCACTCCCTTTTACTTGCCCTTCCTACGAGAACAAATATTAGTTGCCGTAAAGGTTTGAACATACAAGTGTTTGTGATTCAGGAGCCAGGACCTAAACTTACAGTACATTAATTCCTCGTCTAACCAGATTGCCCTCACTGTACACTATCAGTTATATTTGTGCAGCATTTCGAATTATATGATTTATTTTTATACTTACTTCAGGTTACATCTGGAAGCATCAAATCAGAGTAATAAATAATCGGTTCCCTAACACCGGGCATAATTTATTAAGAGGAAAAAAAAAAAAAAACTTCCAGATACACCTTACATCGGGTCAGTTATGTAAATATTATAAAGAAATACTACTTTATTATTACTCTTCCATCTTTTTCTTGTGCAAGAAAAAGCCACATACAAAATGACAGAGACAAAGCTATGTTCGACAGATAAATAGATAAATAGATATACATACATACATACATACATACATACACACACACACACACACACACACACACACACACACACACACACACGCACACACGCACACACACATATATATATATATATATATATATATCTATATATATATATATATATATATATATATATATATATATATATATATCTATCTATCTATATACCTAGGCTGCTTCCCCCAAGGAAAGGGAGGTAGCCGAGACAGGACGACTCACTCTCCATTTACTCATCCATTCAAACACATTCATTCGCATCTTAGCCCCAAACGGGAGAACGGACAGATCCTCACTGCACCACACCGCACAAGGGTCAACTGCGCAATGCAATCAGTGACATCCGCAGCAGGGCCCGACAGCAGAACTGGTTTACCCCTGCCACATCATAATAGACCCATCCCCTTACCCGCACCTGACCTGACTAGCTGATATATATATATATATATATATATATATATATATATATATATATATATATATATATATATATATATATGTATATATATATATATATATATATATATATATATATATATATATATATATATATATATATATATATATATATAAACTCTCATCCCCTTTTTGTCCAACTCTCTAATGCATGAGTTAACCGTTACTCCCAGTACTTCATTTATGCAACAGGTCAACTCTGGAATTGTCTCCCTCTGTCTGTATTTCCTACTTCCTATGATCTCCTATCTTTCAAACGCAGTGTGTCTAGGCGTCTCGAAATGAACGGATCTTGAATTTGGCTCTCTTTTTTTTTTTTTTTTCTTGGAAGGAACAGTTTCTGGCCTCAGCCTTTGGTTCCTTCTTTAATGCATTTTACATATATATATATATATATATATATATATAAATATATATATATATATATATATATATATATATATATATACACACGGTATATACATTTTTAGTGCAAGAAAACGCCACATACAAAATGACAAAGCTATGTTCGACAGATAAATAGATTAGTAAATAAAAATTTATAGAGAGAGAGAGAGAGAGATGAGAATATATACTGCCTGAGAAGGGTCCCTAACACGTATCTCATTATTCTCTTATACCTCTGTCATACCTTTAGATAAAAGATCTTTTCCACAGTAGACGAAATTCACAAATTTCCTGGAATTGGATGAAACAGGCAAGCAACCAATGGGTTTGGGTGCAGAAAGACGCGTGAATCCTTTTTCCATTAGTGGACTATCTATGGCTGACTGCTGCTGCTGATGATGATGATGATGATGATGATGATTATGATGAGGAGGAGGAGCAGGAGGAGAGGGAGGAGGAGGGAGATGTTTTCGTCCTGCTCTAGACTATCTCTGGGTGTTGTTGATGATAATGTTGATGAGCCTGCATAAATCATGAGAATAAATGAGAATGTTAACATATTATGTATGAACAACACACACACACACACACACACACACACACACACACACACACACACACACACACACACACACACACACACACACACACACACACACACACACACACACACACACACACACACACACACACACACACACACACACACACACACACACACTGGTAAAGATGAGGGAGGCTGCTACGGGAAGTTCCTATTCCCTCCCGAATACTGTCCTCTGACACTAAGGGACATATTTCACGTACATGCCAGGCTTTCTAGGACTTCTTCATTTACCAGCTTGATTTGATATGTAACAGGTGTATATCCTCCTCTATGTTTCGCGTGTAAGCAATATCTTTAACATAAGATTCATATTTAGGAGAATATTGAAGTGTAACATGTAAGGCAAATTTTCGGTATGGAAGAAGTAGTTACCCCCAAATCCTTTTAGAATACTACTCTTAAATGTGTTACTGATCACGGCCACCCTATAACACTGGAACTGGGAGTCTGGTACAGAAACGGCTGACAGGACAAGAGAGAGAGCATTACATCAGCATCTCACTACGACGCCGTTTGCTTCTGGTTTATTCCGGCTACATTTGGACGATTTTTTTTTTCCAGCTTAGCAGACCACCGTAACACTGAGGGGTATTGATGATAAGGGCTATGGGTAGTCCCTTCAGTTCGCAAGGTCGCTCCAAAGATGGATAAAATGTTACTCTACTGTATAATGATTAAGGAAAGCAAAAAATAAGATCGTCGCACTACGAAGGTAAACAGTTGCCGAAAAAATTTTGACTTTCTTTTCATCCTGACTACCGTCAGATAATTTTACCTCAGAAGACCCAGCTTTAAGGTTTTATATCTATCTATCTATTTATCTATCTATCTATCTATCTATACAGTATATATTATCGTGATTATCATTTTGGTGGAGAATTACTCTCTTTGTAACTGATTCCAAACGATTTTCTTCAGTACTGACAATTCCGCTGCAATAAAAGTGTAACACGTATCCAGGCTACATACAGTAAACCCCTTGGCCGCCAGTAGCGAACTTAATTCCAGCTAACGGAAAACGATTTAATCCAGTTTTCAGCAATTCAGTGAGATTATAACTGTGTTATTCCTCTGACTTCTATTCATGGAACAACTTACCTCCTCCAGCTCTAGAAGTCTTTCCTGGGCTGCAACAAATCATCTGACGTAGCGAGAACAGAAAGAGACGCCACGCAAGTCAAGCGATTAAGAAGCCACCCACAACCAAATGGTCAGTGTGGTTACGGACGTGGTATTGCCCCACTTAAAATACAGACAAGATACGTAAAATCCATCCTAGACAATTTACCTACCAACAAAGCTCCAGGCCCAGATGGAATTCCGCCAATTGTTTTGAAAAAGTGTTCCCCTGAACTTGCCTCTGTTCTAACTAAATTATTCAGACTATGCATACGTACTTCTTTATTCCCAAATTCATGGAAAGAAGCCAATATCCACCCAGTTCCGAAGAAAGGAAGTTCGTCTGACCCCTCCAATTACAGACCAATAGCTGTCACATCTTCTCTTGGTAAGGTATTTGAAACTTTAATTAATAAGCATATTGTCAAACATCTTGAATCCAACAACTTAATTAGTGATAGACAATACAGTTTTCGCCACGAAAGATCCACCATTGACATAATCAATCTCTTAACTCATACCATCCATCAATCAATTGATCTTTTTGGAGAAACTCATGCAGTAGCTCTTGATATCTCTAAAGCTTTCGACAGAGTATGGCACCGTTCCCTGCTGTCCAAACTCCCTTGCTATGGACTAACGTCTGTTGTTCCTTTGATTTCTTCTTATCTTAGTGACAGGAAAATAAGAGTAAAAGTAGATGATGTATATTCGAATGTCCACTCAATTAACGCCGGCGTGCCGCAGGGATCAGTTCTGGCCCCAACCCTATTTCTGGTTCATATTAATGATCTCTTATCTGTCACTCACAATCCCATTCACTCATATGCAGATGACTCAACACTACATAGTTCTTTCACACTCAGACATTCATTTACAAAGTCTAATATCTCTACCTCTCAACTCAGTACAGCCATCTCCATAAATCAAGATCTATCTACAATCAATGAATGGGGACAAAACAACCTTGTCTCTTTTAATGCTAGTAAAACTAAATATATACAGTTTACTAATAGACAGATATTGCCAGATTCGTACATTACCTTCAACGCTACTAATATTCCCACCTCCAAAAGTATTGAAATTCTTGGTGTCTCACTTAACACTGCCCTCAACTGGACCTCTCATGTCAGATCACTTGCTAAAACCGCCTCAAAGAAACTTGGATTATTGTACAGAGTCCGTAACTTCTTCGCCGATGAGCAGTTAGCTATAATTTATAAGAGTCATGTGCGCTCTCAGCTTGAATATTGCTCACCCTTGTGGAATGGTTGTGGAGAGGTTGCATTAAGACAACTAGACAAAATTCAGAATAAAGCCGTTAGAATCATTAACAACCCTGCCATTACATATAAACTACCTCCCCTGCAAGTAAGAAGGAATGTTGCCTCCCTTGCATTATTTTACAGATTTTTTTTGGCAAATGCTCAGACGAAGTTGCGTCCATGGTGCCACCTGTCCATGCCTTCCCTCGTGCTACACGGGCATCTGGTAGCGCTCATGACTGGAATGTCACTCAGCCATATTGCAGAACTTCTGCCTATCAGAATTCTTTCATTCCCCGAACTGCATCTCTCTGGAACTCGCTTCCCCAGAGTTGTTTTCCTCCAAATTTCAACCCACAACTGTTCAAGTCTAACTGTTACAGATATTTTATGAACAGAGGACACCAGTAATCTGGTGTATGGATTATTTTTTTTTACCCATTTGTTTTTCCTTCCTCCGTTCTGTTATTTATAAAAAAAAAATACAGCACAAATTCTTAAGACAATTACAATAGGTCATTATTATTACGCTCTTTCTACGGTACCGTCAGCCAGTTTCATAAAACTTATTTCATTCTTGATAACATTATGGGACGGAATAGTATAATAATTTTAAATTCGTTAAGATAGACTTTACAGATCTACCATAATGCCCACCAACACACCCCGCTAATACTAATAACACCACATCCCTGTATGAGACAGCCCTACCATGTACTCTATATGGACGGTGAGTGTTGGCGCCGAAGTGGTGATATAAGGAGGTGTGTAGTGAGGAGGAGGATTGCTGGGCCTTAGCGAACGGACTGTGAAGCCTATGCCCAGAGTTATATGCCAAGAAAAATAAAAAGTTGGAGTCATCGTTACGAAGTAATTTCCACTAACTGAAAAACATCTGGTGTTAGCAAGAATAAAATGAAAATGGTGTTATCGTAATGAATATGTTAATGGTTATTATTCTTAATCCTTTCGCTACGAGAGCCATACAAGTGTAAAACGCGATGCAACGTAATAGTATAGACAGAAAACGATTATATTTACTTCTGTCAGATACCGTTCCTGTAGGCAAACGATTAATAGGGTGATGGAGATGGCAGTGCATAGTGACTGTCCGTATGGTGATGCCACCTTCACTGTATCCCTTCCCCACCAGACAATTTATTAAACCTAGGAGAAATCTTTCGTAGTGGAGGTATTAAAACTGGCTATTAAATTAATTACCTATGATGGAGTCTGAAGTGTACTGAACATAACTTGAGCCGACGAGTGAGCCTTAATCCTTTCAGTCCGGTCGACGCCCTTATTATTAGTTTACTCTTGCTACCACCAGACGATTTTATTCAATTCTGGAAAGGTAGCTCGTATGGAGGTTTACTTACTCTATATCTAACCCGTCCAGTTCAAGAAGTCTGTCCTAAATTGAATAAAATGGTCAGGAGATGGCCAGAAAAAATGCTCCCTGGCTCAGTGGGTCAAGTGTGCAGGTATCTGGCTCATAATTCACGGCTCACACCCTCCACAGTCAGGGAGGAGCTCAGCATTAGGCGCTCTGATATCTCGCCACCTGTTTTTACCTAACAACCCACCATCTCTTCTTTCTGGAGCTTATGCCTGTCTGATTTCGGATTATATGATTCAGCAATACATACCTTCTCCTGTAGTAATGTCTCGCCAACTGCCTCACTTTCAGACCTAACAACCCTCTGATCTTTTCTTTCTGGGGTTTATGTCTGTCTGATTTTGAATTTTATGGTCCAGTAATGAACGTCTTAGCCTAATAAACACAGCTGCATGCAGTAGATGGAAGGACTGCAACGGCTGTTTAAATTTCAAGCCATTATCAAACAAGACCACACCCCTGCCTTTACCACTGACACTTCCATATTCACTAGCCTACCTCATGCTTAAAGCAGCTTTCATTTGACTTCTGTTTTGTACTTGTGCCATAATAAGCCAAGCATATGGGAGCGGCTGCTTGCATACTTTCTTGATGATGTTCCTGTAATGCTGTTCTTTTATATTTTTCTTCTTAACAAGAAATTCTGACAAGCTTCCATCATACCCACACCGACCAAGGTATAATGCCCGTCCCACCTATATCTTGCTGCTCACTCACTCATTTTCTGTTCATCCACGTCGATATCTCAGAGTAATCTTTCAACCGCGAATGCGTCCCCTCAGTCAAAGCCGGTTTGAAAGTGTACTTGACCCGCTTGTCCCACTACTCACACCCTACACCATTCCACTCACTCTATCTTGCTCAGACCTACCCACCACCATCCCACTCACTCTTCGTCGTCTACACCCTTCCACCACAATCCTGCTCACTCTTCTTTGAACTCACCATTTTTTTCTGCCCTCCCACATCTATTTTCTAAGAGAAATCTTCTCACTGCGAAAGCTGTCCTACATACAGAGCCCTATTCATGATGTATATTTATCCAGTCGTGTCCCACCACCATTTCAGACCTTCAAAACCTGTTCTCTCTGCCAACCCCTCTGTTCTTGCTCCCCCCGTCAAATCACTAGGAGAAATCTATGACTGAAACCTTATCACCCAACCTACAGCATCCATCTTAAAGGGTTATACTTACTTCCCTTCTCACCACAATCCACCATCGCCTGAATAGACCTCAGCTGACCTGAACTGACTACATGACTAATATGCTTTATCACGGTGTGAATTCTGGGTTTAATATTCAGGCGGGCTACTTCTCTCAAACGACACTGTTGTTTCCCACTGTGATGACTCTAGACCAAATGAATGGGCCTGATAATGACTGACATTTCGAAAGGTATAACGAGTCGAGAAACAATTCAAAAGTCAAATTTCCTCATGGATCAAAACTTTGTTCCCAGAGACCCTTCTGTAGGTCACACGTGTCACCTGCCAACACAAAAACTTAGTCTGGATTACACTGGCTAAATGAAAATGCCGAAAAGACTTTCTTCACGTGTTATCATACACTTTGGGGAATAAGAAATTGCAATTCATCTTCTTAGAATATACACTAGAACCGAAACCAGACTTCTGAATGTGTGTCGAAGAGAAATCTAAGCAACAGAAGAGCTATGTATCACCCGGTAAACACCATCTGTTGTTTACTGATGTACAGTATCGCCTTTACCAGCCTGCCTGACTGCACAACTCTAGTGAACAGGGTGTCCATGTACAGTATATAGCTCTCCAAGCTTCCGTGTTGCGGGGACGACTTAGAAATACCTGTACGATTGTTTACCCTATTCCACTTTGTACTCTCCATAACCCATCTTTACCTCTGTTGATTGTATGGTTCATTAGCAGAGTCACGCGACTGACAAAATGTCTTCGCCCCTCATAAAAGCAAACTGAGCTGTCCCCAAAACATGAAAACTGGGATGGATAATATATGGATCACCCAGTTATCCTGCTTACCATATGAAATAACAAATTTTCTCTACAGAAGACTGTGGTGCAAGGGTTAGCAAGTCCACCTCCCACTTAGAGCCGAGTTCAAGTCTAGAGCTACGGCAGATCAGACTCATGGGTACAGTTTGTGTCCCTTTCGTCCCTTTTCACTCAGCAGTGCCACTGGGGACCTAGATATAACATCGACCATTGCGGGTAGTAGGGGAACGGGACTTGGCAAAAACTGACTGTCTTCCTTAATGACCCACGTGCAGTTGATATTGTTATTCCCAGCACAGAATTAGCTCCAGTGAGAGCCTATAGGTCGTTAATCTTTGTCTGAGGGAAGTGGGCCGCTACCGAAACCTGAATACTAAGTCAAGGTTGCATGAATTCCGGTATCTTCAGTTACTTGACAGGAATGGGTCTCCCTCGTTACTAGTCAGATTCATCCTCCAGTCTGGCTACAGTTGGCCATCATTGGAGCTGAAAAGATTAGGGATTTTTGTCAGGTAGTAAGAGCAGTAGTTGTTTTAGCTCTAGGTTCATCTGAAGTGGGAACTCAGTGGACTGCAGGCTTAAGTTGTCATCCTGCAGTCCACTATCCCCCCTTTTAGGGAACAGGTAAGGAGTTGAGGGACGTTTGCATAATCGGGAAGCCCCAACAGCCAGATTACATGAGTGCTACCACATGAAAGTGTCCCTCTCAAGCACCCAGGTTTGTGTACAGGTTAGAGTAAACTTGCTACAGTACTGTTATCTCCGCACCTCCACCAGGCACCACACACAGTACGGTATACCAGTGGTGCTCAAGGATCTTTCTCGTACGGTAATTTGTCAACGTCTCCCTGGCCGACACTGACATGAATACAGAATACCTCAACATGTACACCGGGCAGTACTGGCATGGATATCAGATGCTAATATAAAATGCAGGAAAGCAGGACGTCTTCAATAATTTTAGTTATGATTGTAAGGGCAAAAGTTATGTTGCAAGACGAGACTACGAAAGCGGTCACAAGCATAACTTTTTCTTAATTGTCATTATGAAATTTGGCTATGTAGCCTGTTTCATTGCTCATGCTATTGACAGTTTTCCCACTCGTATTTTCTCGTTCCTAGTATGTAGATCTTGCCTCACTCCATCCTTCGGTGGAAAAAGAAAAGGTCATAAGGATGATGATGATGGTGATGATGATGGTGATGGTGGTGGTGGTGGTGGTGGTGATGGTGGTGGTGGTGGTGATGGTGGTGGTGGTGGAGATGGTGCTGGTGGTGATGATATGTTTTCGTTATGAGACGGATAGCCGGCGCCCAGACGCTGTCCTTCTCTTTTGACACAGCTGTCACCGAGTCTTCATGCTTGCGTCAGATCTAATGTGTCAGTTTTTGTAGGAGACTGTAAGCCTTGTATTGTGTGTTTGTTTACCTTCACGACTCGTTGAATAGTCTATTGCACATTTTGCCTTTTCTGTCACTGTTCTTCTGTATATCTTACCCATAACACGCAGCAGGCTTGTTCCACAATCAATTTTACATTAACTTCAACCATTTTTGCTTTAATACAAGGGCACACTAATAGCATTCTTCCTTTCCACTCAGACAACTCCTTTCAGACTTTCTGGTATGTTTTCAACAAACATTTCAGTACGCATCCTTTCATTACCATTTTTCATTTCTGTACATACTTCATCAGCACCTGCAGCCTTCCTATTCATCAACAATCTCACAGTATTCTTCACCTCTGTTATTGTTGCTTCCTTGGAAAACGCATTCTTTCATCACTCTATCAAATCTCGTTTACCATCGTTCTGTGCCCTTCAAGCCCCTTTTCAAAATACGTGTTCCCTCTGCTTCTTGTGTCGATTACATCTGTTAACATTCTTTTAAATTCACCTCTTACATTTGCTTCTTTTTTCCACATTTAAACTATACTTTTAAGTCTTCTCCCATGTCACTTACTGTTTTTTTCAGGAGATCTGTAAACATATTTCTTAAAAATTTCTTCGTTTACCTAATTTATCTTCAATAATCCCTTTACATGCACTTGTTTATCTAAATCTATTGTCCCTTCTTTCCATATAAATTCATTTCTTTCATCCACCTACCCCCCTTTTTCCTTTTTCCTTCTACTGAGCCTTCTACTTTCAGATCTCACCATACTGTTATCTTACACGGGGACACCTTAGTGATAACATACACTTCCTAGGGATTCTCAACTAACCATTCTTTATATGCTCACCACGAATTTTCTAAATCCATCCATTCCCATGGTCATTGACTCTGATCCCTCCTCTGTTATATGTTATAACTGGCATTTATCTGTCACTGCTTTATGATTCAGTTTTTCAGTTCCTACTCAATCATTCTGTATAACTGAATAAGTGTGTCACCTTTCCTCCATGCTCTCTCAGTTCCACTTTGCATGCTACATTCATACACGTATGATCTATGTTGAGCACCGTCCTCTCTCAACTCTAGCACTGATAACACATTCAACCATTCTTTCCTCTACAAACACTTGACGTAGTGGGCTAAGCGCTGACAACCTTCACTGCTGTTTCCCTTTTCCCCGAGTGCCTATATGTACTTTTTGGGTGTTTAAAACATGAACCACTTGTGTACAACTTTCACAGTTTTCTTTACTACGACATGCCCTCCAGTCAGCATCAGTTATCGTTTCCCTTGGCACACCAAACGATCCATTCTATTATTCACTAGATGCATGCTCTTCATTCAGACCACCCATCTCAAGCACTATATAACTTCTAAGTGTGTTCCGTCAGTCTACCCATTTGATATCGTAACCTATCATTTTCCCCATCTGTGCCATCACACAGTGTAAAGGCTCATGCAACAATTAGAACCTCTTTCACACTACCGGACCGAGGTCCGAGGCTTCAGAGATTGTTTTTGAGTACCGTAGGTGTTTAGGGAAAAAAGGAAACCTCGGTCCACATCACCCTCACCCTTCCAGCGGCCTACACGAGTAGGGAATACTTAGGTGTTATTGGTGGCTGAGTTTTCTGTCTAGGAGTGAATGTTTGTATCGCTGGGGTACTTACCAAACCTCTAGCCACACTTCAGTCTCATGTAGTGCCTTCTAAGTTGATTGTAGTAGCCACCTATTACTACTTAAAAATAACGACATAATAATACACTGGTCCATTATTATGGACATAATTCTTGGTCCAAGAATTGTGGACTCCTGAGCTTTAGTATCAAATTTCAGGTCGGTGCTTTCTCTTGTAGTGGTCAGAAGCCAGAATTAGCCGAGCCCGCCATATGTTTAGATTTTTTTCCCTTAATTGTTCCTCTTGCAGCATTAGAGGTTCACCAGTCCATTCTACGAGCCACACATCGTCATATGTCACCAGTACTAGTAGTTTGGTGCTTAATGATTATGCAGCCAGTTTATATCATGTGTATATTGACGTTTCAGTTTTCTAACGCAGCATGAACATGTTGGGCGATTTTTTTTTATTCCCGGATGCAAAAACACCTAGACATACAGGTAATGCAGTGGTAGGCACACCACGCTGTGTATAATTACGGAAACCTAAATTATAGATATTACTGGGAGAGCCTTACAGGATTCGAAAGCTATCCTGGTGATTCACCATCTCATCTTGTTTAGCGCTTGTGAGGAAGATGACAGGAGCAATCCTCTGATTATCGGAGGTACCGCTGGCTGCACCCAGTGTCTAAAAAAAAAAAAAAAAAAAAATAAGAGCACCTTTGTATTAAAGAAGCTGAAAAATCATCGCTGTGATCTGAAACACGACTGAGACCTTGTGAAACATGATGGTAACCCTGAAGATCCCAGTTGGGTTAAGACATATTTATGGTATGTGTTATCATAGACATTTGCCACAGTTGTTTCCTACAGAAATTACAAAACTGTTATTAGCAAGCTTGGATGTCACTGCATACTTACCAACTTTGCCGAAACAGTTTGAGTGATCCACAACTCATGATTTCACAACTATCTACTCGCAAGTGAGGATACTTTTTACCCGTCCCCGCCCCGGAGGAGCTCGGGGGAGGGTATTATTTTCACTCAGTTTGTTTGTCTGTCTGTCAGTATGTTTGTTAACAACTTTAATCGAAAACTACTGGTGCGATTATGACTGAAATTACAGGGATGATGGACTATGACCTTTTGATCACTTGATTAAATTTTAGGCCAAACTGTGCCAAGGCCCAAGCTGTAGGTCCAAAAAATGTTAAAAGAAAAAAAAATAGTTTTTTTTTTTCAAATTCGTCATATGGACATGAAACCAAATCCCAAAGGTGGATCTTTCAAATCTGCATCCTATAACATGCCTCATTACATCAGGGGCGTCACCCCCTAGTTAGTGGTAGGGGGGTCAATGTCAGGTGGATCGAGCCTAAATTTCAAATGAGCACAAAATCGCCAATTTTCACCCGAGTTACTCCAAATTTGATATGTGACATCTTTGACTAGATATTCTGTTGTGTTTATTAGTCAGCATTAAAATGACTGCCGGGGACGAGTTTGCTGTGCCTTGGCACTGCTTCTAGTTTAGGCACTGTACCGGCAGCAGATGTTCTGTATACCATTTTTGAACTACGCGCTAAGTTTGATTTTCCCAGGATGATCATTCTTCCCTTTTTACTAGCCACGATAGCGAAGCTGGTATTGTTTTCATTGTGTGTGTGTGTGTGTGTGTGTGTGTGTGTGTGTGTGTGTGTGTGTGTGTTTTAGCACGATAAGTTAGCAACCAATCAAGATATCACACAAAATTTTACAGGTGTCTAGTAGGAATGAAAATCTCGGACGAGTTCGAAATTGGTGAAAGAAGGTCAACGTCATATTCTGAGTCGCTCTACAGTAGATATATATCTGCTCGCGACTGGTGTGATTCCTCCCTCGGGGAGGCCTCTAGTTTCTTATTTTCACCAGCCGCGACAGCGAAGTACTTTAATTGTTTTCAGTTTGTCTGTCGGTTTGTCTGTGTGTCTGTCTGTGTGTCTGTTAGCAAGATAACTTTGCAACCGCTTAAGATATCATCACAAAATTTAACAGGTGTGTAGTAGTGAAAAAAAATCTATCACGAGTTCGAAATTGGTGAATGTAGGTCACAGTCAAGGTCATACTCCGAGCCGAGTTAGATATGTATCGGCTCGCGACTGGTGTGATTCCACCCCCCCCCCCCTCTTTGGGGAGGGGCCTCTAGTTTTTTTACTCTAACCTAGATAAACCTATCGTAACCTAACATTAACCTAACTGACTAACAAGCTAACCCTACCTAGTACTTAAAAAAACAAACCATACCAAACATAGACTTTCCTGGAAGTGCAAAAATGGTACACAAAACGGGAGTCAGCGTAACAGTAGGCTTATTCCACACTGAGTTGATGTATGGTACAGGTCTGATTGACTATGTGGAGTGCTTCTCAGACTTTTTGCAGCTTCAGTCCAGTGACGTTTTTTCATTGTTCCTGCTACCTTTAGACGACTTTAATCAGTATTAGGAGTGATCTTTGGTAGCATAGGACTTGCATGGCAATCCCAGACCTCTCCAGCTCCAGAAATCTTTCCCAGCTGAATGAAATCGTCCGGAGATAGCTGGAATGAAATAAATGTACATCATCAGATTGAAAAGGCTAATGTCTGCTCGGACTATGGTGAGGAACCCTGACTACTGGGAGAGTGCGTGTACTGTGCCGCTGTATAAAGGTAAAAAAAAAAAAAGGGAGGTAGCCGAGACAGGACGACACACTCCCCATTTACTCATCCATTCAAACACATTCATTCGCATCTTAGCTCCAAAGGGGAGAAGGGACAGATCCTCACCGCATCACACCATATATATATATATATATATATATATATATATATATATATATATATATATATCTGAACGAATTATACGTATCACTATGTTGTATATACAGTTACTAGCGCTTGAAAGAATACTGCAGCATACAGGATACCGTATTAGGGAGTAACTTTGAAATTTTCAGTGTGGCAGGGTGTGTATGGATCAGGTGTTTGCTTTCAGAACTGTGTGGGGAAAATATACAGCGAAAGGAAGGGATCTGAGGGTAGTTTTTTGGGCCTGAAGATGATGATAATGACGTATGGAATGAAAGAGAATGCCTGAGGAGTAAAGCATGTGTGCGAATGAGATGAGAGAAACTTGTATAATTTAAGGTAAAGATGAGTTTCAGCTAAGGATGTCTCCATGGTTGTTCCGTCTGTTCATGGTCGGACTGGTGAGACAGGAAGACGTATGAGTACTGGGACGGGATACAAGTTTAATGATGCTGGGAGAAGGGGAACTGGTAAGTAAACAATTAGTTGTATGCAGATGATACACTACTGGTCACATGCTCAATACATAAATTCTCAACAGTTAGTATCTGAGTCTGGAAGGGTCTGTGAGAGGAGAAAACTGAGTGTGAATGTGAGAAAAAGCAATGTGATAAGATCCAGTAAAGTGACAGAGCAAAACGATGGGAGGGTAAGCAGAATCAAAATGGGGAAGCTTTGGAGTCATTAAGTGTTTTAGGCGTTAATGGGTCGACATACTGTAGGTGTGACTGGTACTGAAGGAGCTGGAGTAAACAAGATAGGAGAAGGAGCAAAAATATTAAGGGAGCTGAATAGTGTGAAGTAAAAACCAGTGTCCGTTCCGGTGAAGATGGGTGTGGTGCTGACTGACCTATATGGAAGTGAGGTGTTGGCTCTAAATACTGGGGACCGGAAGGTGGAAGATTGGAAAGGAAATGCCAAAGGTTCACATGTGGGTTAGCATGGTTTAAGAGAGTGACACGTAAGATGGATGTGACAGTGTCGTTGTAAAGAAGAGGTTAAAAGAAAAGCTCATATCCATCCTTCATCTCACTAGGTTTTTCTCTACACTCTCTTTTTTCCCTTGTACTTTTGTTTGACCTTACACCCCGCCCGTCTCCTCCCCCTCCAATAAGCCATCCCTTTCCGCTCTGTCTCGTATCGCTCAACCACATCCTCCTCTTCCATCTTCATCTGCTCATCACGTTAACATCCCATTCTTCCTGATCTTCTGCTCACTTGCCATCTGTCTCGTCTCGTCTCGTCCATCCTTGCCCTTCATCTATATTTTCCTAGATTAGGCTGTATTGTCGTGAGCTAAGAAAGATAGCTAGCATCTCCGCATTCCCAGATTATATATTGAAATTATGCGTTAATATTGTTTTCCAGACTAGTTATTTTTTACACTACACGCACCGAAATATACTACCGGTACCATACATCATTATCGAACTTAAATGAATAACGAAAAGAAGTGACACGGAATATGCAAAATATGTGGCTAAGGTAGAAACACTAGAAAGCCTCCTCATTCAACTTCGCTTCCTCTTCATTTCCCTCAATCCCTCGACACTATCATGTCCCATCTTTCCTAGTTTTATTCTTCCTCGGCTTCCCTCTCTTATCCACATTTTGTTCCTTTCGTCTTTTGGTTTTCCTCTCCAGCTTATTTCCTTCCTCCCCTCCACCAGATTCCTTACTTTCCGTTGCTCCCTATTCTTTCCAGCTTCTCTTCTTTTTACTCAGCTTCCCCTCCCCCCTCTATCTCAACCATCTTTTCTTATTTTCAGCATAGTCTTCACTCTTGCACATCTCTTTCCTCCTTTCCTTCACTCTATTCCCACAGCAAAACGACCTTGGCCAACTTACGGACTGAAGGTGCCGAGAGAGCAAAATGGACGGTCACCCCAGAGGAAGACCGAGAGAGAGAAAGAGAGAGAGGGAAAAAAAAAAAAAAACGCTGCAAAAAAGGGCCGTGGACGTCGTAATTGGGGGGTGAAAGGCAGAAGCACACAGATACCCCGCCATTAACCCCGTCTGGAACACCTGTCTCGCCACGATTCATGTCCCTGTTTTTGTTTCGCCCCCACATTTACTCTCTACAACCAGGCGCTCCACATGGCACAGACGAAACCACCAGGGCAAAAGGACTGATTTTATACAGTAAGCCTTCGTGAAAAAGTAGCTTTCTTTATTTTTTTCCTAATAACTCTGTCTAAAACGTATCTTGTCCCTGTTTTTGCTTCACCCCCACATTTAGTTCACATGGTACAAGCTAAATCATCAAGGATAAAGGAGTGATAATGTGTATTAATCTTCGCTTTCATGAGCATTTTCTTATGTTAATATTTGTTATTAATCCTGCCTGGAACACTTACTGTATCCTGTCACGATTCGTGCTGCTGTGTTTGCTTCGCCCCCACATTTAGTTTCTACATGCAAGCGTTTCACATGATGCAAGCGAACTACCACGGGATGGTACTGATACTGTACTGGACAATGGTACGATATGCATGTCATTAGCCTATATTCAGTCAAGCTTAACAACAGACTATGCACAAAAAACATTTTGCTGATACTGACACAGGCAATGCGCTAGTAACACAAATATATACTGACACGGTACAAGCTTAAAAATGTTATGATAGCCGAGGCCATACTAGTTAGACATCGTTAATAAATGATTCGCAACAGACAGGGTACCGGTACTGGAAAAGGTGCAGCTACCTACAGTAGGTAAAGGATTGGTAATGTAGCTACCGGTACGAGCAAATAACTATGATACAACTGCCTGGTAGCAATAATCAGACACACAAGACGATATACTGTCCAGAAGACTTGTAGGTCTCTCTCTCTTGGTACAAAACAGGTAAAAGCTAATCCGACATTACTCCTGCCTCGTCCGAGGTTAGGCTACCTTTTGTTCAATACATTCAGAAATGTTCAACACACGATACGGTTCATATCTGGACCACCACAGCTGTACACACCAAGACGAATTATTAAACCCTAACTCTGAGTGATTATATTCAGTTTATGAGAGACCTTTCAAGCTATAAAAGCCAGATAAAGACTTCATTTGCTGCTATACTGTTAGCGTGCTCTCCTTCGAAGAATATAAACACCTGGTTTTAGCAAGAATGAACCAGTAAAGAAGCGGCATCGTACTGGTTAGCATCAAACTGTGCCGCGACGGTGAGATGTTTTCACAAGATGGTATCGTATAACCAGCCCGAGGTTCTTATTTACAAACATCCTTGAGCTTGAGCTTAAGTTCTCTAGAAGATCATCTATTTATTCTTTGCATTTACTTTTACAACTATCGAAGACTTCACAGCCAGACCATAGTCAATATTAAAGTAAAAATACGAAAAACAGTAAATTCTAATCCAGGCAGTAATAAACTACTGGGGAGAGTTGTTTATCTTGGAGAATAGCTAAGTTTCTTGATAAACACGAACCCAGGTCCACACAAGAGACGCCCCTCACCGCACGCTGCTGCCTGATGACTCTCTTGTGCACCGGGATAATATATGTTGTCAAGACGTGGCTGCACAGATAGAGGCACGGCCGTTAGTCAGAGAACGACACACACACACACACACACACACACACACACACACACACACACACACACACACACACACACACACACACACACAGCAGCTGAGGTATCTGCTTATTAAAATTATATGCAAGGTCACTTCAGCAGGTAAGTAGGTCACGCACAAGTTTATTACCTACATCCATTCTGCATCTGGATTCCCTCAGGAGTTAAGTACAATCGCCTAGTATAAGCCAGAGTAAAATGCAAAAAAAGTAACTCCTCTTCTGTTTGAAAATAATTAAAGCAGCCAAA
Source organism: Coenobita brevimanus (assembly GCF_032717465.1). Lineage (NCBI taxonomy): Eukaryota > Metazoa > Arthropoda > Malacostraca > Decapoda > Coenobitidae > Coenobita > Coenobita brevimanus. The sequence goes on from NC_137060.1 coordinate 9,964,043, forward strand.
TAATAAAGTGAAGGGAAATGGTTTTAAAGTCTGCAGTCAGATGACTTATTTTACTGCTTATTTATGCTGCCTCAAGACGAGTTTATTAAGTATAAGAGAGAGTTTTTACAGATGGAGATGCTTACTCGATAAACGATAACATTCGGTAATAATAAGAATTCAGTTAATAATGTCATCGAGCTTCTGCCGTGGAAACAGTTCACGTGATGAAAAATTCGTGCGTGTGACAAACGAAGGACCGGGGCGGGCCTAACGTAGGGGGCCCGTGACCGGTCATGTGTTTATCAGCCTTAAATGGAGGGATTACTGGAAGGGAGATGATGGACGAGGGGGGGAGGAAGAGGCAGGAAGAGGCATGGTGAGGTAGAGGCATGGTCAGACAAAGGTACAGTGAGGCAGCGAGGAAATGAGGTGAAGCTGGGAGGGGCAAAGATGTGATAGAGTAAGATAGAGATGAGGAAGAGGAAAATATGAAGCAGAAGGTGTGAGGCAGAGATTGTGGGGTATATTAGGTGAGGCAGAGAGAGGGAGAGAGAGAGAGAGAGAGAGAGAGAGAGAGAGTAATGTACAAAATAGGTCGCGGCACAAGGGGGTGAGGTAGGGGAAGGTAAGGTAGAGGGAGGGTGGCAGTGAGGTAGTGAAGTTTGTTCCCTCAGACGGAAAAAATTACTCCAAGGGCAGTACAAAGCAAGGAAATCAAAAGAAGAGTTCAATCAGTAACAGAATGATGTAGGAATTACTGAGTGGTGCGGACATCTGGGGATAACAGAGAGATATAGAAAAGAAAGAAAGAATGAAAAAGAAGGCAGAAAGAAGGAAGAAAAATAAATCAGTCCCACACTACCGCCTTACAGAACTACGGCCTGATGCTGAGATAACGTATTCCATAGCTTTCTGAAGGAGGTGAGAGGTCCACGCACTTGTGAAAAAACAGGAGCGGCATGTAATGGAAATTATATATTCCATGCGTCCACGGCACACAAACTTCACTGAATTGGGCTATGAATTATTACGTCCCTAGAAACAAAAAGCAAAGATCATTTTGTACTATACTATAATACGCAAAGAGAACCACAGGCTTAGAGTGCACAATAGTTTGCTTCTTCCAATGAAACACACACACACACACACACACACACACACACACACACACACACACACACACACACACACACACACACATACACATACACACATACACGTACACACACACACACACACAATAAAGCCAACTGCAAAGAATAAGATAGCCTGGAAATTAGCTGATTATTTGCAGTTTAACCTTTGAGCGTGCAAGGTCTTTCATAAGCTGAACCAGATAATGGTAATTTGATGGTAGCGGTGACGAAATTGACGTTAACATAATACAGAGAATGGATAATTTTTGGCCGATAGGATACAATTAGATTTGCCAAAATATTTATTAATCACATCCATCCGGTGACGTAGTTTCCATTTAGTTCTTTCTGTCTTCTAACGGTTTTGAATAGTTTAGAGGAGCCTGTCTGCTGCGAAGGGATTAAGGAAAGCTGTTTTTAGCTTCCCTAGTTAAAGATGTCCCTCCCAGGTGAAATGAAAGAGACTGGACTGAGCAAAAATAAATAACAATCCCTTCAACAACACGATTTTTGCAGTTTTTTTTTTTTTCCTTGCATCTTTTCGAACTGGAGAAATTAAACATAGTCTTCATTCTTCCATACGACACGCCTTTCCTAAACTGAACAAAATCGTCTGGAGGTATCAAGAATACAATAAAAATATCACCGAAATGAAGTGAATTAAAAAGGAAGTCATAGCGATGGAAGATGCCAGGGATCGCATTTATAAAGGATCCTAACAAATCTTTGTGATAAATAAGTTCCGCCTAAAGCTACCGGTAATTGTTATTACATTCGTTTTTGCTTTTCGTAGGCTCCTTCCTGACTTTAATATTCACTCTAGTTTGTGCAGTGACTGGTAGCTGAATAAGTGAACACAAACCATAAACAAGCAATCTTACACACCACTTAGGCTTGAGAAACTTTATGATTCGGGACCCAGATTAGGCCATGACTGGCAGGGATAGAGCATTCTGGGAGGGAGGCATACAATATAGACTATCCAAAGCTTATGCCATTTCAGTACTGCGCTATATGCTGTATTTTTATTTTTTTTCGGCAAAATAACTACCTAGTACGTCTACTGTGAAGACAAACTAACCTAACCAAGCCTAACATTATAGACTCTATTCAAGCCTAACATTATATACCCTAACCAAGCCTAACATTATATACCCTAACCAAGCCTAACATTATATATCCTAACCAAGCCTAACATTATATATCCTAACCAAGCCTAACATTATATATCCTAACCAAGCCTAACATTATATATCCTAACCAAGCCTAACATTATATATTCTAGTCAAGCCTAACGTTATATATCCTAACCAAGCCTAACATTATATATCCTAACCAAGCCTAACATTATATATCTTAAACCTAATATTATATATCCAACGATTTGTATCCAATCCTTACAATTCTTTAGTGGGTAATAACGGCACTACAATCGGATTGAGCCGGTGAAGGTTTATATCCAAGGGATGGTTGGGGTTTATGGCTCACGTAATGCCATTCAGGGATGAGTGAGGCTGGTCACTCATCTTAAATGTCGGGACCAACTTGCCTAGCCCCGAGCTCCTACGCCCCTCATGGGGCAACGTAGGATTGGATGATGAATGAATGATGAATGATGAATGAACGAACTTAAAAAACTAACAAACTAAACTGCCACTGCATATATTAACCTAATCTAGCCTAACCCTAACAGATTAATCTACCCTAACGTAACCCTAACAACAAAGCATCCTGACATTACATACCACAACCAACACCTTTGCTAGCTTAAAATCTAACAGCTGACTTCTAACCTAACACAGAATTTCCTAACTTACCTTACCCTAATCCACCCTAAACCCAACCCCAACCTAACCTAACCTAAACCTCCTAACCTTAACAACCTAATCTCGCATAACCTAATCTAGACTCGCTTGGAAAGGAGAAAGTGTCCAGCTTGACTATAGCTCGTAAAACTGAGGGAGAGGAGGGTGTGGTGGATGGAAAGATAGAGGAAGTAAGTGGCAGAAGGGGACATAATGAAGGAAGAGAGAGAGAGAGAGAGAGAGAGAGAGAGAGAGAGAGAGAGAGAGAGAGAGAGAGAGAGAGACAGACAGACAGACAGACAGAAAAAGGGCATGCCTGTGAAATAATACAAAAAAAGAAAAAAAAAGAAATCTAAAACAAATCACAAAGTCTGTAAATCTTGAAAAATCTGGCGTGATCTACAGCTGTGATCAAATGCTCGCTTACACTCCCATGAAACTGTTTAATATATATATATATATATATATATATATATATATATATATATATATATATATATATATAACGAAGTTTTCCCTGAATAATAACGAAAATATTAAAGTGGGTTGGAATCTTGCATTCGGAAACCTTGCACCATGTAAAGGGAAAACTGACCAGGACTGAGGCTCGTAAAATAGGCTCCTTTACGATGGTTTTCCTCTCGTAACTAATATTTGCATTGTTGCTGGGAAAACAGAGACTTGGGAAGACTTGGCACCCACCTTTCCTTATGCCCCGGGTCAAAACAAGTCTTAGATGCGACTCGGAAGTATCCATAAGCTTGTTGTAATTGGCGTCCAGGACTTGATCGCCTACTCTACAGGCTAGAATCATGGGAAAGTTATGAGGACAGTGGTATAGATAAGAGACCTAGACGGTGAAACAGTAGACAGTGGTACTAGACAGTGGCATAGTATAAGCTAGGAGAAGGGCCTAGACGGTAAAGCAGAGTAGAGAGGTGGCCTGCAGTCCTAACGGACCCAGGTTCGAATCCCGGCTGGGGCAGGGAACAGTTTAAGGATTTGAATTTCATTAAATCAGGCTTTACTGATCTACCAGAAGACCCGCCGACATGTCGTAAAAATACCCCCGCTAATACCAATACACCAGTCCTGTATGAGACAGCCCTAGCATGTATTCAATATGGACGGTGGGTGTTAGCGCCGAAGTGGTGACATGTAGAGGTGTATGGTATGTAGGAGGACTGCTGGGTCTTGATAGCAGGCTGTGAAGCCTATGCCCAGAGTCGGACACATTAAAAAAAAAAAAAAAAAGTAGTAGTAGTAGTAGTAGTAGAGTGGAAATCTTAGGACTGGTTACTTGATTGTTGCGGACAGGGTCTTATTTTGTGAACCTTCACCTGTAAGAACTCAGTAGCAGTCAGTAAGGCTCGAACTCACTCGAGAACATGCCACACACACCACAAAGCCAGCCAGGAGACAGGACGTGTGTGCTGGGCAATCCCCAGGTCCTGTCCTTCTCCCTTACTATATTTTATACAGCCCATATCCCACTGACCGAGATAATGTATGGCCCTGCACTATAGGTGCAGGAAATCTTTGAAAGAAAGAAGAGAACATGCCGCACGCACACACCACAAAGCCAGCCAGGAGTCAAGGCGTGTGTGCTGGGCAATCCCCAGCCCTGTCTTCTCCCTTACTATTTTTTTTAATCAGCCCATCCCCCACTGACAGGGCTAATGTATGGCCCGGCCTGCACTATAGGTGCAGGGAATTTGTAAACTAACGAACGAACGAGAATATGCCCTAAATCTGAGGCCAGTGCCAAACCGACAGAGCCACCAGATCGCCCCATCTGCTTTGCCCGTTACGCCTCGTCTCCCGCGGACTGACGGCACGGTGAGGCAGAGGTGGCAGGCAGGTCACAGGCACACCCTTATCTCACCCTGCCTCAGCGGTCACCGGGAATGGGAGGATGAAGGACTTTGGTCTGGACAACAAGTGGCGTGACGGCTGTAAACCAGTGGTCCTTAGCATTTGTTTATTCATATTCCTCGTTCTTAAGTTACTAAGCTAATTTGTGTAGTCCCTTTATAATAAAAATAATTATAGTAAAAATAATAGTAATAATAATAATAATAACAATAATAATTATAATAATAATAATAATAATAATAATAATAATAATAATAATCAGTAATAACTAATAATAATAATAATAAGTAATTAATAATGATAATAATAATAATAATAATAATAATAATAGCAATAGTAACAATAATAATCATCATCATCATCATCATCATCATCATCATGTAATAAATAATAATAATAATAATAATAACCAGAAAACGGAAACTGCCATTAGCAGTTTCAATAACTCACCACATGACAAGGTCATCCGTCTTGTGCATGTGACCTCAGTACATAAAAAATAAGCAACGTTTGAATTTTGGCATTAGCTGTTACCTTGAGTTTTGGGTCAAGGTCATTCATACTTGGTAGCCATGAATGGCATGTGAAGTTCTATAAATGTGCCAAGTTTGGTGATTGTAGGTCAGTTCTATCTTGGTTTTTGAAATTGTGCAATTGAACTTTGACCGTGGCTGTGGCCTTGAGTTTTGGGTCAAGGGCATTCATACCTGGTAGCCAGCAATTCACCACATGACAAGGTCATCCAGTTTCTTCCTTAGTTCGACTGAAGGGGCAGATTTATTCCCACTACCTGTCAGTGGACCTGGTGATTTCAAAAGGCTTCATATAGTGTTCTCTTCAAAGTGAAGGTAGCAGGGGAATTTGACCTTGCCTGTGACCTTGAGTTTTGGGTCAAGGTCATTCATGCTTGGTAGCCAAGCATAGAATATTAAGTTCTTTAAATGTACCGTTTGGTGACTGTAGATCAATCCTGTTTTTTTTTTTTTTTCACTCAATGATCCCAGACTAATTTCCATTGATCCGTGGTCGATTTCAGAAACTACTGGCCCAAACGGGCTCATAGTCATTTCAGACCTGATCCCCGACCTTGGCTATGTCCCACAAAAATTTCAAGTTTGTACCTTTAGCGGTTTCTGGTAATCCGCAAATAGACTATTTTTAACAGTTTTTGGCTGTAACTCGAAAGCCTGCACTTGTATGATGGACATAGCCTTAAAACTGAACGAATACGAATAATTTACTTCTTCGTAAGAAAGAATCATCATCATCATCATCATCATCATCATCATCATCATCATCATCATCATCATCATCATCATCATCATCATCATCATCATCATCTCCGTTTTTTCCCATTTAATGATGAGGTGAAGCAGAGTCCGCAAACAAGGAAAGCGAAAGGTCAGAACTGGAAAAAAAAAAAAAAATCAAATTGCTCAGTGAAACCAGCCACACAATCATCAGCACACCTCTGAAATCATGCTCTACTCACAGGCCCAATCGTCTGCGCATAGTGTTAGTTAATAGCTTTATACCGGGTAGCTGTTTTATTGCCACTCTTTTTCATTGGTTAGGTTCATTCCTGCTACATTCAAGCGCTATTTATCAGTTTAGGAGAGATTTTCGAAATGAATATACCCATCACTAGTCCGCTCCATACTAGAGGTTTTACGTAAGTTGTACATAATCGTCTGTCCGATACCCAGAAAACTCGACTTCGTAATGAAGGGGGTAGGAAGCAAGACTTTTTTTTTTTCTTTATGCGAGGAAGAAGGAACCAAAGGTCATGAGCCCGCAATAAGAGTTCCCTCCAAGAGAAAAACAAAGTACAAGAGAGAGCCAAATTCAAGATCCATTCATTTCGAGATGCCTGGGCACACTGCATTTGAAAGACTGGAGATCATAGGCAGCAGGAAATACAGACAGAGGGAGACAGTTCCAGAATTGATCTGTTGCATAAATGAAGGACTGCGAGTAACGGTTAACTCTTGCATTAGAGAGTTGGGCAGAAAAGGGATGAGAGTTTGCTGCTAGACGGGTGCTACGCGCCCGTCGTAGAGGTGGAGGAATGCATGCAGACAGTTCAGAGGAGCAGTGACCATTAAAGTAGCGACAGAAAAGAGATAAAGATGCAACAGTGCGGCGAAGAGACAGAGGTTGAAGGGAGTCAGTAAGAGGAGGAAAGTTAATGAGATGAAAAGACTTTGACTCCACCCTATTGAGAAGAGCTGTGTGTGGTGAGCCTCCCCACACATGAGAGTTGTACTCCACACAGGGGCGGATAAAACCCCTGTATAGAGTCAACAATTGTGCAGGGGTAAAGAAAGAACGGAGTCGGCTTAGCACACCCAATCTCTTGGAAGCAGATTTTACAAGAGATGTAACATGATCTTTCCAAGATAAGTCCCGAGTAAATGAAACCCCAAGCATGTTCAAGGATGATGCAGGATTAAGCTGAATATTATTAAACATTAGTGGGTATACCTGTGGAAGAATTTGACGGGTTGATAGGTGTAAGAACTGAGTCTTAGATGCATTAAAAACAACAAGATTATTTTTACCCCAGTCAGAGATATGAGCCAAGTCAGACATTAGGTGTGCCATAGCCTCATCCCTTGTTTGTTGAAGTAACTGCTGAGATGGGCATTGCGGGAACCGAATGGAAAGGTGAAGGGTGGAGTCATATAAATGATGGAAGAAGAGGGAACGGACGAGGTGAAACGAGAGTGCACTAGAGGAGGAAAGTTCGAGGATGGCTGGCAAGAATGGAATTTAGTGAGATATAAAAGAGATACAGGGAAGTTTACATACCTTTAGCTGAGAAGAGATGAAAATGGGTTGAAAGGAGAGAGAACAGAAGACAGAGAGACAAAGGCTCTGATGTTGAAGGGGGGGGGGGTCTATGAAGCTGTGTATGTACCTATACTCTAACGGCCGGCTAGCGCACACCTAACCTCTACTATACGCGTTTAAGCTGTGCATTAGGGGTCTTGAAGGGAAAGTGATGCCTGGAGCCGAAGAACACCATTTTCTAACGATGGAGAAATGGCCCACCCCCAACCAGTGTTTCAGGCAAGGGTGTAGGGGTGGAAGGCTGTTGGAGTGTCGGGTGAGAGTTAAATGCTGAGTGATGTTGCAGTGGCGCAGTTTGTGAATGATTAAGTTTGTATATGTCATCGAGGGAACCAGAACAGGGTGCGAACATATGAAGGAGCATACTACCACATCCTCCTGGTGGTAGGCGTTAGCGACCATCATCCACTCACTTGACGTAGTGTTGCCAACTTCTTCCTTCATCTTTATCACTCTTCTTTGTCTTCTTTCTTCTCTTCCTATTTCTTTCATCCTTCCTGTCACTTTTAATTACCCTTCTTTCCACTTCAGGTGGCTCTACAATGAGTAACAAGCCTAATGGTTTCCTGTAATACAGGGTATAATTTATAACGCTAGGTGGTAAATCACATAACCAAACAACGGGGTGATGTGGAACCTTTTTTTTTTTTTATACAAGGAAGAAGGAACCAAAGGCCAGGGTCCTGCAAATTGCTCCCTCGAAGAACAAACAAAAACAAGATTGTAACTTGCAATACTTTGGTGATAGAAACTCCGTGTACAAACAGCTAGATAAGGAGTTTATTACAAGCTCACAGTAAAACAGTCTACCCGACCAGGCTGCCTGATATCAACTGATGCAATAACGCCGTCTTCAGGCGTGGGAGAGCATGCTGACCTAGCAAATTTAGTGGGGGCATGTATGCATTGGGGGGGACATATATACATCGGGGGTAGACATATTGTGGAGGGGGTACACTACTCCCCCGGGTAGCTGAGATGGTGTCTCCTGACACCAGGAGTTAAATGGTGGGTGATTACAGTAGTAAGGCAGGACCGGGGAGGTTTGTACAAGGGATAAGTATGATACAGGGGCAGTAGGGGAGACATGGCCATGTTGAGGGGAGGGAATTAGAAGGATATATACATATAAGATATACAAGGAATAATAGGTACAAATCCAGTAAGGGTCGAAGGGATATATATACATCGGGGGTAGACATATTGTGGAGGGGGTACAAGATAACAGAGAGCCAAATTCAAGATCCATTCATTTAGAGATGCTTGAACACAACGCGTTTGAAAGACTGGAGATCGTCGGCAGTAGGAAATCAGACAGAGGGAGTCAGTTCCAGAGCTGATGTGTTGGATACATGAAGGACTGGGAGTAGCGGTTAACTCTTGCATTAGAGAGCTGGACAAAAAAGGGATGAGAGTTTGTTGCTAGACGGGTGCTACGTGCCCGCCGTAGTGGTGGAGGGACGCAGGCAGACAGTTCAGAGGAGCAGTGACCATTGAGGTAGCGATAGAAAAGAGATAAAGATGCAACAGCGCAGCGAAGAGACAGAGGTTGAAGGGAGCCGGTAAGAGGAGGAGAGTTAATGAGGAGAAAAACCTTTGACTCCACCCTATTGGGAAGAGCTGTATGTAGGGAGCCTTCCCAGTCTTGGGAGTTGTACTCTACACATGGGCGAATAAAACCCGTATACAAAGTCAATAACTGTGCAGGGGTGAAGAAGGTACGGAGTCGTCTTAGCACATCCAATCTCTTGGAAGAAGATATTACAAGAGATGCAATATGATCTTTCCAGGATAATTCCCGAGTGAATGAACCTAAGGTGTGTTTAAAGTGGATGCAAGATTAAGGTGGATATTGTTAAAAATTAGAGGGTGTTCCTGTGGAAGATTTTGTCGGGTTGAAAGATGGAAGATCTTAGTTTTTGATGCATTAAAAACAACGAGGTTATTTTTATCCCAATCAGAGATATGAGTGAAGTCAGACATTGGGTGTGCCATAGCCTCATTCCTTGTTTGTTGAAGCAACTGCCGAGATGGACGCTGCCGGAAGCAACTGGAAAGGTGAAGGGTGGAGTCATCAGCTTATGAGTGGATAGGGTTAGATGTACAGCTTAAAAGGTCATTGATGAATAAAAGGAAGAGAGTTGGTGATGGGCCAGAGCCATGAGGAACACCATTGCTGATAGCTCTAAAGGCTAGGGGAACAGTGACCGTTTACAACCGCAGCTATAGAACGACCAGAAAGGAAGCTATACACACACACACACAAACACACACACACACACACACACACACACACACACACACACACACACACACACACACACATATATTTCAAATACAGACAGACAGACAGACTGACAGACAGAGAGCAGTGGTGTAGTGATGCGTGGTGAAGTGTCCCGCCACCGCCATTGACAGGGCCAAGTGTCTGATAATGTGGGGACAGCCGGCATTCAACTCAGGCGGTACTCTCTTCATATTACGTGTGGCAGCCAGGCCTGGAATACCTCTACTGTCGCACCCCAATAATAGCTTTACATTGATCTGGTTGTCTCTAGGAAATGCATATACCTTACCGCCGATCTGCTGAACTTTTCACCATATGACGTCTCTCATGCGACGAGTAAAATCATCTTCGTGGCAGCAGAATAGAATGATTCCAGCAAAGAAACAAAGAATACGTTGAACGTACTGTATATAGTGTTTAATTATAAGCTATTTCCTGTGACCGCCTCAAGAAAAAAAAAAAACGGTATCAAAGGGATGCCCCCAGTATAAAGAGATAGGTGTGAATGATTGCTTTGAGATCTACGGTACTAATGTTAACAAATTTTGTCTTGCAAGAATTTAATGTTATTTGTCAGAACCAACACCAGGCAATAAATTTGCGGATGTCATTATAGTCATATTCTTTTGGGGGACGCCACAGCGAAAATGAAATGCTGATGAGAATGTACAGATGCTTTCATAAGTAGGGGTACAAAGTTGTTTTTATCATCTACTGTAGTGCGCATTGCTAGCGAAATGTGGAACTGTTTCACTTACTGTTTAGTGTTCTGATCATCACTGCACTAGGCTGTGAAAGAAATAATTCTCAATATCATTAATAGTGGACACTGCACAAAAGAAAATGGATAGATGTATATCCTATCTTGTGAACGTGACTATACATTTGATGCCAAACAGCGTCTGAAAACCATCTAAGAACCTTATGTTATATGTTACTAATCAACAGGAGTCAAATGGGTTAAAATCTTGCTTTATCATTTCAAAACTCCGGAGTGTAAAGGAAATAATAACCAGGAATGTACAGCTGCAGACATAACTATTGATCCACATCATTATGATATATAACAACACGGTGAGCACTGGCTTCTGAAACCCAGTGATTACTTTAGTTCTGAGATAATTCTGTGTCCGCCAAAGTTCCGCGTAGTTTCAGCACCACTACCAGGTCTAATCAGTCACAATATTGCATACCATAGAAATGTTCATTAAACTCACATCCAGGACACACTGCTGGATAATTTCCTTACCTTTTCCTCTGTCATTGCTTGTGAGAGTCTTCATATTGTCATTTGTCGTTTTCATTTTTTTTTTTTTTTAGCGGATGGTATTGCCCAGTCCAAAATACTGACATACATTCTGCTACCGGTACTAAATTTATTCATTTTTATGAGACTGAAGTTACAGAGGGACTTCTGGGTTCACGGAGAAAATAGAAGCAGCTGAAGCTACTGATGCTAAAATCGAAACCGAAGCCAATCATCAAAGTCTAAGCCAAAACCGGTGTTGAATCTAAAATGCACCAATAACTAAATAAATAAATAAATCGATATATAAACACATAAATAATGACTTAATGAATGAATAGAAGTAAATAGAATAATAAGATTAGCGAACCAGAAGTCTGTCACCTTTATGTCTAACAGCGATAGGCATGAAGTGATTTTTTATAGGTGTAGCTTAGAATATGTTGTATCAATAAGCACAGTAGTGCTTACCATGGTAAGCGCTACTGTGCTTTTTACACAATGGTGCTTGCTATGTGGGGATGGCCCAGGTTCCAACGAAGTCATGTATATAAGGCACAGAGGCCCGTGCACAAAAAGCTTGTGATGCTGAGCTGAGCTTTATCCTCACGAACCAGAAGACCTTCACTGTTTAAGTGTAAATCTACTCGCAAAGTCTCACTAACCTTCGATGGAGTCCACAGCTTGGATCGCAAAAATATCAAGTTTGTTCTTTCTTTCTCTCTTTCTCCTTCAGTCATAACTTCGTAACGAAAAGTCGTACAAGAGCGTTTTAGGCACCAAAAAGCTTCGTAACAACCGGAGATGTTTCCTACTTATTTAGAGCAATATTCTGTAGTATTAGGACGTCTTCTCAGATATGTACTCTAATACTCTAGGGATTCTTGTTACCCTAGTCCCCATGTTGGACCTGGGTGGAAAATAAGTCTGTGGGGAAATAATAGGTCAATGCTGAAAGTACGTCCATGGTAAAAAATAGGACCATGGGAAAACTAGGACCATGGGGAAAGTAAGTCAGTAAGAGAAAATAGGTGTAAAGGGAGAACATGTCCATGGGGAATTAGATCCATGGTAGGTAATTAGGTCCATGGGTGGTAAAATAAGACCAAGGTGGGAAGATACACCAATGGGGAAAAACAGGTCCAAAGGAAAAAAAAAAAAAAAACAGGAAAATAGGTTCTTGAAGAAAAATGGGGCCTTTGGGGAGAATAGTTCCAAGGGGAAATTTTTATCAAGGTAGGAACAGATACCAGGGGGAAATAGGCAGGTGGGGGTTAGCAGCTACGGGGTGTGGCCGGAGACGGGTTTTTGTGCTATTTGTAAATAATATGAATTTGGTAACTAGCTTCAATAAAAAAAAAATACCATAAACTAGAAAGAAAAAATGTATTCTAAATTATTGTTAACATACAGGGATGAGAAAGTACAGAAAGAAGAGGTGTAATAGGATCAGAAGCACGAGATCAACTGGGATGGGAGGAGATTCAGAGTTCTATATCCAGTACTACATTTCACCAGCTACAGACGTTTTGTAAGTACAGTGTAGAATGTAGTATTGGTTCTTCTCCCATCCAAATGCTCTCTCGCTTCTGTGCTTTTCACATCTTTTGTTTCAGTACTTTTTCCATCCCTTCAGTCAACAATAATATTGTAATAAGATATTTTTCTTCTAGGACAAACAAGACACCCAGGTACGGCCCTACAGCGGCCAAATCAAATAAAGAGATAGAGTTCTGGAACTACATAAGCTAGACCTGTAACGTACTTGTCTTACGATGCATGTGTCTCGAGTAAAAGGTTTGAATCCAATCCGTGGACAGCATTTTAGGTGGGTGTTGGTAGTACGCCTTTACATGTTTGCATATTTTCTCACCCTGGGTCGTATTCAAAGTGGCTTAGGGATCTTTTGCAACACATCTTCCTTAGCGATTGATTTTGCACTTTACATCTCATTTTCCTTCAGTAAGTTACTGATGCAAACTATGACGATATTAAAACGATATAAATAGCTTAAAAGAGAAAGCCAAGTTGTAATATTGAAATAAATCGGCCGGGAAGAGGTGTTTCGAAGTGAGCTATGCCACTTAAAATACGGGCCCTTGACTCTTCAGCCGATGGCATACACAGGCTCTAGCACACAGAAACATAACTATTACAGTACTTCGACTTTCACATGCATTTCTCTTCCCGCGAACGCCCCTCCTTCATTCGTGCATCGCCAGCATGGAAATGAGTTAACTCTGGTTATCTTTCTCCCTCCAAGGAGAAGGTTCGGTCCTGCACTGGACATGCTATGAACTGATGCAGACTTAGATACAATATGTTACTGTCTAGGATTAATATTGTTCGACAGAAGATGTTTAGTTCTGCAGTGGAGTTCTCATGCACAGCCTGATATAGATGCAGATATTGATAGAGTGGATTTGCGATTACTCTCATCATTCACAGTATAATAGGCTATCCTACACAGTATCTGCATACCGGTACCCTTTCAAAGAGATAAGATAAAGCGTATGCCGATGGGATGGCAGGCATGGGTTGCAGGTGTGGTTTGTATGGGATAAAGTGTGTGGGTTGTGGATTGGCGGAGCGACAGGTGTGGATTAGTTTGGGTGGCTGGTGGGGAATGGCGCGGGTGGCAGATGTGGATTGTTGGCAGGTGTGGTTTGGTGAAGGTGACAGGAGTGAATTGGTGGGAGTGGCACGTTTGAGTCAGATGCTTCTGGCAGATGTGGATCTGTATGGGTGACAACTATGGATTGATAAGGGTAACTGGGGTGGACTGATATGGGTGGCAGGTGTGTACTGGTAAGGGGTGACTGGTGTGGGCTGGTGAGGGTGATGAACTGTTGTTGCTGGCAGGTGTGAACTGAAGGGGGGTGGCAGGTGTGGGGTGTTGGAGGTGCCAGGTAGAGGTTGCTGGGGATGGCAAGTGTGGGTCGTCGGGGTTGGCTGGTGTGGACTGATTGGGGGTGGTAGGTGTGAACTGGTGAGGTGGCAAGTTCTGGACTGATGTGGTGGCAGATGAAGACTGGTGGAATTTGTTGGTGGTTACTTTACTTCATGTCGGTAGAGAAGTGGTTTACTCTCCTAATGGACACGAGTTTAGTACCCGGCTGGGATAGGGAACAGTTTACTCATTTGAATCTATATAATAATAGACCGATGTCTGTCTGTATAAGGGTTTATCCAGTTACTCCTAAACCCGAGGACTGATTTTGATGAAACTTTGCAGGAACTCTCTCTCTCTCTCTCTCTCTCTCTCTCTCTCTCTCTCTCTCTCTCTCTCTCTCTCTCTCTCTCTCTCTCTCTCTCTCTCTCTCTCTCTCTCTCTCATCAGCATAAACGATTATTGTTTGGAAGTTGAGAAAAATAATTTATCTAATTTGCGAAAGTATTATTGCTTCGCCTCAACAGAGTGTTTTCCTCAGTGGAGCCAGCGGAGTCTAGTTCATTATCTTCGAGACTTACCACATACGAGTTTATTCATATATATTTAGTTTCCTTCAAAGTTCCAATAACTAAGCAAAGGATGGCGGACTACACGAGCACCCATTGCCGTACGCAGCCTAAGCTCGTTTCGTTAAAAGTTTACTTATCGACCCTAAGACCCACATAAAAAAAAAAAAAAAAACGCTAAAACCAATACACCAGTCCTACATGAAACAGCTTTGTATCTCTTCAGTATGTTCGGTGGGTGTTAGTGCCGAAGTGGTGGCATGTGGAGGTGTGTGGTGCGTAGAAGGATTGTTGGGAACGGGCTGTTGAGTAATGCCCAGAATTGAACGCATAAAAAAAAAAAAAAATGCTATACTTTATATGAGACTGGAACAGGAAGTTCTCCTGTTCTCCCTTGCAAGACAGTGCTGTATTGCATGTTGAAATGGCTTCTATATCCGGTGGTCTAATGCACAGATGTTCATGTGAATGTACCGTACTGTAAGAACATAAGAAGTGAGGATAACTGCAGTAGGCTGGTTAGTCCATGCTAGGCAGCTCCTAGAAGAGTAACTGAACAACTAGAATGAGATAAGGATAGCAAAGAGGAAGGCTTTCTCTCCCCCCCACCTCCAAACCCTCCAGCCGAAGCCGGCAGGAAAAAGTCAGATGGAACACCACGCAGTATAGAAAAACTAGCGTGGACATTTTATAGGAGTGTGAAAGGAGGAAAAGAGACTATCATATTGTAACCTGAAAAGTAAAAAGAATGAATTAATACTGGTTAAAAGATTTTTTTTTTTTAAGTATTTATACCCACTCCTTACTTGTCGGATGCTCTCAATGGAAGGGGCAGTAACTACATTTCCAGGTAGCTTATTCCATTCGTCTACTACTCTATTGCCAAACCCATTTCTACTATTTCCTTACTAAAACGAAATTTGTCTAGTTTGAAACCATTACTTCTAGTTCTATCCTGTATGTTCACTTTAAGTACCTTGCTATAATATCTCCTTTATTTACTCCCTTCATCCACTTAAACACCTGAGTTAAGTCTTCCCACACTCTGCACCTTTCCAGTGAATGCAGATTTAGCCTTTTTAGTCTGTCTTCATATGAAATGTTCCGAACACCATGTATCAGTTTTGTCTTTCTTCTCTGTACATTTTCTAAGGAATTTATATCCATCCTATAGTAAGGATACCAAAATATCAAGGCGTAGTCTAAATATGGCGTTAGTAATGCTAGATAAAGTTTCAGTGTTACTTTAGATGTCCCAATGATCACGCTTCGCGAAATAAACCTAGGACCCCATTCGCATTACTTCTCGCACTGTTGCCTTGGTTTGAGGTATTTATTAACCATAACTCCTACATCTCTCTCGCATTCCGATTGCTAATTTCTTTGTTATTTAAGTTGTTTTTAGTATCCCCAGTGCTCTTGCTTACGTTGAGTACTTTGCTTTGGTCGACTGGAAGGACGTAGCCGAGGCTACCTTCGTCACGTTGTGTTCATAATTTCTTAGTTAACGAATACACAACTGCCTTTGTAAACTTGAGTGGACTTACCATATGTTAACCAATTTAAAGCTACATTAAATTTAACCAAGTACAAATATCTCCACTGACAGGGGCGAGGAGTATGAAAAGAACTTTTCTTGTAGGCTATTTGAATTCAAGAACACCACTCTTGGGTAGGCATAGGCTGTGTAAGCTATGAACTTTTAGTTGAAGTAAATAACACAAAGCCGTAGTCATCAAGCTATCTACAGTTGCCTACTTGTGCTTCTCCTCACGTATTGTACAGCCATCGTCTGTGGTGTCAGACTGTTTCACATGAACTATATTCAGTCAGTGTTTAATCTCACCAATGGTTCCAAATAAAGCAGGATGGTGGGTGAATGGTGAGTGATCGAGGAGGACATGAATGCTGGAGAGATTAGTGTGGTCCATGGGATGGCAAGCTCAGGATGAGGTGCTGGAAGTTGGGTTGACTTGGTGAGGTGCGTTGGTGGCAGACTGGCAGCAACTGCTAGTGGTGCGGTGGGACGACAAGGGTGGGTTGGTGAAGTGAGTTGCGTCAGCGGGAGGGTGACAGTTGTGGTCTGGTTAAGTGGATGATATCGGTAGGAGAGTAGCCTAACAGATGTAATCGTTGGTGGTGGATTTTGTTGACTCCTGACTCACACGACGTTGGTGAACTAGTCGTAGTTAGTCAGTGAGGGGTGATGGGGTGAGAAGATGCCACAACAAATGAGAATTAGTACTGTAGTATTTAGCAAAACTAGGTGAGAAGGCAGTATATGACGGTTACAGAAGGATGGGTCATTTCAAACTACAAAAAATGGTGTCAATAGTGCACCAGGCAAAAGTAAACGTAAATGATGAGAGGATGGGAATACTTTTTGATTCATTTATTTTTATTTTTTTGAGAAACCAAGGCCTGAAATATTCATCACTCCCAACGTAAGTCAAACAAAAGATCTTGACTCAAAATCAGTTCATTGCGAGTTACGTAGACATATTATGTATGAAAAACTGAACGGAATAAGGGCAGAAAGACACGGAGAGATTGTTAACCCCTTTAATACGATGACGTCTTCTCTCTTTTTATGTTTGTTGGTTATAAGAGATCTTATTAATTGCATGAGAGAATTTTACTTGCATTGTAGCCTAGTTAATCAAAACATATCATATTCCTCCAGCTTGATTTTTTTAAGCTGTATGAAATCTCCCCCAGATGATACTGTGTTGCTGAGTGAAGACGAAGGGGAACTGCAAGGCTTGGTGGATGAGTTTGGGAGAGTGTGTAAGAAACGGAATCTAAAGGTGAATGTAGGGAAGAGTAAAGTGATGGTCTTTGAGAGAGGTGAAGTCAGTGAATGTACAGCAAGGTTGGATGGTGAGGAATTGGAAAATGTGAGTACGTTTAAGTACTTGGTAAAGATGGAGGTTTGGAGGGTGAAGTGCTTGAAAGGGTACAGCAGGGAAGAAAGGTTGCTGGTTCTTTGAAAGCAGTGATAAGAAACAGGGAAGTGAGCATGGAAGTGAAAAAGTTACTACATGACAGTATTGTGATACCAACTTTAGCGTATGGAAGTGAAGTTTGGACGTTGCTGGAGGGACACAAGTCAAGAGTGAGAGCAGTGGAAATGAGTTATTTAAGAGAAGCCTGTGGAGTCACATGAAGAGACAGGCTGACGAATGAGGATATAAAGAAGCGTTGTGGTGTGGATGTGGATATGATAGGAAGCGTTATGAGGAACACACTGAGGTGGTTTGGCCATGTGGAGAGGATGGAGGGTGAGAGACTGACGAAGAGAGTGTATGTGAGTGAGGTGGAGGGGAGAAGAGGGAGGGGGAGGCCGAGGATGAGATGGAGGGATGGAGTGGAGAGGTATATGAGAGAGGGGGGTGTGAGTTGGGAGCAGGGCAGTGAAATGGCGGGGGACAGGGCGAGGTGGAGGCGATTTGTTTGTGGCCACCCCAAACGGGATTGAGGCGTCTGGCAATAGATAGATAGATAGAAATCTTCCCCTCGGGAGGGGGAGACCAAGGATGAAATAGTGGGATGGAGCAGGGAAATGTATGAGAGGGAGGGTGTAAATTGGGGGGAGGGTATCGAAATGGCAGGGAACAGGACAACATGGAGGCGATTTATTTGTGGCCACCCCTTACGGGATTAAGGCGAAGGCTATAGAAAAAGAGATGAAATAATTGGGAGACAGCATAAATACCAGTACACCAGTCATGTATGAGACAGCCCTAGCACGTATTCAATATGGATGGTGGGTGCTAGCGCCGACGTGGTGACATGTGGAGATGTAGGAGGACTACTGGGCCCCAAGGAGGACTACTGTGACTTGGGAATAGGGCCTGAAGCCTCTGCACAGAGTCGGACATGTAAAAAATAAACAAAAATACAAAATACATTATCGGATTGAATAGATAACCGTAAAATCTGTGTACAAGAAAAGACTAGGAACAACACTTACCGTGCTAGAAAGCTGGAAAGAAAAGGGATGTGTGTATGTTGACAGCTTAAGTTGATGTTCCTTGCCTGCATTTTAGCGGGTGGATTGTATGAATGGTTGAAAACCGTGTTTACTGAGAAAAGCGATACTCTAGTAAAGAAAGTGATGCAGCACTGTGGTGGAGAGAGAATATGATTGTGATAAATGAAAGGAGATTAAAAAAAAAAAAAAAAAGATACAAAAAAAAAAACTTTGCATCCTGTTTTAGAAGACTTAGCTAAGTTTAAAACAGTCAGCAACTGTACTGCCAAAGTAGTTTTAAAGATAACATCTCTTGGAAGCTGATTTACGAGTAGTAAAACCTAATGGTAGTTTTCAGATAGATATTATGAGATGACGGAGACACCAAAAACAGTTTACTAAGTAAGACTGAGAGCTGGAGTAGAAGGCGCGGTATTACCAGTAGACAAAGTATAAAGGTCTAATGTTAATTTCTGAGATGATAAAAGTTTTATCTGTCAGCCAGAACCGGCTCATGCAGAGTTTAACAAACCAGAAGTTAGATATGTCACAGGAAAATTGAATGTGTTACTTTCTTACGTGCAACATACAACATCAGTCTGAAACTGAATCACAGAACGTAGAAAGACACAAAACACTTGTTGCTGCCAATAACTCTTGACAAGTAGGTATCAGTGACAATAATAAATATCTAAAAATAAAAATGAAAAAAAAGATCGACAAGAAGAGAGGTGTCCGTTGAGAAGCATTACCATAAGAAAAATATTGTAGAGGTTAAGGAAAACCAAGGAAATGGTTCAGGACATTTCGTGGGATCGTCAGCGAAGTATTGTCGGAACTGGGTTAAAGTGTGGCAGGTGTTGAAGAGGGTGGCAGGTGCTGAAGGGGGTGGCAGGTGTTGAAAGGAGTGACAGCACAATGACAGATAGGACAGGGAGTGGTAATTTGAAAGGCTGGATCACATCAGGCGACAGGTACGAGATTAATGTGGAGGGAAGGAGAGAGGGCTGAGATTAATACCTGTTGACTGCACGAAGATCATTAGGGCAGACAATTTTTCTAAAGCTCAATCTTTGCTTAGAACAGCACCCGCTGTAGTCGATGTTATACTCGTATATGATCCAGCTATTACAGTAGTTCTACTGCTGGATATCTCGATGGATACAAACTGAACACCAGTCTGACAGGCCCAAGAAGTAGAGTGCGGTAGGTGGGGATAAAAGGGTGAGGATGTGAGGAGTGGAGGAGGGCTTGAATGCTGGAGTGGTAGCCTAAGTGTAGAGTGGTTAATAGTAAACATAAGTGGCATATGGCAGTTGATGGAGAACAGGAGTGAGTTGGAGTGAGGTCAGTGTTGGGCTCAAGCATATACAGAGGGCTGGATTGGAGATGATTTAGGGCAGAAGGGAATTCAAACATGTTCTGTCATATTATAAAGGTTTATATGGTCGATTTATAGAACCCGCCAAAACTGCTAGAGAAAAGCAAAAGAAATAATAATCCCAGTTCCCGCAGCTACCGGTATTGTATCAAAATATATATTGTTTATCTCGGTATACCCCATTGATACCGCTGTTCGGTAATACTACAATGAATCCACAAGATTTTTCGCACCTACTTGGAGGTCTCACTGGGCTATAGCACCAAACAAACATAGGCAGGCCGATACAGTACGATACAAACACAAACAACCTTCGAGTGAAAGGTGACAGATGATACAAAAGGAATGATCAATTCACTCTTCAGTACCAAAAGTTTCTACTACTCAGAACATAACAGTGTGGTGATGGCTACCAAGAACAAACTTAAACAAGACCGTCATACCACTTAAAGGGTTAATGAACTCTTTATTAAGTATGGTCACTCCTAAGCTGAATAAAATAATTTGGTTGTATCAAAAATAAAATGTAAACAGCGAGTGAGATGACAAAGTGACAAATAGGCAAGACAAGTTTTGTAAACCAAAGATATGATGTGAAAGTGCCAGGTGTGAGAGGCTGTTAATTGACAGGTCTGAGAAATTGTGGAATGACGTGGAAGTCCGTGGCATGGTGTGGAGGTGACATTTGTGAAAGAATTGTGAAATGTGCAAGTGACTGGTGTGGGGGAGATCTGAATTATCATGGAAGTGATACGTGTGAGAACTGTAAATACAAGTTCGGAAGGGCTCTGACATGACGTAGCGAAAGGTAACAAGTGTGAGAAAGTTGAGGGAGCATACAGCGATGACAGGTGCACCGTGCCAGAAATGTTTAAAACCCTTCAGTCCAGTGAGGTAATTTCTTCAGCTAAAGGTGAGACATTTCTAACCGGAGGGATTAGGTATAGCCTTACTTAACATCTTCTTTAATTAGAGGTACTCACGTTGGAAAAAAAAAATCGTCTGGCAGTAGCTCGATGAAAATGAAATGCGCGTCACAGTAACGAGAGTACTAAGGATGACTGATTAATGTTGTGGAACGAAATTAAGGGAAAAGAGAAGTGATGATGAACCGAAGAAAAAAGCAAAGTGCAAAATGAAAAACGGAGTTAGAATGATGATGATGATGATGATGATGATAAATGGAACTCACGATCGTATGCTTAAAATGTAATTTGCAAGGAAGGCAAGACCCTAATTTTTGACGGCTATTTATGGAACACGTGTGATCATCAGCCTGCATCCTTTATTACCGAGTGCAGTCAGCTACGATAATGAGAGGCCAAACACGTTCCATTTGTGTCAAGTGCTTTATAAATTACTGTAAAAAATAGAGGGCTTGCCTTCTTTGTGATTCCTTAAGAATACGGCCGTAGAAAACACATTATGAGGAAAGAAATGACTCTTTATCTGAGTATCGTGGAAAAAATAAAAATCGACAGCAGCAAGACTATAATTAAAAAGATGTCATCCTTCTGAAGGAAACAAGCGGTATCCCCAACACTGAATATAGGCCTAAACGTCTGTGGGTAGTTGAACAAAATGACGTTTTCGCACCAAAGAAACTGATAGAGGTACAAGATATGCTCCACGATGTCAAGAGCGAAGAAAGACGACTGATATTAACATTCAGATTCCCATGACTCACTCTCAACTGAAGAGAATCGTCTGCTGTTAAAAGAAAGGTAAAGATGGGGCAGACGTCATGAGGTACGTAACAGTGGTGCTAATCTTTGTAACTTAAGCCGTTGAGCTTGTAGTGGATTTTTCACCCAATACCTTGGGATACATGGCCACTGTGTAATCCGAGTTACCACGGTTACCTCCTCTAGGTGTTCCCTATGTACTCATTTTACGTAACAAACCGTAAAAGGTTGAATGGACCACTGAGTCGAATGATGTTAGGTGCTCCCACCAGACTTCGATCATTGACGCTCATGGACCGGCAGCTTTACGGTCAGCAACACTGACCAATCAGCTAGAATAAAATACTAGAGTTGTCTCGACCCAATATTAGCACTCTCTGACTCCTACACGCTTGTTCAGCAGAATATACTTGTCTGGCGTTAGCTTGAATAAAGATACATGTACTAAAAGATACTAAATTTGTTCCAGCCACAAGAGAGTTAAACGCCCTGGAAGGTGTCGGTATGAGATGTGTCACGTTTGAGATGTGATCAGAGCTTTCTATATGAGGCAACGGGTGCCATTAAGGGAAGAGCAGTGAAAGATGACAGTGAGGGCGAGCAGGAAGCCGTGAGAGATGTGGGAGAGGGGGAAAAGCACTGAGAAGTGACAGGTGTGGGTGAGGAGAGGGGTGAGAGGCGTGGGTGAGGGGAAGAACCAGTGAGAGATGACAGGTGTGGGGGAATGGGGTGTGTGGGGGTTCAGGGGTACGAGGCGACAGGTGAGGGTGAGAGGGAGGCGGTGAGAGGTGCGGTTAAGGTGGGAGATGATAGATGTGAGTGAGAGGGAATATTAAGAGGTATGAATAAGGGTGGGGAGAATGCTAATATGCGTGTGTGGGAGAGGAAATGTGGGAGGTGTAGGTGGAGACAATGGTGAGAGATGTGGATGGGGAAATGGTGACAGGTGTAAGTGAAAAGTTAGAGAGAGAGAGAGAGGGGCAGGTGTGGGTGAAAGGAAAGAGGGTGACAGGTGTGGGTGAGGGGGAAAGCGATGAGAGGTAAGGGGGCCCAGGTGTGCTATAGGTAGCAGGTGTGGGTGAAGGAGGAGCGGTGAGAGATCCGGGAGGTGAAGAAGTTTTACAGGTTTTAATGGCTTGGGTAGAGAGTACACATTTACCAGATGGAGTTTACCGGGTTCTGTTGGCTACTTACAAAAGGAAAAATAAGAGTAAAGAGGAACGTTAAGAGTTTTTCGGTAATAGTGCCAAGCTTTATGTAATATAACGAAATACTAAAAACTCTCATGCAACTTCCATTTGACAGCAAACATAGCCTACACTTTCAGTATCTCGACTTTCTACTGTCAAGCCAATCTCCTAAGCCAATATATTCCCTCATACAGAATATCAGTGTTCTCTCTCTCTCTCTCTCTCTCTCTCTCTCTCTCTCTCTCTCTCTCTCTCTCTCTCTCTCTCTCTCTCAAAAACTAAGAGGCGGTGGTTGTGTAAAGAGATTGTCTCGATAATGCAAAGGCTTCTGTACAAACATTAATCCTTCACAAAGCTGACGTGTTTTTATGAGGCTCTATCAAACTCCTCTAGTTCCCGGTCTCTCCCTAGCGTAACAATATCGTCTGGCTGCAGCATAAACATAACAGAAAACACATCAGCGTAAAGGGACTGATACCACTACGTTCCAGCAACAAGTTAACCCAGGATGATAACATCACTAATTGGAAGTCGCATTAGTCAATCAAAGAAAGGAAGGAGTGGCGAGCTCCGATTTTATTCTCATGTATCAGACTCTGTGTATAAGGCTTCATCAAACTGAGGTTGGGAGCTTCCGGTAGAGGGGTGGCTAATGTATGTGCCTGGCAGTTCTATTGATCTGGATTGAAGCCCTTTAGGAGGAAGAGATTTAAAACGGTGTATCAATATATTCTTTCATGTGACTACAAATATTCGTCCTTTATCGATGTTCCCTAGATGGCACTGACCTACAAACTCTCTTGTTATTTCAAACACATGCAATGCTACATACCTGCCACATGCACTTATCACCCTACACTCCAAAAGTCTTCCACATCTACAGTATACCCATGCATGCAGCACTGGGTGGGAACGGGCTACTTCTTAAGTGACAGAGTGTGGTACTCCTCAGCCCTGCGGTTCAGTTACACTTTTCGATCTCTCTCTCTCTCTCTCTCTCACACACACACACACACACACACACACACACACACACACACACACACACACACACACACACACGCACGCACACACCCGCACACACACGCGCACACACACGCACACATGCGCGCGCGCACACACACACACACACACACACACACACACACACACACACACACACACACACACACACACACACACACACACACACACAGAGTTCGAGCGCGTACAGTAGAGCTGCCCGAAAATCTCAGGCGTGTGCAAGCCGGCCGTTACAATACATACATAATATACATAAACTGCGAGTGTAACCGGATATATTCTAATGATAACTGCCCGACCGTGTAGGGCGAGGGAGAGCTTGGGGGAAGGAAATCTCGTTTAACTGGGCCACGTTCTGGTCATTCCGTGTTTCACTGTCATATGCACCACATCTGGCATGGAAAAACGAAATGTCCAGACCGCGGCCCAGTGGAGCGGGGCGTTCTTCCTGCAACCCACACGATGGAAAAGAATATTACCACTGCTGTAGATGGATACGAGGCTTCTTTTATCCTTTTCTTAGTACTGCACTGTATTTTATGTCGACATACTTTGCATCAGTTTACATATAAGAGGAAACTGAGGTGTAATATTCGGAATTATCCACTAGGGAACAGGTCCTTCGGAATCTTCAAAGCTACTTAGAATTCTCATCTCTGTGTGCCGAGACCCAACGACTACACAGTCCATTCCTGAGGCGCAGCAGTCCACGCGGGAACCGTTCGCTCCTCTCCCTTGAGTTCACATGTCACTCATTTCTGAAACCATTAAGAATACAGTCTTTTGATTCCTGTACCACGTAGCTGACAGCCCTCCAGAATGTGGCATGCATGGCTTACCACATGTAGCCTAACTACAGCTCTAAAAGATGTATATACAAGATACATTTCTACCTTACCTGGCTAACACTTCCCCCCTCCCCTACTTTCCACTGCCTCCTTAAAGACACACTTGGTCAGGCTGCCCTAGTGCTAGTCTGGTTAATCCAAAAATTTTCTGTGACACAATTTTAAGTATATTCCTGCTGCTTCTAGACAGTTTTATTAAACTTAAGAGTTTGCCTGCTCATCGTACTGAAGGTGTTAATGAATGTTATATACAGGGTGGCCCATACATAATGCTTCATTTTCACTCCGCGTGGAAATATGTTGTGTGTTGTGGAGACTGCTCATCATTTATTCGCCCCCTTCTCCCACTGCCACATCCACACCCAAACCAGCAGACTGAGCCGTTCCCGCAACACAGAAGATACTGCCATGTGAGCTTCTAGTGGAGCATTATGTACACACCTCACTGCATGTTGAACTCCTCCCTCTAAAATTCTCTCAGGTTGAATATAAATAATGGAGAGTGAAGAAAAAATACGAATGACCGAAAATTCTCTCTGTAATTTAATGTAAATGATGTAGAGTCGCAAGAATAAATACGAAAGACTCTCAAGCTTAATGTGAATGATGGAGAGTCGAAGAATAAATTTGTAAGACCGAAAATTCTCTCTGAAATTGAATAAAACATAATGGAGAGTCACAAGAATAAATTACGAAAGACATTACCATATTCAAGAGGCTAAAACAGTGTCCACAGTAGTAAATTTTCCACTTCAGGGAGAGTATGTTTTTTCTTTTTTATTCTTAGTATCGTAAGACGTATATATATATATATATATATATATATATATATATATATATATATATATATATATATATATATATATATGTGTGTGTGTGTGTGTGTGTGTGTGTGTGTGTGTGTGTGTGTGTGTGTGTGTATTGGTGCAACTTCTCCCATTGAAGGGGATATAAACAATGTCCATGAGATCCCCCATAAAAATGTTTCTGTAAAGCTAAGAGAGAGAGAGAAAGAGAGAGAGAGAGAGAGAGAGAGGATCAGTATCAAAGCATGAGGATATATTTCATTACACTGAAACCAAGCTAAACATTCCCAACCTATTAATATCACAAAGGTACTAAAGATGAGGATAGTTGACTACACGGTCTTATATGTACCTTACAACGACGATCAAAAACTCGCTTAATTTCACTGCCGACTATGGCGATGTAAAGTATGACATAAAGGAAAAATATAGGGGATAGACAGTAATATGAAATACACAGTGGAATAAAGTATAAGGAAGCATATCGCCTGACGCTCGGGGAGGAATGAGAAGTGTTCCCAGGCTTATTACTGACGGGGGATTGCTGGCGAACTTAGGCTCGTGATGGTGCAGAGACGCAAAAAGTCAGGGAGCTGGTCTGTGCTGTGATACTGGTTTGAAATTTCACTATGGTCATTGTTACTGAAGTTTCCTTCGCTAGTCATGCACTGCTGACAGAACTTCTGGAAATATTCAACAAGTGTGGCTTCAAGATTGCTTATTACCATACTCTAAAGGACTGAATATAATAATGATGATAACAGTAATAAAGACAATGATGACGATGATAATAATAATAATAATAATAATAATAATAATAATAATAACAATAATAACAGCATCATTAACAACAATATAATAATAATAATAATAATAATAATAAACACTTTATCATCACACGATATTCATACTTCAAATATTATAACAATATGTGAAGTATCTAGAACCAAAAGAAAATGAAATAGAAGATATCAACAGAGAGAAGTGACATGCGATATACAACACAGTTACTCTCAATGTTCTGGCTTTAAACGTTGTGGCTTCATCCTACATGCTGTTTAGTGGTAGGTGGGGTCGCTCGCCATCCACTCACTCGATGTAGTGCTGCTCTCGGGTGTCTGCCCTTTCCTCTCCTCCATCCTCTTTCCTTCCATCCCCTTCTGTCTTTCTTTCCTTCATTCTTTCCTCGTCCTTCTGTCTATGGGTGACTTTACACTCCCTCTTCTGTCTTTCTTTCCTTCATTCTTTCCTCTTACTTCTGCCTGTGGGTGACTCTACACTGAGTGACAAGCCAAATGGTTTCCTGTACACCAGGAAACCATTTACTACGGTGGGTGGTAACCATAGAGGCAGGATTAGGGTGGTAACCATATAACCAAATTTTGGCGCCTGGTGGTTTAGTGGGTAATTATGACACTCCAATCGGATTGAGCCGGTGAAGGTTTATATCCAAGGGGTGGTTGGGGTTTATTGCTCACGTAATGCCACTCAGGGATGAGTGAGGCTGGTCACTCTCATCTTAAATATCAGGACCAACATGCCTAGCCCCGGGTTCCTACGCTCCTCATGGAACAACATAGGATTAGATGATGGATGGATGGATGGATGAATAATCAAGATATTAATAATAATAACAACAACAACACCAACATCATCAACAACAACAACAACACCAACATCAACAACAACAACAACAATAATAATAATAATAATAACAACAATAATAATAACAACAATAATAATAATAATAATAATAACAACAATAATAATAATAATAATAATAACAACAACAATAATAATAACAACAACAACAACAACAACAACAATAATAATAATAACAACAACAACAACAACAACAACAACAACAATAATAATAATAATAATAATAATAATTCATCACTATCATCCTAACCCCCGTCCCCACTGTCTTCATTCGAGTTACAAGACTTAGAAAAAGCTACACAGAAAGCAAGACTATAATCAAGTACACCTCGCGAAAATGGGCCTCATCTCCATTTCTTAGTCATTCACACCTTCAAAATGTCAGTAACAACAAATCAACAACAACAACAATAATGATGATGATAATGATGATGATGATAATAATAATAATAATAATAATAATAATAATAATAATAATAATAATAATAAAAATAATAATAATAGTAGGAGTAGTAGTAGTAGGAGTAGTAGTAATAGTAATAGTAGAAGTAGAAGTAGTAGTAGTAGTAATAGTAGCAGCGGTAATAACAATTAATCTTTCTGTCTCTTATTTTCATTCATTCATTCATTGCCAGACGCCATTATCCCAAACGCTGTCTCTTATAATAACAATTAATCTTCCTGTCTCTTATCTTAGTCTAATAATGATGATAACGATACCGTCATTCTACAAAGCGCTAAAGGTACTGAAATCTCTGAACCAGTAACATACTACTACTACTACTACTACCACCAATTATCTTTTCTTTCTCCTAGTCAAATAATAAACTTAATAAATAACAATGCTGTCATTCCACAAAAGAACTGAAAGAATCGAGGTCTCTCACCTGTATGCGCAGGCTGGGTTGGTGTCCGTGGCAGTCTGCCTTGCCCACTATCCTTCTACTGGCGCCAAGAACACACGTATCACTGCACTGGCTTACTGTGACACACTTCCAGCCTCTTCACTGGCACTTCTTATTACTGAAAATGGGCTCGGTAACGCAGCGCTGGTGACATTTTTCAGTTTCATTTACGGTATCGGATCAACGCTTTCACTGTTGTTGTTTTATTGAAATACACTTCTATAGGCTAATCACTGCACTTTAATGCCATATTTGCTGGCTCATCACAAACACATTTTTTCACTGGAAATGGACACGGTACTGCCGTGCTAGAGGCACCAGTTTTCTATACGAAGTCTAATAAAAGCCTTCACTGCCGTAGAAAATTCCATTAAAGGTCACTGAAGTTCGTTGATAATTAGAACAAAGAACACCTTACACCTAACGTCACATATTTCACAAACTCTCCGTACTAATCAAACTTTATTAACCAGCTTTCTCGGCTTTCACTTGGATTCTTGTTTCACTACTCACATCCTATTAATTGAATACAATAACACAGTCCACTCACACCCTTTTGTTTAAACGCAAAAACACAATTCCCTCCTGCACCAAAAACCACTAGCACTCCCACTTAATCCGGTGCTGAACCAAAATCCAAAGTGAGAATAACAACAAGTACTCACGTCTATGATAACTTGTTCATTTCCTTCAAGATGATTTTCGTTACAGGGCCGGTAAGACTGGTGGACTATGCTTGTTTCCCCCTTGTCCCAGATCACCTAGTAGAACAATTTGAGGATCTGTTTGTAAACCAACTACTACGGGTCGTCTTCTAGGGCAAAAGATGGACTAAGCATAATTGTCGGGCTTAAATGCTCGTTCAGTCGACTGACATAATATCTGAGCTTTCCTTTCTTCCGCACACTGACCCGCGGATCACATGCACTCCTGCACTTTCCCCGCAAGTCCTGTGGCTGAGACCCCACCACTACCACAGCAGGACTGGATAACACTGAGCCAGGACGGGAGGCCAGTCTCATACGGTTGCCAATTCAGCGCTGTCGGCACCAGATCTTGATACAATCACATCTACCTGGCGCCAATTTCCTATGCTCTGTGGTGTACACCTTAACAATATTCAGAAAGTTCTGTCCACATTATAGTGATATTTTGAAAGTTTTGGAGTTTTGAAGGGCGATTTGTGGAGTTCTGTGTAATTAACGAGATTCTACCTGCTTCTGATTTGACACCTCTAGCACCTGTAAGTCGACCCGGCGGTTTGGGAGAGCACCAGACACTCGATCTGGCGGGAACAGCGTCACTACCCACCTCACGCAACCAGCCACACGGGCGCACTGAGCAAGACACACAGACAGACACACTCAAAACTCCCCACTATGCCCGTCTACCCTACCTGCCTCACCTCGCCAAGCACCCGCCACCCGCCTTCTCATTCACCAGGCAATTTTGGGCCATTAAATGCAGTCAGTCACGGAACGCTGCATGCTTTTTCACCCTCAAAAAATGTCTCTACTGTGCCAGACTTGCTTAGAAAAGGCTGAGGATAATGGAGAAACTGTGACCCGAAGTGGCTTAGGGTCTGAACCAGACGAGGCAAACCTCAAGGTGTTCAGGGGCGTCACGAGACAAGCTGCCACCTTTGGGAGGAACTCACCATGTTCATTTTTCTTTTAACATGGCTTAATATTGTCATCCCTCCATCTTCAGTACTCAGTTGTAACAATAGATTAACACTAAAATACAGTGCTAGTCACAAAGAAATGTTCCTTTTTAATGGCAATGGCATTGGTGGAGGTATACACTCTCTGTACTCCTTCTAGTTTCGAGATGGAATTGATCGTTAGTCTGTCTGCTAATGTCAACACTGAGTCGTATTCTCGTTGGATATAGGATTCTCTCTCTCTCTCTCTCTCTCTCTCTCTCTCTCTCTCTCTCTCTCTCTCTCTCTCTCTCTCTAAAGATTGCTGAAGAAATCTGGTGGCAGTATGAAATAGTGATGAAACATGTCCTGGTTCTGGAGCTGATAACCCCTTCAGTCTGATGACGTCATTTTCATTGTATTGTTGTTCTCACCAGACAGTTTTCTTTAGCTACAAATATTCTTGTCAAAGTGGGAAGGACAATTACAGGTTTTGTTTACTCCTTCATTGCTAAAGGTCTGTCTGAGTAAAATAAATAAATAAATAAAAACGTACAAACATAAATAAATTAAAAGTTTTCTGGCAACGAAAAAAAAGCAGTGCAAAGCAAGGAGGAGCATTCAGAGAGTGCAACACCTGCGCTCACCAACTGGTATAAAAACAGAATGATTGATCTTGCCCTGTTACCCTGATCTTCGGCAGATTATTGTTAAAATCGAGTTATTTCATTCTTGCCTAACCCTTCACATTTCCACAAAGTTAACTTCAGATCAGATAAAAACTGTTTGAGTAGACTTTGCCCGGTGACCTTGACCTTTGACCTTTCCATGTGACCTTGTCCTTTGACTGATTGTTCTCGAAATCAAGTCTTATCGCTGTTTCCTTATCCTTAACCGTTTCACAAATTTTGGTGAAATTTGGATATAAATGTTGATCTTTCCCTGTGACCCTGACCTTTGGCCTTTTGTTCTTTAAAAAAAAAAAAAAAGTAGGATCATTCCTTTCCTGACCCTCAACAATCACACCAAATTTGGCTAAAATCAGATAAAACTGTTTCAGTTATTTTGTTAGCAAGCAAAGACACAAGCTGAACTTTGACCCTGCTTTGTAACTTTGACCTTTGATTTTTCTCAACTTTCACCTCAACTTAAAAAAAAAAAAAAAAAAATTACGCTTATTTTGTTAACTCTACGTTTGACGTATCCCTGTGATCTTGACCTATGACCTGTCCACTCACTCACCAAGTTTTGTTAATGTTGGATATAAACTGTTTGAACTATTTTAGTGACACGCACACACACACACACACACACACACACACACACACACACAGACGTCACTGGACTGAAAGAAAATTGAACTCTTACAGAAGGGTTGGCATCCTCCAGGCAAGGCAAGTAAGATCAATTAGCACTAGTCACACACACACACACACACACACACACACACACACATATATATATATATATATATATATATATATATAGCTTATCCTTTGCTATGCCAGACGATTTATTGAGCTTCGGTGTAGAAACACTTCAAACAGTTCATTCTTGCGTCCTCTTTGCTTCTTCTTCTTCTTCTTTTTTTTTTTGGCTTAAGCCTTCAGTACACCAGTGTCGTTCATATTTATTTTTTTCTACCGAGAAATGAAGGAATTCGATGCATTTTAGCAGGAAGTCTTCTTTCATGTTGTGCTGTTAATACCTCCAGACTAATTTACTCAACTTAGAAAAAGAACTCTGCTGTATTTAGTAATAAAACCTCTTCTATATCATATTTTTGCTGATTATTTTGTTCAGCTTAGAAAAGAACTTTGTTGCATATAAGGTTGCTACAGTTTTCTGTCAGGGCTATTTGCACCCTGTCAGTACCAGAAGGTTCTTTGAATTCTCCTCTTGCTACCTTCAGATGATTTCATTCATCTAAGGGAAGACCTCTCGAAGCGAAGGTTACATATACGATCAGGACTTTCGTGTTTCATTCTTACTATCACGAAGGTGCTGGAGCGGGACGCCTTCACGAGATGGCTCTGATTTTACCAAGCGATGGAGCTGCCCGATTATTCAAACGTCCTTCCAATCAATCCTATTCCCTTCCCCACCCTCCCCCCCAAAAGAGAGAGAGAGAGAGAGAGAGAGAGAGAGAGAGAGAGAAGGATGGTGGACTGCATTAGGAGTGCAATTTCAGCCTGCAGTTCACTGGGCTAACATTACAGATGAACCTGGTACTACAATTCCTGCTACTGCTACTACCACCAGACTGTTTTAAACTTAGAAGTGCCTATACACACACACACACACACACACACACACACACACACACACACACACATATATATATATATATATATATATATATATATATATATATATATATATATATATATATTTAACCCATTGGATCCCAGGGGTGCTGGACGAGGCAAGGCACTGGGTGGGTACTAAGCGTACCGCCCTCCGCCTATCGGCTCAGTCGCGAAGCTCATAGGTCCCTACCCGGGGTTCCCTACTTTATAAAGACTTGAAAAATCCCAGTTCTGTCCAGTATTCCGGACACCGGGCTCTAATGGGATATATACATATATATATACATACATGTATATATATATATATATATATATATATATATACATACATGTATATATATATATATATATATATATATATATATATATATATATATATATATATACCGGTACTGTCTCTCTCTCTCTCTCTCTCTCTCTCTCTCTATACCGGTATATATATATTTATATATACCGGTACTGTCTCTCTCTCTCTCTCTCTCTCTCTCTCTCTCTCTCTCTCTCTCTCTCTACAATAAAACTCTATATATATATAAATATATATATATATATACAGGGTGAGTCAAAAGTAGCTCCCGATTTCTGTGTTTACGGCTGCCAGTTGATTGCTTGTTTGCCATTTGTATTACACTGTACAAGAAGGTAGAAATCAATGAAAGTCATGTTTATCTTACCATTGATTCGAGGGAAAATTATTAAGGAACTGTACCAAGCTGTTTTACTTGCAATGTTCAAAGTGCCCTTCCTCATGATCAACGCACAGTTGCAGCCGAGCAGGCACAGAGTGGCACTCACGCTCGCAAAGTTCGGTATCAATTTCCTCAAACTTTGTAGTTACTTGAGCCTTCAATTCCTGAATGGTACGAGGTTTCTCACGATAAACAAGGTCTTTCATGAGCCCCCAAAGAAAGAAATCTGAAGGCGTGAGGTCCAGGGAGCGTGCCGGCCACTCAATCGGACCGCGGCGTCCGATCCACTTTCCAGTTTTCATCAACCCTTTGACGAACATGACGTCCATAATGAGGTAGAGTTCCATCTTGCTGGAAATAGCAGTCCTGATCTTGTACCCTGGGCCAGAAGAAGGTTTGCAGCATATCCAGGTAATTTCTGCAGTGACAGCTCCCTTAATGTAAAAGGGTCCAGTTATCCCCAATGGGGATATGGCTGCCCAAACCGTCACGCCAGGTAAATTTACCTCCTTCTCAATTGTCACTCTTGGGTTCTCCTCAGCCTAGCAGACACAATTGTGTCTGTTAATTGTGCCGTTAAGCTTGAAACATGCCTCATCTGACCACCAGATGCTGTCCAGCTTTAAGTCCTCTCCGTCAAGTTTAGCTAAGAACTCTTCGCAAAACTGAAGATGGCCGTCGTCATCTCCATCATGAAGGGGATGCAGTAAGCGTGGAATGTAAAGTTTCCATTTTTTTTTTCTGGTGAAGAATACGGATAACACTTGACTGGCTCACTTCCAACTCTACAGATAAACGGTGAGTTGACTTTTGCGGAGTTTGTTGCAGTCTCCTGATGGCTTCTTCAGCCATAGCTACCTTACATTGGTTGTCGTTTTCGGACGACCGGACTTCTCTGCAGTGCCTACCGACCATGTTGCTTTAGATTTCTCAACAATCAATCGTATGTTTCTTCCCTGGGTGGGTTAACACTGAATTCCAAACAACGTGCCGCCATCCATTGGTTTCCATTACATTTGTGTAATGTTTCATGGCCGCAGTGCGTTGATTCACTGAAAGGTAATTCATGGTTCAATTTGGTGCAGATTTAGTAGCTTTCCAGACTCTCAGCAATGACCTGCAAAACAAAAACAAAAAGAATTAACAAAGAAAATTAATAATCTGCAAGACAAATATTAACAACATGACCTCCCAGAGTCTGGGCGCTACTTTTGACTCATCCTGTGTGTATATATATATATATATATATATATATATATATATATATATATATATATATATATATATATATATATATACACACACACACTTATCAATATCTTCTGTATCTCTCCGTTTGTCAGTCCATCTTTCTGTCTGTCTGTCTCCATCTATCATTTTGTCTCCTTCCCTTTCTTACATAGGTCCATTCAAATTTATCTGTGACACCAAGTACACTATAGGACTATTTCAGTTATAATAGGAGTTTTAGGCTCACTTCAAGGCCATCACGTTGATTTAGGTACGTGGAAGTCAATTCAGGTCACGTCTTTGAAAGAGTGTGACAACCATTCCCTATTAAGACAATCGTTTTTCAAGCATGACCGTCAGGTATTTCAATCTCTCTTACGTCTCTTCCGGTCCATCACATCAATTCAGACCAATTCAGTTCGTTTCAGGTCTTGTGTATGAAGTTATCAGCTGAAATGGTGCAGTGGTTTGGGACATGTGCTAATTCAGGTTTTTCAAAACTGGATGAATCTGACGAAGAAAAATGGACGGGAAGGCCCTGGACAAAGGGTAAGTTAGAGGAAAGATATGCTGTGGAGACTGCTGGTAAGCTTTTGTCAGAGATGGGATAGCAAAAAATAGACGGCGTGGGTATAAAGGATACAGTGAGGTGGATGGAAAGACAACTGTGGCAAGGGTGGGATGGGTAGGATTGGCGACGATGATAGTGGGCAGTGGTGCAGGGTGAGACAACGATATCTGTGAAGGTGGGCGCTATGTGAAGAGTGGTGTTAGTGTTGGCCACTGACTTAAGATGGAGGGGAGAAGGTGCGACAAGCCAAACCTGTGATGCTGGGTGGTGTATGAGGAGTGACATTGGTAGTGGGAATAAATCTGTCGTAAAATTTTGATGTGTGTTGGTCGCGGAGAGGGGAGGGGGTTAGAAAATTGAGAGGGATAAGTGAAGAGATGTGGGTAGGATTGGCAGAGTCGGTGGTGCGTCGCTGGCAGGGGATTCCAGTGTAGATGTGTTATTGAAAGCCTTAGTGTTGGGGAAAGATTTTTCCTAAAAGTTCGACATGGATTAAGAGAAAAAGGTTAGGGTAGGTGGAGAGGTGTGGGCGGGATGGATTACTATGGTCGCGGTTGGTGGGACAGGGTGGGAATATTAAACGCTGCGAAAAAGGGTGTTGTAGGTTTCAGGGTGCGTGCGTATTGGTGGTTTATTTCAAAACTTTCACTGAACAGAACTCGAAGAACAAAAAATTAAAGAAAGTAAGCACGTGCCAGTTTCATATACCTGGCTTCTCACAACGCAACAGCAGAGAACTGATTGTAAGTCTGGTTATAAATCTTGTCCCAACGCTCCCCACCTGTCCCTTTCAGCTCAACCCTCCCCTGCTGCTTATGAATAGAGGATAGGGTGGTATCTGGGCCCGTTATGGTAGCGAGGAATGAACTCCCATGCTTCCCAGCTCATCTACACCCTTCCCTTGCCCTACCCTACGTGCCTATTCTTCCTCCTTCCATACACCGTTCTATCCTACCTTTCTTCTCCCTACCTCATCCCACTCTGTCTTACTCGTCGACACTTTAATTCTTTTCATAACTTATCCTAAGTATCTGCATTCTCTCTTTTTCGAATATTTGCAAAGTATTGGCAATTTCAGTATCGCACCAAGTTTTACAGAATGATTGCGCAGTATTACCTAACCTAGCCTAAGAGTAACCACTTAACGAAAGAGCCTTAAATAATCTAACCAAACTTAACTTAACCTAACTTACCCTACCCTATTCCTAACATTGGTCTCATTGTGATACGTTACATTATCCTCTTCATTCGGCTCTGAGCACTCCTAAATTAACGCTATATAGATGAGGCGCAGGTACTTGGAACGAATAATGTAATGGCATTTATTAGGCTCGTTGAACGGAGGAAAGCTTGAATGATGTGCAACTGACCTTGTGGCTCATATCACTGGGTGTGCTTTGATCGTTCGACTTTCACGTTTGCTCATATCTAGTTTCTGATTCTACCTTATTCCTGCTTTAGGTGAGAATAAATATGGAGATGATGATGATAATGATGACGCCTACTAGTTCTGTTGAATCTTAGTACTTTTTTTTTTTTTTTTGCTTTCTCATGTCTCACCCGAGATCTTCAGTTTATATGTATATAGTTAGCGTAAGAATGTATTTCTTTAAATAATCTTATTCAGCTACAGAGAGAGAGAGAGAGAGAGAGAGAGAGAGAGAGAGAGAGAGAGAGATGGTGTACTTACGAAATGTGCGTAGAGTGCGGAGAATGGGTGAGATAAACATAGGCAACGCTACGCTGTTGCAACCCTCCTTCTGACCAAGCATAGACCCCTCCACCACCTCTATGGACACCTAACCAAGCGCATAATGGCCCTCCCCCCTCTCCCCCCCTGCATAACACAGAGACACTAAAACTTCATATAATCAGTGATATGGAATAGGAAAGTGTGATGGGAAGTAATATACCACCACCATCATCACTACCACCACCACCATCATCACTACGACCATCATCATCATCATTACCACCACCATCACCATCATCATCATCATCACCATCATTAACACCACTATCATCACTACCACCACCACCACCATCATCATCATCACCACAACCACCATCCCCATCATCACTGCCACCACCATTTCCATCACCATCACCGCCATCACCATCATCACTACCATCACCTCATCATCATTACCATCACCACCACCATCATCATTACCACCACCACCACAATCATCAACACATCATCATCATCATCATCATCATCATCATCATCACAACCACCACCACCACCACCACACCACCACCACCACCACCACAATCACTATCATCACCATCATCATCATCAATGCTGCGATTTTGCAACTCTTCACCTGACCAAGTACATACTCCGCACCTCCCTGCACACCTAACCAAGTGCATAACGGCCCTCCCCCCTCCCTCCATATAACACAAAGACAGCAGGTCGCATTAAAATCTGAGTTTTTTTTTTTTACTTTTTTTTTCAAAAAACTACTGAAGACACAGCATTCTACCAATCGAAAGGCATCAGTTCACTATAAAGCACATAACGATTGTCACGGGGTTTTTGGGAGTATGCAATATTAAAGAATAATATTCAATAATATTTGATACTTTAAAATGTTACTTAGTACAGGACAAGGAATTGACCTGTGAAAATCAAGCAATGATTACTTTATGCCGGCTTACTTCGCCGATTCTCTAAGGACGAGAATTTATAAACTTTCTCAACAGTACACAGCAGAGACTAATTACTCACACGTGCTGTTTACTGGTACTGTTAGCCTCTGGAGAAAGTGACTCCACCCCTGACAATCAATAACTAATGCTATTAATGATAAACAGGTTCTTGCTGGTGCATTAACTCCTGGTTGCACAACGGATTTTAAGCTTAATACAAAAGGACTGGCCTAAATACCAGTTATGAATATTGCAAAGAGATTATGCAAACTAGGAGCTATAAGTGAAATAAGCTTAATGTGGAGAAATAAAACACGAGTTTATATTACATTAAGCTCAAGAGAAAAGAACTGTGAATTTATTAATTACAATGAAACAAATTTATATGTTTCAAAATGAATTCAAAAATAAGGAGAACACACTCACACCTCACTCAAAAGCTAAACTCTTAAACCTAGGAAAAATGAAAGGAAAATACTGGTCAGAAAAGGGGCTAGGTGGGATGAACTGGGCGTTGTTGCTGAGGAAG
This sequence comes from Coenobita brevimanus, assembly GCF_032717465.1. NCBI lineage: Eukaryota > Metazoa > Arthropoda > Malacostraca > Decapoda > Coenobitidae > Coenobita > Coenobita brevimanus. Next base: position 10,001,784 of record NC_137060.1, read on the forward strand.
GACGCTGCCACACACGTTAAACCTCTATGCCGGATTGCACTGAGTGGAGACTTCAGGAACCCGCTGAAGAACGACCTGGTCTCACGGCGCTTCAATCCTAACTGAATTCAAACAAGCGAGGCAAGGGCTGAGGCCAGCTGCCAACTGGTAACGGCTAACGGAATTAATGGGAGCGATACATGCCCATAACAAATCACTCAGGGAAAGCGCTAATGTCGCGCACAAGGACGATCACTTATGAAACAGTGAAAAATGTTCTGAAAACACTCCCGATCGGGTGAATACGTGGCGGTTGACTGAGTGATACTTACTGGGATTCCAATAGAATTCGCGGTTTCCCACCAAAGTTCAATGTCACGAGTTTGTTTAGATATATGATCGTGCCAACTCGTGACAACGATGTGTAATTTCATGACTCTACAGTGAGTACTTTTTGATTTGTGGCTTGAAATTACTTGTTCAGGTTGTGCTGAAATCTTTGATTTTCTTTTTTTTTTTACACTTAAGAAACAGCACTCTATCAAAAGTTGCCAGTTCACTATAAGACATATCACTGTGTGAAACTTTATGACTACAGTTAATATTTTCTTATATTTGATCCAGAAACGAAATTTCTACTCCCGGCCAGCTGCCCAATCGCCCAACTCTACAGGCGGACACCAATGATAACAGTACCCCCCTCTGACTTTGTCAAGTGGAGAGTAAATAATAATGTGATTCGTGAAAGATGGGAGATGAGGAAGTATGTGGGCAACTGAGAAGAAGAAAGCGTGTTTCAGTGGTATACTGTAGTATTATGGAAAAACTGGTTACAAACAGGGTAGTGAAAAAGGCTTATGTACAGTATATAAAAAAAATGGAGAAAAGGGTGGTATGCTAATTAGAAGTTGGACTGATACGGTTAATGAATATGTCAGAAAACGAGGTGTGGAGGGTGATGAGGTTATGGAAAAGGTAAGGGATCAAATTCACTGGATGAATTTTATACCAGGGGTGCATGGCAAGGGTTTAGGATCCCGTTTGTAACTTAACTGTTGTCGAACTACTCTGCCAGATGGGTATTACGTAGCGCAGTGTGTATCTGTGTGCAAGTCAGAATTCCGTGGGTCAGAATGGCGAGTAATGAGGTTGTGGGTCATGTCACTGGGCATGATGTTGAGTCAATCATCCATTGTCATGCTTTTTTCCTTTATTTTGTTTTCTGTACTCCAGCTCACCATACCTGTGTGTAAGAAGTAGACTGGTTGATGATGATGAAAGATGAATTTCAAGCCAAAATTGCTAAAGATTTACACACCTGAAGTGTTTATTTTGGAAATATAATATCTATTCATCCATCCATCATCTTATCCTACGTTTGCCCCATGAGGAGCGTAGAAGCCTCAGGCTAGGCAAGTTGGTCCTGACATTAAAGATGAGAGTGACCAGACTCACTCATCCCTGAGTGGCGTTACGTGAACAATAAACTCCAACCATCCCTTGGATATAAACCCTCACCGGCTCAGTCCGATTGGAGCTCCGTAATTACCCACTAAACCGCCAGGTGCCAAATTTTGGTTATATGGTTACCAACCAGTGTAGTAAATGGTTTCTTGGTGTACAGGAAACCGCTTGGCTTGTCACTCAGTGTAGAGTCACCCACAGGCAGAAGGAAGAGGAAAGTATGAAGGAAAGAAAGACAGAAGAGGATGGAAGGAAAAAAAGATGGAGGACAGGAAAGGGCAGACACAACTACATCAAATATATATATATATATATATATATATAGGACAGACAGACAGACAGAGATTCCGTTACAAAAAAAATGAAGGTAGGGCTGTGCACTTCTTACCTGTGAGATGATCGAGTTCGGAAATTGCCTCTACTGTTACTTCGTTATGCTGCGGTTTTGCTAAGCGATGATGAGAGGAGTTCCAGGTTTGGTGAATGAATTAGTAAAGTGTGTGTAAGACACGAAATTTAGAATTAAATATTACCTGGTGAGGTGAAGCTGGATAGTCGACATGTGGAAAACGTGACGTGTGTGCCAGTAAACACTTAAGTGGTGCGAAGAGAACGGGGGTGTTGGGAGGGGGGCTTTAGATGATGTATAACGAGTGACAGGGTGCATCAGGGAAGGAAGAGCAGCTATAAGTAAAATACGCGCCTCCGCTGCCTCCGGAACCCCCACCCCGCCACCCCCCACCCCGCTGCGGAGCCGCAGCCCTACCCCCACCCCAGGAGGACATCACGGAGGGCCAGGTCAGTGTGAGATTGACCCAGACCGAGTAGGGCGCCGGGGCGCCCCTACCTTGAGTCCCTCTTCCCCTCAACCTACCCAACGGAGACAACGCAGGAATGAGAGACGACCTCACGGACGGAACAGCCCTCACCAGGTTCGGGGTGGGACTGCTCTAGATTCAATCCCAAGCAACACTGCGGTAACGATCACCGTACGTACCGGGGAGGGAGTGGCCACCGTACACCCCTCAGTTGCTTCCCCCTGTAGCACCGCGGTCATGGCCACCGTACGTACCAGGAAGGGAGCAGCCACCATACGCCCCTCAGCTACAGCCACATCTGGAGACGGCCTCGGTGTATTGAGCACACACCGACTGGCAAAGGTAGGAGGAGTGGAACCATGACAACAGCAACCGTACATGTCGGGGAGGGAACGGCCACCATACGTCCCTCATCCACCTCCTCCTCCTCCTATGGGAGTAGCACCATGGTAACGGCCACCGTACATACCGGGGAGGGAGCACGCCCCTCAGCTACTTCCCATTGGGCAGGCAGAGCCGCGACAACGGCCACCGTACGTGTTGTGGAGGGAATGGCCACCGTACATCCCTCATCTGCCTCTTCCTCCTTCGGGAGCAGCACCCCGGTAACGGCCACCGTATGCACTGGGGAAGGAATGGCCACAGTACGTCCTTCTGCTGCTACCCTTAGAGACTGTGGAACCGCCACAACGGCCACCGTACGTGTGGGGGAAGAAGCAGCCACCGTACGCCCTTCGTCTGCAGTCTCTAGGGTTCTCCTGGAGGAGAAGGTCCCTTGCACAGCCGGCTCACTATCTCTCGGCTGCGTGGGACGCCCTTCACTCTCTCCCTCCAAGTGTGGTTCCCCGGAGGTGCTGCCATTCCAGGCGTGGTGGCGAGGTCCTGTTCCTGCCCTGCAGCCAGCCCCTGGAAGACGCCGACCCCTGACGAACGCCCGACAGGAGAGGTGCCACAGTCTGTTCCTGATGGCACCCCGCTCTGTAGGCGACCGCAGCACCCGGTCTCCCAGGGCCAGCCAGCGGGAACAGGTGGCAGGCCCGCCTCCTGAAGTTGTTTGCCTCAGTCCCGAGGGCCACCTATCAGGTCAAGGGCCCCCAGACGGAAGGGCCTCCCTGCACCCCAGCTACGCCACAGGCCCGGGCAGTGATGCCCCCGAGAGCTGTGTATTATCTCCTGCAGGAGAGCTCTCCCGACGGGCCTCTTCCCACGCCGGGAGCCACCTCAGCTAACCCCAGGAACCAGGGGCCTAGTGACGACATTCCTCACCTCTCAAGTCGTGTCAGGAACTAAGTGAATAAGACAGTAGTGAAAGTGACAGTAGAACGGTAACTATCTATCTATCTATATACCTAGGCTGCTTCCCCCAAGGAAAGGGAGGTAGCCGAGACAGGACGACTCACTCTCCATTTACTCATCCATTCAAACACATTCATTCGCATCTTAGCCCCAAAAGGGAGAACGGACAGATCCTCACCGCATCACACCGCACAAGGGTCAACTGCGCAATGCAATCAGTGACATCCACAGCAGGGCCCAACAGCAGAACTGGTTTACCCCTGCCACATCATAACAGACCCATCCCCTTACCCGCACCTGACCTGACTAGCTGATCAGACCAAATGCGGGAGAATATCCCCTCAGGGCTGCGTCATCACTTATTCATTCACAATTTCTCTCCATTTATTTCTGTCACGCACAGCCACTCTTCCTTGCTCAACAGACATCCCTCTCGCATCCAGCGCTCTCTTCACACTGTCCATCCATCCTATTCGTGGTCTTCCTCTCAGTCTTACACCTCTCACATCAGATCTAGTTATCTTTTTCACCAATTGCTCATTATCCATTCCCTCCATATGCCCAAACCATTGCAACACCCTCTGCTCAACTCTACCAGCCATCTCCCGAACAACTAGAGTTCTCCTTCGCACTTCATCATTTCGCACTCGATCCATACGCGTCACTCCACACATACTCCTCAGACATCTCATCTCCATTACATTCAAACTTTTCCTCTCTGCTACACCCATATTCCATGTTTCAGCCCCATATAATGCAGTCGGTACCACAACACCCTCATACAGCCTTCTCTTTACATCCATTCTAAGCGAACGACATTTAAACACTTTTTTCATTCCTCCCAGCACCTTTCCTACTTCAATTATTCTAAACTTCACTTCTGCATCTGTTCTTCCATCCACAGCAACATGTGACCCTAGATATTTAAAACAATCTACCTCCTCAAGCAACTCACCATTCAAAACTATATTCATCTCCCTACCATCTATCAACCTCGTACACTTCATCACTTTACTCTTATTCTCATTTACTTTCAATTTCCTCCTTTCACACACCCTTCCAAACTCCTCTACCAACTGTCTCAATCTCTCCTCTGAATCAGTCACCAGTGCAGTATCATCTGCAAACAGCAGCTGCTTCAGATTCCACTCTCCTCCATCAACATTTACCAGACTCAGACCACCTAATACTCTTGCATTCACCTCCCTTACAACACCATCCATGTAAATATTAAACAACCAAGGCGACATCACACATCCCTGTCGCAGCCCCACTCTCATGGGAAACCAATCACTCACAGCATTTCCCACTCTTACACACGCTCTACTATTTACATAAAAACTTTTCACCCCTTTTAGTAACCTACCATCAAGTCCATACAATCTTAAAACAGTCCACAAAGCCTCCCTATCAATTCTATCATACGCTTTCTCTAAATCCATAAATGCCCAAAACACATCCTTGCCTTTCGCTAAATACTTTTCACACACTTGTCTCACAGCAAACACCTGATCAACGCATCCCCTCCCTCTCCTAAAGCCACACTGCTCATCACTAATCACTCTCTCTGTACCCTCTCTAACTCTCATAATTAACACTCTACCATACACTTTACCTACAACACTCAACAGACTTATACCCCTAAAGCTAGTACATTCATACTTATCACTCTTGCCTTTATACAAAGGGACCACACAAGCACTTGCCCAGTCAATTGGCACCATACCTTTCTCAAAGCACACATTCAATAATCTTACTAACCAGTCAACAATAGTCACTCCACCACCCTTCAGGCATTCCACAGCACACCCATCCATACCTGCAGCTTTCCCTGCTTTCATCTCCTTTACTGCCTTCTCCACTTCCTCCTTCGTGATCAAAGAATCATTCAACTCTCCCAACACATTTATTCCTTGCACCCTTCTATCTGCCACAATCTCAGCCACCCTTTCCTCCTCTACATTTAACAATCTTTCAAAATACTCTGCCCATCTCTTCCTTACTGCAATATAATATAAAGTGACGATCAGTGCATATACACACAATGGCAGAAACCAAGGGTCAGTGAACACGAATAGCGAGGCAAATATGATATACTAAAGTACTGTGTCTATACCAGTGGTGCCCAGAGATAGACTGAGACCAGCCAGTAGAGACAGAACCAGTACAAAGGTGTCGCCACGGCTGACAGACATTCCTATGTGCCGCGGCTCGCGCCATGTAATGTGTATAGTAATATCAACCAATCAGACCCTTCACTCCATCCATGTATAGTATATTCTGTCGAGTATATTAAATGACAATTGTGCCTTAGCTCCAACACCTACATTGTGCCCTAGTGACTGGTAAAATCTGTGTGTGTTGATATAGTTGTATGTTGCCCCCGACACCATTACCGTGCTTGTGTATACTTTATAACTGTAATAGCAACTCTCATCCTGTCCATTCTGTATCCAGTGTTTTTGTATATACACACAGGCGTTCGAATTAAGACAATAGATGTGCTAAGGTATACTGCCGAGTTTTTATAACCTGTTCCTTTGTGGGTGCTTTACTTCCGGTCCGGAAAGAGGAGTCGCGGGCGTTTTTAGGACGAGAGGTCGGACTGAAAACACCCAGCATAACAATAAGAAATAGGGATCGATGTGATCACAAGAGGCATAGGTGCTATATGACTTTATAATGATCTCCAGTTTAACGTATGGAAGCAAAGCTTGGAATTTGTTGGAAGGGACACAAGTCAGGAGCGAGAGGAGTGGAAATCGATGATTTAAGAAATGTGGAGTTACAAGGAGAGAGAGATAATTAAAATGGGAAAGTTAGGGAGTGTTGTGGTGTTGATATGGATGGAATGAGAAGTACTCTGAGATTATTGGCCATGTGGTGAGAATGAACTGTAGAATAAGATTGACGAGGAGACTGTGTTTGAGCGAAATGAAGGAGGCAGGGAGAGGAGACAGACCAAAGATGAGTAATGAATGAAGGATGAGTAGGAGGTACGGCTGCCAGATACTCGAGGACATTCTGACATGGAGGTGTTTTGTCTGTGGTCACCATTTCTGGGACTGAGTCCGGAGAAAGAGGCATCTGGCCAGGGACAGACAGAGAGATAAATAAATTAGTAGGTAGGTAGGTAGGTTGGTTGGTGTATAGAAAAGAGGCCACAACTGACGATATGTTGTAGACAGACAGGAGTCTAAAAGTGCTCCACGGAATTACGAGCAACTTGTAAAATAATACGTTTAGATTCTATCATTTATTCACCATTCATTACAGGCCCCGATACTCTATTAAGTTAGGGCAGGATGTGCTTATTACCCATATTTTGTTTCAATGGAGGTTTTCTACGATTATAACTGCTATAGAGAATGGATTTCTGGCTTCTAAAGATGGGCAACTATTTTATTTGCATGCCCTTGCACTACCGTTATCCAGAGCTATGGACAGTTCTGGATGAAGTTTTAGTTTTAGTTCCTGAGACTTCGGGTGCATAATTTCATACAGATAATATTAGGAATTACACTTACCTCCTGGACTCTTGAACAACTGTACCTTATTCTTCTTGAAAGTCCTATGTAGGAATCTCCCACAGTAATCAAAACCAATTATCATTTTGATGGGACCCACAGTATCTGATTTTACATTCCGTTTAGCCAACTTTATCCCTGAGCTTTGTAGATGATCATAGGTTTCTTTCAATCCCTTTATGTATATACTTGTCTCTATATTATCAAGCACAGCTGCTGTTATACGGCATTTATGTAGTACGTCTAACTATTTTAAAAGACTGAGCTTCCTTAGTAGTTAAGAATCCTGTAATGGCTAATTTACCTTGCCAATAATAGGTAACTTTAATTTCTTCACAATGTCTGCAGAAATGATCAAGGTTTTCTGGGCACCAGTATCAAAAAAGGTACATGCTAATAGGATTCTATTCTCAATCATTACCTTCACATCGGCTACTGGAACTGCAGCTGGCATTATTATCGGACCATTCCCCCTTCCAATTGTCATGTTGACGCTTGCAGGTTTAGGAACCTCATATTTCATCTTTGGGCATAAAGCACTGTGATGATGATCGTTTTTTCATTTAAAACAAAGATTTAATTTAGTCTTGCAGTCCGCGGAAGTGTGTTCGGAATTCATACAGATTATACAACACCCCAGTTCCTGAAGCTTTCCTACTCTAGAAGCATAATCAGGATAATGTTGGCAAGATGCACTGGAAAGTTGTTCACCACAAAATGAACAAACCTCCTGTCCCTCACCATAGAAGGTTTTACTTCCTTAATTTCGTCAGCTTGTCTATTCCTTGTCTTTAATATTTTATCCTCACTTTTAATAAGAGCTAGGGAAAGTACCTTTCTCTTCTTTAGGCACATAGTCTTCTCTGACTTAGGTTTCCCAACCAATTGGTTAGTGGGTTTTTTTCCTTATTTCAGTCTTCTGTTTGATCTCAGTATAGGCTTTACTCTTCCTTGCAAATGTTTACAGAGTTGCATCAAACCTTCCTCAATCTCCTCACTGGAGAAATTATCCTTTTGGTACCTACCATACAAGACATCCTTAGTTTTTGGTAGAAGCTTTAAGGACACAATTCTTGAAAGCACCCAATCTGATGCCTTAATATCTTCGTAAGTTTATAAGGCCTTTAAATTACAACTCATTTGCAAGGAATAAAAATCTTGTTTAGGTATGGGTAATTCGATTAGAGCCTTCAGTAATTAGGTGATAACTTGCTCCCTGTCTTCATAGTTTTGTCTAAGGATAGTCAAGGCCACCTCATAATTGTTTTCTTCCACTGGTAATTCTTTTATCAGCTTATAAGGTGTTCCCTTGAGCTGTCCTAACAGATATGTGAGTTTACTCACATTAGGGAGATCTGTTCTATTATAAACTAAGTATTTGAATTGGTCCCAAAAGGATTTCCAATTTTGACCCCCATCAAACTCCGGAAGCGTACTTTGTGAAGTACGGCTTTACTCCGCTGTTCCACAACTTGTATTTCCGCGGCAGTCTCTGCCAATTTTGACTCTAGTAACTTCACTACGGTCAAATATTCTTCTAATTTGCCTTCAAATTTTGCAGTCTCTGACTCTAAGAAATCCTTATCATCAGCTTTTACTATGGTCTCTTCAAATTTACATAACCTTCTTCATACTTAGTCCATCGGTCTTTCAGTATATTCAGGAGATTATTTAATTTCTCCCTGGACAGAGGTATTTCGTCTAACGATTGTTTGCAATCATTTATGGCTCTTGTTACCCACCCTGCCTTACTACTAGAACATCTCTGCAACAAGGAAACAGACATGTTGACTGATTTCTAATTTAATAATTCAACCATTAATTTCAACCACAAATTTACACCAGCTTAGTAATTATCCAATTATTTTAAATTTTGAAGAGTGTAGGGATTAGCTCCGCAATATCAAACCTATCCCCCTGGGTTATTAAACCTCTAGGGCAGGGGTTCCCAACCTTTTTAGCACAGCGCCCCCCTTTGGTCAGGCCTGTATTCATGATGACCCCCCCCCCACCCTGTGACGCCTAAACAACGATGCTTTTAGCTGTTCCATATGGATGCTTAAGATGTTAGATGGCAACAGTACATGTGGTGCTCGAAATGACGGTTTTGAAGTTTTCCTGTCAAAGTTTCTTATACATACATATCTTTGGGAATACCCTGTATGCATTGGAACGGCCTAGCCCTGTGTTGAACTTTGATTACCCCACGCCCCCCCTAGCAATCTCAAACGCCCCCCCCAGGGGGGCGCGCCCCCCAGGTTGGGAAACGCTGCTCTAGGGTCATATTTTATCCCCCCACTCTATTTCCAAAGTACTCATTTTCCGGCTCAGCTAATTAATAATTTAAATTTTGAAGAATGTAGGGATTAGGTTCGTAATATCAAACCTATCCCCCTGAGTTGTTAAACCTCTAGGGTTATATTTTATCCCCACACTCAATTTCCAAAATACCTATATTCCCCGAGCTCAAAATATTTCTCTCCTAATATACCATAGGCCCACCCATAGCTTGTATAGCATAGAACTGCGCTTGCTTGAGTTCTATATAATTTATAAATTTCTGCAGAACCGTTTCTCTGCCATGACTGTTCCAATGTATACCATCGGCTTTCAATGTTGCTTGGAAGGGCTTGGCATTAAAGTGGATGAAATCCCTCCCCTTCCCAATTCGTTGCAACTTCCTGTTCACAGCTCTGCTAATTAATTTATATGTACCATAGCAAACTGGAGAGCCATATGGTAGGTTTCAAGGCTCAAGAAGGGTTATGGTTACCAAGGAGTTACATGAGCCTTCTATGGCTCCTACCATGGCTAAATTGTTTTCCACAACTTCATTAAATTCCACCTCTTCATGAATATCATTTCCTCCCAGGAAAAGGATAGTATGGCCATGCTTCCAATCTAATACGGCATTTAGCCTTTCATCGTCGGAAAAGGAACTTTCCCTTCCACCCACAACGTGTTATATACGTATTTCCACGTTATCCATTGTACTGAACGTGGTAGTAGGCTATGCCTAACAAACGCAACCTTAAAAACATTCAGTGCTTCTGCACACATCTGGTATCCTCACTTGGGGCACCAAAAATGTCAGAAATTAATTTATACAAGTCGGTATCCTCACTCGGGGCACCAAAATTTTGTCCTCAAGTAAATTCACATAAGTCTGTTAGGTTTAGGTGTACCGTAACTGATACCATAACTCAATTATTACTCTCCTATATCCTAGCTAATTCCCCACTGAACTGGCCAATTCGTAAAGATTACTTAGCTAGAAAGAGTCGGACAGCAGATGACGATGAGCCTGGCGTTTTCTGTCGGTTGCTCTGGCTGCCAAGCGTCCTTGAGGTGCGTATTTACAGCTGCTAACTCATCGAGTTCTAGGAGCAAAGTGAGCAACACGGTAAGCTTCTTTCTCCCTCCATAGAATTTAAAGGTGCCAATTATTAATTAATTACATTGCTAAATACAGTTACATTATAACATGATATATACACGACAAATCTAATTAATCTTAGTTTTAAACTAAAGCCAAACCAAATATTCCCTTTATCTATGTAAATATGTTAAACCTACATCTGCTTTTTATCTGAGGGCCTTTTCATCCTCAGGACACGTCATCTAATGTGCAGACGCAGTTTAGGTCAATGGAACTTTCCAAGTAATTACATGTATTTACAAGATAGTTGTCCACGAGGGTTAGACA
>NC_137060.1:10017573-10557573 GCF_032717465.1 Coenobita brevimanus
TGAACCCAGTGGACTGGAGGCTGAAGATGCCTTTCGTCCACAGTCCACGAGTCTCCTTTCCGGGTATAGGGAGGGACTGAGGGACGTTTATGTTACGGGCAGCTACACCATCTGGACATATCGGTGCGACCACATGAAGGCGTTCCTGCCCAGCACTTTCAGATATATTACATCTACTGAATGGCTTAAAACAACCTTATCATTGCAGTTAATGTTATGTAAGAATTGTCTCCATATATAAAAAGGATGATGCTTCAAGCCTCTGGACAAAGAATTTTTGAACTTAACTGTACGTGTGTGTGTGTGTGTGTGTGTGTGTGTGTGTGTGTGTGTGTGTGTGTGTGTGTGTGTGTGTGTGAGAGAGAGAGAGAGAGAGAGAGAGAGAGAGAGAGAGAGAGTGTGGGGATGACTTGCCTCCGTTCACAGATGTTCTTTTCACATGGCGTTGCATAGAGATGATTTTTTTGTATTGTCCTTCTTGCCTCTGCCTGATAATAGTAAACTTAAGAAGCTCTCGTTAGGAAGGAGATAAGATTGCTTATGTCTTATGCATATAGACTGAAGATGGGATGGAGGGATGGGATGGCTAGGTATATATGAGAAAGGAGGTGAATTCGAGAGAGTGGAGCCACGTAGCATAGGACAAGGGGACGTGGAAGTGATTCGTCTGTGGTCACCTCTTACTGGATTAAGGCATTTGGTGATAGGTACGTAGATAGACAGATAGATAGATAGAGTAAATAGATGAACAAGCAGAAAGATAGTTAGCTAGATAGAAAGATTCAGTAGATAGAAGATAGATAGATAGACAGACAGACAGACAGACCATCAGATAGAAAGACAGATAGACTGATAGACAGAAAAATAGGATAGACTAAAGCAAGGTCATTAAGGCAGATTTTATATTATTTTGCTAAGTCCATTTTCCCCCTGCAATGCGACCGACAACCGTCAGTGTTATGTCCAAGTCCCTAATTGTACTGCTGAGCGAACAAGAACAAGGAAGACAGAAACTGTCCAAGAATGTAAGTCAGGATCATCAAGTTGCGAGCTAAATATGTTACCATGACACCACCAGCTTACCTTCAAGAGGTAAAACACACACACACACACACACACACACGCGTGCACTAGAATTTGGGTGTGCCATCTGGACTTGACCGTATACGAAAAAGGGTTGAAATGATGGAAATTAAGGGCGCGTCCACACGTGCTCTCGAACATATGTTGGCAACACTGCAGGCAACACGTTCGGGAACATGTTTGCAGCAGTATTTGGACAGATGTATGCAAACATGTGTCAGTGCAGCTTCTAACATTGGCGGCAGAGGGATGGGATAAGTGTGTCCATACCAGGCAGCTGAGACTTCATCAAGATGTTGCCAACATGATCTGGACGCTGCTGTTCTCAACATGTCTGCAGCATGTTCGTTACTGTGTTGCCTACATGTTGCCAGCACTTGTTCGGGGACACGTGTGGACGCGCACTATCCAATCCTTTATCTGACCTTTCTAGTTCGAAAAGTCTGGCCACCGCTGAAAAAAATAATAATAATAATAACAACAACAACAACAATTTGGGAGCAGCAAGAAAATGAAAAGTATTGTTATGAGCAAAACTTCTCTGCAAGCCGTGGAAATGGAAGCTACTGCATGAATTATTTCTATGTGACAGACAGCAGTGTAAAGAAATGAACAAAAGAATAAGAAGGAAGGATATTCTCTGCCCATTAGAGAGAAATGAGATGTATGGAAGGCAGAGTATGGAAGACAGTGTAATAAAGGCAGAGTATAATAAAGGAAGAGTATAATAAATGCAGAGTAGGCTATAATAAACCTTAGTACCCCCTGGGGGTAGGTTTTTTTTTTTTTTTTCAAGAATACTCCCCCAGTATCCCTACTTGTCGTAAAAGGAGACTAAAAGGGTTGGCGGAGGGTTAGTGCCCCTCCCCGGAAAACAACTAACTAAAAAGACAAACAATAAGCCTTGGACACGGACTGACCAAAAAAATGACGACCAAGGACCGGACAAAGGACATGGTAATTGGAACTTGGAATGTAAGGGGAGCGAATGATGAGGTGAAAGAGAGAGAGATTGTCCAGGTGCTTGAGGGTGCGAAAGTTGATGTATGCGGAATAACTGAAACGAAATGGAGAGGTGAGAGTGTGAGAGAATGGGAGTATGGATGGAGTATATGTGCAGGAGCAGTTGAGAATGAGAGGGCAAAAGAAGGAGTATGTATAGTTGTGAGTAAAAGATGGAAGACGAGCATAAGAGAGTATGGATCAGTTGGGTCAAGGATTGTGTGGGTAAGATTGAAAGTTGGAATACAAATGTGGGCGATTGTGTGTTTGTATGCGCCAACGCAAGATCGTGCAAGCAGAGTGAGAGAAGAGTTCTGGACAAATGTGGAAGTGTGCATGGAAAAGTTTGGAAGGAATGAAAGAGTGTTTTTGATCGGTGATATGAATGGTAAAGTAGGGAATGTGAAGGTGGATGGAATAGTTGGTGAGTGGGGTGTGCCTGCTGAGATAGATGAGAATGGCAGTGCGTTAGTGGACATTTGTGCTGGGAGGGGGTTGGTGATAGCCAATACCCTCTTCAGGCACCAAATGATCCACAGGTATACATGGCAAGTGATGAGAAGGGTGGGTGGAAAACTGAATGAAAGGAAGGCAATGATTGATTATGTGTGTGTGGATGAAAGGATGCGAAAATGTGTAATGGATGCAAGAGCTTTTAGAGGTTGGGGGAGTGGACTTTCTGACCACTACTTGGTGGTGGCCAGAATCAAGGTCCAATTAGGATGGAGAAATAGAAGAAGGGAAGGACGGGAAGAAGTATTTGTAAGGAGAGTGGAAAGGTTACAAGAGGATGAGAAAAAGGCAGAGTATAAGAGAGAAGTGGAGGAACGATTGGGCAAATATGAATTGGAGCAGATGGGGGACGTGGAAGGTGTGTGCAGGATATTTATAGAAGAATTATGTGCAGCATGTGATGTGGTGTGTGGGAGGAAGAGAAGACGGAGGGGGGTGCAAGGAACAGCGTGGTGGAATGAAGAGGTGAGACAGGCTGTGGCACAAAAGAAGAAAGCATACAATGAATGGATGAGAAATAGGGGCGTGGAAGAAGTTGAGAGGCGGAAGAGAGAGTTATATGTAGAAAGAAAGAGAGAGGTGAAAAGATTAGTAAGAGAGAGTAAGAAGAGAGCAGATGAGGAATTTGGAAGGAACTTGAGTGCAAATTGGAGGGACCGTAAGAAAATGTTCTGGAAACAGGTGAAAAGAGTAAGACAGGGTGGAAGTGAAGTTAGCAGGGGAGTGAAAGATAAAAATGGTAGATTACTAGTGGAGAAGGGAGAAAAAGTGAGCAGTTGGAGAGAACACTTTAAGGAATTGTTGAACATAGAGGATGGAAGTAATGCGAGTATAAGTGGCTGGGGAATGTCTGGGAGGAGGAGGGAGGTGAGAAGACAGGAAGAAATCAGTAGGATAGAAGTTGTGGAAGCAATGAAGAAAGTTAAATCGGGGAAAGCCCCAGGAATTGATGGAGTGTGTGGTGAAATGCTGAAGCATGGGGGAGAGATAGTAGTAGAATGGATGTGGAAGATGTGCAGATTGGCCTGGGAGGAAGGTGGAGTCCCGGAGGATTGGAAGTCAGGTATAATTATTCCCTTGTACAAAGGAAAAGGGGAAAAAGAAGTGTGTGGTAATCATAGGGGCATCTGTCTTCTTAGTATAATGGGAAAAGTGTATAGTAGGATACTTATTGACAGAGTTAGAGAGAGAACAGAGGAATTAGTTGGAGAAGAACAGGGAGGTTTTAGGAAGGGAAGAGGTTGTGTAGATCAGATATTCATTCTTAGATCTTTAGTGGAAAAGTTTCTAGAGAAGGGAGAGAAGTTGTATGTGGCTTTCATGGATTTGGAGAAAGCATATGATAGGGTGGATAGACAAGGATTGTGGAAAGTATTAAGAATATATGGAGTAGATGGGAAGTTGTTGAATGCTGTGAAGAGTATGTATGATGGTGCTAAGGCTGCAGTGCGTGTGGATGGTGAACTGAGTGAATTTTTCTCTTTGAAGGTTGGGTTGAAACAGGGATGTGTCATGTCTCCATGGTTGTTCAATCTGTACATGGATGGGGTAATAAAAGAGGTACAAGGTAGGGTAGTGGATGTTAGAGTAGCCCTGGTGAGAGAGGGTAGTGTTTGGAAACTCCCTGTACTGTTGTTTGCAGATGATACTGTGTTGTTGAGTGAAGACGAAGGAGAGCTGCAAGGCGTGGTGGATGAGTTTGGGAGAGTGTGTAAGAAACGGAATCTAAAGGTGAATGTAGGGAAGAGTAAAGTGATGGTCTTTGAGAGAGGTGAAGTCAGTGAATGTACAGCGAGGTTGGATGGAGAGGAATTGGAAAATGTGAGTACGTTTAAGTACTTGGGTAGTGTGATGAGTAAGGATGGAGGTTTGGAGGGTGAAAAGCTTGAAAGGGTACAGCAGGGAAGAAATATTGCTGGTTCCTTGAAAGCAGTGATAAGAACCATGGAAGTGAGTATGGAAGTGAAAAAGTTACTACATGACAGTATTGTGATACCAACTCTAACGTATGGAAGTGAAGCTTGGACGTTGCTGGGACATAAGTCAAGAGTGAGAACAGTGCAAATGAGTTATTTAAAAGGAGCCTGTGGAGTCACATGGAGAGACAGGCTGACAAATGAGGATATAAAGGAGCGTTGTGGTGTGGATGTGGATGTGATAGGAAGCGTTAGGAGGAATACACTGAGGTGGTTTTGCCATGTGGAGAGGATGGAGGGTGAAAGACTGACGAAGAGAATGTATGTGAGTGAGGTGGAGGGGGGAAGAGGGAGGGGGAGGCCAAGGATGAGA
The DNA here is from genome assembly GCF_032717465.1 of Coenobita brevimanus. Classification (NCBI taxonomy): domain Eukaryota; kingdom Metazoa; phylum Arthropoda; class Malacostraca; order Decapoda; family Coenobitidae; genus Coenobita; species Coenobita brevimanus. The sequence continues at coordinate 10,022,461 of NC_137060.1, forward strand.
TGGAGGGATGGGGTGGAGAGGTATATGAGAGAGGGGGGTGTGAGTTGGGAGCGGGGCAGTGAAATGGCGGGGGACAGGGCGACGTGGAGGCGATTTGTTTGTGGCCACCCCTAACGGGATTGAGGCGCCTGGCAATAGATAGATAGATAGATGATAAAGGCAGAGTATAATAAAGGCAGAGTGTAATAAAAGATTAGTATAATAAAGGCAGAGTATAATGAAGGATTAGTATAGTAAAGGCAGAGTATAATAAAGGCAGAATATAAGAAAGACTGAGTATAATAAAGGCAGAGTACAAGAGGGCAATGGCCTATCTGCGAACATTTTTCTCCTGACTGTTCATCACAAGACTGATATGTTAAAGGGTATTTTCTGAAAGTGAAGGAATTAAATATTTGCTTTACACCCGACAGACATTGCTGGAGAAGGACGCCTTCCCGTGGCGGCACTGATATAACCAGGTGATGTAGCTGCCTAGCTGCCTGGTTATACAAACTTCCCTCAGTCCCCTCCTTATCCCTTCCGAAAGGACGAAGCTAGACTGCAGAAGATGAGCAACTTCGGCCTATAGTCATCCGGGTTCAGTTTTCATATAAGCCTCGAGCCATAACAAAAACAAAAATGTCCCAGAGCCAAGAACAGTATTAGTCTCCCTGCATAGTTATTCTTTCTCTTTAATCAGACGACGTTTTCTCTATTTTATTTTTACAACCAACAAACGACTAAAATTATTTAACCTAATACAGATCTCAAGTAGTGAAGAAGTTAATGAAGACTGTGGCTAGCTCCTACAGGCCGAAAACTCTCTCCAAAACTAGATAAAGTTGCCTACCGTAGTTCCTACCTGGACCCAGATTATCGTCCTTTTATAGTTTATTTCACATAGCTCAGCAGCAGAAAAAGACAACGCCTTGGGTATAATTTCCTTTCAAACCACAGCTTTGTAACTAGCATCATATTCCAGTGTTAATATATGGCTACAGTTCAGTATGCAAGAGAGCTGGTAGCTTTAGGTAAAGAAAAAGTTAATAATAAAAAAATAAAAAAATCCCTTGTTGCAGACAACGTCTCGCCACAGTATGGCGTGGGAAGAAATGTAGAGGTTTGGTTCCTGGATGGATGCTGTATTTGCCCCTTTCCAGCCAGTTTACAGGGTCACGACAGTACTGCTCCATATAATCCAGTTATTTGGTTATGTGGTTACCACCCAGCGTTATAAATAGTTTCCTGAGTTACAGGAAACCATTAACTTTGTCATTCAGAGCAGAGTCACCTGAAGTGGAAAGAAAGGTAATAAAGGTGACAGGAGAGATGAGAAATATAGAAAAAGAACGATAAAGGAGAAGGAAGAGTATGTAGCTGTACAACAAGTGAGCGAATGATGGTCTTTACCACCTGCCACAGAAGGGATTAGTGAAGGGTATATCTGACCCAGAGAACAATACATATATTTGGTCATCGGATTAAAAGGATTAACAATACTCGGCATTAATGTCGGGGAGATATCAATTACACAGACCTGCATCATGGAAAAAAAAAATGCTGATTTGGTAAAGAGTATTGATCTTAATATTATGAAGGTGCTGATTTCAGAAATACAATCAGAATTATAGCGTAGAACATAATTTTGTATTACAAACCCATTTAGAAAAATTAATGGATTTTTTAAAATGTAGTACTGTATGGTGTGAATTTTCTTTTCTTTGATTTATGGAAGTTAGTAATGTAAAGAGGTAAGGAGGGTTAGACACGTTGCCAAAGAAGTTAGCTGGGGAGTTAAAGATAAAAATGGTAGGTTACTAGTGGAGAAGGGAGGAAAAAGTGAGCAGATGGACAGAACACTTTCAGGAATTGTTGAACATAGATAATGAAAGTAATACAAGTATAAGTGGCTAGGGAATGGCTGGGAGAAGGAGGGATGTGAGAAGAGAGGAAGAAATCAGTAGGATGGAAGTTGTGGAAGCAATGAAGAAAGTCAAAATGGGGAAAAACCCAGGAATTGATGGAGTGTGTGGTGAAATGCTGAAGCATAGCGAAGAGATAGTAGTAGAATGGATGTGGAAGATGTGCAGATTGGCCTGGGAGGAAGGTAGAGTCCCGGAGGATTGGAAGTCAGCTATAATTATTCCCCTGTACAAAGGAAAAGGGGAAAAAGAAGTGTGTGGTAATCATAAGCGCATTTGTCTTCTTAGTGTAATAGGAAAAGTATATGGTAGGATACTTATTGACAGAGTTAGGGAAATAACAGAGGAAATAGTTGGAGAAGAACAGGGAGATTTTAGGAAGGGAAGAGGTTGTGTAGATCAGATTTTCATTCTTAGATCTTTAATGGAAAAGTTTCTAGAGAAGGGAAGGAAGTTGTATGCGGCCTTAATGGATTTGAAAAAAGCACATGACAGGGTGGATAGACAAGGATTGTGGGAAGTATTAAGGATATATGGAGTAAATGGGAAGTTGTTGAAGGCCGTGAAGAGTATGTATCAGGGTGCTAAGGCTGCAGTGCGTGTGGATAGTGAAGTCGGTGAATTTTTCTACTTGAAGGTTGGGTTGAAACAAGATTGTGTCATGTCTCCATGGTTGTTCAATTTGTATATGGATGGGGTTATAAAAGAGATACAAGGAAAGGCAGTGGGTGTTGGAGCGGCCCTAATGAGAGAGGGCAGTGTTTGGAAACTTCCTGTACTGCTGTTTGCAGGTGATACTGTGTTGTTAAGTGAAGACGGAGAGGAGCTGCAAGGCTTGGTGGATGAGTTTGGGAAAGTGTGTAAGAAAAGGAATCTAAAGGTGAATATTGGGAAGGGTAAAGTTATGGTCTTCGATAGAGGTGAAGTCAGTGAATGTACAGTGAGGTTGGATGAGGAGGAAATGGAATATGTGAGTGCGTTTAAGTACTTGGGTAGTGTGATGAATAAGTATGGAAGTTTAGAGAGTGAAGTGCTTGAAAGGGTACAAGGAAGAACGGCTGCTGGTTCCTTGAAAACAATGATAAGAAACAGGGAAGTGAGCATGGAAGTGAAAAAACTACTACATGACAATATTGTGATACCAACTTAACTTATGGAAGTGAAGATTGGACCTTGTTGGAGCGACAGGAGTCAAGAGTGAGAGTAGTGGAAATGAGTTATTTGAGAGGAGCCTGTGGAGTCATATGGAGAGACAGACTGACAAATTAGGAAGTGAAGGAGCGTTGTGGTGTGAATGTGGATATGATAGGAAGTGTTTGGAGAAACACACTGAGGTAGTTTGGCCATGTGGAGAGGATGGAGAGTGAGAGACTGATGAGGAGTATGTATGTGAGTGAGGTGAAGAGGGGGAGAGGGAGGGGGAGGCCGAGGATGAGATGGAGGGATGAAGTGAAGAGGTATATGAGAGAGGGGTGTGTGAGCTGGGAGAAGGACAATGAAATGGCAGGGGACAGGGCGACATGGAGGCGATTTGTTTGTGGCCATCCCTTGCAGGATTAAGGCGTCTGGCAATAAATATATTGAAAGACAGTAATGTCGACATAATCTCCTTGTATGCACCAGCAGTAGTCGGCCAACATGTTTGTGTCCCACCTCCCTTCATACCTTTTTGTTCATTGTCTTTCTATCCTGGTGGAGCCTCACTCTCTATTCCTCACTTGCTGCTCGAAAATTTTTAGGAAAAAAAGTCTACATGACTAAGAAAAAATAAACTTTGACACTCATATTGCTCCTTAGTTTCTGGACGTTCCTAAGTATAGTTTAAACAAGGTGGTGCTAGTTTTCAGCCTTAGCAGATCCAAGAAAACCTGATCCAACTGCTGCATATGGATTCTACGCACTTTTTTCATCTGCTTTCATAGAGTTCGGGAACTGCTGGTCCTTCATCAATAGTCTTTTCTGGGGGTCAAAAAATTTACTAGCTTTCAGTGTTTCATATGTTATAGCAGGAAATTTTGAACAGAGGTGTTTAAAACAGTTTCCTTTTGTATCCAAAGCTTTCAAAAATTGCTTCATCAGACCAAGCTCAATGTGCAGGTGTGGAAGTATAATCTTCTCTGGATTAACTAAAGGCTCATTCACGATGTTTTTATCTCCAATTGAGATTTCTTTTTCCGGCCACACTTTTACCCAATGTTGATTACTTGCTCTACTGTCCGATGAAAGCAAAAAACAAGGAATTTAGTGAAACCACCTTGCTGTCCCAGAATAATTGACAACACTTCGATATTTCTTAAAATAATCAGATGTGTTCTTTGTATTTTGTCTTTTCCATTTTTTTCATATTCTCATAGCATTCGTTAGAATGAACTGAATGCCCAATTGGAAATGAAGCAAATTTATTTCCATTATGTAGTAAAACACACGAGACTTTTCTTTGAGCTATCAGTAAAGAGTCTCCATTCATCTGGCTGATATATACTGCAACCCATTGCTTCCAAAAGATATTAGATGTCATCACAAAATTAAAATTCATTCTCCATTTTGAAGAACTGCAGTAAATCCTCTTCACTGGTTCTGAAGAAAGAAAATGTTGTTCCTAGAGTTGGCATTTTTTCTTTTACGTTCAGATTTACCTTACCAGGTCATCAGACTCCTCGAGCAAATCAAGTTATCTAGCTAAATTATTCAGTTGAGCCTTACTGAGCATAAAAACTGTGGTGTCATAAGATCAAGACATGGATCACTGAAATCACTGTCCTCATCACCATTTTCTTCAGATAGACACAGATCCACGTCATCTTCAGGAAAACGTAATGTAATGAAAACTGGAACATAGGAGTGAGGGACAGGCCTTCTGGTTGATGGGGGGATCAGGATATTTTATGGCAGATTTCTTTTTGATACTGAATCTTTAAGTATTGATAAGACAAAAATAACAATGTTAGAGATGATTTTCCAGTTCCCTCCTAACTAGTGGATCTTCTTTTTTCCTTAGGTCCAGTGTCCTAGGTTTCCAAAACAAGATCGGCAGACTGAATGAGGGGCCAAAGGTTTATCTTGATCACCCAATTTCATTCTAAAATGTGCGTGATATGCTTTTCTAACAAAGTCTGACATTTTGAGTCCGCTGTTTTGGTGCAGCAAAACATCCGCAAATGCAAAAAAAGGTATATAGGTCAAATGTACCTTTTCTTTGGTTAGCTGCCATAATTACAACCAGCGAATGAATGGCAAATGAACAATGCAGTAGCATAGAACCAGTTGAACAACTACAGCAGCTCACAATAGTTAAAAGAATTAATAAGAATAACTGAATATAACAAATGTAATATACTGTACACATATATAGTAGTCAATAAAAACAATATATAAATAACATAAATAACAAACAGAAATAATAACAATACTGAGCAAATGGGAGTCATGCAATTAAATCGTGTTTTCCCATGAGATAGGGCATAATATTTTGTGGCTAAACTTGACATGCTGGGTAAAAACTGAAATCATTTCCAGAATCAGCATCCTCTAATTACCTTGAAATAAGTATTATTTGTTACTCAGCAAAATTGATGCAGGGTTGAGTTATAGGTCAAGTTAAAGCAAATGATTTATGGCAGCAATTAGAGAATGTACTTCAGAAAAGAGAAGGAACTTAAAACTTTTCGTACTGGGATCGTCAGTCAAATTTTTGCTTCATTTGCCCTAAAACAAGGTTTTTGAGGAAAACGATTGTAAACACTTTCTTCTGTTTACACTGATTTCATAGACAAGATATAGATATATATATATATATATATATATATATATATATATATATATATATGTGTGTGTGTGTGTGTGTGTGTGTATGTATGTATGTATAAACACACACACACACACACACACTTATATATATATATATAATATATAGATAGATAGATAGATAGACTGATATATATAGATAGATAGATAGATATTTATGTTCACACACACACACACACACACACACACACACACACACACACATATACATACATATACAGTATATGGATATATAGATAGATAGATAGGTAGGTAGATATGTATGTATGTACGTTCACACACACACACACACACACACACACATATACATACATATACAGTATATGGATATATAGATAGATAGATAGGTAGGTAGATATGTATGTATGTACACACACACACACACACACACACACACACACACATATATATATATATATATATATATATATATATATATATATATATATATATATATATATATATATATATATATATATACTGTTACGTCCACGTCCCACACTGCCACAGGCTCCAACAGCAGTAGTACAGTACAGGAAGGACGTTGCCCAGCGAGTTGTTCTTCTTATGGTCAGCCTTTAGGTGTGCAGTACACAAGATCAGCTGAGGCGAAAATAAACACTGGCTCCTTAAAGTTCACTGTCTTTATTTTCCAAATAATTCCACTTAATGCTTTTCAACTTCACTGTTCTCACAAGCACTGGAGCTATACACACTTTATAGATTGCAGTTACACTTAATGTTTAACAACACTTCACAGTTAGTACACTTAATGCTTGCTAACACTTCACTTATTACACAAGTACTGAAAATAATCTTCACTGACAGTAATTACACTTAATACACTTCACTGTTTTCTCAAGTTCCACTGATATACAAACTTCACTGGCACTGACACTGCACCAAAACCGACTGCATTTCATTCACACTGAACTGAAACCTCACTAAACTCCAAACTGACTGACTCACTGACTAGTCTCTTCCCCATCCTTATATAAGCTTCCATTACTCTCGAAACTTCTACTTCTCTAACATTCTAGGACATACTGTCTTGCATCAGCCCCTAGCAACAACAGTTACCAACTACGAGACATCAAAACATTCTAGAGTTGTCTTACATTACATAACACTCTAAATCATTAACCATACGAACTTGAATTACATAATTTAACAAACAATTACTTAAATAAAACATTACTGAGAAAAGGAGCATAAAAATAAATGAATGTGTAACTTACGAAATAACTATGCTCACAAACACCAGGCAAACTGGCAACTCTGACGACTCGTACCGAAACTTACTGTACCAAAAACGTCTCGAAGGTACGAGACTACCTAACTGGCAAATCCCCCTTCATAACAACATATATATATATATATATATATATATATATATATATATATATATATATATATATATATATATCAGTATCTACTGTATATATATCTATATCTATATCTATATCTATCTATCTATATCTATATATATATATATATATATATATATATATATATATATATATATATATATATATATATATATATATATATATATATATATATATATATATATATATATATATATATATATATATATATATATATATATATATATTGTTATTCGGGGTGTATATTCCGGTGCACTCTTAAACCTTAATTAATCACCAAAAGGAATAAGGTAAAGCTTAAAAGAACACTAACTTAACTTTACTGTACACTATAACATACACACACCAAAGAGGAAACCAGGATTCGTTTCACAAAAGGGGAATTCATATAGGCCTCAGAATACAAATACAATACAAGTTATTTCTTACCTCACCAGAATACAATCAGTGGAGGCTAAGTACTCACAAAGCTCGAGGAAACTTGGAGAATTCGATTATATAATCCAGATGTAAATTCACACACTAGTGTAAATGGAGGAGTGAACAAAAAGTGGGAAATGGTTCACAGACAGTGTGTTTTGTAATCAAAGTCACGTGTTGAGTAATGTGTGAAAATATGAGGAAAAGTGTAACAAAATGTGACAAAAGTATAACGTGACGGTAAGTGACAAAAAGTGTGAAAAAATGTGAAAATGTGACAAAATATGTCTCTCTCACATTGTCCTCGAGCTTATAAAGCACACTGACTCCACTTCTCTCGGCTAACTAGCCACTTGGCTGTCTTAAGAGTAATCTCTGTCCATACACAAACAATGGAGGCACCTACTACCAATGGGGACCTTACACATATTACATAAAACCAATGGAGCGCCGTCAAGAAAGCCAAGAAAGCGTTATTTAGGCTTCGATTGGCAAATACTCTCATTTTGCTCCTCCCCCACTATAAGTTACACCCACTATGGTCAAGGACATAAGGGTTTTCTGTGCAATTTGTGGGAAAAACAACCAGTGTGTTATCAGCCCAGAAGGCAAAGTTGACCACTGAGTCAGCACTGTTGAGGTCTAGGGTTACCTTTTACAGGCAGGAAAACTGATAAGAGAAAAGATTTATCGATCTTGGCAGATCGCCTGTCTCCTTACATTATCATCATATCTTCTATTTCACCCATTCACTACTGGGGTAACTACGCCAGTGACACCTCCTTTCCTGAGAGAAGAAATTTCCCAAGGGGAAATTTCTGGATTCTGTACAATTTAAGTTTTGGATAGGTAATCTGCTATAACATTGGAAACACCAGTTATATGTCTCATATGAAGGGAGTATTCCTGCAAACATAGGGCCCAGCAGGTCAATGTAAGATTTCTGTCTTTAAATCGGGACAAAAATTTCAGAGGGTGGTGATCAGTGTATACTACAACATCACCTTACCCTGGACCAACATATACAGAGAAGTGTTGAAGGGCAAGTGTGAGTGCAAGGAGTTCCTTCTTAGTAGCTGAATAATTTCTATGGGCCTTATTGAACTTTTTGCTAAAATAGCACACAGGCATCTCAAAGCCTTCAGCATTATCCTGAAGCAAAACTGTGCCAGCCCCTAGGCCACTGGCATCAACAGCTGATTTAAAGGGTTTGTCAAAATTTGGAGCTTTGATTTTAGAATAGGCATCCTCACATTCTGGCTTATACTTGACTCCTTTTCTTAACAAATCAGTGAGGGGAGCTACAAGATCAGAGAAGTTCAGGACAAATCGTCTGTAGTACCCTACCATACCCAAGAATCGTTGCAACTCTCCCTTATTTTTGGGATGGGGGGAATTGACTATAGCCTGAACTTTAACATCAGGTGGACTCACTTGACCTAAACCGACCACATAACCTAGGTACTGCACGCGATTATCTTCCAAATTCACATTTAGTTAAATTAAGCACTAAATTAGCAGAGGACAGTCTCTGCAGCAAGGCATCTAGTTGGCTCAAGTGTTGTTCCCAGGTGTCACTAAAAATAACTACATCATCAATGTAAGTAACACAACCATTCAAGTCCTTGGTGAGATCATTCATCAGCCTTTGGAAGGTGGCATGAGTATTCTTCATACCATACGGCATGACCTTACATTTATAAGTATTGTCACCGACCACAAAACAGGCAATTTCTTGGGCCCTTTCTGTGAGTGGGACTTGCCAATATCCCTTCATCAAATCTAATTTTGTAATAAACTTAGCACAGCCTATTGCATCCACAGAATCATCTACTCTAGGAAGTGGGTAGGTATCAGTCTTGGTAAGGGAGTTGACTTTACGATAAGCAATACAAAAGCTATGTAACCCATCGGGTTTTGGAACCACTGTAACCGGGGAGCACCACTCACTTTGACAGGACTCGATTAACCCCTGCTGCAACATGTAGTTCAGCACCTCTTGGATGATGGTTTGCTTCTGAGGACTAGCCCGGTAGGGGGACTGCTTTACAGGGCTGGCATCTTCAACGTCCATGTCGTGCTGTGCCACTTCCGTCCATCCTGGGGTGTCCCGGAAGACATCAGGGAACTTCCTGAGAAGGGCAACAAGCTCGGCACACAGCTCTGTAGTCAAATGGGAGAGTTTATCAATGTACTCCAAGCTTCCTGGTTTTCTCTCCAACTGGTAGGCTGGTCCAAAGTCAAAGGGCAGCCCTCGTCCTCCACCAACTCGACAGTCGACACCACGCATGTAGCACTAGGGGGGTCCACATCTCGCCTGTGGTACTCCTTCAGCATATTTACATGGCACAAACTTTGTTCCTTCCTCTGGTCTGGGGTTAGAATGACATAATTTACTTCACCTACCCTCTTCTTCACTACATAAGGGCCTGCAAAACTTGTCTGCAGAGGTTGACCATGAATGGGAAGCAAGACAAGAACTTGATCGCCTGGGTGAAACACTGTTCTTAACTTTCTTAGAGTGATCATACCACCTCTTCATCTTCTCCTGAAATAACTCCAAGTGTGCCCTGGCTACTTCCATACCATAGGCCAGTCTTCTTTAAATTTTGGCACATAGTCTACCAAGTTAATTTGTCATCATCCTTGACCCATTGTTCTTTGAGGAGTTTAAGAGGACATCTTGCTTCATGGCCAAATATTAACTGAAATGGGGAATAGCCCAAGGACTCACTCAGTGCCTCTCTGGTTGCAGAAAGTAGGAAAGGCAAACATTTGTCCCATTCCTTTTCATCACTGCCCAACTTTTTAAGCATACTCTTCAAAGTTTGGTGATATCTCTCTAATGCTGAGGATGATATGCTGAGGAAGTGATCTGACTCTGAGGATGATATGCTGAGGAAGTGATCTGGGAGATTCCTAAATCCTTAAGGGTTTGTCTGAACAGCCTGGAATTAAAATTACTGCCTTGATCTGACTGAACTTCCTTAGGGAGACCAAAACGGGTAAAGAAGGTCAGCATCTCTTTTACAACCAATTTAGATGAAATATTTCTCAAGGGAATGGCTTCGGGATATCTAGTGGCCATGCCTAACATTCTGAGGACGTACTGGTGGCCTGAGGAGGTTTTAGGCAAAGGATCAACAATGTCCACAAGAACTCTAATGAATGGAGCCTCAAACACAGGCAGAGGAATCAAAGGAGCCGCAGGGATGGGCTTATTGCTCTTACCGACTAGCTGACAGGTGTGACATGACTTACAGAACTGGGAGACTTCTCGACGGATTGCAGGCCAGTGAAAATGCTGTAAATGCGGGAGGGAGTCTTCCTCACCCCTAAGTGACCTGCTAAAGAAGAGTCATGAGCAATGGACATAATTTTTTGCCTATAGGGTCTTGGAACCACCACGTGATGTACACTTTCCCACTCGTTATCATGAACAACATTAGGAGGTCTCCATCTTCGCATTAACACGTTGTTTGGCCTTAAATAATAACACTGTCAGTTCAGACTCACATTCATCTTCCCTAACTGCTAAGTCAAAGTGGCAATCTCTGTATCAGGTCTATGCATATCAGCTAACTTAGCATTTGCATCACTCTGGGGAGAATCATCAACCTCTGAGTCATTTAACTGGGCGAAAAAGGTATCACCAAGCCCAATATCAGCATCGCCATTGCCAGTGCCATTACCGTCAACATTCTCATGGCTGGCTTTCACTGTCATAGCTCTAGTTACAGCACATGCGGGAAACAATTTAGGACATGTATCTTCCAACTCTTTAGTCCTATCCTCACTCTGGGAAGTTTTTGACACTCAGGGAGCAGCACTCACTTATCCTCCTGCCAGGTCATTACCCAAAAGGAAAGTGACCCTTTGTACAGGAAGCTGGTCAACAACACCCACACACACTGAACCAGCAACTAACTCTGACTGGAGCTTCACCTAAACTAAGGGAAGAGATACAAACTCAGCTATACCCTGCAACAAGACACATTCATTAGGGTCAGCTACATCAACAATCCCTTTCAACATTAGTGACTGTGAATCTCCTGTGCCTCTTAGTATAGTGACTTCCTTACCACCCTTTCCATCAAGTGAAACTAACCCCTTAGATATAAAGTTAGCAAATAAATGATCTGGGTCACTTTGTGTACTGCTTGGGGAGGACACTCTAATGGAGTCTTAATACCACTCTCACCTGAACCTGACGGCTGCACTGCTCCAGTCTTACTAGTGTCTAACAATGGCTCTACAGGATTCTGTCCATCAACCACTGACAGTTCCAATCTGGCCTTAACAATATGCACCCGCTGGGGTTGTGTCTAACTACCGCTAACAATATCTGTGGGTGGCTACACTCTGCTGGTGTCAAAAGATCCCCCAAAGTTTACAAAGTTATAGGTTTCACATTGGAACGTTTCCCTCGTTTTTTCCAGCACCAATCCCCGAAGTGCCCCGTTTTCTGGCAATATTGGCAAAACCTGACACTTTTTTTTGACCCTCTGGCAACAATGTCCTCACTTACTTTCGTGGAACTAACATGCTCTGGGGTTGCATTGTTCCCACTAGTGTCACTTGACATTAACTTTCCTTTACCAGAAGAAGGGTTCACAAAAACTGGTTGGTTCACTCTCCTACCCTTTACAAATGAATGAGGCTTACGTTCATGCTTATGAATTATACTATAGTTATGTGCTACAACAGCAGCCTCAGCTAATGTATCTAAATCTTTCTCCACTAGGTAAGTGGCAACATCCCTATCTATGTTACCAGTGAAGTTCTTCAAGATCATTAATTGTTTTAATTTTGAGAAATCATCAACTTTCTTAGAATGTAATCATTGATCAAATACGTCTGTGAGTACTCTAGCATATTTCACATGAGTCTGATCTTTCTGTTTAAAGGTAGATCTAAATTTAAGCCTACAGTATATGCCTCTGGCACGAGTTCATATGCTTTTATAATGGCATTTTTTTAAACAATCATAGTTAGCACTTTGATCAACAGATAAAGAAATATAAGCCTCTTGAGCCTTTCCTTTCAAAACACTCTGCAGCAGTACTGTCCAAGAGTCTTTTGGCCACGAAAGACGACCTGCCACCTTTTCAAACATATGGAAGTACTTAGTGACGTCTTGTTCATTAAAGGGAGGTACTAGCTTAATGTTCCTAGCAACATCGAAAGATTCCCTGGCAGATGAACTACTAGCTCTAGGTAATTTATCAGGGTGCTTCAGTCTGAATTCGTGATCCATTTCCTTTTATCTCATTTGAGCTTGTAATTCTATTTCTCTCATTTTTGCTTTCACTTCAAGTTCTCTCAGCTTAATTCTGGCTAGCTCAAGTTGCACATTGTCACCAGCATCATGAGCAGAAAAATCACTAGGGCCATGTATCTCCGATGCCAAAGGCTCAGGGTCAACACCTTGTGCAGTATCAGATGGCTCAGAACTAACTAAGGAGGACTCACTTTGCTCAAACATGGTGTCCAGTATTAAATCAAGTAACTTAGTCTTAGTGACTGAGGCAGAAAATCTCAACCGTAAGGCCTGGGCAAGCAATATGAGCTCGTGTTTGTGAGTGTTATCACTTTGGTTGGGGAAGGCTTAGAATCAAAAATGCTTTCACATCACTATCGCTCATTAGGACCATGATTACTGATTATAGTTAAGTAGGTAAGAGTCAGCATTGTGTATGTGGCCAAGGTTGCCAATATTATGCCACAGAGCTATCCTGGCAGGAGGTCGCCAAACTGTTATGAGGGTGTATATTCCGGTGCACTCTTAAACCTTAATTAATCACCAAAAGGAATAAGGTAAAGCTCAAAAGAACACTAACTTAACTTTACTGTACACTATAACATACACACACCAAAGAGGAAACCAGGATTCGTTTCACAAAAGGGGAATTCATATAGGCCTCAGAATACAAATATAATACAAGTTATTTCTTACCTCACCAGAATACAATTAGTGGAGGCTAAGTACTCACAAAGCTCGAGGAAACTTGGAGAATTCGATTATATAATCCAGATATAAATTCACACACTACTGTAAATGGAGGAGTGAACCAAAAGTGGGAAATGGTGCATAAACAGTGTGTTTTGTAATCAAAGTCATGTATTGAGTAATGTGTGAAAATATGAGGAAAAGTGTAACAAAATGTGACAAAAATGCAACGTGACAGTAAGTGATAAAAAGTGTGAAAAGATGTGAAAATGTGACAAAATATGTCTCTCTCACATTGTCCTCGAGCTTATAAAGCAGACTTACTCCGACTCTCTCGGCTAACTAGCCACTTGGCTGTCTTAAGAGTAATCTCTGTTCATACACAAACAATGGAGGCACCTACCAATGGAGGCCTTACACATATTACACAAAACCAATGGAGTGCCGTCAAGAAAGCCAAGAAAGCGTTATTTAGGCTTCGATTGGCAAATACTCTCATTTTGCTCCTCCCATGCTATAAGTTACACCCACCATGGTCAAGGACATAAGGGTTTTCTGTGCAAGTTTTGGGGAAAAACAAATTGTTATGCTAGGTGTTTTAAGGCCGACTTCTCATCCCTAAAGCACCTGGCAATTGAGCTGGGGTCCTCTTTTCGAGACTGGAGCTAGAATACCTAACGAGAAGAGGACACAAAAACTCTAGGCAACGACTTACACGTATATTAACCAAATCACAACCTCTATACAATACAATGTGGATTGCACACAATACACTATTTATGATCACTTGGGCTGGATGGACTATAGGGTCCTGACTGGTTAATGAATATCACACTGGATACTGGACAGACACTGTGTGATACAAAATAGTAACTTAACACACCAGTCTGAGTGCCTTATTGGTTATTACACAGTGATACAGGCACTAACACAACACTGTCTTACATCTGGGCACATGATTATGTTGGGTTGTCTGTAAGGGTACAAGTATTGCACTGCGTGTGAGTTCTATAGACATTGTTATCACTTTACCAGAGCAATCACTATTGCACTTGGTAGGGCGAGGGACTCTGATTATACTATGGGGACCAAGTGAACCCCAGGTGTCAGCCATGTGTAGGAGGGTTCCCGTCAGTGTCACTTCCCTCAAGGGCCACGAGACGACCCTCAGTGGTGATGTCGTCGGTTGAGGGCTATGATCGGGCATGGAGAGGGGCTCTTTGCTCGTGGGGCCTGCCAAGGTGGTCTGGTCCTCCGGGCTGGAACCAAACAGGCTGAGCAGGTGCTCTTGCCTGCACCTACTCTGAGGAGAAGGTTGCCTGGAGCTGGAGGGGGCACACCCCGGGCGAGCGGGGGCGCCTCAGGGAGTCTGGCATCTGTGGTCTTCCCCTGGGCCGCCGTCAGGGTAGGGCTGTGGTGTCGCCTCAGGCAGGAGTCCGTCAGGTGGTTGCCTCCGACGGGCACCGGCTAGTTAGCACACACTCCCAGGGGCAGCATGGGGTCATGCCACACTGCCTCCAGGCCGAGGGGATCCTCCTGGAGGCTGCGTTGGGGAAGAAAAAGTAGGGGGAGGGTGGCCAGAGGCCATCCCTTTCTGCAGGTGCAGTTGGGGTCCATCGCCGGTGTCCTGCAGGGGGAGTGATGTGCAGTCGACATGTGGGCGGAGGCTGTCACCTGGCTGCTGGTGTACTGGAGGCCTTCACCAGTGTCGTACTCCTGTGGGCAGCTACAGGAGGAGAGGGGATGTACCCTTCTCTCCCCAGACGTGGCTGGAGGCCGTCGCTGGATCCTGTAGGAGGGGAGGGGGAAGGAGCAGTACCTGAGTGGCTGGAGGCTGTCCCTGTTTGGGAGCGGCTGAGGCCGTCTCCTTTTAGCAAGCAACTGAGGCCATCTCCATTCGTGAGCGGCTGCGACCGTCTCATTTTTTGGTGAGCAGCAGAGGCTGCCTCCCTTTTGTGAGTGGCTGAGGCTGTCTCCTTTTGTGTACAGCTGGAGGCCATCCCAGGGGTGCTGCTCGGGACTAGAGCTTTAGCCCCACCCCGAACCTGTTGAGGGCTGGTCCGGTTGAGAGGTAGTACCCCTGGACTGAAATCTTCCCACTGGGTCTGTTGCAAGCAATACAGGCGCGGGACCATAGGGGACATATGTCCCTCTAGCCAGGACGACCCGCACTCCTTACCAACCCCTCCATGGTTTTGGTTTCCGCCTGGGGTGGGGATCGCGACGTCTTGGTGGTGGTTTGCCACGGAGGGTATTTCACAACCAGCGTGTTGTCAGCCCAGAAGGCAAAGTTGACCGCTGTGTAAACACAGTTGAGATCTAGGGTTACCCTTTACAGGCAGCAAAACTGATAAGAGAAAAGATTTATCAAGCTTGGCAGCCCGCCTGTCTCCTTACATTTTCATCTTATCTTCTATTTCACCCACTCACTACTGGGGTAACTACGCCAGTGACAATATATATATATATATATATATATATATATATATATATATATATATATTTATATATCTATATATATATATATTTTTTTTACTCAACTTCTTCATGATCACGACGGTGGAGGTTAGCGAAAGCTATTTATGACGTCAGCAGTTGGAAAAGTTCTGCTACAGCTAAATCAATATGTGAATAAAATATAAATATTAAATACAAATCGTCATCAGAGGGAAGTAGTGAACTCCCTCAAGACAGTTGAAGAAAGCGTGTTAGGCCTAGATGAATGTGGATGGGAATGGTAGACGATTGAATAGCAAGCGAGGAATGGAAGCTGACGAAGCTAAGGAACTGATGGGGCAAAATCTGTGTGCGTGAGAAAGGGTAGTATCAATGCTGATGAAGCTGAAGGGCTGAGGAATAGAATGGGAGCGTGAGAAAGCCAGGAATGGAAGCTGATAAAGTTAAGGAACTGAAAGGATAAATGGGTGTGTGTAAAAACGAAGAAAAGAAGTGGATGAACCAAAGGAACTGACGGGATAAATGAGTGTGAGAGAAAGTGAGGTAAGAAAGTTGATGAATCTAAGAAACTGACGATGTAAACGAGTGTGTGAGAAAAATAAGGAGATTCAAATATTATTTTACATTATCTCAGTTCGAAACTCAGATGTAAGAGTGTCTTCACCGGGGCAGGCAGTCCCACGGCTACACAACAGATGTTGCACAGTTTCATCATTATGGATCAAGATCCCTCATACATTTTTTTGAATGCACATGGACTGTGCTGTTTCCCTATAATGATTCAGTGGTTTGAGCTATGTGTTTCAGTTCGTCATTTACAGATATTCCGATGTTCACCTCAGACCGGGTCACTCATTAGGTAGCTAATGAGGGTGATCACAACACAATGACTGCCAATGACGAGAACATTTTTCTTTAAGGTAGTGACTTTTAATGCATTTCACTGCAGTGTTCAGCGGCTGGATGGTGTTCACTTGGAGATAAGTTTCCCAGAAAGGATTGGCCTTTCTTTTCAGTCTCAGTCTCTGTTTATGAAAGGTTTTCCACCAACGTGATTGGTCGAAGAGTACAGCTGGTATAACAATGATCTTCTTTGTTCTGAACGACACAAAATTCAGGGTGGTATAAATGGAGTTTTTACTGAAGTTCCTCGGGTTTATAGCAATCCTGTCCTAGTTAGATTCTGTTGCACCATTTGTATCAGACTTGACCATCCAAGTCTGTAAATACCTGTTATAACAATTTTCCAAAGGCTTCCAACTTCTATAGTTTAGTCTTCACCATCTGGTGCTCTATTCTGTGATAAGATAAACGACCCAGTCCTCCTACACAGTTATGTTAAATATAGTGTGCTGTAAAACAATGTTTTGAATTGGTGTCGAATACGTTTGGCTTCTGTTTCTTCTATTCAAACTTTACCTTAAACACAGCAAACCTTATTTGAAAGCTGATGAAAACATATGAGAATTCTGAGAAACAGAGAAGCTGTATTTATTTATGAACATTGCAGCATTATGCATTCCACTGATGTCTTATCATTATCCTGTCGCCATAATAGTTCTATACCGATTTAATCATATGGGTTATCTATAAGTTAGGTCTGTACCGTCTGCATCACTTAAACACTGCTTGTTCAGTGTCCGGGAAGGTTTAACGATACACACATTTATCCATCATCGGAGATTCTAAGTAAACAAATAAATAAATAGGGAAATAAAATAAATAAATAAGTACAATCCATGGCCGCTTTTTTCATTACCATGTCGGGAGTGTAGAGGTCCGGGGCTGGATTATTCATTGCAAACTTGTGAGGCAATAATGACCGACTGCTGGCGCCTGTGTGATATTATGACCCAGAAATAAATTCCAACAACCCCTCGGATTTGTCATTACTGCTCACAACCACCTGAAGCACGTAAACCCACAAGACCACCAGATTTTTTTTCCTTTTTAATGGTTACCATCCAACATAGTAAATTATTTTGTGATTACAGGATACCATTCGGCTTTTCACCTAAGTGTAGAGCGACAATATCGAATTAATGTAAAAAAGAAAATGAAATTATTGCCTCTTTTCGGTGTTGGGGTCCAAGAGGGCAACCGCCGTATTTCAAAACAATTTAGGCCAGGAGACTGATCTACTGTATATACTTGAGAGCAGTCTCTGTGGTAGATAAATCTCCTGTCATCCGTAGGACTGGAACTGCTGCTGATAGTGCACGGTCATCACCGACCGAGTAGGCTACCACTAGCCTATCAGGCGCCTTTCGTGGCGAAGGAACTAACCAAACAGGTTGGAACTTATGTATTCAAAACCCCAGAAAAAATAATACTATGTGCACATATTGTCATCACACCTACATGGTAAAAGTAAGCTTCAGCTGAGCATTGCAGCAGTCATCTTAAACTTAACGCAAATAATTGTTCACGAATCAATATGTTGCTTTTCCAAACAAATTTTTACATAATCAGAATCCACATCATATGCTTCAAAACAACCTAAACGTCATACTTACTTTGTGCAATATGGTAAGACTACTATCCATTTCTGACCCCATGAGGAATCGTTTTTCGCAAATATGTTCTAAACAAACAGTTGGATCAATATGACATTTTGGCACAGCTTGTTTGACACCGTCCCCTAATTTATGGCACTACAGTGCATTGCCAAGTATATTTCATTATGGAGTTTACTCTTGGCTTTGAAGGTTAAGCTGACAAGAGCCGAGTCGACATTCGGACAGGGGAAGACGGGAGTGGAGGAAGAGGTGGTGGAGAGATACACATCACAACTACGTCACGTAAAACCTTCCCCTGTCCGAATGTCTACTCGGCTCTTGCCAGCTTCGCCTTCAAAGCCAAGAGTAAACTCCTTAATGAAACATACTTGGCAATGCACTGTAGTGTCATAAATTAGGGGACAGTGTCAAACAAGCTGTGCCAAAGTGTCATATTGATCCAACTGTTTGTTTAGAACATATTTGCGAAAAACGATGCCTCATGGGATCTAAAATGGATAGTAGGATTCTTCATTCTGGGCTTATGCACATGTGGCTCAATTTTAGGAGCATATGTTGTTCTGTGAGTGTCTTTAAAATGATGTGTAAAGGAAAAAAATCTTGAAATTTGATAAAGATCCAATAATACTTTGACAAATCCTACTATAGTTATTCAAACATAAACCAGCAGAATCCTGGTCCTCAAAAGCAGTGAAAGGATTGAGAAAAAGCAATTCCTGGCGAATTATTGGCATGTTTGGACGTGGCGATGATCTCATTAACCTCATTGATCAGATGACATATTTTTCATTTTTTTTCTGGTTATCCACAGACTATTTAATGCTGCTACCTATGACCCGGGGGGTAATTAACTGAGCTACGATCAACTCATAATTGTTACTTTTCCAAGGTAACACAAGAAGAGCACAAAATCTCCCATGACACTCGTTTCTCCTGTAAAAGGGAAAATTTATCATAATTTTTTCCCCTCAAGAAGGACATGGGGAAGAAAGGTGCGAAGCATCTCATGTCTTTTGCGTTTCCTGCAAATCAAAACCTGAGTTACGAGAGCGAGTTGATCCTAAGTTTGTCTGCGTATCCAAAGGTCGTTGACTTAAACCTTAAATTGCAAAGTGGAGTGCAAAGCGTAAAATTTTGACGGCCGTTTATGGAACGCCTGTGGTTATTAGGTATGGCCAGCCTGCGTCCTATACTTCAAAATGCAGTCAGCAACCATATAAAAGCCCCATGAACTTGTATCCTTGTCAAGCACTTCAAAAATCGTCGTCAAAATTTTAGGGTCTGCATACCACTTCTCGATTTCAGGTTGAGACTATAAGTGTCATCTTAACACCTTCCTGGATTTCCTAATATCTTTTCCATAGCGATTTAATTTTGCTTATTGTACCTGAAGACTGTGGGTCGGATGATGTTTTTATCGTTTTAATGCTGACATACTTTTAACCAATAACGTTCAAGAGGATACTGTTGTGCAATGAGGAGAATAAATCAATAAGGAAGAGAGGTTATGAACTCGCCAAACTCATTTATATAACCACTGTCAGTTCCATATTCCACTTGGTTAACCATAGAAGGGTATCCTGGGAAATGAGTAACAGTAAGGGTATCGCCGGGTCTGTCAGACCCGGTAGGAAATATATCCATGAAAATTCATGTATGCACAATTTACTGACAACAAATGGTACACAATAACTTTCACCTCTGTTTTACCTGATTAATAAGCAAGACTGGTGGAATTCAAGGTTTAAGTATCACTGGCAAATTTTTGGGAAAAAAACTGCAAAATTTTTTGTGACAAAAAGACATCCTCACCTTGAAATTTATGCAAAGAAAACTAATAATCAAAACTTCTCAGTATCAATAGGACTTCTCCGGACCACCCACTGCTTTGTGCCTGATGTTCAACTCGCCATCACGAGTATGACCTAGGACAACTAAAGGTACAACACCCATACCTCGCAGGGTATCGTCGGGTCTGACAGACCCCCCCCCCCAGGAGCTGATGTAATTGAAATACAAATTAGCGCACATAGGACCAATAATGACTCACTGAATCAGAAAGCTGGAGGGAGAGTCAAGGTGGTACCCCTATTTTAAATTGGTGAAACTAGCATAAGGCACTAGATGGGTAGGTTTCTCAGACCCAAGGATACCCTTCTAGGGTTAAGCAGGCTCACTTACTTACTACACTCCTGTTCATCTAACTTGGCTTAAAATTGTCCTCTTCCCATCTGAAATGCTGAGTTATGGCGCTTGATTTACACTTGAATATGGTACTAGTCACAAAGAAGTGGTATTGGAAGGATGAAGAGCCGTATTATTGTCTTATTCTACAACTGAGCTGCATGAAATAAGCTGTAAAAGGACGAAAATCTGGGCCAAAATAAGGTAAAAGGCCTATAGTTACCTCCGCCAATGAGGTTAGACAGAGTTTATGTATTCACCCGTGGTTGTCTGTTTGTCTCTTTGAGTATAATCTGTGTCAAAAAGTTGTCATTAGCTTTCAATGAAACCTAGTGGATGGGTAGGCAGTGGGTCAAGGAAGAGTTGCTTAAATTTTTTAGGAGGATCTGGATTCGGATACAATAATAAACAATACATTTTATTGGCGTTGGAGGAGGTATGCGTTCTCTGACTTGTGTAACAGAGTAAACTAAGGCCGTAGAGTTACTTGACCATGGGAGACCGTAAAAGTACTCGTCATGTAAGAAAGAGAAATTACGGCAGTAAATTACAAATTTCATTGAATAATTGGGGCGTGCATGAGGGGCAGACCCGGTGGTACATCTGGTGTCTCTCACGTGGGTTGTTACTTAAGTACACGCCAGGTAACCTACATAACACCTCCACCGCGCCACAACCACCGCCACACCCAGTACACACTCACTCAAGGTAGGGTCACATATTCATTAGAGCTCTCTCTCTCTCTCTCTCTCTCTCTCTCTCTCTCTCTCTCTCTCTCTCTCTCTCTCTCTCTCGCTTGACAAAGACTCGTAACCCCTTTTATCTCCGCAGATGATCAGGTTTAGTCAGAATTGGGGGTTGATTTGACCAGTAATCAAGGAGACTGATTCCTTCGTCATAACAAAAGCTCATCCAGTTTCGCGCATTCATGACAGTACTCACCACCTCCATCCGGTATTGTGTTTTGGTGATTTATTCTTGCTGCCACTGGAGTTTCACTCGACTTAGGACAAACCTCTTGCTGTGAAGGGGTCAAACAAAGCTATAGCTAAACCCCACTGTTTCTGAAAAATCTGTCCCACTGTGAATCAAATAGTAAGGAGGTTGCGAGAATGAAGCAGAAAATACGTCATCGGAGTCAAGGAGTTAAATCAGTGGGGAACAGGATCTAGTAATGCTAATCGAACGTAGGAAAATACGGACTTGAATCACCTGTATTGTTTCCCACAGGTTTTGCGGCCTATCTGATATCGGCCGAAGTAATCTACCTCGTGTTCTTATCACTTTCAGTCTGATTATGTATTTTTGCCGCATCCACATGGGCGACCAAATACTGCGTGTGTCCATAACTTTCACTCACTCACTCACTCACTTAATCACAGTACTTTTTTGGAGGATGGAATTCAAGATTTATGGAACGTGTATGTGTGTTGAGGGGTGCGGGGTATACAGTACATGTATATATACATTCAAATACACAGAGAAGTACACAATACAAATGTACTAGTGGACCGGAACAGCCGTATATATGTCAAGACAGACCACTTGGTTCTTAGCTGTACCGGGACGGCCTGTGAGCCAGTAAGGTGTCATTAAGATCTTAACCAATAAAGTGTCATTAAGATCTTATCCAATAAAGTGTCATTAAGATCTTAACCAATAAACAATGGCTTCCTTTTCCTTGGAAAAGTGAAGGGATGGGTATGGAAATCAAATGTCCCTTATATTACTACAACCGCGATAATGGAGCAAGAGCAGATGATATGCTTTGAGCGGCACGGGTGCATATGTGCATTCGCATGTGTGTGTGTGTGTGTGTGTGTGTGTGTGTGTGTGTGTGTGTGTGTGAATAAAATAAGTTTCTATCCTATTTTAGCAAAACTTGGTAGGAGGATTGTGGGTAGGTCATGAGTAAATCTATTGTTCTTGAGAACAATAGATCAAAAGTCAGTATCACAGGGCGAGGACAAACGCTTGTCTAGCAAAATCAATACCTATTTTTTTTTTTTTTTTTCTGCGTAGAGCAAACTTGAGGGAAGGACAAAGGGCAGGGTAAGAATGAAATTATTCAATTTTGAGAACAGTCAAAGGTCAAGGTCACATGACAAGGTCAGACTTAGAACCATGTGTGCATATTAACATAGTAAGACGAACAGCTTTAATCCGACCAACCAAAAATGCTGGAAGGGATGAGGGTTAGCCAAGGAGTAAACAATCGTATATATGTTTTGGAGCAATAGGTCAAAGGTCAAGATTACAGTGCAAGGTCAGCAATTTTTTTCTGACTTAGACCAATGTTTGTGCACGGATTCAGGACAAGGCAAAGATAAAAGATTTCAAATTGGGGTCAGGTACTAAAAGGTCAAGGTCATAGGTAAAGGTCAAAACTGGTCACAGGCCAAAGTCACCTCAATTAGCTTTAACCTCATTTAAATCAAACTGTTTGGAAGGGCAGAGGGCCAGGCAAGAAGATGGCGATTCAGTCATGAGAACAATGAGTCAAAGGTCAAGGTTTCAGTGCAAGATCAAACTTCGACCTGTGTGTCTGTGTGAACAAAATAGTTTTAAAAGTTTTTTTCTTATTTGGACAAAACTTGGATGACGACTTGAGGATCACCCATAAGGTCTCTCTCTCTCTCTCTCTCTCTCTCTCTCTCTCTCTCTCTCTCTTTTAGAACATTAGATCAAATGTCAAGGTCCTGTGGCAAGGTCAACTTAAATAGTATTTATCCGATGCGGAATAAACACTGTGGAAGGCATCAGGTTAAAACAAAAATAAACGATTTTTTTGGAACAATCAGTCAAAGGTCAAGATTTCAGAGAAAAGCCAAATCTTAAGGTCACTGGCCAAAGTAAGCTCAGGCAATATTGATCTGATGTTAACCAGAGTTGGTGGATGGATAAAGGTTTGGCAAAAATGAAGTAATTTGAATATGAATTGTCCGTCGAAGGGCGTGGTGACGGGGGTAAGTCATATATTCGACCCTTAGACCAGTTGGGACCAATTGGTGGGCTTAGGTGTTGCACTCTGCCCTTTTTTCTAATCTTTATATATTTAACTACTGTACAGATCAGGAGAGACTTTTAAATATGAAAGATTAGGTGTGGAGCTCATTTACCCCTTTGGTACAAAAAATCTCCTCATATCTGAATATAATCGTCTGGAGACAGCAAGAATTTATTAGTAAAAGACATCATTGGTTGAAGAGGGTCAGCAGCTGTGTAGCAACTCTTACTTATACTGTATAATCTACATATAAAACTTTATTATTCACTTTAGGTTTCTGTAATTTATTTATGTTATACTTCCATATAGTTTTTATGTAGCATTATATTGCTATACCAAGCCTGGTTCCCACCAAAAAGACAGAGTGAGGTAAGATCCATAAACAAGAAAAAAATAACACATGACAGTAAGAGATCTATAAAACAGCTTGCTCAGCGAAACGTTATACTTCCATATAGTTTTTATGTAGCATTATATTGCTATACCAAGCCTGGTTTCCACTAAAAAGACAGAGTGAGGTAAGATCCATAAACAAGAAAAAAATAACACATGACAGTAAGAAATCTATAAAACAGCTTGCTTAGCGAAACGGGCCACATAATCATTCACACATTTTCCTTCCCTACGAAATCTAACTGCTACTTCATGCGCAAACATCATCCAACTAATTTATTTAATTTTGTTGGTAACATGCATAAAAAAAAGCTTAAGGCTGATCCTGTCGACTCAGCCTTCTCCTTTAATACAACGTGCATCCATCGTATTTTCAGCACGATCACCAGTTAAAATGGTATGTGAACAGAGACAAGTGAAGATATTAACTTCATATAACAATCTGATATGCCCTCAGAATCATACTTGAGGGTAAGAACGGGTCATATCCTAAAACAAGAACGAGCAATCGGACAGTCCAACATCTGTGTCTTACAATCACTTAAGGCCGATTATTTGACCCTGTCTTGTGACCTTGACCTTGGAGCGATTCTTCTTAAATTGCTTCATCCTTGCCTGACCTTCACCCCTTCCTCTAACTTTGGTCCATACTGGATCATATGTGTTTAAGCTGACCTTGCCTCGTGATCTTGGCCTTTGACATGCTGTTCTCAAAGTTGAATCACGTTTTTTCTTGACTGACAAACACTTACACCAATTTTATTCCAGTTCAATGAAATCTCAATGAGTTAAAAGCCTGATCATTGACCTTGCCCTGTGACCTTTACTTTTGACTGGATTTTCCCAAAATAGAATCACTTAATCCTTACTTGACTCTCACCCCTTCCAGCAAGTTTGGTTTAAATCGAATCAAAACTGCTAAAGTTGACCTCTCCCTTGGTTTATGGCTTGTGCCTTTTTTAGCCAAAATTTAATCACTTAAACCTCTGATTATCGTCAGTCATGATTCCATATTTGTCGCAGTACCATTCAATATCTTTTCCATTATCTTGCTAACAGACAGATAGACAGACAAACAGACTGAAAGGATGGAGGACAGACAGATAAACAAACCGCACGAAGCACAAAACCCCCTCTCACTATGTGCACTGGAGCAATAAGCTACATATTCTTATTACCAAATTTTTTTTCACATGTTCTTGCTGCATGTTCCTGCTAAATATTCGCGCTGATTATTTTGCTACACATTCCTGTTACATAGTTTGTAAATATTCTTACAAGATATTCATCCTTTACAATATTGCTGCATATTCTTAATACCTGTTGCTAAATATTCTTTCTGATTTTTCTTGCTACATAATCTTACATGTTTTGGACAATTTTTCACTGCTTTCTCTTGCTAAACATTGTACATATATTCTCACTTCATATTCCTACACCTTGCTGATAAATTCTTGCTCCATATTGCTACATATTCCAACATATTCTTGCTCGTCTTCCTTAATCTTCCAGCCACATATTTCAACTTATTCTCGCTCTATACTGCTGCATATTTCCACATATTCTTCCTGTGTACTCCAACATACTATCGATCCATATTGCTACATATTCTTGCTGCATATTGGTACAAAATCTTAGCACATATTCCTACATAATCTCGCTACATATTTCAGTTTGTGTGACTGTGCACCGCTGCTCTGAAGAGACATGAGGCCCTACACACATCTGACTGGCGTTGTGGCGTTGGTGTCGTGGGTAGTGGCGGTGTGTGGAGGTGTAAGTGCAGTACCGCGCGCTGAGGAGCCTATAATCCTGCCTCCCATTGTGCAGGATGGGGTGGAGGCAGCCTTACTCATAGTGCCAGGAGCCTACATCAACGGACAGTACTACCAGTCGCTAGGTAACTTTAGTGTAGTAGAAGTAGTAGCAGTGGTATTATGATAATAGTAGTAGGAGTAATAATAGTACTAGTAACAGTAGTAGTAGCAGTAGTCGTAGTAGGAGTAGAAATAGCAGTAACAGTAGAAGTAGTTGTAGTATATTTTTAATGAACAGCAGCCACAAGGTAACTTTTCTGTAGTCGTAGTAGTAGGAGTGGTAGAAGTAGTAGTAGTATTAGTAGTAATAGTAGTAGTGGTGGTGGTAGTAACGGTAATAGTAGTAGTAGCAGTAAGAGGAGGAGGAGGAGTAATAGTATTTTTTTTTTTTTTATGCGAGGAAGAAGGAACCAAAGGCCGTGGGCCCGCTATTACAGTATTGTTCCTTCCAAGAGAAAACCAAAATACAAGAGAGAGCCAAATTCAAGATCCGATCATTTCGAGATGCCTGGACACACTGCGTTTGAAAGACTGGAGATCATAGGAAGCAGGAAATACAGACAGAGAGAGACAGTTCCAGAGTTGACCTGTTGCATGAATGAAGGACTGGGAGTAACGGTTAACTCTTGCATTAGAGAGCTGAACAGAAAAGGGATGAGAGTTTGCTGCTAGACGGGTGCTACGTGCCTGTTGTAGAGGTGGAGGAATGCATGCAGACAGTTCAGAGGAGCAGTGACCATTGAAGTTGCGATAGAAAAAAGACAAAGATGCAACAGTGCGGCGAAGAGACAGAGGTTGAAGGGAGTCAGTAAGAGGAGGATAGTTAATGAAACGAAAAGCCTTTGACTCCACCCTATTGAGAAGAGCTGTATGTGGGGAGCCTGCCCACACATGAGAGTTGTACTCCACATAGGGGCGGATAAAACCCCTGTATAGAGTCAACAATTGTGCTGGAGTAAAGAAGGAACGGAGTCGGCTTAGCACACCTAATCTCTTGGAAGCAGATTTTACAAGAGATGTAACATGATCTTTCCAAGATAAGTCTCGAGTAAATGAAACCCCAAGCAGGTTCAAGGATGATGCAAGATTAAGCTGAATATTATTAAACGTTAGTGGGTATACCTGTGGAATATTTTGTCGGGTTGATAGGTGTAAAAATTGAGTGGTAGTAGTGGTAATAACAGTAGTAGTAGTAGTGGATTTTTTTTAATGATTAGTATTACTACCCACTCAAACTTAATGACTGCCACTACTGTAATATGCTTAACAAGTCTGCTGTAGCCTACTACAACAATTCACTGACTACATATATATTTTTTTAATGGACAGTAATACAGTCCCTTGGTAACTCCCTGACATCATCATCATCTGAACAAACTTTCCCACATACATGGAGTAGAAAGGATCTGAAATTAAGATCAAAATAATACAAAATCAGGAAAACTGTCAATACAGGGCTCAGCAGAAATGGGCCACACATCCATCTGCTCATAATAAAAGCTTTAGATGTTCTGAGCATCACCATGCAAGCCGAATGATCCACACAAAATTGCACTTCATAACGGTAGTGGACTAAGACTATGGCTAATAACATATTTTAGTTCTCGTTCGCTTAGCTCGCTCAGACATTAAGAGATAGATACTAACATAGACCACAGCACCAAAACAGTGATATTTGGGAAAATGGTATTGCAACGACGAACTGCTGGAAAGTTTATGAAACGGTAACAGATGCTATTTAAGTAATTTTTCTCAGATGTTCGCCACGCTATTGCTAGAATAATAGCCAAACTGAGCGACAGAACCATGTTATTTAGGGAACTACTAATGCTAGAGTAAATCTGCATACAGTACAGGAAAGCTTATGTAAAAGTGATCGCTTAACTTAAGCTATTTTCCCCAAAATTCGTTTCCATAGTGTTGAAAAAAGCCAAGAAGCATCAAACTGAGCACCAACTCCGTCTTGTCTGAAAATAATATATATAAATACTGTATCTATCTATCTATCTATCAATCTATTTATCTATATCTATCTATCTATCTATCTATCTATCTATATATATATATATATATATATATATATATATATATATCTCCAGTCTTTCAAACACAGTGTGTCCAGGCATCTCAAAATGATCGGATCTTGAAATTGGCTCTCTATTGTATTTTGTTTTCTCTTGGAGGGAACTGTTACTGCAGGCTCATGGCCTTTGGTTCCTTCTTCCTCGCATAAAGAAATATATATATATATATATATATATATATATATATATATATATATATATATATATATATATATATATATATATATATATATACCTAGGCTGCTTCCCCCAAGGAAAGGGAGGTAGCCGAGACAGGACGACACACTCCCAATGTACTCATCCACTCAAACATATTCATTCGCATCTTAGCCCCAAAGGAGAGAAGGGACAGATCCTCACCGCACCACACTACACAATGGTCAACTGCGCTGTGTAATCAGTGACATCCGCAGCAGGGCCCGACAGCAGAGCTGGTTTACCCCTGCCACATCATAATGGACCCGTCCCCTTACCCACACATGACCTGATCAGCTGATCAGACAAAATGAGGGAGAATATCCCCTCAGGGCTGCGTCATCATTTATTCATTCACAATTTTTCTCCATTCATTTCTGTCACGCACAGCCACTCTTCCTTGCTCAACAGACATCCATCTCGCATCCAGTGTTCTCTTCACGTTGTCCATCAATCCTATTCGTGGTCTTCCTCTCAACCTTACACCTCTCACATCAGATCTTATCTTTTTCACCAATCGCTCATTATCCATTTTCTCCATATGCCCAAATCATCGTAACACCCTCTGCTCAACTCGACCAGCCATCTCCTGAACAACTCCGGTTCTCCTTCACACTTCATCATTTTTCACTCGATCAATACATGTCGCTCCATACATGCTCCTCAGACACCTTATCTCCATTACATTCAAACTTTTCTCCTCTGCTACACTCATATTCCATGTTTCAGCCCCATATAATGCAGTCGGTACTACAACACCCTCATACATCCTTCTCTTTACATCTATTCTATTGAACGACATCTAAACACTTTTTTCATTCCTCCTAGCACTTTTCCTGCTTCATTCATTCTAAACTTCACTTCTGCATCTATTCTTCCATCCACAGCAACATGTGACCCAAAATACTAAAAACACTCAACCTCCTCAGGCAGCTCACCATTCAAAACTATATTCATCCTCCTACCATCTACCAACCTCATACACTTCATCACTTTACTCTTATTCTCATTTACTTTCAATTTCCACCTTTCACACACCCTTCCAGACTCCTCTACCAACTGTCTCAATCTCTCCTCTGCATCAGCCACCAGGTCAGTATCATCCGCAAACAGCAGCTGCTTCAGATTCCACTCTCTACCACCAACATTCACCAGACTCAGACCTCCACCTAAAACTATTACATTCACCTCCCTTACAACACCATCCACATAAATATTAAACAACCAAGGCGACATTACACATCCCTGCCGCAGCCCCACTCTCATGGGAAACCAATCACTCACAGTATTTCCCACTCTTACACACGCTCTACTATTTACTTAAAAGCTTTTCACTGCTTCTAATAACCTACACTCAAGTCCATACAATCTTAAAACAGTCCACAAAGCCTCACTATCAATTCTATCATACGTTTTCTTTGCATGCATGAACGCCCAAAATACATCCTTTCCTTTCGCTTGATACTTTTCATACACCTGTCTCACAGCACACACCTGATCCACGCATCCGATCCCTCTCCTAAAGCCACATTGCTCATCAGCAATCACTCCCTCTGTACCCTCTCTAACTCTCTTAATTAACACTCTACCGTACACCTTACCTACAACACTCAACAGACTTAAACCCCTAAAGCTAGTAAATTCATACCTATCACCCTTACCTTTATACAACGGGACCAAAATACCTGCCCAGTCATTTGGCACCATACCTTGCACAAAGCACACATTCAACAAGCTTACTAACCAGTCAACAATAGTCACCTCACCACCTTTCAGGCATTCCACAGCAAACCCATCCCTACCTGCAGCTTTCACTGTTTTCCTCTCCTTTACTGCCTCCTGCACTTCCTCCATCTTGATCAAAAAATCATTCAACTCTCCCAATTCATTTATTCCTTGCACCCTTCCATCTGCCACAATCTGAGCCTCCCTTTCCTCTTCTACACTTAATATACTCCGCCCATCTCTTCCTTACTGCATCCATCTCAACATTCTTCCATCCTATGCTTTTGCTCGCTCTTCCTTCCCAGACTCTCCCTTTCGCATCCTTTTCACCTCCTTCCAAAACTTGTTCTTATTCTGTTGAAAATTCTCAGTCAATCGCCTACCCCACCTCTCATCTGTTGCCACTTTAGCATCATGCACAGCCCTTCTCGCCCAATTCCTCTTTCCCTTATACCTCTCATATGACACCTCGTCCTTCCTCTGCAGCCACACTTCATATGCACGTCTCTTCTCAGTCACGGCCATACTTACTTTCTCGCAGCACCATTCACTTCCCTTTCTTACACCACCACCCACTCGTCTCACACCACACACCTCTTCCGCATGCCCCACCACAGCACTCTTAAACAACTGCCACTCCTCTCCCACACTGCCATTCTCCTGATCTTTCACTGCTTTCCACTCATCTTTCAATTTCTCCTGATACTCTATCATATTCTTTCTTTTATCCAACTCACTCACTTTCAAAACCTCCCTGCCACACCTAAATCTCCTAGCTCTCACCCATCTCTTACCTACTGTCAACTTTCCCTCCCCTCTCAAAACTTCCACACCCAGAAATCTTCCTATTGCATTCCTGGACACAACCAAATAGTCCATCAATGCTATATCAACAAGCCTTCCACCCTCCTGTCTCACCCATGTATACTTATAAATATCTTTCCTCTCAAACAAGGTATTTCCAATCATCATCTCTCGCTCAACGCACATCTCTGTCATTCGTTCCCCATTTTCATTTCTTCCAGGCACACCATGCATACGAACTACACCTTCAACTGCCACATTTCCCACTCTAACATTCAGATCTCCAATCATTACCACATTCACATTCGCTCCATAACTCTGCAGACACTCATCAACATCATTCCAGAAAGACCTCCCTCTCTTCTTCATCCCCACCACTTCCAGGCCCATATGCGCTCACAAATAAGCACAACTCACGTTCAAATTTCGCTTTCACCCATATCTGTTTCGGTGACACCTCCTTCCATTCAGGCACACACTGCTGTACTTCTGGGCTCACTAACAAATGTATATATATATATATATATATATATATATATATATATATATATATATGAAAGGATGCGAAGATGTATATTGGATGCAAGAGTTTATAGAGGTTGGGGGAGTGGACTTTCTGACCACTACTTGGTGGTGGCCAGAATTAAAGTTCAAGTAAGATGGAGGAATAGAAGAAGGGAAAGACGAGAGGAAGGAGTAGTTACAAGGAGAGTGGAAAGGTTACAAGAGGATGAGAAAAGGCAGAGTATAAGAGAGAAGTGGAGGAACGATTGGGCAAATATGAATTGGAGCAGATGGGGGACGTGGAAGGTGTGTGTAGAATATTTACAGAAGAAATATGTGCAGCATGTGATGTGGTGTGTCGAAGGAAGAGAAGACGGAGGGGGGTGCAAGGAACAGCGTGGTGGACTGAAGAGGTGAAACGGGCTGTGGCACAAAAGAAGAAAGCATACAATGAATGGATAAGAAATAGGGGCGTGGAAGAGGTTCAGAGGCGGAAGAGAGAGTTATATGTAGAAAGAAAGAGAGGTGAAAAGATTAGTAAGAGAGAGGAAGAAGAGAGTGGATGAGGAATTTGGAAGGAATTTGAGTGTAAAGTGGAGGGACTGTAAGAAAATGTTCTGGAGAGAGGTGAAAAGAGTAAGACAGGGTGGAAGTGAAGTTAGCAGGGGAGTGAAAGATAAAAATGGTAGCTTACTAGTGGAGAAGGGAGAAAAAGTGAGCTGATGGAGAGAACACTTTAAGGAATTGTTGAATGTAGAAGATGGAAGTAATGCGAGTATAAGTGGGTGGGGAATGGCTGGGAGAAGGAGGGAGGTGAGAAGACAGGAAGAAATCAGTAGGATAAAAGTTGTGGAAGCAATGAAGAAAGTTAAATCAGGGAAAGCCCCAGGAATTGATGGAATGTGTGGTGAAATGCTGAAGCATGGGGGAGAGATAGTAGTAGAATGGATGTGGAAGATGTGCAGATTGGCCTGGGAGGAAGGTAGAGTCCCGGAGGATTGGAAGCAAGGTATAATTATTCCCTTGTACAGAGAAAAAGGGGAAAAAGAAGTGTGTGGTAATCATAGGGGCATTTGTCTTCTTAGTATAATAGGAAAAGTGTATGGTAGGATACTTATTGACAGAGTTAGAGAAAGAACAGAGAAATTAGTTGGAGAAGAACAGGGAGGCTTTAGGAAGGGAAGAGGTTGTGTATATCAGATATTCATTCTCAGATCTTTAGTGGAAAAGTTTCTAGAGAAGGGAAAGAAGTTGTATTCGGCTTTCATGGATTTGGAGAAAGCATATGACAGGGTGGATAGACTAGGATTGTGGAAAGTGTTAAGAATATATGGAGTAGATGGGAAGTTGTTGAATGCTGTGAAGAGTATGTACGATGGTGCGAAGGCTGCAGTGCGTGTGGATGGTGAACTAAGTGAATTTTTCTCTTTGAAAGTTGGGTTGAAACAGGGATGTGTCATGTCTCCATGGTTGTTCAATCTGTACATGGATGGGGTAATAAAAGAGGTACAAGGTAGGGTAGTGGATGTTGGAGTGGCCCTGGTGAGAGAGGATAGTGTTTGGAAACTCCCTGTACTGTTGTTTGCAGATGATACTGTGTTGTTGAGTAAAGACGAAGGGGAGATGCAAGGCTTGGTGGATGAGTTTGAGAGAGTGTGTAAGAAACGGAACCTAAAGGTGAATGTAGGAAAGAGTAAAGTGATGGTCTTTGAGAGAGGTGAAGTCAGTGAATGTATAGCGAGGTTGGATGGTGAGGAATTGGAAAATGTGAGTACGTTTAAGTACTTGGGTAGTGTGATGAGTAAGGATGGAGGTTTGAAAGGTGAAGTGCTTGAAAGGGTACAGCAGGGAAGAAAGGTTGCTGGTTCTTTGAAAGCAGTGAAAAGAAACAGGGAAGTGAGCATGGAAGTGAAAAAGTTACTACATGACAGTATTGTGATACCAACTCTAACGTACGGAAGTGAAGCTTGGACGTTGTTGGAAGGACACAAGTCAAGAGTGAGAGCAGTAGAAATGAGTTATTTAAGAGGAGCCTGTGGAGTCATATGGAGAGACAGGCTGACAAATGATGATATAAAGGAGCGTTGTGGTGTTGATGTGGATGTGATAGGAAGCGTTATGAGGAACACACTGAGGTGGTTTGGCCATGTGGAGAGGATGGAGGGTGAAAGACTGACGAAGAGAGTGTATGTGAGTGAGGTGCAGGGGGAAAGAGGGAGGGGGAGGCCGAGGATGAGATGGAGGGATGGGGTGGAGACGTATATGAGAGAGGGGGGCGTGAGTTGGGAGCAGGGGAGTGAAATGGCGGGGGACAGGGCGACTTGGAGGCGATTTGTTTGTGGCCACCCCAAACGGGATTGAGGCATCTGGCAATATATATATATATATATATATATATATATATATATATATATATATATATATATATATATATCGTGGAATGTGGAAAAATGTAAGGGGAGCGAATGATGAGGTGAAAGAGAGAGAGATTGTCCAGGTGCTTGAGAGTGCGAAAGTGGATGTATGTGGAATAACTGAAACAAAATGGAGAGGAGAAAGTGTGAGAGAATGGGAGTATGGATGGGGTATATGTGCAGGAGTAGGTGAGAATGAGAGGGCAAAGGAAGGAGTATGTATAGTTGTGAGTAAAAGATGGAAGAAGAGCATAAGACAGTATGGATAAGTTGGGTCAAGGATTATGTGGGTAAAGTTGAAAGTTGGAATACAAATGTGGGCGATTGAGTGTGTGTATGCGCCAACGCAATATCGTGCTAGAAGAGTGAGAGAAGAGTTCTGGACAAATGTAGAAGTGTGCATGGAAAAGTTTGGAAAGGAATGAGAGAGTGTTTTTGATCGGTGATATGAATGGTAAAGTTGGGAATGTGAAGGTGGATGAAATAGTTGGTGAGTGGGGTGTGCCTGCTGAGATAGATGAGGATGGGAGTGCGTTAGTGGACATTTGTGCTGGGAGGGGGTTGGTGATAGCCAATACCCTCTTCAGGCATAAAATGATCCACAGGTATACATGGCGAGTGATGAGAAGGGTGGGTGGTGAACTGAATGAAAGGAAGGCAATGATTGATTATGTGTGTGTGGATGAAAGGATGTGAAGATGTGTAATGGATGCAAGAGCTTATAGGGGTTGGGGGAGTGGACTTTCTGACCACTATTTGGTGGTGGCCGGAAGTAGGATTCAATTTAAGATGGAGGAATAGAAGAAGGGAAAGACGAGAGGAAGGAGTAGTTGCAAGGAGAGTGGAAAGGTTACAAGAGGATGAGAAAAAGGCAGAGTATAAGAGAGAAGTGGAGGAACGATTGGGCAAATATGAATTGGAGCAGATGGGAGACGTGGAAGATGTGTGTAGGATATTTACAGAAGAAATATGTGCAGCATGTGATGTGGTGAGTGGAAGGAAGAGAAGACGGAGGGGGGTGCAAGGAAAAGCGTGGTGGAATGAAGAGGTGAGACAGGCTGTGGCACAAAAGAAGAAAGCATACAATGAATGGATGAAAAATAGGGGCATGGAAGAAGTTGAGAGGTGGAAGAGAGAGTTATATGTAGAAAGAAAGAGAGAGGTGAAAAGATTAGTAAGAGAGAGTAAGAAGAGAGTGGATGAGGAATTTGGAAGGAATTTGAGTGTAAAGTGGAGAGACTTTAAGAAAATGTTCTGGAAAGAGGTGAAAAGAGTTAGACAGGGTGGAAGTGAAGTTAGTAGGGGAGTGAAAGATAAAAATGGTAGATTACTAGTGGAGAAGGGAGAAAAAGTGAGCAGATGGAGAGAACACTTTAAGGAATTGTTGAACATAGAGGATGGAAGTAATGCGAGTATAAGTGGCCGGGGAATGGCTGGGAGAAGGAAGGAGGTGAGAAGACAGGAAGAAATCAGTTGGAGAGAAGTTCTGGAAGCAATGAAGAAAGTTAAATTGGGGAAAGCCCCAGGAATTGATGGAGTGTGTGGTGATATGCTGAAGCATGGGGGAGAGATAGTAGTAGAATGGATGTGGAAGATGTGCAGATTGGCCTGGGAGGAAGGTAGAGTCTCGGAGGATTGGAAGTCAGGTATAATTATTCCCTTGTACAAAGGAAAAGGGGAAAAAGAAGTGTGTGGTAATCATAGGGGCATTTTTCTTCTTATATAATAGGAAAAGTGTATGGTACGATACTTATTGACAGAGTTAGAGAAAGAACAGAGAAATTAGTTGGAGAAGAACAGGGAGGCTTTACAAAGGGAAGAGGTTGTGTAGATCAGATATTCATTCTTAGATCTTTAGTGGAAAAGTCTTTAGAGAAGAGAGACAAGTTGTATGCGGCTTTCATGGATTTGGAGAAAGCATATGACAGGGTGGATAGACAAGGATTGTGGAAAGTGTTAAGAATATATGGAGTAGATGGGAAGTTGTTGAATGCTGTGAAGAGTATGTACGATGGTGCCAAGGGTGCAGTGCGTGTGAATGGTGAACTAAGTGAATTTTTCTCTTTGAAAGTTGGGTTGAAACAGGGATGTGTCATGTCTAAATGGTTGTTCAATCTGTACATGGATGGGGTAATAAAAGAGGTACAAGGTAGGGTAGTGGATGTTGGAGTGGCCCTGGTGAGAGAGGATAGTGTTTGGAAACTCCCTGTACTGTTGTTTGCAGATGATACTGTGTTGTTGAGTGAAGACGAAGGGGAGCTGCAAGGCTTAGTGGATGAGTTTGAGAGAGTGTGTAAGAAACGGAATCTAAAGGTGAATGTAGGGAAGAGTAAAGTGATGGTCTTTGAGAGAGGTGAAGTCAGTGAATGTACAGCGAGGTTGGATGGTGAGGAATTGGAAAATGTGAGTACGTTTAAGTACTTGGGCAGTGTGATGAGTAAGGATGGAGGTTTGGAGGGTGAAGTGCTTGAAAGGGTACAGCAGGGAAGAAAGGTTGCTGGTTCTTTGAAAGCAGTGATAAGAAACAGGGAAGTGAGCATGGAAGTGAAAGTTACTACATGACAGTATTGTGATACCAACTCTAACGTATGGAAGTGAAGCTTGCACGTTGTTGGAAGGACAAAAGTCAAGAGTGAGAGCAGTGGAAATGAGTTATTTAAGAGGAGCCTGTGGAATCACATGGAGAGACAGGCTGACGAATGAGGATATAAAGGAGCGTTGTGGTGTGGATGTGGATGTGATAGGAAGCGTTATGAGGAACACACTGAGGTAGTTTGGGCCATGTTGAGAGGATGGATGGTGAAAGACTGATGAAGAGAGTGTATGTGAGTGAGGTGGAGGGGGGAAGAGGGAGAGGGAGGCCGAGGATGAGATGGAGGGATGGGGGGGAGAGGTATATGAGAGAGGGGTGTGTGAGTTGGGAGCAAGGCAGTGAAATGGCGGGGGACAGGGCGACTTGGAGGCGATTTGTTTGTGGCCACCCCAAACGGGATTGAGGCGTCTGGCAATAGATATACATATAAATATATATATATATATATATATATATATATATATATATATATATATATATATATATATATATATATATATATATATATATTGTTACATAGCCTATGATTTCATCATCCTTTGTGTAATTTTAACGCACAGTATGCTGCATGTTTGATCACGAGCGTGTTCTGCCTCAGTTCCCCCCTTCTACCGTTATAGTAGAGTAAGTCATTTCTGTTGTTCAGAGCGGGATTGTCAACTCTTTGTCCCCGTGGTTTCATTTGCGCGTCCTTCTTACAAGTTGTATCAAGCTCTGCTGGCCCCTATATAATGAGCTCAGTCTCTGCATCATTGCCACTTAGATCTGCTCCTCATTTTGTTCACATCTCTGTCCTCCCCTGTACAGTTGTTATTGAGTGCTCAGGAAGTCTCCAACCATCTAGCAGCTGTGTAATTTGAGTATAAGTGTTGTTGCATTTTGTTCTTATACTGTATAACATAAGTTTAATTTGTAGGCCTAGTGAAGTTTTTGTAATTCATGTAGGGATCTTTATGTCCATCAGTTTTAATATTATTTTGTATCTGTAATAATTTATCTTGCATTAACTGAGCATTACCCAGTGTATTTTCATTTTATCAAGGCTGACTTAGGTAAATTTACTCTTGCTAATTTCATGTTAATAGAGGCTATTGCAGTTAACCATATATTTAACCTGTTTTTTGCCATTACATTATCCTTATCAATCCTGAATGTTTTGTTGTTAGTTTGAGCATTAAACTTTAACTTGTAATTTTACCTAACTCTTTTGTTTTGAACCTGGAACTTTACGGGACAGTAGTGATTTTTAGTATTCTCACTTAAAGTGTACACTATCTTTCTCTGTTCCGTAACATAAATTTGGCGACCTCATATCAGGATATTCAGGATATTATCATAAGGATATTGCTTGATATTTTGTGACTGTGATTTATTCATGATGTCTACTATTACTACACTTGATGAAGCCAAGGATTTTTTGTCAAATGTGCAAACAGTGTTGGATGTAGAAAACAGAACAAAGAATGAACTTAAGCTTGTTGCTCAACAATTGGGAATTGCAGTTCACTCTCATCATTCTAAAGATCAAATTGTTGACATGATTAATGAAAGCTTGTTTAATGTAACTCCTCCAAATGAGCAAACGCAGATTGAATGAGCTAAGTTACAGCTAGCCCTGCAGGAGGCTCGCGTTAAGGAGGCACAGATACAGGCTCAGGCACAAGTTGAACTTGCCAGGATTCAGGCAGACCATGAGTATCGCATGAAACAAGGTGGAACTGGATCATCTAGCTCTGATGATTTTGATGTGGCTAAAAATGTTAAACTTGTCCCTCCTTTTAATGAATCTGATTTAACAAAGTATTTTCAGTTGTTTGACAGGGTAGCTACAGGTTTTAATTGGCCAAAAAAGTATTGGCCAGTACTCCTTCAAACTGTTCTCACCGGTAAAGCTCAAGTAACTTATGCATCTTTGCCTCAGGATCAATCTGATAATTATGATGTAGTTAAGAGCTTGATTCTTAAGGCCTATGAGCTTGTTCCTGAAGCTTATAGAGTAAAATTTAGGACAACTTACAAGCAAGATAAGCAATCCCATGTTGAGTATGCAAAAATCAAAGAAGATCTGTTAGAGCAGTGGTTAAATTCTAAGAATGTGGATCCTGATTTTGGTAAATTTAAGCAGATGATTTTGCTGGAGGACTTCAAAAGCTGTATTAGTAAAGATGTAAGCCTATATCTTGATGAGAGAAGAATAGATAATTTGTCTGATGCTGCAGTTTTAGCTGATGAATATGTTCTCACTCACAAGAGATATTCTAAAGAAAAAGGGAAAGCTAAGATTAAGAACGTTGCCTCTACTCAGAGTACAGGTAACAGGAAAGAGAATAAGGATGATGTTTCTCAGGAAGTAAATACCAGCTTCACCTCTAGATTTCAGAAAAGTAAATGTACTTATTGTAGTAAGCTTGGTCATACTACGGAGAGATGTTTCAGGAGACAGCGTGATGTGAACAAAAAGGAGTCTTTAAATATTCAGTCAATTGGTCTAGTGTCCACTCTTGAGAGTTCCCAGAATTCTTTAACTGAGTTAACTGAACCTGCTTTGAGGGATAACTTAAATTCTCATGATGGAGCTCCTCTTTTGAGCAGTAACGTGGGTGACACTCTCAAGAGTTCATGTGCTAATTTCCTGTCTGATGGTTTTGTCAGTCCTCTGGACAGTAATGACAGGAAATCAGTTAAAATATATCGTGATACAGGTGCTTGCCAATCCCTTATGCTGACCAGTGTTCTAGGCTCTAATGTTAATTCCTCTGATGAAACTGTAATCTTACAAGGTGTAGGGAATAATTACTTCTCTGTCCCTCTGTGCAGAGTGAATTTAGAGTCTGGTTTTGTTAATGGTTCCGTTATGGTTGGGTTGGTTGAGACACTCCCAATGTCAGGTGTAACTTTCTTACTTGGAAATGATATTGGTGGAAGTCAAGTGTGTCCAGCTCCTCAGTTGTCTAGTGAGCCAGTGGCTGCGACCCAGGATTGTGATGTCCCTGATGTGTTCCCTGCATGTGCTGTCACTAGGGCTAAGTCTAAAGTTACTGGTGATTTAGAGGATAATGATGATGATGATGTTATCCTAGCTGACACTTTTCTTGCTAATTTGGACCACTCACCAGATGAGGCAGTACCCCGTAGTGTTGATAATTTGTCTCGTCAAGAGTTGGTTGAGTTGCAGGTTGCTGACCCTGAGTTGAAAGGTCTAGCTAACTCTGCTTGCAGTGAGGAAGAGTCAGCCGGTGCTTCTACTTGTTATTATATAAAGTCAGGAGTACTTATGAGGAAGTGGAGACCCCCAACAGTATCAGCCGACTGTGAATGGGAGGTTGTACATCAAGTTGTCATCCCTCGTGTTTGTAGGCAGGATATCATTAGAGTGGCTCATGATTCCAGTTTGGCAGGACACCTTGGAGTGAGGAAGACTGTGGCACGCATTTTGAAACACTTCTACTGGCCAGGGATCTTCAGGGATGTTTCCTGGTATTGTAAGTCTTGTCACACCTGTCAAGTTGTGGGGAAGTGTAATCAG
Organism: Coenobita brevimanus; assembly: GCF_032717465.1. NCBI lineage: Eukaryota > Metazoa > Arthropoda > Malacostraca > Decapoda > Coenobitidae > Coenobita > Coenobita brevimanus. The sequence goes on from NC_137060.1 coordinate 10,062,149, forward strand.
ACCGAAAAGGTTGCACCTCTAGTTCCCATTCCTCCTTTTGAGGCGCCTTTCACCCGTGTGTTGGTGGATATTGTGGGCCCTCTTCCTGAGACTTCTTCAGGATTTTCTTATGTGTTGACCCCGATTGATATGGCTACTCGTTATCCTGAAGCCATTCCACTTAGAAATATCTCAGCAAAGAACGTGGTTAAGGAAATGCTAGGGTTCTTCACAAAGTTTGGTCTGCCCAAGGAGGTACAGTCAGACCGAGGAAGTAATTTCATGTCAAATGTTTTCAAGCAGTCTCTGAAAGAGTTGGGCATCACCCAGATCACGTCTTCAGCTTACCATCCCCAGACCCAAGGAGCGTTGGAGAGATATCATCAAACACTCAAATCGATGCCCAAGAAATACTGTTTGGAACATCAGAAAGACTGGGATAAAGGTCTTCCATTCGTTGTGTTTGCCGCAAGAGAATCTCCAAATGAATCACTGGGCTTCTCACCCTTTGAACTACTGTTTGGCCATGAAGTAAGAGGACCCCTTAAGCTACTCAAGGAATGCTGGCTGTCGGAGGAAGATGACGTCAACCTGCTGGAGTATGTGATGAAGTTCAAAGAACGGCTGTCCACTGCTTTACAACTGGCGCGAGAGAATTTAGGAGCTGCTCAGGAGGAGATGAAGACTTGGTATGATAAGAAGTCCAGGTTATCCCACTTTCAGCCAGATCAGGTTTTGATTCTGCTACCAGTTCATGGGCAACCTCTTCAAGCCAAGTTTAGTGGTCCTTATTTCGTGGAGAAGAAACTCAGTGATGTCAACTATGTCATCGCCACACCAGATCGTAGAAAGAGCAAGCAACTATGTCACATCAACATGCTAAAGTTATATCACAGGCGGGACGAAAATAATCCAGTCTGCACTGTAGCTGTTCCACCCGAGTCTGCAAGTGAAGCTCTCCCATGCAGTATGAGCCTGAGTGATAGTTTGGGGAAGAATCCTGATATCTTGAATGATCTCCAGACTAAGCTTTCTCATCTACCTCCCGAGGAAAGGCAGGAGTTTTCGGCATTACTGCAGGAGTACCCGCAAGTGTTCCGTGCCACTCCAGGAAGAACCACTGTGTTGATGCATGATGTCGATGTTGGAGACGCAAAGCCAATTAAACTGCCTCCTTACCGTGTGAACCCAGTGAAAGTTCCTCTCATCCAGAAGGAGCTTGGCTACCTGTTGGACCACAAGATGATTGAGCCCTGTCAGAGCGAGTGGAGTTCTCCTATCACTCTAGTCCCTAAGTCAGGTGGGTCACAGCGGCTTTGCATCGACTACAGACGTGTTAATCAGATAACCAAAACAGACACTTACCCTCTCCCTCCTGTGGAAGATTGCATAGACAAGATCGGAAAGGCTAGGTACATAAGTAAGTTTGATTTGTTAAAGGGATACTGGCAAGTACCTATGACTGAACGTGCTAGGGAGATCTCATGTTTTGTAACACTAGGAAAGACTTTTGCATGTTCCGTAATGCCATATACAGATTGTTTTAGAGTAATAAGAAATTTCCTTTGTAAATTTCTTTTTTCTTTGTGGGGAGGTGTTACATAGCCTATGATTTCATCATCCTTTGTGTAATTTTAACGCACAGTATGCTGCATGTTTGATCACGAGCGTGTTCTGCCTTAGTTCCCCCCTTCTACCGTTATAGTAGAGTAAGTCATTTCTGTTGTTCAGAGCGGGATTGTCAACTCTTTGTCCCCGTGGCTTCATTTGCGCGTCCTTCTTACAAGTTGTATCAAGCTCTGCTGGCCCCTATATAATGAGCTCAGTCTCTGCATCATTGCCACTTAGATCTGCTCCTCATTTTGTTCACATCTCTGTCCTCCCCTGTACAGTTGTTATTGAGTGCTCAGGAAGTCTCCAACCATCTAGCAGCTGTGTAATTTGAGTATAAGTGTTGTTGCATTTTGTTCTTGTACTGTATAGCATAAGTTTAATTTGTAGGCCTAGTGAAGTTTTTGTAATTCATGTAGGGATCTTTATGTCCATCAGTTTTAATATTATTTTGTATCTGTAATAATTTAACTTGCATTAACTGAGCATTACCCAGTGTATTTTCATTTTATCAAGGCTGACTTAGGTAAATTTACTCTTGCTAATTTCATGTTAATAGAGGCTATTGCAGTTAACCATATATTTAACCTGTTTTTGGCCATTACATTATCCTTATGAGTCCTGAATGTTTTGTTGTTAGTTTGAGCATTAAACTTTAACTTGTAATTTTACCTAACTCTTTTGTTTTGAACCTGGAACTTAACGGGACAGTAGTGAGTTTTAGTATTCTCACTTAAAGTGTACATTATCTTTCTCTGTTCCGTAACAATATATATATATATATATATATAGATAGATAGATAGATAGATAGATATAAATCTATCTATCTATATAACATTTTATATAGTTAGACAGATAGAAAGATAGATAGATATAAATCTATCTGTGTATCTATCTATCTCTATAATATTATATATATATATATATATATATATATATATATATATATATATATATATATATAAAGATAGATAGATTGATATAAATCTATCTATCTATATAACATTTTATATAGTTAGACAGATAGAAAGATAGATATAAATCTATCTATCTATCTATCTCTATAATATTATATATATATATATATATATATATATATATATATATATATATATATATATATATATATATATACACACACACGTTAATATTAAAACGGATCTACTGTAGCCACATCATTGAAAAGCGCATGAAAGAGGATTAGGTGTGACTTAAACGGCTTCTCTCTAAAACCACTACCGTATTGCTGATGGTAAACAACTCACTGATGTACTTACTAAGCCAGACGATTTCATTCAGCTTAGGAAAAGCATATTGTGTTGAAGGAATTCTGAAAGACTGTCTAACTCCTCCCGTTCGAAAAGTGCATCCCTAGTTAAATGGTTAGGAGCTGCAAGGAATCAAATGAATTAGCCGTCACATGGCTGAATAGTTAATAGCTTCAAACTAGTGGCGTACTTTTATTTACTTTATTCTTTCCAACAAGAGGAGGATGTTTTCACCTCTGTTTTGTTTGTTTGTTGGTTAGTTTGTCTGTTATCAGGATTCCTCAAAAACTAAAAGAGAGATTTAGACCAAATTTGGTGGGTAGATAGCCCATGTCCCAGGAAACAATCGGTTAACTTTTGGTACCGATCCGGATCGTATTACAGATTCTGGATCCGGAAAACCTTTTTTTTTTTTTTTGTGAAGTTCTAATCAGTTATGAGAAAACTTAGCCCATTATAAATAGTAGTTTAGACAATGCGTTGCCTTTGTCGGAGAGATGCGCTCCACTGAGTGCCTTTATAGTTACTTATTATATATTTATTCATTACCACCACCATGTGATATTATTAATCCTAAAGGTGATTTTTCGAACTTGGAGGGTTAGATGTAGACTTCAATATCCCTTTGCCAGTTTAACATCATTTCCAGTAAGATTACAGTTCTTTGAAAGAAACAGAATAATTTTTGATAATACGTCACCGGATTCATTTATTTAATTTAGTTTCCTTACTTGTTTGAGTTTTCAGTGGGTTATTATTTATTTATTTATTTGTTTTTAGCGAGCTAAAAGGTTTTCAGTGGGATACGTTACTTACTTTTTTCGTGGGTTACTACTTTTTAATCGGTGAAGTTAGAATTTAAGTGAGTTAAATTAGATTTCTCCATAGATTAAGATAGTTTTTAAATGGATTAAGGTAGTTTCTCTCTCTCTCTCTCTCTCTCTCTCTCTCTAACCTACTAGTGAATCAACCCTTTCGGTGCGGTTGGTGCATTTGGGTAGGCTATTGTATTTAAGCATCAAGATAAGTTTTAGTTCAAGTGAGAGATCCAAACAGTCCAAGGCTTCAAAAACTCTCCCTAGCCACCCCTTCTCTGCCGCTGCTATACAAAGGAATTATTTTTTAGATTCACCAGACGAGTTTGCTTAATCGAGAGAAGGTCCAGCAGTGAATAGGTGTAAGTTAACAGACATTATTGTTACTACTACTACTACTACTACTACTACTACTACTATTTTTATTATTATTATTATTATTGTATGAGCTAAGTTTATGAGTTGATACAGCCTTTTCAATGCTTCAATTATTCTCTCCACTGGGACAGGCGAGGCGATCCAAGCAGCCTCGCCCCTTCGTCTGTGGGTGGGGCTGGTGAGACCCTTCCCCCTGGACCTGCCCAACCCCATAGCAGTGTTTCCTGATATGGAGGCCACTCTGCAGGCCATGAGGGACGCCGGCATGAACACCACCAATGTGTTAATATCTGGGCACTCATTGGGAGGTAATGCAAGCACTCTCTGTCTCTGTCTCTGTCTGTCTGTCTGTCTGTCTCTCTCTCTCTCTCTCTCTCTCTCTCTCTCTCTCTCTCTCTCTCTCTCTCTCTCTCGCTCATTCGTACTTCTCTTAACTCCACCATATACTTTCAACAGCGCATTATATCTTTCTAAGCAGCGTAGGGAATTGACTAACAGTATTTACAAAGAGTTACTTAATCCCTTCGATCCGATGACACACATTGTCTTCTAATCTTGTTATCACTCGCTGACTTAATTTAACCTCAGATTTTCTTTTTTCAAGTTGGAGAGGCTAGATAAAACCTTCAATAATCCTTTCAGTACTAGAGGTTCTTCCTAAGCTCAGTATAATCGCTTAGTTGTTGGAATAATAAAAATAGATACAGTACGTCCTGTATTGAAGGGGCTAAAAATGTGCTAAAGAACATACTATCGCTCTTTCACCTTAACCTGGCCAAGATTTTTGTCCTTTTGCAGCTTATTTCACGTAGTTTGGTGCTCTACATTCTTCCTGTCTTTCTTCTTCGTGACTAGCATCCTGTTCTAATCTCTAGTTAAAGTTCAGTATTCAAGATGGAGAGATGACAATTCTAAGCCAAGTTAGTGTGAACTGAGAACAGTAGTTTTGTTTTTTACACGCCCAATTTAGAGTTTATTTAGAGTTTATTCTTGCTGCCTCCAGACGATTTCATGCACCATAGGAAAGTGTTCTCGTATTAAAGAGGGTTAATGAAATATATAACCAATCCCTCCTGATAGAAAAGTCTTCCCTAAGCTTAATGAAATAGCCTGGAAATATAAAGAATAACTTATGGTAAGAGGTAGGTAGCAATTTCAGCTGGGAGGCGCCATGTTTTGTCATATTTTATCTCCTATAAGATGATTCTATTCAGTTTCTTAGGGTGATCTACTAGTGAAGGGGATAGTGAACGTAGTATGTGTCCCTTGTAACTCGATTTGTCTCAAGCTGAATAAAATCGTCTGGGGCGAGCAAATATCAACTCCAAAAGACGCCGTGCATTCAGTGGGGTGATGTATGTGTGTGTAGAATGTTTTGCTTATCTCTCTGAAACTTGGTACTGAAGCAGTGTAATGGGCTGGTGAGTGACTGTGGTAGGAGTGTGCGAGTGGTGTGAGTGAGTGAGGCAGTGACTATTGAATGAGTGAATGACTGTGGTATGAGTGAGTGAAGGAGTGACTGTGGTATGAGTGAGTGAGGGAGCGACTGTGGAATGAATGAGTGAGCGAGTGGTTGTGGTATGAGTGAGTAAGGGTGTGAGGACTGTGGTATGAGTGAATGAATGAGTGTGCGACTGGAATGACTGTGGTATGAATAAGTAAGGGTGCGAGGACTGGTATGAGTGAATGAATGAGTGAGCGACTGGAATGACTGTGGTATGAGTGAGTAAAAGGTGTGAGGACTGTGGTATGAATGAATGAATGAGTGTAAGCAAATTAAGTAATGACTGTGTATGTATGAGTGAGTGAGAGGGTAAGAGTGGTATGAATGAGTGAATGAATGACTGGTATGAGCGAGTGAGTGATTTTGGTATGAGTGAGAAAATGAGTGTGTGAGAGGCTGAGGTATGAGTGAGTGGGTGAATGTGGTTTGATTGGGTATAAAGGAGTGAGTGTGGTATGATTTAATGAAACTGAGTGAGTGAACCAGTGACTAATATGAGTAAGTGGGTGAATGACTGTGGCGTGAATGAGTGAATGAATGACCGGTATGAGTACGTACCGCAGAGACTAAGGTATATGTGAATTAGTAACTCTGGTAGGAATGAGTGGGACTGTAACTACTGTGCTCGGTGTTGTACAAATCCAACGAAAGATATAATTTGATTTCGTCGGCCAATATTTCCATCCCCTAAGGAGGCACCAGTTTAGTTTCGCATTTAGCTCGTTATTATTTACGTCTGTGGCATAGATTATAAACTATATCAGTATTAAAAAACTATGTCAGTATATACAAAATAAACAGTAGCATGAAAGTTCAATCTGCAAAATATCTTGTCAAGAAAAAGGTTGTAGAAGGCCTCCAGAGCAATAACGAATACCACCCTCAGTACAGTAGACAGGGATTCTTGAACGCATTTACGGTCGATTTCCTGTCGTAACTTGTGGTTGTTTTTGTAGAAGAATGAGACACACGTTAATATTTTGCATCATCCTTTTTCTTGCCCTCATTGCAGAAAAAGAATAACCAAAGATAATTTTCCTCTCCGAATTGCGATTTATTTTCTTCACTGTAGGAGGAACTGGAGACCTGGGAATATTCTGCATCTATTTTCTTTTCCATTGCTAAAATAATCATTGTTAAGTGCAGGAAATTTATCTTTTTTCTGAATCTTGCCCCAGGCGTGGTGCTACAAGACGAGGAGTGGTCGCACCAAAACGGGGTCCTGGGCTGGATCATGCTGGCGTCCTACCTGCCTGATGGAGCCCTACCCTCTGTCTCCCTCCCCGTCATGCACGTATCTGGAGAGCTGGACGGCCTAACTAGAATGACGGACATACACGGCAGGTTCAAGTACGTGGTTTTCTAGCGTAAAGAAAGTGTAGGGAATAGTGAGTCGATTTTAATGGATGAATCTGGAATGAGGATAATGTAGGAGAGAGGGAGAGAGAGGGAGAGAGAGGGGGGGGATATAATGAATGATTCTGGGATAATGATTCTGGTACAAAGAAGGTATAGGAAGGAGAGAGTCGGCTGTAATGGATGACTCTGGCATAAATAAACTGTTGGAAAGAGAGAATCAGTTATAATTAAGGACCCTAGTATAAGTAAACTGTTGGAAAGAGAGAAACAGTTATAATTAAGGACCCTAGTATAAGTGAACTATACGAAAGAGAGAATCAGTTATAATCAAGGACTCTAGTATAAGTGAACTGTGGGAAGAAAAGAATCAGTTATGGACCCTAGTGTAAGTAAACTGGAGGAAAGAGAGATTAGTTATAACAAATGAACAAGTAAGACCCACTTACTGTTGCTAAGTGATAAGTGGCATGAACCTACTCAAGACTTTCATAACTAAAGTGATTTGCGAGAAGCACCGAATCCCACGTTCAAGCTTAAAGAGTGGACGACATTGCATAAATAAAATGGAAAAGAATGTTAAGGGAAATATGTAAAATAAACTGCTAAGGACAAAGTACTTCGCAGGTTTCACTCCTCCTGGAACATAGTTCACTACTGGGTATGCCATACTCCATGTTGTAAAAGAAAAAAAAAAATACACGGAATTCGAGCCATATGTTGTGAGGTTTTCAAAAATGCGCTATACGCAGAATTGTAGCCATACACCATGTTATAAAAAAAGCGCTAAACACAGGGTTATAGGTACTGTATATGGAAAGTTATTAAAAAAAAAAAACTACATAAAATTCGAGTTATAAACCGCATTACTTAAAAACGCACGAAACACATATTTGGAACTATATGCCGTGCTTAAAAAATAATAAAAATACACAGAGAGCTGCTGGCGACACTGCCGGGTGAACCAGATGCCGTGTTCACCAAGGCCGTGGTGATACTGCCTGAGGTCAACCACATGCACTTCGCGTCGGGGGAACGGCCCCCTCTCGTGGCAACCAGCGACATCCTCTCACCCCTCTCAATGGTAACTACTTCCCCTCCTCCTGTCTGTCTCTGTCTATCTGTCTGTCTATCTGTCTGTCTGTCTGTCTGTCTGTCTCTGTCTGTCTGTCTGTCTGTCTCTCTCTCTCTCTCTCTCTCTCTCTCGTATCTTATTTAGCTTGTAAAAATGATTCTTAATGTTTATATACAGTACTATTTGGTTAGTCTGCAGTGCATTGCTTATTACTATGCTCCTCTTATACTAACTTGACCTAAATTTACCATCTTTCCATCTTGAATGCTGAGTTGTACCAATAGAGTAACCTTAGAATATGGTTTTAATCGCGGAGAAGTCCAATGAAGAGGATGTAGAGCCGTAGTACTGTCTTTGCCACTGAGCTACGTGAAATAGTATTATCTTATTTTACCACTGAGCTACGTGAAATAAGCTGCAAAAGGACGAAAATCTGGGCCTAATAAGAGCAAAAGGAGCAATCTCTTGCAATAATACTAGTGAATGACCCTTAATAATATATCGGCAGGTTACATAAAGGTTAATTCTTTCAGTACGATGATCTTTTTTTTATACTTGATACGTTCAGACTATTTTAATCAGCCTAGGAAAGATTTCTGTAAGTGGTGGTGTTACGACATGTCGTAAAAATACCCCCGCTAATACCAATACACCAGTCCTGTATGAGAGCCCTAGCAAGTATTCAGTGTGGACGGTGGGTGTTAGCGCCAAAGTGGTGACATGTAGGGGTGTATGATATATAGGAGGACTACTGGGCCTTGGGACCAGGCTGTGAAGCCTATGCCCAGAGTCGAGCACATAGAAAAAAATATAGAAAAAAGTATAGCATTAATATTTGCTAATCCAATGAAGAATTTTCATTTCATTCGTGCTCTCTACAAATAATTGTATACTTAGTTTTAGAGAGGCTTTTCGAGCTGCAAAAGTTAGTCTTCATTTACCCATATCAACACAAAACCTCTCTCCTAAGCTGAATAAAATCGCCTGGACATACCATGAACATGTTTTAAAAACAAGTAATCGGACTGAAACGGTTTAATTGGATCAATGTGGGTTGCAGGAGGACGGCCAAGTTTTGATAGCAGAGCAGGTATCATCCTTCCTGACGGCGGTGTTGCTGGAGCCCGGTGAACACCTCGAAGCAGCACGAGCCACGCTCCTGCAGGCACACCAGGACACACAGACACTATTGGAGGTGGGACAAGAAAAGATTGTTTAATTTATGCTAGGACACACCAGGCCACACACTGCTGCAGGCAGGACAAGGGCTGTGTAGATGGTTTTTACTAGGGCACACCAAGACACACTACTGCAGATGGGACAAGAAAGGCATGGATGATTTTTCCTAAGGCACACCGGGATATACACTAATGCAGATGGGACAAGAAAATGTGTGCAGGGTTTTTACCATGGCACATCAGGACACATACATCACTGCGGGTGGAACAGAAAAAAATAATGTGAGGATGATTCTTAGTACGTACACCAAGACAGACATTACTGCAAGATGGCCAGAAAATAGGTGTGTGCGTGGATCTTGGTCTGGCACACCAGGAAACACAGACAACAGGTAAGACAAAAATGTCCCCATGGTTTTTGTCCCCATGGTTGGGGGAGTGAACTTTTTGACCACCACTTGGTGGTGGTCAGAGTCAAGGTCCAAGTAGAATGGAGAAATAGAAGAAGGGAAGTACGGGAGGAAGGAGTAGACGCAAGGAGAGTGGAAAGGTTACAAGAGGATAAGAAAAAGGTAGAATATAAGAGAGAAGTGGAGGAACGATTGGGTAAATATGAACTGGAGCAGATGAGGGACGTGGAAGGTGTGTGCAAGATATTCACAGAAGATATATGTGCAGCATGCGAGGTGGTGTGTGGGGTGAAGAGAAGACGAAAGGGGGTGCAAGGAACAGCATGGTGGAATGAAGAGGTGGGACAGCCTGTGGCACAAAAGAAGAAAGCATACAATGAATGGATGAGAAATAGGGGCGTGGAAGAAGTTGAGAGACGGAAGAGAGAGTTATATGTAGAAAGAAAGAGAGAGGTGAAAAGATTAGTAAGAGAGAGTAAGAAGAGAGTGGATGAGGAATTTGGAAGGAATTTGAGTGTAAAGTGGAGGGACTGTAAGAAAATGTTCTGGAAAGAGGTGAAGAGAGTAAGACACGGAGGAAGTGAAGTTAGCAAGGGAGTGAAAGATAAAAATGGTAGATTACTAATGGAGAAGGGAGAAAAAGTGAGCAGATGGAGAGAACACTTTATGGAATTGTTGAACATAGAGGATGAAAGTAATGCAAGTATAAGTGGCTGGGGAATGGCTGGGAGAAGGAGGGAGGTGAGAAGACAGGAAGAAATCAGTAGGATAGAAGTTGTGGAAGCAATGAAGAAAGTTAAACTGGGGAAAGCCCCAGGAATTGATGAAGCGTGTGGTGAAATGCTGAAGCATGGGGGAGAGATAGTAGTAGAATGGATGTGGAAGATGTGCAGATTGGCCTGGGAGGAAGGTAGAGTCCCGGAGGATTGGAAGTCAGGTATAATTATTCCCTTGTACAGAGAAAAAGGGGAAAAAGAAGTGTGTGGTAATCATAAGGGCATTTGTCTTCTTAGTATAATAGGAAAAGTGTATGGTTGGATACTTATTGACAGAGTTAGAGAAAGAACAGAGGTTTTAGTTGGAGAGCAGGGAGCCTTCAGGAAGGGAAGAGGTTGTGTAGATCAGATATTCATTCTTAGATCTTTAGTGGAAAAGTTTCTAGAGAAGGGAAAGAAGTTGTATGCAGCTTTCATGGATTTGGAGAAATCATATGACAGGGTGGATAGACAAGGATTGTTGAAAGTATTAAGAATATATGGAGTAGATGGGAAGTTGTTGAATGCTGTGAAGAGTATGTATGAGGGTGTTAAGGTTGCAGTACATGTGGATGGTGAATTGAGTGAATTTTTCTCTTTGAAGTTTGGGTTGAAACAGGGAATGTGTCATGTCTCCATGGTTGTTCAGTCTGTACATGGATGGGGTAATAAAAGAGGTACAAGGTAGGGTAGTAGATGTTGGAGTGGCCCTGGTGAGAGAGAGTAGTGTTTGGAAACTCCCTGTACTGTTGTTTGCAGATGATACTGTGTTGTTGAGTGAAGACGAAGGGGAGCTGCAAGGTTTGGTGGATGAGTTTGGGAGAGTGTGTAAGAAACGGAATCTAAAGGTGAATGTAGGTAAGAGTAAAGTGATGGTCTTTGAGAGAGGTGAAGTCAGTGAATGTACAGCGAGGTTGGATGATGAGGAATTGGAAAATGTGAGTACGTTTAAGTACTTGGGTAGTGTGATGAGTAAGGATGGAGGTTTGGAGGGTGAAGTGCTTGAAAGGGTACAGCAGGGAAGAAAGGTTGCTGGTTCCTTGAAAGCAGTGATAAGAAACAGGGAAGTGAGCATGGAAGTGAAAATGTTACTGCATGACAGTATTGTGATACCAACTCTAACGTATGGAAGTGAAGCTAGGACGTTGTTGGAAGGACACAAGTCAAGAGTGAGAGCAATGGAATGAGTTATTTAAGAGGAGCCTGTGGAGTCACATGGAGAGACAGGCTGACAAATGAGGATAGAAAGGAGCGTTGTGGTGTGGATGTGACTGTGATAGGAAGCGTTAGGAGTAATACACTGAGGTGGTCTGGACATGTGGAGAGGATGGAGGGTGAAAGACTGACGAAGAGAGTGTATGTGAATGAGGTGGAAGGGGGGAGAGGGAGGGGGAGGCCAAGGATGAGATGGAGGGATGGGGTGGAGAGGTATATGAGAGAGGGGGTGTGTGAGTTGGGAGCAGGGCAGTGAAATGGCTAGGGAAGGGCGACATGGAGGCGATTTGTTTGTGGCCACCCCGAACGGGATTGAGGCGTCTGGCAAATAGATAGATAGACTAGTGGAGAAGGGAGGAAAAGTGAGCAGATGGAGAGAACACTTTAAGGAATTGTTGAACATAGAGAATGAAAATATTGCGAATATAAGTGGCTGGGGGATGGCTCGGAGAAGGAGGGAGGTGAGAAGACAGGAAGAAATCAGTAGAATAGAAGTTGTGGAAGCAATGAAGAAAGTTAAATTGGGGAAAGCCCCAGGAATTGATGGAATGTGTGGTAAAATGCTAAAGCGTGGGGGTGAGATAGTAGTAGAATGGATGTGGAAGATGTGCTGATTGGCCTGGGAGGAAGGTAGAGTCCCGGAGGATTGGAAGTCAGGTATAACTATTCCCTTGTACAAAGGGAAAGGGGAAAAAGAAGTGTGTGGTAATCATAGGGGCATTTGTCTTCCCAGTGTAATTGGAAAAGTATACAGTAGGACACTTACTGACATGGTTAGGGAAATAACAGAGGAATTAGTTGGAGAAGAACAGGGAGGCTTTAGGAAGGGAAGAGGTTGTGTAGACCAGATATTCATTATTAGATCTTTAGTGGAAAAGTTTCTAGTGAAGGGAAAGAAGTTGTATGCGGCTTTCTTGGATTTGGAGAAAGCATATGACATGGAGGACAGACAAGGACTGTGGAAAGTATTAAGAATATATGGAGTAGATGGAAAGTTGTTGAATGCTGTGAAGAATATGTATGAGGGTGCTAAGGCTGCAGTGCGTGTGGATAGTGAAGTGAGTGAGTTTTTCTATTTCTAGGTTGGGTTGAAACATGGATGTGTCTTGTCTCCATGGTTGTTTGATCTGTATATAGATGGGGTTATAAAAGAAGTACAAGGTAGGGCAGTGGATGTTGGAGTGGCCTTAATGAGAGAGGGCAGTGTTTGGAAACTCCCTGTACTGTTGTCTGCAGATGATACTGTGTTGTTAAGTGAAGACGAAAGGGAGCTGCAAGGCTTGGTGGATGAGTTTGGGAGAGTGTGTAAGAAACGGAATCTAAAGGTGAATGTAGGGAAGAGGAAAGTTATGGTCTTCGAGTGAGATGAAATCAGTGAATGTACTGTGAGGTTGGATGATGAGGAAATGGAAAATGTGAGTACGTTTAAGTACTTGGGTAGTGTGATGAGTAAGGATGGAAGTTTGGGGGGCGAAGTGCTCGGAAGAGTACAACAAGTACAACAAGGAAGAAAGGTTGCTGGTTCCTTGAAGGCAGTGATAAGATACAGGGAAGTGAGCATGGCAGTGAAAAAGTTATTACATGACAGTATTGTGATTCCAACTCTAACGTATGGAAGTGAAGCTTGGACGTTGTTGGAGGGACACAAGTCAAGAGTGAGAGCAGTGGAAATAAGTTATTTGAGAGGAGCCTGTGGAGTCACATGGAGAGACAGACTGACAAATGAGGATGTGAAGGAGCGTTGTGGTGTGGATGTGGATGTGATAGGAAGCATTAGGAGAAACATACTGAGGTGGTTTGGCCATATGGAGAAGATGGAGAGTGAGAGACTGACAAGGAGAGTGTATGTGAGTGAGATGGAGGGGGAGAGCGGGAGGGGAAGGCCAAGGATGAGATGGAGGGATGGCGTGGAGAGGTATATGAGAGAGGGGTGTGTGAATTGGGAGCAGGGCAGTGAAATGGCGGGGGACAGGGTGACGTGGAGGCGATTAGTGTGTGGCCACCCCGTATGGGATTAAGGCGTCTGGCAATAGATAAATAGATAGATAGGTTTCTGTGTGTGTGGTGGAACAGAGAATTTCGATGGTTAGAATGATGAGTGCCTGGATATATGACTAGTTTAAGTTTTATCATCCCGTTGATAGTTCAATTTCCCTCTCTTTAATTCCTACAGCCTTTTTGTTGTTGTTGTTGTTGTTGTGTGAAATTTAGGTTATTATGATAGTGGCGATAGAGAAAGAGAATTGCCCAAGTGATCCCTATAACAAAAAGCAATCGAGGTAGATATTGGACCAACAACTGGTCTTTCGCTTAGTGTGCCTTTGACATGGAAGAACCATGTCCATATTCTCTGACCCACGTCTCAGCTACGAATAATGGACGAGTTACTCAGTTCTATTTCGACTGGAATCCTCAGTTTGAGTCCTCTAACGCTTAGGAAAACAATTCTGTTGACTGCTTCCTCCTACAACGGTGATGACCATAGTCATGATGCTGAACAGCCAGGCTACCTCATCTTGTGGGATGACACTAACTACTTTCAAAACTAAACTCATAACACCCTTTCCCACCCATAGGTTCACCTGTAGAACTATTCTCCTTATTGGGTCTCATTTCGAAGTACTAAAGGATTATAAATAAACTCTCTCAGCACCCTCACGTCTGGCCTTCGAAGGTCCAATTTCCCTTTTGCTAATGCGTTTGGCAGTTGTATATCCGCCTCTTGACCATCATGCCAACCCTCTCTTCCTTGTTGCCGATGAATCACTCCGGCTGCTTGCAAAGAGACAAAATTGCTCCTTGCGTGTCTTCCTCCACTGCCCAGGTCAATCAAGATAGTCGGCATTCTCAATGAACTTACCACTTATTCTGCACTCGTTCACTGTTTTGTCGATCGACGTATGAATTGACCTGATTTCCTTCTCCTGCTCTGTCCTTTTCCTTCCTACTGATTGATGTTATCCCATACCCAACTCACCTTGCTCGGAGTCAGGGCTTTACAGACAGTTTATATAGTGTATCAGATAAATATAATGCCAGGTGTAGGACAAAAGTATATCATTTACACTATTACTATAATATAATCCTTTCATCAATGAAAAGCAAGGTAAAATCGCCTGTCCCCGGCGCGTGGAATTCGGGGCTGCTTACAAAGTACTTCGCTTGAAGAACCTATTCTCTTTTCATTCAATAGTTTAATAGGGTTAAACTCGCTCGAATTAGCTCGAATCGGCTCGGTTTGGATCGAATCAGATCGTCTTGGCCTCTGCTACCTACACGCAAAATTTCAGAGTGATAGCTCAAATCTAGGTATGTTTTCGAAAAATGATGCTTTTTTTTTTTTTAATACTTTAACTCCTTTTATAATAGACATACATGGAAACTTTGACCAGATTGTGGAAGAATTCGATAAATCTCCCATATTAATATAATGTTGGTACATCTCACCGTTTTCTGAAATATACACATCTCAACTCCTCCATAATCTTGGCAAGTTGCCCTGGCTTGATGTCGCTGTGATATTACTGTACATATTCACTAGTGTAGTCATCGAGTGATGGTATTCCTGTTTTTCTTTTACCATTGCCGGCTGACAGTACCTACTAGATACTAGCATTTATCCCTGCTCTGCTTCTCGATCGCCTGCTACTCCAGTCCGGCAACCACTGGCCACATTTCCGTTCTGACAGCATCAACCACTCCTGTCCAGCTTCACAGCAACACCAGAGTTGCCGAGTGTTATGAATAAAGCCTATCAGCTCCTCACCATAATTCCTTCGATTATGGTATTCTCAGTGTTGTGTGGCGCCACTCCAAATGGCGTATCTCCCCAGAGAAGGGTCTGGCTGTGTCTGTGTGTGGGCACGGCTGGTGTAATGAAGGGGCAGTTCAAGTCTGGCAGGGTTGGCTGACTGCATCATCTTACCATCTCACTGCTCACAACAAGAAAACAATGACTGAGCATTTACAGTCAATAATTTGACTTAACTGAATCAAAGAACTAAACCAGCGAAACTCGTTTCCCTAGTTACCTCAAGTTACTATATTTTACTCTTGTCAATAGTCTAACAAAGAGATTCTGAAAATTCATGTTTCCAATATGACCTCTAGTTCCATTCATATTGACACTATCCCCTGGTCTATCTCTCTGGCAGGGGTCCTGCAAGTTTCCTTGCTGGCCTTAGTACACCCATCCCTGCCTATCTTCTATGCCCTGTCTAGACAGGAGAGACTCCTGCTGCTTATCATACACTTTTATTCTCCATGCCGACTGTCCTCTTACCCTTGCTCAGTTTTCTATACTCTAAACCCTATCCTCAGTTGCCCTATCTACCCTATCCCTTCTGCTCTGCTCATGGTAATGGCTGGGTGGAGGTTGCCTACTGTTTCTACTGTTTCCTCCACCTCCCACTGTTCTCCTAACTTGATCAGCAGTATCCAGTATAAACTGATTTGTCTATACCCTTAGTTTCCTTCTTTCTATTTTTTTTTTTTCTGAAAGTCTCTTATGTCTTATCATCAACGATTCCAAAGATGCCCTAGCCCTTCTTTGCAACCGCCCTGTTGCCCCTCTTTTTCTTTCTTCTCCCTCTGCTCCCATTTCCATTAGCAGCATGCTCTCTGCTTATGATTTTCTGCTATCTGGATTCCAGTTCAGGCAGACTATGCCTGTCATTACCAAGTTGATACTATTACTGCAGTCACAGTGCAACGTCTTTGATATACTGTACTGCACATTTGTTTACCTGATATAGAAAGAAGAATATATGTGTAAGTTCAAATCCGTATATTTGTCTTTAATACACAGCCATAGTTTATCATCAGGGGAAATGTAGTTTTGCACAGTAGTAGACATCTACCCTAACTAGGTTCTTGAGACAGGATAGTACCCACATGGGCCACCATGTGAGGTTCCCAGGCAACGGTGGTTTGCACGGCCATAGATTTGTACTTAGCAAGGCGAAATTTTACACAGCTGCCATCCACGGGAAGATACCTGGAGGTCTTGGGTATTGCTGGATATCCCTGGCCCCTCTGGGGCACTTCAATGGCACTGGCAACTCAGTCACAGTATTCTCTCTAGGAATGTGAAATGCTGCACAGTAGCAGACCTCCACCCATACCAGATTTTATGCAGGGTGGAACTTGTGGGCACCCTGCTAGTGTACAATAATAATAGGAATATTGTCTAAAATACAGTAGCAGCTGATTGTAACAAGTCAACTGACAGATGTTGGTGCATCTCATCATGCAATCTGACAAAGCTTAGACCGAGATTTGGAAGGTTCGGGAAAATGGGTGGCTATTCCGATGCACTACAGTTATTATTACTGTACTTACAATGTAAACCCGTCCCTGGCTGCATCCCCACCCCGCTCCTACCAACCCATTCATTACAGTCACTTACCAGTATGGTCTTAGCCAAAGAGGGGCAATGAAATTTCTCCCCAAAGTTCCACCCACTATCTTGCACTGCCGAATGGGATGAGTTGATAACTATGACATCACAGCCAATGGTGCCTCTCACACAATGTTCAACAAGAGGACGGTAAACCGTCACTCCCCTAGGTCCTACCACCAGGATGACTTAGCAAGTTCCAAGTTCTACCATCAGAGAGAGAGAGAGAGAGAGAGAGAGAGAGAGAAATGTAACATAGAGTGCTACTACTACTGCTGCTGTTGCTGCTGCTTCTTCTGCAACTGTTACTACTACCACCACTACTACTACTATATACTACTACTAGTCATAATAACGAGGATAATAATAATAATAATAATAATAATAATAATAATAATAATAATAATAATAATGATAATGATTATTATTATTATTATTATTATTATTATTATTATTATTATTACTGCAATAACTTTTGACAGGCTGAGCCTACCTCTTTTAACCTCTCCCAGTTCTTACTAGTACACTTCAGTTTACTAGTCAATCAAAACAGAAATGGCTTAGCTCTAGAACGGATTGTTGTTCAGCGAAGTCGGTCTCAAGATGATGCTGAGCGAACTTTCGGGCGTGGAGTTTCTTGTGGGATCATTTACTGTTTAACTGAGTAGCGGCCAAGGTTAGCTGTTCTTCCACGCTTTCCACAAAGGGAATGCAGATAATGTAAAATGGCGGCTGATCAGAGTCGTCGGAATTGCCACTTACTACTACAGTCATTTACTGATTTAAGCTAATGTTTATTACTTCATTAAATTAATTACATAAACATAGCTTTATGAGCTTACTTTGGTTTTATAACTACTCACAACTGCAGTATTAATGTTAATGGACCACTTCCCCTTTTCTTGCTGGAAAGTTCCACGTCAACAATACTAACTCGTGAATTTTAACGTATGGATTTTTACTTCCATTTATTATAATCACTACTTTATCCCATTTTATCCAAATTATGAACATTTTGTTTACAATATAACTGTCTATGACGGCCGACGCAGTACTGTTTTATAATTATGGTTTCTATAAGGGACCATTAATCAATAAAGGAGCTAGTTATTGGGTTTCAAAACCACTTGGAGTCATCATTCAGAGGTTAACTCCTCTGCTTCTAAATTATGACAGTCTATGAGGTACGCATTTAACGCTCACACACGCTGGACCTCTCAGTCGGGGAAAACTCTCCACAGTTATTATTATTATTATTATTATTATTATTATTATTATTATTAGTGTTGATGGTGGTGGTGATCTTTTATGCAGTTGCCAAACAAGCATTTTTTCCATAACCAGAACATAAGAACATTACCGTAGGTGGCAATGCTGCATTTGCCGTGGTAACCCCCTTTTTTCCTCAGCCACTGGACATAATGGAGGCGGTGACAGAGGGCGGAGGCGTAAGTTCAGGGTGGACGGAACGAGGTCAGGTCATCATGTCTGCACTCAAGGACCACACACAACTTGTTGTGAGTTGACCTTCATAAAATGTCTTTACTGTATGAGCATCATAGTACTCTTAGCTAATAATCGGGGGTGGTAGAGGAATGGAGTGCCTTGTGAACTGAGTTTAGTAACATATCCTTACTGTAGCAACAGCAGAATACTCGCAGCCATCAATGAAGTGGCCGAGGAGTGGAGTTCCTTGTGAGGTGACCTTGGCACACATTCTTACTGTAGCAACACCATAATGTTCATAGCTAATAGTAATGTGGTAGAGCAATGGAGTTCCTTATGAAGTGACCTTAGCACATCCTCTTTCTAGCAACACCAGTAGAGAGTTGCCATAAGAAATAATATGGTCACTAAGTTTCCTCAGTGGAAATCTCTACCTCTAGATCGGAGATTGCCAACTTCGTTTATCCAATGCTTGTCTACATCACATGGTTAACATTTCAAGAACTGAAACTGCAGTTTTTGGAGTTAAATAACCCAGAACTTAAACAACAATGAAAAAACAAACTTGGCTATTTATATAATAACACTAGAGATAGGTTGCAATCATTTATTAATGTACAGTCGATGAATATTACTGGTGCACATTTTGCTTAAGATAATTTGACAAAATAAACAATGGATAATGCTAAATGTTCGATGGTCCTACCCAGCATTGACAGGTTTGCTCTCGTGCATTACATAATTATCATTTGCAAGTGGCATCCCTGTCTTACTCATTGTAAGTGTTGGTATTCAACTGATATTCAGGTGCTGTAGTTGTCTGATGGTTATCGATAGATCCATATATCGCCTGAGACGTTTATAATGTAATGTTATATATGTTTTCTCCAATAACAGAGTGAGTTACATGTTTCGAAGCATGGTATGGCGGCAATATGGCAGACGAGACGAATATTGCGTATTTATTTGGGACATCATGTTACAGGTGTGGTGTGGGTGTTGCAGGTGTGCCACGGGTGTAATAAGTCTCCTGTGAGTGTGACAGGTGTAGTGTGGTGTGGGGGTAGCGTAGATGTTACAGCTGTGGGATGAGTGTGACAAGTATGGTGTGGTGTGATGATGGGTGGTGTGGGTGTTAAAGGCAGTGTGTGGGTGTAAAAGGTGTGGTGTAGTTTCAGTGGTGTGTGTGTGTGTGTGTGTGTGTGTGTGTGTGTGTGTGTGTGTGTGTGTGTGTGTGTGTGTGTGTGTGTGTGTGTGTGTGTGTGCAAATCAGGTGTAGTGTGACAGGTGTACCGTATTCCTCCAGGTGACGGACATTGTGTACGATGACCTGAATGCCTTCGGCATCTCCAAGCCCCATGTGGACGCACAAGTGGATCATGCCAACGTCACCACCAGCACACACGTCTACCACAGCAACCTGGCCGTCGGTACCAGCGCCATCACACCCCTAGTACGTAACCATACCTACCATCATCATCATCATCATCGAACTGAAGGGATTAAGGGAATGCTTTGCTCCATATCACAATTTAGAACCATGAAAGACAAATTATTCTATTTGTATATTTACCAGTCTATCTACCTATTCATCTACCTCATCTATGTGTGTGTGCATATTGTTTATATGTTTATATACATTCTTTAGCTTTATCAGTGATTAATCTGGCTAAATATAAAAAGCAATTCGATTTAAGGTACTATGAACTTTGCACATATATAGCCCTCTTTTCCTTGCAAAAGTCATGCATCGAACAGCCTCAGTCTCCTACGTAAAACGATTTTCAAAATAACCCTCGCAGCTGAATGCATTTGCCAAATTATTTATACTGCTTTAAGCAATATTTTCCGTTGCTAAGAGATTGCTGATAGAAAAGTAAATAAAGAGAGGCTGGTTTATGGATACATGCATGACTTTTTTTTTTTTTTTTTACAGCAGGATATCTATTGATGTGTTGGAGGAGTGAGGTGGAGGAGTAAAGGGGAAAGGGGAGATCGAGGATGAAGGGATGGGGTGGACATGTATAATATATATATATATATATATATATATATATATATATATATATATATATATATATATATATATATATATATATATATATATATATATATATATATATAACAAAAGATATAAAAATAACTTGGTTTTACGCCAGGTATCCCCGAAGGGCTAAGGCGTTGCCCCTGGGTAGAGGACTTTGGACTGGAGCGTGTACCATTTTATGACCGGATGCCCTTCCTGATGTCTACCAATGACCCTTGGGTGGATTCGATCCTCCGACCCTTCGGTCAGAGCGGAGCATTCTAACCCACTGAGCCACGTCTGCTACTATATATATATATATATATATATATATTCATATATATATATATATAGATAGATAGATAGATAGATAGATTTATATCTATATACATATATATATATATATATATATATATATATATATATATATATATTGCCAGACGCCTCAATCCCGTACGGGGTGGCCACAAATAAATCGCCTCCACGTCGACTTGTCCCCCTCCATTTGACTGCCCTGCTCCCAGCTCACACTCCCCTCTCTCATATACCTCTCCACTCCGTCCCTCCATCTCATCCTTGGCCTTCCCCTCCCTCTCCCCCCTCCACCTCACTCACATACACTCTCCTCGACAGTCTCTCACCCTCCATCCTCTCCACATTGCCAAACCACCTCAGTGAGTTCCTCCTAACGCTTCCTATCACATCCACATCCACATTCACACCACAACGCTCCTTTATATCCTCATTTGTCAGTCATCTCTCCATGTGACTCCACAGGCTCCTCTTAAATAATTGATTTCCACTGCTCTCACTCTTGACTTGTGTCCTTCCAACAACGTCCAAGCTTTACTTCCATACGTGAGAGCTGGTATAGCAGCCGTGGCTCAGTGGGTTAGAGTGCTCCGCTCTGACCGAAGGGTCGGAGGATCGAATCCACCCAAGGGTCATTGGTAGACATCAGGAAGGGCATCCGGTCATAAAATGCTACACACTCCAGTCCAAAATCCTCTACCCAGGGGCAACGCCTTAGCCCTTCGGAGATACCTGGCGTAAAACAAATTATTTATTTATTTTATATATTTTATCTATCTATCTATCTATCAATCTATCTATATATATACCAAGCGCGACTATCTCCACACGCCCTCCCCGACACACTGGGCATATGAAATCGGCATTATCTCGCAGTCTACCTCTAATACCACTACATCTCTAATGAACCCACTTATCACAAACACTGCACATGATGGAATTACTTCCCACGCCCTTGTGGTAAACCGCACATGGCCACTCTCCCTCATCTTTGACAGTACTATCACTAATCCTAGATACCATCACCTGTTTTATCTGGATATACTCTTGTGTCCCATAGCATCTCTCCACTTCCTAAGTCTTTCCTCCGCCTCCCTTTCATTCTCTTCAGTCATCATCAAATCATCGGCATACAGCGTCTCCCACGGGAGTCCATTTCTGAAGCCACATGAGAGGGCTTCAAGCACCACGATAAGGAACAAGTGGATCAAGACTGACCCCTGATGCACACCAACATTAACGGAAAACTCATCGCTCAAATCTCCCTTCACTCTCGCCTGGGTGCGAGAACCCACATACATAGCTATAACCACTCTAACCAGCCACTGCTCGATCCAAAGCTTTCTCCTTGCCCACCAAACCACCTTCCTAGGGACTCTGTCAAAGGACTTCACTAAATCAACAAAAATAAAGTCCAGATCCCTTTTCTTTCCCATATAATTTTCCTGAAGCTGTAGAACAATGAATGTGGCGTCAGTGGTCCCCTTGCGTGGCATAAACCCAAACTGCATCTCATAAGTATTTACACTTTCTCTGATCATACCTTCTACAACTTCTAGAACTCTTTCCATAAATATACATACATATATATATATATATATATATATATCTATATATATATATATATATATATATATATATATATATATATATATATATATATATATATATATATATATATATATATAGATAAATTTATTCAGAGAGAGAGAGAGAGAGAGAGAGAGAGAGTGTGTGTTTCAATAACCCCATATTATTAACAGACCACACAACCTCACAGGAGATGGCGGCGAAATTAAAGAGCAGAGAAGCCATCATGGAGGTGTTGGAACCACTGGGAGCCGAGTTTGGGGAAGAAACCACCTGTAGAGATGTCAACCAGGTAACACACACACATAACGTAAAGGTCCAAAAAGATTTCCGCATTTATAGATCCAGTCTTTTATCATCGCTTTCGTTGTTTGGTGGTGACGGCTATCATCCACTTACTTGTTGTAGTGCTGCCTACTTCTTCCTTCGCCTTTACCAACCTTTCTCTGTGTCTGTCCCCTTCTCGTCCTACCTCTTCCATCCTTCCTGCAACCTCTATTCTTCTTCTTTTCACTTCAGGTGACCCTCCACTGAGTGACAAACCTAATGTTTTCCTGTAACCGAAGAAACCATTTATAGTGTTGGGTTGTAATCATGTAAATAATAACTTGGAGATGTGGACCCTACATTGGCACCCATATTAATTGTATGGAGAGATGCAAATGCAGCGTCCTTCCTGGAAGCAAACCTGCACATTTTTCCTCACCTCTAGCTGTGCTGTAGCGCTCTCCACAGCAAGGGAACATCAATTCACTACACGGGATGTCCCTGCAATGGCGGTTGCTTGCCTGCTGTTGATGGGCTCGCTTGTCCAAGCAGAGCGGGATTTTTTTTTTTTTTTTTTTTTTTATAAATAACAGAACGGAGAAGGGAAAAACAAATGAAAAAAAAAAATCCATACACCAGATTACTGGCGTCCTCCGTTCATAAAATAACTGTAACAGTTAGACTTGAACAGCTATGGGTTGAAATTTGGAGGGAAACAACTCTGGGGAAGCGAATTCCAGAGAGATGCAGTTCGGGGAATGAAAGAATTCTGATAGGCAGAAGTTCTGCAATATGGCTGAGTGACATTCCAGTCATGAGCGCTACCAGATGCTCGTGTAGCACGAGGGAAGGCATGGAGAGGTGGCACCATGGACGCAACTTCGTCTGAGCATTTGCCAAAAAAATATCTGTAAAATAATGCAAGGGAGGCAACATTCCTTCTTACTTGAAGGGGAGGTAGTTTATATGTAATGACAGGGTTGTTAATGATTCAAACAGCTTTGTTCTGAATTTTGTCTAGTTGCCTTAATGCAACCTCTCCACAACCATTCCACAAGGGTCAGCAATATTCAAGTTGAGAGCGCACATGACTCTTATAAATTATAGCTAACTGCTCATCGGCGAAGAAGTTACGGACTCTGTACAATAATCCAAGTTTCTTTGAGGCGGTTTTAGCAAGTGATCTGACATGAGAGGTCCAGCTGAGGGCACTGTTAAGTGAGATACCAAGAATTTCAATACTTTTGGAGATGGGAATATTAGTAGCACTGAAGGTAATATACGAATCTGGCAATATTTGTCTATTAGTAAACTGTATATATTTAGTTTTAGTAGCATTAAAAGAGACAAGGTAGTTTTGTCCCCATTCACTGATCGCAGATAGATCTTGATTTATGGAGATGGCTGTACTGAGTTGAGAGGCAGAGATATTAGACTTCGTAAATGGGTGTCTGAGTGTGAATGAACTACATTATGTAGTGTTGAGTCATCTGCATATGAGTGAATGGGATTGTGGGTGACAGATAAGAGATCATTAATATGAACCAGAAATAGGGTTGGCGCCAGAACTGATCCCAGCGACACACCGGCGTTAATTGAGTGGAAATTGGAATATACATCATCTACTTTTACTCTTATTTTCCTGTCACTAAGATATGAAGAAATCAAAGGAACAAAAGACGTTAGTCCATAGCAAGGGAGTTTGGACAGCAAGGAACGGTGCCATAGTCTGTCGAAAGCTTTAGAGATATCAAGAGCTACTGCATGAGTTTCACCAAAAAGATCAATTGATTGATGGATGGTATGAGTTAAGAGATTGAGTATGTCAATTGTGGATCTTTCGTGGCGAAAACCATATTGTCTATCACTAATTAAGTTGTTGGATTCAAGATGTTTAACAATGTGCTTATTAATTAAAGTTTCAAATACCTTACCAAGAGAAGATGTGACAGCTATTGGTCTGTAATCGGAGGGGTCAGACGAACTTCCTTTCTTCGGAATTGGGTGGATATTGGCTTCTTTCCATGAATTTGGGAATAAAGAAGTACGTATGCAGAGTCTGAATAATTTAGCTAGGACAGAGGCAAATTCAGGGGAACACTTTTTCAAAACAATTGGCGGGATTACATAACAAAAGCAACATCTTGGTTTTACGTGCACACACACACACACACACACACACACACACACACACACACACACACACACACACACACTAAAGTCCATTTAAAATTTATATTTTTATATCCGTCTAATTATCATTTTCCATTCATCCTGTCTGTTTATAATTACCTGCTTCAAGTTGATCGAGACGAGAGTGGAGAAAAAAAAATGGAACAGTATTTGGATGAAAGTGTCTTGGACCGGCAGAAAGGAGTGACTTGAAGATTAGTAGTTACTGTGGGGTCTTATAGTCATATTCTCGTCTTTTCAATTATTTTGCCGAGATTATACTGTGCTCTGGAAAACCCGAATTGTGTGGTTATAAAGGATGCTATATTTTAAGCAGGAATTTGTGTACAGTATTTCTGAACTGCCTATTATTAATGCTTCCACCCCACTCATCCCTAATGGCACCCCAGCCACTCCTAACCGCACACGAACCACCCTTAACCGCACCCCAGCCACTCCCAGCTGTCTCCAGCCATCCCTAACCGAACCCCAGCCATCCCTAACCGCATATGAATCACCCCTAACCGCACTCCAGCCACTCCTAGCCGCCCATCAGCAACCTGTACCTGCACCCCAGCCACCCACAGCCGCAGCCTACTCGCCCTAACCATACCCGTCATCCCTAACCGCACCTCACAAACCCCCACAACTCCTGGTCGCAACCCAGCCACCCCAAACCGCACCCCTCCACTCTCCCAATCACCCCGACATCTGAAATAGAGACCTGGATTGTAAACTTGGCGCTTGCGTATCATTGTCTAGAGGAAGATTGGGACTTGGTAAAAATAGATAATCTGCCATTATAACCCTCGTGTGGTCAATAAACTTTAAGCCTGGACCTTAATTCTTTTAGTTCTTCCTACTGAAGCACAATGCTATCAGATCTAATGTCTCCTCTTGGGGCTGGCTGAGTACTGCTATATTGTCTGACAAAATAACAGCAGAGGCATTACAGTCTAACCTGAGTCCGTTTTGTCGTTGCTCAAGGAGGCTCCCTGGCACCTCTTCGTAACCAGCTAATTTCTGAATATACTACGTTAATAATCCCGTGAATGTTACTTGTATAACCTACTTTGACCAAATAAGTATGTAATGCTAAGTGTTTTAGGGTCGGCTTCCCGTCCCTTTAACACCTAGTGTGTAGCTGGATTCTCTTTCTAGACCGGAGCTTAAACAAATAAGAGAGAGGCAGGACACAAAAAGTCAAGGCAACAACCTTATATGTGTATTACTAAATCCTACAGTGGAACAGGCAGATGTCACAAATACAGGTATACTGGACAATTATAATTCTTAGGCCTAGACATGGAGTGTTAGTATCGCGCAGGATACTACTCAGGACAAGGTCGGGTAAGGTGAATAGCACTTAGAGCAGAGAGGTTATGCACTATTATTGTAGGAAAGTCTAGGTTCTGTATAATGGTGGAATTGATGGCACTATTTCACTGCAGGTAATTATTTCTTTAACACTGGGGCCTACGTACGATCTTAGTGTGGTGCGGCGTCACTACTCGGTAGTGTGTTCACTGTGATAGACCCGTATTTCACTGCCTTGCCAAGTTCACCATTTCACTGTTACCTTGCTCATTCCACCACTCTTTTATCCTGTTACTGATGCTTTTCTCACTGACTTTCTTTATTCTGTTAACTCACTGTTCTGCCTTTACTTCATTATGTCACAGACACTGTGCTTTCACTGTCACCCACTTTCGGGCCTAGGCGTCGTGGCGGTCATGTACAAGGGCGGCGGAGGTGACTCAGCCTCACTACTGATGGGGCTGAGTTCCACAAGGGGCCTCTGTGTTCAGGGGCCACGGGATCACGCGTAGGGGCGTCATCTCTCGTCCGGGGCTGATGGTGGTAAAGGGTCCCGTGCTTCTGGGGCTTGGGGCAGGAGTCTGGCCCTCAGGACTGGGGCCGAATAGCTGCCTGAACTCCTCGCTCAGGCACCTGATAGAGGACGAAGATCTCCGGCATCGGGGTGTAGGGAGGTCCCGCCCTGGGGTACTGGGGGCAGCCTGGAGGTCCCAAGGGCTGCGGTCCCTGGCGGTCAGGGACGCAGCCAAGAGGGGGCTGCGGCGTCGGCCTAAGTCAGGGTCCATCAGGCGAGTCCTCTCAGGAACCGGCTGCAGGGAGAAGAGCCCAGTGGTAGTCACGGGGCCTCTCCAGTACTCCTCCAGGCTAGGGGCTCCCTCTGGGTCGCAGGTTGGTGGGCAGGAGTCAGCACCTGATGGAGGAGCGGCTACCGGCCGTCTCCTACCGTAGGGCCCGGCTACTGGCCGTGGCCTTCTAGGGGCGCGGCTACCAGCCATCGATAAGGCCTGGCTACTGGCCGTGGCCTGGGGGAAGGAGAGGCTACAGGCCGACTCAGGGGCACCTTCGGAGCGGCAACCAGCCGTCTCCTGGTTACCTCCTGAGCGGCTGCAGGCCGTTTCCTGTAGGAGGGTCGAGCGGCTACAGGCTGTCTCTCAAGGGGCACCTTCAAAGCGGTTACCGGCCACCTCCTGACGAAGGTGGGAGTGGCTACTGGCCGTCTCCTGACAAAGGCAGGAGTGGCTACCAGCCATTTCCTGGTTACCTCCGGAGCGGCTGCAGGCCATCTCCTGTAGGAGGGTTGAGCGGCTACAGGCCATCTCTCGAGGGGCACCTTTGGAGCGGCTACTGGCCATCTCCTGACGAAGGCAGGAGCGGCTACTGGCCAACTCCTGGTTACCTCCAGAGCGGCTGCAGGCCATCTCCTGTAGGAGGGTCGAGCAGCTACAGGCCGTTTCGTTAGGGGCACCTTCAGAGCAGCTACCAGCCATCTCCTGACGAAGGCCGAAGCGGCTACCAGCCGTCTCCTGGTTACCTCTGGAGCGGCTGTAGGCCGTCTCCTGTAGGAGGGTCGAGCAGCTACCGGCCGTCTCGTTAGGGGCACCTTCAGAGCAGCTTTTGGCCATCTCCTGACGAAGGTGGGAGCAGCTACCAGCCGTCTCAGGGGTGCTGACTGGAGCTGGAGTAATAGCTCCACCCCATGATTGTCGGTGGTTGGCTCACCCGGAAGGTATTCTCGCTTTCCTGCTATGGTGGCGGCGGGCGAGCTCCGGGTCATAGGGGCGCGCGGCCTGGGCGGACTTATGACCCTGTCACCCAGAGTCCAGTCACGCTGTATATGCTAATCTGTGGGCTCCTTCTGGGGCTGTTGGGTTGCCCTCGGTGATACCATACTGCATTTTAAAGTAATTGATATCATAGAGAATGATAAGGCATACTCTGCAAATTATATCACTAAATCACTAAGGAATAGGTGTTAGAAAGCCTACCAAACTGCTGAAAATACGAACCCTAGACTGAGAGCAGCAGTAGCATCGTCTTGTGGCATACGCAGTAGTGTGCAATAATCTAAAAACAGGTGTGTTCTTCGGCTGCTTAACCTACGTCCTTGCATACAACCGTCAATGGGGAGTAACAAAATGGGCGTGGTGTGCAGGGAATGGATGAGACGGGAGTTGGGACTGGGGCAGGAAAACATACCTTGTGAAAAATGGATGTTGTAGGACTGATGGTTTGAGAGCAATGAAGACTGTTTCAAAATGTCGTCCAAGGATGAAAGTGCTAACAGGGTATGGAAATGGATGTGGGTCAAAGAAATGGGTGGAATAACCAGGAACTGAGGTGATGGGTGAAGAGGATCCATGAGAGTGAAGTATTAATGGTCTCGGATTTATTTTAAAATGTCCGTCAACAACAACAAGAAAAAAAAAAATTATAATAATAATAAGATAAGCTTGCGTTAGTCTCAGTGAAATATCGTCTTGCAGCGCATAAAAAAAAATCAAAAAAATCTGGAGCTTTTAGAATCGCCTAGTACATAATCATTGGCAGGCTGGAATCGATGGTGAAGCATCAGCAGTAAACAAAGTCACACGTTCATTCTTGTCAGGACTCAGATGCAAAACAGGTATAAAATTTTCGTTTTGAGTTTATCAGTACAAGACTGAAAGTGAGTGCGTTGTGTTGTGTCACTTCAGGCAGCCCTGGACCTGGCTCTAGCCACAGCTTCCATCAGTGCTCGCGAGAGGTACAGCAGTCGCGGCCGCAAGATGTCCTTCCTGCCTGATGACGTGAAGCTTACTGGGTCCGCCTGGCTAGACACTCCCCTCAACTATACGGACACAGAGCATGGTCAGTGGGACAGCACTTGTTCAGCAAAGGGAGTGTGTGTGTGTGTGTGTGTGTGTGTGTGTGTGTGTGTGTGTGTGTGTGTGTGTGTGTGTGTGTGTGTGTGTGTGTGTGTGTGTGTGTGTGTGTGTGTGTGTGTGTGTGTGTGAACAAAATAACTCAAAGCATTTATCTGCCCCTAGCCAAAATTGATGAAACCGTTGAGGTAAGCTCATGAGGAACCCTCTTGTGTTTTAGAACAATAGTTCAATCGTTATGGATGCAGGGTGTGGTCAAACATTGACCTGGCAAAACCACCAAGACCAGTTTTTATCCATTTTAAAATAACCTGAGGAAGGGTTGAGAGTATTGCAAAAATGGAGTGAGTCATACTTGAGAACAACCACAAAGGTCAAGGTCAAGGGGCAAGATGAACCTTCGACTCATGTGTGGGTTTGGTGAGATAATGACATAAAACACATTTAACTAAACTTGGTCGAAGTGTTGAGGGTCAGCTAAGAAGTACAACTAATTAAAAAAAAAAAAAAAGCCAAAGGTCAAGGTCACAGGGCAAGGTTAATTTTATAACTTTTTATCCGATTTTGGCAAAACTTTTTGGAAGGGCTGAAAATAAGCTGAACATAAATAAATTATATTTTAAGAACGGTAACTGAAAAGTCAAGGTCACAGGGAAAAATCATAGGCCATAGTCGCAGGACAAGGTCAACTTGCACTGAACAACAGTTTTGATCTGGATTGAACCAAACATGGTCAAAACGTTAAGAATCAAGCAACAACGAAGGGACTGAATTCTGAGAACAATCACTCAAAGATTAACGCCACATGGCAAGGCCAAATTTTGACTCAAGCGTGTGTGTGTGAATAAAAGAACTTAAACGGATTTGATATGATTTGGATCAAACCTGGACAATGAGCTGACTCTCACTCAAGAGCATTTTTGTAGGCATTAATATAGTCATAGCACAATATGTAATAGTTATAGGCATTAATATAATCATAGGACAATTAGTAACACTAGCTCAATATGTAATAAGCAGGCGGGTATGTCTAGTGCATCAGGAAGGGAAGCACAAACATCCCCTGGCCAAGAATGTCAAGCACATGATGTACTGTATGTCTGACACATGATGTAACTTACAGAAGCCAGTTAGCCACGTGACGGAAGCGCGCTGGACACTATATACACACACACATACGCATACACATATCAGCCAGCCGGACGCCAGATAGTATTATATACCCAGAAAACAAGTGTAGGAGTCAGTAGGAGACTGGGGAGAGTAGGAGACAGGCAGTAGAGTAAGAGGTTGGCAGCCACTAAAAGATAGCTGTCACTCTGACAATCAGTGGGTCACATCACTCTGTCCATCACACAAGTGGAAGGGTAGGCAGTGAATGATATAACTGTGTCACAGTAAAACCTCTTAACTCCAGGGTGTCTCTATCTCATCTTCGCTTACGATACAAGATAGACGGGGGGGGGGAGACAAAGACCTACCTAGAGACTAGAGAGATAAAGCCCACAAATACACAATCTTCATGCTATCCAATGCCTCACGACTTTATACATTGGTTACAGCCCACATTAATCTATACTGGTGCCATACATGGCTCGCCAATCTACAACTAAAATCCCAACCCCCTAAGTTACGACTATTATCTACATTTGGCAGCTGCAGTAATCTACGATACTCTACAATGCCCGACAATGGTGGCAACTATTCTCTACAATAACCACATTATTGACACTGGTGGCACCTACCTACCAAAATACCTACCTACCTACCTATCCACTTATTGTCAGCTTGCCCAGATGCTTTTGAGAATAGGTCAAAGGTCGAGGTCACATGGCAAGATCATCTTTAGTAGTTTTTATTAGCGGTTAATTAAACTGTTGGATGGTTAAGGATAAAGAGATTCGATTCTGAGAACATTCGGTCAAAGGTTTAGACTACAGGGAAAGTCAAAGATTAAGGTTACCGGGCAAAGTCAACTCAGACAGCTTTGATTTGATTGGAAAGAAAATTGTTGGAAGAGTTAAGGATTAAGCATGAACAAAATTAGTAAATTTTGGGAGTAACTTGTCGAAGGTCAAGGTCACACGACAAGGCAAATATTCAGCCCTTACACCAGATGATGGGCATGGGCGTTGCACTATGAGTGCTCCTTCTTGTTGTTTATTTATTTATTTACTATAGCCCGTCTTTAGCAAGGCAGAGCAATAATGTTTTTGCCAATGTGTGTGTGTGTGTGTGTGTGTGTGTGTGTGTGTGTGTGTGTGTGTGTGTTACCATTATATCTCATGAACTGCTTGAGCTATGAAATCTGCAGGGTATCAAGATATGGCCAAAATCTTGGACGAGTTCGAAAATGGGCACTTAGGGTCTAGGTCAAGGTCACTAAAATGGCTGCCAGAGGTCATTGTCTGTCTGCATGTGTGTGTGTGTGTGTGTGTGTGTGTGTGTGTGTGTGTGTGTGTGTGTGTCTGTCTGTCTGTCTGTCTGTCTGTCTGTCTGTCTGTCTGTTACCATTATATTTCATGAATGGCTTGAGCTGTCAACATGATACCTTCAGGGTATCAAGATATGGCCAAAATCTTGTACGAGTTAGAAAATGGGCTCTCGGGGTGAAGGTCAAGGTCGCTAAAATGGCTGTCAAAGATCAGCTAATTCTAATGTGGATTTTTTTTTTTTTTTTTTTTTTGTGAACTGTGGTGACTGACTTCTGTAGAGTTTTGCGAACTGTCTTCACATTTGGTTTGTAAGTAGCCTGTAACTTGGCCAACAGCATATTTTGGCAGGGGATTAGCATTCGGCTTCCGAGTAGGAGGTGGTATAAAAATAACTGTGATGAGGGCATATGAGTAAATTATTGCAGGTTAAGTATCCTATCTATCTGATACTACTTTCATAGATAAACCCCTGAAAATAAACTGTTTTTATGACTTTGTGCCATTTATGGCCATTGTGACCTTGGGGTTGACTTGCGTGTGTTCACCACTAAGATGAGGGCACATTGTCAACTTAGGAGGGCTCATATGAAATCTTAATCTTCAAAACTGGTGCATAACTGTGGCCTGTAGAGTGGGAACAGATGGACAACTGAATGGACAGGAAACTCCCATTCTGGTCCAACTGCCCCAAGGACGTCGAGTTCATCTTTGGGAATACATATCTTTTATTGCATTTGGAGCTCATGAAACGAGCGAACCACAGAATAAAGAAGTTAGAGAGCCTGTCTGGTAGTCACTCCATATCGCAGCCCATTCGAAGTTACATGAAATAATACATACCTGTGTTGGGATGATGTCTGGTAGTTCTGTGCTAGATTTTTAATGGTAATCGCCCATCACTTTTAACCCTTTGTGTCCCAGCAGATTTTTCACCAATGACCTCCTCCAATCCCAGCAGATTTTCGATTTCTTTTTTTTTTTGGCTCAAACCTCCGCTTTGTGTAAGAAACATCGAAAATGCAGAGAGAGTGTTCACCTGAGCTTAGAAATGCCTGGTACAGGTGACCCTACCCTCACCTGGTACCGTCTTCTATCGAGCCTGGCTCCAGAGAAGACATTTTCTATGGGAGGGGTAGCTATTCCAAACCACTCAGAATAGGTAGATAATTATTTATTTGGTACAAATTTATATGTAGTACAAGGGTATACTGGTTTTCACACAGTAATATAGGTGATATAAGCATTGTTTCACTCACCAAACACATCAACATACTGCACCTTCCTTGGCGACGTTACCTGCTCATCACTTCTGCACATTACTTCCTCTAACGCCATGTAAACTTTGTCCTCCATATTGTCATTGATTGGGGAATCACTCTCACCTTGAAAATCGTACCATGGCACGACGTGTTTACTGGCCAGGTCACTGGTAACAGGTGAGTTGCCGAGACATTGGCGTGTGGGAGGGAGGGGGAGGTCATGCGGGGTAAGCCATTGTCCCCGCCTGGCTTTGGGTAGAGGAAGGTGTCCCGCATATACGTACCAAAAATCACACGCAAAATTTGAAAAATGTGCAAATGACGGACCTTGCAATTGCAGCTCGTTTATAAACGTCAACGAGAGTCCTAATGACAAAACGTTTGGGCGCATATATACATCAACGGGATGCAGTGGATTAAATATTTAAAGCTATAAATGATACTGAACACCATCATCGAACCTAAAAATAGTGTCCAGGGATCCCAGGCCCAGTTACACCCACAGTAATTTTCAGGTCAACTGGCTCAGGAAAAAAAAAAAAAAAAAGTGCAGTGGCAATAAGCGTGGATAAGAAGGATGAGAAAACCAACGCTAAGAAGAAAGAGAGAAAAATTTGAGAGGTAACATTTGTGAGCAAATGCATGGCATATATGAACTTTGCTTCTTATATGCGAGTGCATATATTTGATTTACTTGATATTTATGAAGCAAACGAATTATAGAACAAACAGGCTAGAGGGGACGTTTGAGTTAATCTCGTTCCTTATCGTAATCAAATTCGAAACCTAGCAAAACTTTTATCTGGTGATAAGAGTTCTTAGCCTGTCTTGTCACACCATTGAAGCTAAAAAATTATTTTAAAACAATCTTTAAAATTTGGTGTAGCTGTCTCCATATAGTAGGGCTAAGTAATATTCATGCATAGTAAGCTGAAGGATTATCTGCCCAGAAATTAGAGCGCTAGGTCGTGGCAAACAACGCTGGTAAGAAGAACGAGCACATCACTAATACCATCAAAAAGAAACACACACACACACACACACACACACACACACACACACACACACACACACACACACATACACAGAATGAGAGAATTTTACTTCCGGTAATGCTATAAAAAATATTCCCCTTCGGATAATGTAATGATTCAAGAATGATGTGTACTAAAGACTGTTGACAATAAGATAATATCCTTAGATGGTATGACGTGCAGAAAGAAGCAGTACTCGTATTTAATCTGCTGAAGCCTCTTTTGTGGACACGCTTGTATAAGCTTGATTCACATTCTTATTGCAAGATAATTACACTACTTTTATGCAGTACTTTCCTCTTATCACTATGTCTATCCATCGTAAAGTTGCAAGTTGCTTCAGAGCTACGTAACTCCACATCCAGTTGTCTTGCTTCTCTATATAATTGAGCCATTGGACTGATCTTGCTCAACGATGTTCCTGATGCAGTAATGTAATGTAGGGTTTATCCAGTGTTATAGATCAGACATAACATTAGGACATAATAATGGCTTTAGCATTATAAATAACCTAAGTTTATCTAGAAAGGCAGTTGTAACCTGTATTTTGTTGGTGAGGCCTTTTGTCATTGTTCTTTTTCATTGTTATACCATAGTCACGTGCGTAGTAATACTTTATGGAACTGATGGTGTTGCTCTACGTTAACACGCTCTATCACTGAGGGTATTGGGTATTTGAATTTGTCCCTCCATCCTTTATCACTCTTCTTATGTAAGGGTAGTTGATAACCGGTATACTATTGGAGTCTTGCCTCTCCACTTACACTTTCTGTCACTATTATTCTTGTGCAGGTGTGGAAGTGACTGCTGTTTCTCTGCCTACTGGAGTGGACGTGGGGCTGGGGCTTGGCGGGATGCACTACTGTAAGCTTCTCACGCCATCCCGCGCCCTTGAATACGTCATGATAGACAGTTTGGTTGGTACAGACCTTTAAGCCAGTATTACCGTGATTTAAGGAGGGTTTTTAGCACCTCTCATTCACCGATTTATTGCTCCATACTCTTCTTTCGTATGTGATCAATATGTTTGTGTTATCGATATGAATTGCATAAAGTGCATACTAAAGATTATCAACGCTCCATTTGCAGAAATTAACAGGCAAGGAAGACGTGCCATGGAGCTTCCTTAACCGCTAATACTACGACCATTAGACATCATTTGTGTTCAGATGCTTCATCATCCAGTACAATATAT
This sequence comes from Coenobita brevimanus, assembly GCF_032717465.1. Lineage (NCBI taxonomy): Eukaryota > Metazoa > Arthropoda > Malacostraca > Decapoda > Coenobitidae > Coenobita > Coenobita brevimanus. The sequence continues at coordinate 10,097,006 of NC_137060.1, forward strand.
CTAGTCCTTCGCATTGTAAAAATGAAGGATTCGCCTCACAATCTCTGAGTTATCATCATATAGAATAAGTTCCGTTGTAGACTATTGCTGTCAATATATACTAGCTCTTCCTTTGCAGTAGGTGCTGGAGAAGAATGCTATCACGTGGTGGCTGTGACATATCCGGGTGACTTCAATGACCGGTTGTGTACTACAAACGTCCCTCACTTCTCTTCCTATCTCCCCAAAAAAGGATGGAGGGCTGTAGGAGGAGGGCAGATTTAGCCTGTAGTCCAATCGGTTTGCAACCAGATGAGCCTACGGTTGCAGATGCGTCTACTACTACTACTACCACTCCTTTGTAGCCATTTCCACAGAAAGGACTATGCAGTTCTAAAGAATAGAGTTTGAAGTCGTGTAGTTAAGTCATTCACACAGATGACATAATGTTATTCTGTTCGTGCTACCTCCGGAAGAATGTATTCAGTTTATGGAAGAGAACTGCAACAGGGGCTCATGGACTCTTTTTCTAATCCCATCACCACAAGTCATCTCTTTGGAGTGAAAGAAAATCATCTGCCGTTAACCAGAGTGGCATAAAATACTTCACTGGACAGAAGGGTGTAATGAAAGGTGGTGCGTAAATTGCGCCTTGTGTGTTGCATGTACCGTTCAGTGTGCTTTATTAGTATCTACCCTGTTTCATTATCTGTTTCCCATAATACTTTCCATACTTTCGTATTGTTTGTTTATTACGTTCATTCATTGCTTGATTGATTATTCATTTAACAAGGCGGCGAGAATGGTTGCGGTCTCCACACCTTCAGGCTGAGCCGCTTTCGCAGTACACAAGATAAGTTAATGCAATATGCGGACCACCTTGTATATCGTTTGGTTCTTTGGTCGATTCTCAGCATCCACCGCCAGTCACCAGCAGTCTGAAAGTATACCCACAAGATGAGAATTGTCATAAATACAACAGCTACTCTGTATAGTACACCTTGCCTTGTTTTTATGAGAATTTATTAAACAAGATTTTTATTCATTCATTATATTTTAGTATCCATATTTTCTTTATATATTCATTTAAGATAAACCTGGTTCATTGCATTTCCAAAACATAGACAGATACCATACTGTGCACCAGCATACTGCCACGACAGAACACAGCGCTGGCAAATTGTACATGTGTTGTTATCGTGTATTAAAGAGAATGCGTAAAATGTATGCAGCATGTGAAACGTTCAGACAAACTATACTTCCACAACCCAGGATCATACCCCTCTTCCCCTTTCTTTTAGTCGGCCTTTGTCTTTTTTTTTTTTTTCCCAAAGTTTAATAATCTGTGCATAATGCGGATATTAATCACTTTTCAAAATTTGGTGCAGTTCCTTTCAGTAGTTTTCCATGCTAGCAGACAGACAAGCAGAGATGCAAACAGACATACAGACGAAACAAAAGACATAACCTTGACGGAGGCATGTACAAATAGCTTACAATCAACAATCTACATTACTGACCGAAACTTATATTTAGCTAGAAAAGCTTCTATTTATCCGGTTTCGTGGCCTTCATCACAATCTGTATTCATGAAGTGAAGAGACGGAGGGAAGACTGTCTCCTAGCCCTTTTTCCCTTGAATGTGTCACTAGGAAAGCAAGAGGTGCTGTACAGAAGAGGGATACACAGACATTTCCAATCAATTCCCTGTGTTACTTTCAATTTATTTTTGCAGGAAGAACTACAGACATGGGAAGATCACCCACTCTTCTTTTTTGTCCACGCGGAGAAACTAATTCATAGTTACGAAAGCCCGTAGATCGTAATTTTTGTCTGTGGATCTGGTTCCAGTGCCGTAGAGCTGGACGTGGTCGCTTACTTGTTAGCGAACTAGGACTGAGATTCATTATAATCAGTTTGTTTTATCTGACGGAACTGACTTCCTCCTTTAGCCTGAATACTTTAGTCGTGGTTGCACGAACTTTAGTGAGCTTAATCATGGGGTAGGAATCGGTCTCTGTGGTTTCTGCACAAATCAACTCTCCAATCTGACTCCACCTGGCGATCAGGTGGAATGGATTATGAATCTTTGATAAGCATATGAAAACAAACAGACTATGATCAGCTCCTCACGTAACTATGATTTGTTCTGCGGGATGCCCAAGCCAAGGAGAATCCAGGGTCTTCTCATGTCTCCTGTCCATTCTGCAGAAACAAAAATTAAGTTACGAGAGGCAAATTGGCAGTGCTTTTGTTCTTGTTGATAAACCCCAGTCTGTCTGGCAGAGCAGACCCATTAACCACAGATAAGCAACCGCCTCTACGGGAACCGATGCTACCATGTGGTTGACAGCATCCCGCTGTGGCAAGGCGCTGGGAAAAGTGTGGTGGTTTGGCTTCTGGGTGGAAACCTCATTTGCTTCTCTCCATCGTGCCCCAGGAGGGCTCCACTTCTCCCCGCCAATTGGTTATATATATATATATATTTTTTTTATGCGAGGAAGAAGGAACCAAAGGCTATGAGCCTGCAATAACAGTTCCCTCCAAGAGAAGAACAAAATACAATATAGAGCCAAATTCAAGATCCGATCATTTCGAGATGCCTGGACACACTGCTTTTGAAAGACTGGAGATCATTGGCAGCAGGAAATACATACAGAGGGAGACAGTTCCAGAGGTGACCTGTTGCATAAATGAAGGACTGGGAGTAACGGTTAACTCTTGCATTAGAGAGTTGGACAGAAAAGGGATGAGAGTTTGCTGCTAGACGGGTGCTACGCGCCCGTCGTAGAGGTGAAGGAATGCATGCAGACAGTTCAGAGGAGCAGTGACCATTGAAGTAGCGATAGAAAAGAGATAAAGCTGCAACAGTGCGGCGAAGAGACAGAGGTTGAAGGGAGTCAGTAAGAGGAGGAGAGTTAATGAGACGAAAATCCTTTGACTCCACCCTATTGAGAAGAGCTGTATGTGGGGAGCCTCCCCACACATGAGAGTTGTACTCCACACAGGGGCGGATAAAAACCCTGTATAGAGTCAACAATTGTGCAGGGGTAAAGAAAGAACGGAGTCAGCTTAGCACACCTAACTCTTGGAAGCAGATTATACAAGAGATGTAATATGATCTTTCCAAGATAAGTCCCGAATAAATGAAACCCCAAGCATGTTCAGGGATGATGCAGGATTAAGCTGAATAGTATTAAACATCTGTGGGTACTCATGTGGAAGATTCTGTCTGGTTGATGGGTGTAAAAACTGAGTTTTTGATACATTAAAAACAACCAGATTATTTTTACCCGAGTCAGAGATACGAGCCAAGTCAGACATTAGGTGTGCCATAGCCTCATCCCTTGTTTGTTGAAGTAACTGCTGAGATGGGCGTTGTGGGAACTTAATGGAAAGGTGAAGGGTGGAGTCATAAGCGTATGAATGAATAGGGTTAGATGTACACCTTAGAAGGTCACTGATGAATTAAAGGAAGAGAGTTGGTGATACAACAGAACCCTGAGGAACACCACTGTTGATAGATCTAGAAGAACGATGGCCATCTACAAAAGTGGCTATAGACCGACCAGAAAGGAAGCTAGCGATGAAGGCACAGATAGAAGGATAGAAACTGTAAGAAGGCAGTTTGGAAATTAAAGATCTATGCCAGACTCGATCGAAAGCCTTATGGATGTCAAGTGCAATGGCAAAGTTTTTGCCAAAGTCCCAAAAGGAGGATGACCAGGAATCTGAAAGGTAGGTGAGAAGATCGCCAGTGGAGCGTCCCTGACGGAACCCGTACTGACGATCAGAAAGAAGGTTGTGATAGGAAAGATGCCTTAAAATTTTTCTATTGCGAATTGACTCAAAAACTTTTGAAATACAGGACGTTAAAGCATTTGGACGAAAGTTAGAGGGTTGAGAATGGTCACCCTTCTTTGGGACTGGCTGAATGAGAGCAAACTTCCAGCAAGAAGGAAAGGTACAAGTTGACAGACAAAGGCGAAAGAGTTTGCCTAGGCAGGGTGTAAGTACAAAAGCACAGTTCTTTAGAACGACAGGAGGGACCGCATCAGGCCCATATGCCTTGTTAGTATTGAGGCCAGTGATGGCAGAAAACACATCAGCTGAAGAAATTTTAATGTCAGCCATGAGGAAGTCAGAGGGGGGAAGTGATGGAGGAACAGCACCAGAATCGTCTAAGGTGGAATTGGAGGAGAAAGTCTGTGCGAGGAGATCTGCTTTGTCAGTAGAAGAAATAGCGACAGAGCCATCAGAGTAGAAAAGACGAGGGAAGGATGGTGAGGTAAAGTTGTTAGAAAGGATTTTGGCAGGGTGGCAGAAGGAGCGGGAAGAATTCGCGTTGGAGAGCTGCGAGCATTTAGTACGGATGAAATTATTTTTAGCAGAGCGAAGAACAGACTTAGCACGATTCCGGGCAGAAACATAAAGATGATGTGATTCAGGGGTGGGTTGGCTCCGGTACCTTTTGTAGGCCCGCTCCTTGTTGCGGAGAGCATTAGAACAAGCATGATTAAACCAAGGCTTTCTTGCGTTAGGCAAAGGATACGAGAAAGGAATGTATGCTTCCATGCCTGAGAGAATAATCTCCATAATGCGTAAGGCACACTCAGATGGCTTCCGGCCATGGAAGCAACAATCATTCCAGGGAAAATCAAAGAAGTACTGCCTGAGGGCCTTCCAATCCCCAGCTCCAAAGTGCCACAGACATTTCTTTGGAGGGTCCACAGGCAGTACCGGAGTGATAGGACAGGTTAAGGTGATAAGGTTGTGATCGGAGGAGCCCAACGGAGAGAAAAGATTAACAGTGTAAGCAGTCTTAAGAGGAAGAGGAAGAGGTCAAGTATGTTGAAGCTCTCTCCAAGGCGGTCTGGGATACGGGTAGGGTGCTGTACAAGCTGCTCTAGGTCATTAAGGATAGAAAAGATGTAGGCTCGTTCACCAGGTGGATCAGTGAAAGGAGAGGAGAGCCAAAGGTGGTGGTGAACATTGATATCTCCTAAAATGGAGATTTCAGAGAAAGGAGAAATGGATAGAATGTGTTCCATCGTAGAAGTAAGACAGTCGAAGAATTTTTGATAGTAGAATTAGGGGGTAAGTAAAAGCACAGATATATTTAGTCAGAGAATGACAGGAACGCCGAAGCCAGAGTGTAGAGAATTCAGAAGAATCGAGTTCAGGAACACGAGAGCAAGATAAGTCGTTGCTTATATATACACGACATCCACCTTTGGCTTTGAAATGAGTATAGAGAAAGTAGGAGGATACAGAAAAGGGTTTGCAGTCAGTTGCCTCAGACAGCTGAGTCTCAGTTAGAAAGAGAAGGTGAGGTTTAGAGGAGGAGAGGTGGTGCTCAACAGAGCGAAAGTTAGAGGAAAGGCCGCGAATGTTGCAGAAATGAAGAAGAAGAGAGTCAGACAGTGGTTCCAGGCAGCTCAAGTCGTCACCGGGAGAGGGACTGAAAGTGGGGGCAATTATGGTCCTCGCCCCTGGGGACTCCGAGACTGAGTGTTGAGAAGCCATGATTTTTTGAATTTTGGAACAGGAAATGTAGTGTGTACTGTGCATGTAGTTTGGTGTAGATAGTTAGAGAAATCTGTATTGGAGAGCATGCTGGCCTACTCTCTGTGTAACTGAGACACTGAAAAAGTTCAACAGAGGGGGATGGTCAGGAATTAGTCTTGAGGGCTGATGAAACGGGTGCTCCAGCTCTCCCTGTCATCAGCTTTCCATCCACCTCGGGAGTACTGCCCTGCTCGACTGGTGCTACAGTCTACAGTCTACTCCTCTGTGTTGTAAATGGTTTCCTGGATTACAGGAAACCATCAGATATGTCACTCAATGTTGAGCACCTGAAGTGGAAAGAAGAGTAATAAAAAGTAAAAGAATGGACAGGAGGGGGTAGGAAGAGAGAACATCCCGAGAAACTGAATGATGAACGTGAACAAAGACGTAGGCAGCACTACATCAGCTGAGTAGATGATGGTCGCCACCACCTACTACTGGCAGTTGTAATATCTATTTACTGCAGGAAAAACAGGAAAAGAAGACGGCAAAATCTGTGTGTCTAATTTTTCTCTCAAAAACTAGTCACAGTAACAGCAGAGAATCGATCGTAAATTTGTCTGGGAATCTCACCCTAGACGTGTAACAGTTCTTGAGATGAAACCTCTGGGGCTAGTGTGGGTGTGAGGCAGGAGTTGAATGACGGCAGACAAACTCAGAAGACCCAGGTTGGGAAACTCCACCACGATACCTTCACAGTTTATTGGTAATTTCAGCAATAACACAGCTGAAGACGTCCCACTCCCAGGGCATCTTCTCTGCTACTGCCTGCCTCTATCCTGCCCTCAGAGGGAGAGAGAGGCAGCATGCATATTCTCGTGATTACGTTACGTTAATATTTTACTGAGACTGTAAAATTCTAATCTTGTCACAATTTGCTTTTAGCAGCTACTCTGTTCATTCCCACAGCTGTATCATACAGCAGCTATACATCAGAGCATATTTATCTTCATATTACTAGCTATACATCAAAAGATATACACGTAACATGAGCTCTGATATTGTTTTTTTCTGAACATTAATATGAACTAGATGTAGATTTTCGTCCCTTTGCATCTTGTTTCCAGTGACTCAGTGCCAAACCAAGACAAAAGTATGGTTCAACATCGTTTCCATAGCATTTCTTCGTGACTAGCACCACAGTCTGGTGTTAATCTGCTGTTACAGCTGAACATTCAGACTGAACAGTAGGCAATTTTACGCCCAGTTAATGTGGAAAGTGCAGAGGCGTAGATTTTCGTCCCTGTGCCGCTTATCTCCCGTGATTCAGTGACAGAATAAGGCAAGAATGTGGATCTACATGTTTGACTTTCCGATTTGAATATTCCCAAGATCATTATAATTACAAATATATTTTAGAAAGATTCAGAATTAACAAGGATAACAACATGAGAACAATAATATTTAATGAACCACCACCATAACCATAAAGATTATATGCAAATTTATGACCAGTACCTCATACACAAGAATATAAACCCCTAAACAGTTACAACCATTTTCTAGTTTCTAACAGTTTGCTGTACTTTACAAACCAATTAAATAGTAAGATAAGACAATTTAGCCATGTTCTTCATCACCAAGTTAACTCGTCCCAAAATGATTTAAGCAGCAGTGGTAATCAGTACACTTAAGATTAAATACTGCAATGTATTACCATAGTTCTAGTAACCCCCACACTAGAGTTGACAGGGCCACTTCATAGAGTTTTCTCGTTTTTGTTACATCAAAACACTAACGTCTTATCATCACTTCGTTTGACAACGAAATACCTCGCTGAAATAAAGTCTTAGAGTCTTGTAAGGCAGGCAGCTGGAGATGCGAACCGAAGTCCCTAACCTCGACTCTCACTTCTCTTCTGGCTCGGCCCTTGAAACTGCTTGGGAAAAACAAAGCAGTGAACAGGGATTCAAACGGTGTTTAACACTACTACTCGATCTTTAACTAGCATCTGTACGTGCCAGCGTTTATCATACTGTACCTTTCGTCAATGACAATCGTATCCCTGACAATTTTTCCCACAGAGTTCTTCGTGACTAGCACTACATTTTGGTGTTAAGCCATCGCTACAGTTCAACGTTCAATATGGACAGATGGCAATTTTACGCCTAATTGAAGTGAATAGATCAAATAAGTAACAAAGTCTTCACATATGGCTTCCCTCCACCTGTTCGCCTGTCTTAAAGTTTATTAACTCATATTCCTTTATTAAGTATCTGTTACTTACAAATTTTACCCGTAAATATCTTTGCTATACAGTAATTATGCCCTTTTAACGCTGTATTAATACTCTCAGCTTTCAGTTTGTAATGGTATTATTTTAATTACACAATAAATAAAATTTCAAGTACAAGATCATAGATACTTCATAATTCTACGCAGTCTTTTTAGAGTAACGGTGCATTTTTCCAGCATGATATTGTTCTCTTTGCATTAAACATCATGATTACTAATGAGTATTTTATAATATAGGCAAATTTTCTCTGCTTGAAATAATGGCGACCTCATTAGCACCAAGGCGATCGTATATCCTATTGCATATTCATGGTGGTGGTGAAGAGGAATGCCTTTATGTGGTGACACCGATATAACCAAGCTGCTGTGATGGTCGTTACACAAACGCCTCTTATCTCCCTACCTATCCCCTAAAACGAGGATAGTGGACTGTAGGAGGAAGATACTTTCTGCCAGCAGACCGCAGGGTTCACGTTCAGTTGAGCCTAGAGTGGTAGGCCAGATGCACCACATCAGGAAAGCCTGGAAATGTTTTATAAACGATCCTAACTAAACTGCAGGACCGACAAACTTCCATAGCAATTAACTGATCTCACAGGTCGTTTTGTCTTACATGCTTTGTCACTTCACTATACATTTTAATTTTGCGGTGTAAGATGGACGTAAATTAAAAAAATAAGTGTTCCAAAGCTATGTGTGTGTTACTCTAATTTTGTTGCAACGTCTTTCCTAGCCCCGTGAGCGAACAGGACTTTGACTTTAAACCATATATATAGATAGATATTTCATTTTCCGTTCTTCATCTGCCAGAAAAAATAAAAAGTAGCATTAACTATGAATGAACTGCACGTAACATGCAAAGTATGTTTTACATGTCGCACTCAAGAGATTCATGCAACTCAAAAAAATAAATAAATAAATAAATAACAATGAAAAGTCTCAGAACTATTATTTCTTACGTCCCTACCTTACATCCCATTTCTTTAACCCATCCTTCTTTCCCTCCCTACCTTCCCGATTTTCTCATTCCTCCTCCCTTTCCTCCCCATCCACTTCTCTCACTCCTCTCCCCTTCCCTCCGTCTGTTTCTCTCACCGTTCCTCCCATCTTCCATTTCCCTCCCATTTCTCTCGCCCAGCTTGCCTTCATCCCCTCCTTCTCCAGTGGCGTATATGGGGGGGGGGGGCACTCGGCCATGCCCCCCCCCCTTTTGTCCCAGTAGGCCTACATATCTCCAGATCTAAATACATATACAAGTAATCAATGAATTCAGCCGTAAAAATAGGCTGCTTGATTCCAAGTGAACGACTTTAGTAAGCTCTCTCTCTCTCTCTCTCTCTCTCTCTCTCTCTCTCTCTCTCTCTCTCTCTCTCTCTCTCAACTTCAGGGGGCGCGGTAGCACAGTGGTAGAGCGCTGGACTCGTAATCGGGGGATTGCGAGTTCGAGCCTCGCCCGGGCTGCCGTGCCGGGAGTGGTAGCTCGCTCCTGTAACCCTAGCGGGGCTATATAGTCCAATACAGGGCTTAGCTCGGGGGAACTCCATTTCTCCCATTTTTTCTCTCAACTTCATTCATGCGAGTTATAGTTTAATTTGCTCAATGTTTCATGTACAGTACTCTCTCTCTCTCTAAGTCATTAATGTGAGTTTTAGTTTAATTTTTAAAAATCTTTCATATAAAAATGAACATTGCAGCTTCCAGGAATGTAGGAATCAACAATTGCATATGATCTACCATTTTTTATTTTTTATACATACCGGGTACTGTAGATTTCCTTATTTAAATATTTTTCAAACAGCTCATTTTTGTTTTAGCCAAGATACTTAAACTTCTTTATATTGTTTTGCCACTGAATATCAAATAAGTGCAATGTATCCCTCCTGAGGCCTCAAAATGCCCCTAATAGTGCTTGATTTCCAAAAATTTCCTGGGGCGGCTTACACCGCCCCCCCAGATATCCCAACTGTAGAGGCTTGCTTCGCTCGTCCCCCACCCCCCCTTAACAAAATTCTGGATTCACCCCTGTGCCCCCCCCCTTTTCACGGACCTATATACGCCACTGTCCTTCTCCATTTCCTTCATCTCTTCTACTTTCCTCACATCTCTTCCCTCCTGATTATAAATGAACAATATGGATAAAGATTGGTGTTAATATTCAGTAATTGGTTAATCAGGTTTTAATTTACTGGAAGCTACCAGCTCCAACAAATCAAATAAATAATAGAAAGCATTCAGAGAGCGCATACCTCCGTCAATGCCATTACCATTAAAAAAGATCCGGACCTGGATCTGTGGAGATGGGATCCGGATCCGCCCCCAAATTTAATCAATTCTTTCTTGGCCCATGACCCACCTTTACACAAAATTTCGTTGAAATTCACTGATAACTTTTCGAGATATTGTGCAGGCTACTCTGGATCCGGATCCGGATCCGCACCAAAATGTAACCACAATCTTTCATTGAAATTCATCGAGAAGATTTGGAGATATAGTCTGGACAAACAAACAGACAGACAGATAAACATAGGGGAATATATGACCTCCTCCACCTTCGCTGGCGGAAGTAAAAATGTGGGTGATTGGCCAGTTGTAGCAAGTACTACTATAGCAGAATTATATGGATTAAAATGTCACCTTTATCGATTATGATTTTATTATGGCAACAATACAGTAATTCCAGTGATATACGACACTACTAATTCTCATACCTTCACGCTAAAGTAAATATATTCTACCACAACTAACAACAAAATAGGGGAATGACTTCTAGTATATGGTAGGGTACGTACTGACAGAGTTAGGGAAATAACAGAGGAAGTAGTTGGAGAAGAACAGGGAGGTTTTAGGAAGGGAAGGAGTTGCGTGGCTCAAATATTCATCCTTAGCTCTTTAGTAGAAATTTTCTAGAGAAGGGAAAGAGGCTGTATGCGGCCTTCATGGATTTGCAGGAAGCTTATGACAGAGTGGATAGACAAGGAATTTGGAAAATACTAAGAATATAAGGAGTAAATGTGAAGCTGTTGAATGCCGTGAAGAGCATGGCTGCAGTGCGTGTGGCTGGTGAAATGAGTGCATTTTTCTATCTGAGTGTTGGATTGAAACAGGGATGTGTCATGCCTCCATGGCTGTTCAGTCTGTATATGGATGGGGTTGTAAATGAGATACAAGGTATGGCAGTGGATGTTGGAGCGGCCCTAATGAGAGAAGGCAGCTTTTGGAAATTTCCTGTTCTGTTGTTTGCAGATAATACTGTTAAGTGAAGACGAAGGGGAACTGCAAGGCTTGGTGAATGAGTTTGGGAGAGGGTGTAAGAAACGAAATCTAAAGGTGAATGTAGGGAAGAGTAAAGTTATTGTCTTCCAGAGAAATGAAGTCACTGAATCCGCAGTGAAGTTGGATGATGAGGAAATGGAAAATGTGAAAACATTTAATTACTTGGGTAGTGTGATGAGTAAGGATAGAGGTTTGCAGGTTGAGGTGCTTGAAAGGGTACAGCAAGGAAGAAAGGTCGTTGGTTCTTTGAAAGCAGTGATAAGAAATAGGGAAATGAACATGGAAGTAGAAAATTTGCTGCATGATAGTATTGCGATACCAACTGTAACGTATGAAAGCGAAGCCTGAACCTCGTTGGAAGTCCACAAGTCAAGAATGAGAGCAGTGGAAATGAGTTGCTTGAGAGGAGCATGTGGAGTTACATGGAGAAATAGGCCGACAAATGACGAAGTGAAGGAGAGTTGTGGTGTGGATGTGAACGTGATAGGCAGCGTTAACAGAAATACACTGAGGTGGTTTGGTCATGTGGAGAGGATAGAGCGCGACACTAATGACAAGAGCGTATGTGAGCGAGGTGGAGGGAGGGAGAGGGAGGGAGAGGTCGAGGATGAGATGCAGGGATGGAGTGGAGAGGTCTATGAGAGAGGTGAGCTGGGGGAGGGTAGCGAAATGGCGGGGGACAGGGCGACATGGAGGCGATTTGTTTGTGGCCACCCCTTACGGGATTAAGGAGTCAGGCAATAGATAGATAAATAGACAGACTTCTAGGGGATTTCCAGGTAATGACTTAGCGCTTAGAAAATACTTCATTCTGATCGGAATTAGTAGTTATTTTGTTTACACACACACACACACACACACACACACACACACACACACACACACACACACACACACACACACTGGTGCAGTGGCTCGCTGGTGCAGTGGTAACGTTCTCGCTTGCCATCTGGTAGACGGGAGTTCGCGCCTCGCTTAGGTTGCGAAAAGTTTCACTGACGAAGTGGGTGGTTACTGTCCCCCTTGAGCAAGGGGACGGGTGTGTGGGTGTGTGAAGGTCACAGCCTTGCCCTTAGATCGGACTATATGAGCTCTCAGCTCCCTTCCGGGAGGGTAAAAGCTGACGATCACGACCATCAAGCGATCCTGACCGACCCAGTGAATTACACGAGCACGCGCGCGCACGCGCATTAGCCCGGGATTATAGTTTGACAGATTTATGTGTCAAGTTTACTGTATTAGTGCAAGCCCGGTATAGTAAATCCTACCACAGCTGATATATGATGTAAACAAACACACTGGTGCTACTTACTCTTAAGACCCCCAAAACACCACCCCTGTAGTATTTACAGTAGAGGCCATTACACAGTTGGCTTCACTCCAGCGAGACCCATCTGCAAAAGTTGTCTCAGTAGTCGATAGGCATTACTCTAAGGCCTCATCTCCTCTTCATCTCTTCTCTGGTTTGAAGTGTGTTATAAATTATGTTCACTTGTGGTTATGGATTTGCACCTCAAAGTAGGGAAACATTAGCAGTATTGGGTGAGTCACGCGGGAGTGGAAACAACTGTACCTCTCCACCGCAAATGGTATTGTGTAGGTGCGCAGACGGCTCAGTACTAGTGTGACGGTGGCGTGGGTAGGTCGGCTGTCACTCGCTCTGTCACTGTTTTGCTCAAAACACTTATGCTGGAAGTGATCTGCCTTGGGAACTAAGCATATATTTGTGAATCACCACATTCCGTCATTCTGCAAGGCAAGTTGAAAAGGATCGGTTTATGTCGTGTGTGTGTGTGTATATATATATATATATATATATATATATATATATATATATATATACTGTATATATATATATATATATATATATATATATATATATATATATATATATATATATATATATATATATACTGTATATATATTACGTTTTCTGACTCCTGAAAGACAGTATATAAGTGCTCGAAAGAGTAAACAATTTAATGATAGAAAGAAAGAATTCAGGGCTAACTCGTGGCTGAGACAGTTCTTCTAGTATTCTTTGCTAATTAACTCAGACTATTTTTTTTTTTTTTTTCAGCTGATTGTCACAGGACCCTGGGGGTTAATACTTTTCCATTTATTTTGAATCTTGAATGGCGTAATACCGTCGACCAGCCACATCCTCGACGCTTATGTCGCACTTACCCACATTGTACTTGCAGCCGTTGTCTATAGGTTATTTCCAGGTGGTACAGGGGGTTCGTAGTATCTCTTCCTCATTGGTTTATTTTGTGTAAAGTTGTGGTTGTAATAGAAATATTGTTTGCATTAATAACATACATGAGAAAATTGAAGTGTAATGTGTAGATTAAATCACTAAGTAAGAGGTGCTGAGAAATCTTAAATGCCGTTTAGAATTCGACCCAGGTTGACATAAGAGACTTCGTAATTCGGAATTAGAAATATTCTGATGCAAACTGTTTGATCGCGTAGGCCAGAGTTGCTTCAGTCGTGGGCCCCATTCTCCTCCGAAACGTGATCAAAGTGGACTGCAGACTTAGACTGCCCTTTTCCTGCAGTCCACCATCCTCCTTTCCGGGAATAGGGACGAAGGTGAGGGAAGCTTATATAACCAGGCAGTGAGCCGTCCAGTTATATCGGTGCCGCCACATGAAGGCGTCCCTCTCCGGCATCGTTGGTCAAGGTAGAAGCTAGATTAAGAACTTTCCGCTTCACTGGCGCACGGTCTTGGCATGTTCTTCGATGCCAAACATAATGCAGGCGACAGTGACAAATTTTAGGCAGTTGAGGGACGTTTGTATAGCCTGGCAGTTGAGCCGTTCGGTCATATCGGTGCCACCACACGAAGGCGTCCCACTCCAGCACCGTGGATCACCCTGTTTCGCTGGTCCACGTTCTTGATATAAGGATTCTCTCACCTGCAAGATGTGTAGCATCGAGAAACGGAGTGCCCAGATGAGGGTGTTCTTATTCCAACTTTTGCACTAACCTTCTACTTCTCTGAGTATTTATTTCCGTCTCTCTCTCTCTCTCTCTCTCTCTCTCTCTCTCTCTCTCTCTCTCTCTCTCTCTCTCTCTCTCTCTGTCATACAGCCTAGGAGAGACGTTTCTGACTAGAGGGGTTAGATATAAACTTCCTTAATCCTTATTGCAGGAGAGATCTTTCCTTTATATCAGCGTTTCTTAACCTTTTCCGACCTCAGCACCCCCTGTAATAAGGTCTCAGTCCAGCCAGCACCCCTTTATATCTGGTAACTGGGACTACAGTTGCTACACTACTGCAGGGTTAAAGTAATGTGAATTACAGCCTAACAGTTTGTTTTATACTTTCTCAAAAAAAAAAAAAAAAAAAAATCAAGGATGCCAATAGTAAGCAAAACCAATAAGGATAAAAAAAAAAAAAAACAATAATGCAGCATTTTCCAGCACCCCCTAAAATTGATTTCAGCACCCCTGGGGGTGCTAGCACCCCCAGGTTAAGAAACGCTGCTTTAGATAAATAAAATAGCAAGGATGAAGCCAGAATAAAGTGAATAAATATGTCACCGGATTGACGGGGTGATAATCAGTCCCCAATATCCCTTTGGTGCTGGAGAGGGGCGCCTTCATGTCGTGGCATTGATATAAGACGGTGACTCTGCTGCCTGGCTATACAAACATCCCTCAGCTCCCTCCCTATCCCCGAAAACGAGGATGAAGAATTGCAGAAGAATAACAGCTTCAGTCTGCAGTCTACTCAGTTCAGATTCAGCCAGAACCACAATAACAACCACAACAGTACCCATTTGAAGACGCAAGAAATATATGTATATTTTCTCGGCCTCCAAACTATTTTAACCTTGCCTTGCCAGACGATTTTATTTATCTTGGAGTGACACCTCGTTGTCTGGGTGTTATAATCAGATTCCTAAAACCCTGTTACGGGATTAGAAATTTTACCTACTATATTGTTGCTGCCGCCAGACGATTCTATTTAGCTTAGGAGCACAGGAATCTTATCGTTGACTAGGGGTAATCATATATCAAAGGCAGCCAACTGTATTTCACCGTGGCTGGAAGTTTGGCAACGGAAAATTAGCATATGGACAATATTTTATCCTACTGTTTGTCTTTGTGTGTGTGTGTGTGTGTGTGTGTGTGTGAGAGAGAGAGAGAGAGAGAGAGAGAGAGTGAGAGATGTCGACCAAGAGCCACCTGTGAAACGTTCGTTTGGTCAAATATCAGTCTGGCTAAATATCTGTTGGCCATCAGCTAACTGTTCTTCCACCAGTAACTGTTCTTAGATCAGCTACATGTTCTTCCATCAGCTAACTGTTCTTGCACCAGTAACTGTTCTTTCACCAGCTAACTGTTCTTCCACCAGCTAAATGTTCTTCCGCCAGCTAACAGTTCGTCCAGCAGCTAACGGTTCCTTCGGTAAATTGTCTGGGGACCGCATTCAACATCAGTGTCCCAGCTAACTCCACAGGCTCCCTGGATTTCAAACATTCCACCTTGGCAGTGATTTTTGCCTTCTCACTGTTGCGTAAGCGTCATACCAAGAGTCATTGACCGTGGAACAGTCGGGGACAAAAGTTTGCTTAATATTTCACCTCTCCTTCTCACTTTCCTCTGCTGGCTGACATATTTCTAAGCTGAGAGGTGCTTAGTACGTTTCTTTGACCATACTTGATTCTCTTTTATATTATTTCTCGGCGAGATAAGTGACGGACATGCCCCAAGTGTGAAGAAGACTCGACGGAAAAGTAGACAGATTTTTTTTTCCTTGACTCCCTGGTCCTCCCTCCGCCTCACTCCCTCTCTGCCTTCCCTACCCCTTCTACTCACATCGCTTCACTGTCTGTTTCTCTCTCCCTTTACGTATCTGTCTTCTCGTTTTACCTATTTTACCCCTCATTATCTCTCTCTCTCTCTCTCTCTCTCTCTCTCTCTCTCTCTCTCTCTCTCTCTCTCTCTCTCTCTCTCTCTCCCAACTGTACTTGTCTCTTTCCTTTTATCCTGTCTGTCTTCCCCACTACCTATGTCTTCCCTCATGACCTGTCTCAACACTCCAATCTGACTACCTCTGGCCATCAACTGAACTGAAAGGAATAATGAATCTTTGTCATGGTAGAGTAAAATGCTGTAATTACCTCCATTATCAGCTAATTTATCACTATTATGTCCCTGGGGGTAGGGGGTTCCAAGAATACTCCCCCAGTATCCCTGCTTGTCGTACGAGGCGACTAAAAGGGTTGGTGGTGGGTTAGTGCCCCACCCCGTAAAAAGAACTAACTAAAAAAGCAAATAAAGCGCCTCGGACCCGGACGGACCATACGTTGACGACTAAGGAACGGACAAAGGACATTCTGAGAGTAGGAACGTGGAATGTGAGAGGAGTGAATGATGAAGTGAAAGAGAGAGAGATTGTCCAGGTGCTTGAGGATGCAAAAGTGGATATATGTGGATTGACTGAAACTAAATGGAAAGGTGAAAGGATGAGAGAATGGGAATACGGTGTAGGTATATGTGCGGGAGTCAGTGAGAATGAGAGGGCAAGAGAGGGAGTATGTCTGATGATAAGCAAGAATTGGAAGGAGAATATAAGAGAGTATGGAACAGTGGGTGCAAGGATTGTATGGGTGAGGATGAAAGTAGGTATACAAGCATGGTCGATTGTATGTGTGTATGCTCCAACAGAGGATCGAGTGGCAAGAGTGAAAGATGAGTTTTGGGCGAGAGTAGAAGCATGTATGGACAAGTTTGAGAGGAGCGAGAGAGTGATGTTGATTGGAGACATGAATGGCAAAGTCGGGAATGTACGAGTGGATGGAGTGGTTGGTCAGTGGGGTGTGCCAGCAGAAGTAGATGGGAATGGTAGTGCTTTGGTGGACATCTGTGCTGGTAAGGGGTTGGCAATAGCCAACACCTACTTTCGTCAGAGGATGATCCACCGGTATACATGGAGAGTAATGAGGAGGATGGATGGTGAACTTGTTGAACGAAAGGCAATGATAGACTACGTGTGTGGATGAGCGAATGAGAAGACAAGTGTTGGATGCAAGGGTGTGGAGAGGGTGGGGGAATGGAGTCTCGGACCATCACTTAGTGATGGCCAAGGTGAAAGCTGCAAAGAAAGTGGTTGAGGAGGCGAAGGGGAAGACAGGAGGAAACAGCTCCTGTGAGAAGAGTGGAGAAATTGCAAGATAGTGAGAAGAGGACAGAGTATAAGAGCATAGTGGAAGAAAGATTGGGAAGGTATGAGCTAGAGCAGATGGAAGGGGTGGAAGACGTATGTAAGATATTCACGGAAGAGATAAGCGCAGCGTGTGAGGTGGTTTTGTGGAGTGAGGAGGAGATGCAAGGGTGTGCAAGGGACAGCATGGTGGAATGATGAGGTGAAACGAGCTGTGGAACAAAAGAATAAGGCATATGGTGAATGGTTGGCGAGTAGAGGGAGGGGAGAAGATGAGAGAGAGAGAAGAGAGGTATATGTGAGCAGGAGAAGGGAGGTTAAGAGACTGGTGAAGGAGAGTAAGAAGAAAGTGGATGAAGAGTTTGGGAGGAATCTGAGTGTGAAATGGAGGGAGAGTAAGAAATTGTTTTGGAAGGAGGTAAAGAAAGTAAGGATGTGTGAAAGGGGAAATAGTAGGGGAGTGAAAGATAGGAATAATAGATTGTTGGTAGAGAAGAGAGAGAAATTGAGGAGATGGAAGGAGCACTTTGAGGATTTGTTGAATGTAGAGAGTGAGAGCAGTGTGAGTATAAGTGGTTGGGGAATGGCTGGGAGAAGAAGAGATGAGAGGAGGGAGGACGAGATGAGAGGAGGGAGGAAGAGATCAGTAGGTCGGAAGTAGTGGAAGCGATGAAGAAGATTAAGCTGGGAAAGGCCCCAGGAATTGATGGAGTATGTGGTGAAATGCTTAGGTATGGGGGTGAGATTGTTGCGGAGTGGATATGGAAGTTGTGTAGATTGGCTTGGGAAGAGGGAAGGGTTCCAGAGGACTGGAAATCAGGTATAATTGTTCCTCTGTACAAAGGAAAAGGGGAGAGAGAAGTATGTGGTAACCATAGGGGTATTTGCCTTCTTAGTGTGACTGGTAAAATATATGGTAGAATACTCATTGATAGGGTTAGGCATATGACAGAGGAGCTAGTTGGAGAAGAACAAGGGGGATTTAGGAAGGGAAAAGGGTGTGTAGATCAGATATTTGTTCTAAGATGTTTAGTGGAGAAGTATCTAGAGAAGGGAAGGAAAGTGTACGCTGCCTTCATGGACTTGGAGAAAGCTTATGACAGAATAGATAGGAAAGGTATGTGAAAGGTATTAAGAATATATGGAGTGGAGGGGAAATTGTTGAGTGCTGTGAAGAGTATGTACGAGGGAGCTAGGGCTACGGTGCGAGTGGATGGTGAGCTGAGTGAGTTCTTTGATCTCAATGTGGGACTGAAACAGGGGTGTGTAATGTCTCCATGGCTGTTTAATATATATATGGATGGGGTCGTAAGGAGGTACAAGGTAGGGCAGTGGATGTGGGGGTGGCCCTAATGAATGAGGGGTGAGATTTGGAAGCTTCCGGTGTTGCTGTTTGCCGATGATACAGTATTGTTGAGTGAAGATGAATGGGAGTTGCAAGGTTTGGTGAATGAATTTGGGACAGTGTGTAGGAGGAGGAAGCTGAAAGTTAATGTAAACAAAAGTAAAGTTATGGTGTTTGAGAGGAATGAAGTCACAGAGTGTGCAGTGAGGTTGGATGGTGAGGATATGGAGAATGTGAGTGCATTCAAGTACTTGGGTAGTGTGATGAGTAAGGATGGAACTTTGGGGATGAAGTGCGTGAAAGGGTACAGCAGGGAAGGAAGGTTGTAGGCATGCTGAAAGCAGTGATGAGAAATAGGGAAGTGAGTATGGAAGTTAAGAAGTCTCTGCATGATGGTATTGTGATCCCTACTCTGACGTATGGAAGCGAGGCGTGGACCTTGCAAGAGGGGAACAAGTCAAGAGTGAGAGCAGTGGAAATGAGTTACTTGAGAGGAGCATGTGGAGTGACATGGAGGGACAGGTTGACGAATGAAGAAGTGAAGGAACGTTGTGGGGTAGATGGGGATGTGGTTGAAAAGATTAGGAGAAATACACTGAGGTGGTTTGGACATGTGGAGAGGATGGAGAGTGAAAGACTGACTAAGAGGGTGTATGTGGGTGAGGTGGAGGGAGGGAGAGGGAGGGGTAGAACGAGGATGAGGTGGAGGGATGGAGTTGAGAGGTATATGAGGGAGGGGGGGGTGAGTTGGGGGGAGGGGAGTCAAATGGTGGGTGACAGAGTGACTTGGAGGCGTTTTGTCTGCGGCCACCCTTTGCGGGATTAGGGCGTCGGGCTATAGATAGATAGATAGATAGATGTAACAGAAATGGACAAATAAACTGAAAGGAATAAAAATTTGATAAATGGCTGTTTTCGAAAGTCTTGCTCTAACTTCCCTCCCTTTATCTATTTCTCTTTCCCTTATCCCCTGCCACCTGACTCCCCCTCCCCATCTCCACCCTCTGCCTTCCAAACGTTATGTCTCAAGGCGTTTCCTCTTGCTCTCCCCCTCTTTACCTTACCCTCACCCCCGCCTACCCTTCCTTTCTCATCTCGCCCTTTTTTGCAAGTCATAATACGAGTACTGTTAACTCTCTCTCTCTCTCTCTCTCTCTCTCTCTCTCTCTCTCTCTCTCTCATTGTTTCCTGGATAACGTAATCAGTAGGCTGCTAAAACTATCAGTAGGAAATCATGAAACAGGTCAGGCTTCGATAGCACACTTTGAATAAACTGCTCTTAAGTTCGATCCCCAGAGAGGTGACAGTAGATTTTTCGATCACGTAATACCACCAGGGAGAGTAGGCTGATCAACTACTCTTAAATATACAACATTATGGAATTCAGGTCTCTAGCTCCTACACCTCGATGGGTTAACATGGGACTGGCTTACCGTTTTATTTCGCAGTGGTGTAAATTGTTCAACTGGAAGACCTTTTTACATCAAATTGTGATACTGTGCTAGAAACATTAAGAGATATGCTTTTACAAGGTTTAGCCAGAAAATGAGAAACTGGCTAGGAATGTGTCTGTAGGAAAGATGGAGGGGGAAACAGAGGATGGGATGGAAGGATGGGTTGGAGAGATATATGAGTGAGGGATGTGTGAGTTGGAGAAGGGCAGCCTGATGGTGGAAGAAAGGGTGACATGAAGGAGATTCGTCTGTGGCCAGTTCTGGGAATAAGGCATCTGGCAATGGGTAGAGAGACAGATAGACAGACAGACAGACAGACAGACAGACAGACAGATAAAAAGATAGATAGATAGATGAACAAACAGAAAATAATTTTAACTTTTCACTATGATGATTATTTGATTATCTGATTAAGCTTAAAGATTTCTTCCAACTTCTGCAGGGGTTTGACACAGCCTTCATTAACCCCTTCTTTCACTACTGGAGGTCTTTCCAACGTCGAGTAAAGTTCTCTGGTCGTAATTTTGCATGAAAAGGAAAATATCACTGTGGTTATGAGGTTAATATGTGGTTAAAATTCATCCTTTTTTCATTGTATCACCAGAAGGTCTTACTCAACACAGCCTTAATGAGTGATAATTCTCTTTGTTCTTACTGACACCAGATATTCCTACTGACAATAATTTTAATGGAAAATGTGAGTGCGTTTAAGCACTTGGGTAGTGTGGTGAGAAAGGTTGGACGTTTGGAGGGTGAAGTGCTTGAAAGGGTACAACAGGGAAGAAAGGTTGCCGGTTCTTTGAAAACAGTGATAAGAAACAGGGAAGTAAGTATGGAAGTAAGAAAGTCGTTGCATGACAGTAGTGCAATATCAACTCCAACGTATGGCAGTGAAGCTTAGACCTTGTTGGGGGGACACAAGTCATGAGTGAGAGCAGTGCAAATGAGTTATTTGAGAGGAGTATGTGGAGTCACATGGGGAGACAGAGTGACAAATGAGGAAGTGAAGGAGCCTTGTGGTGTGGATGTGGATGTGATAGGAAGCGTTAGGAGAAGCACGCTGAGGTGGTTTGACCATGTGGAGAGGATGAGCGAGAGACTGACGAGGAGAGTGTATGTGAGTGGGTGGAGGGGGGGAAGAGGGAAGAGGAGGCCAAGGATGAGATGAAGGGATGGAATGGAGAGGTGTATGAGATAGGGGAGTGTGAGCTGGGAGCAGGTCAGTGAAATGGCATGGGACAGGGCGTCATGGAGGCGATTTGTTTGTGACCACCCCTTACGGGATTAAGGCGTCTGGCAGTATATAGACAGATAGAATATTCGTCTTTACTCCTTGTGCCGCCAGATACTCTTTACTCAAGGCTAATTTAATGAGTAATATTCCTCTTTATTCTTTGTACCAGCAGATACTCTTTACTTAACACTATTTGAATGAATAATATTCCTCTTTATTTTTTGTACCTACAGATACTCTTACTCAGCACAACAGTAGTGACAGTAAAATTCCTTTATTCCTTATACAATACCATCAACATAACCTTAATATCACTAAAATTAATCTTTATTGTTTGTACCAAAAGAGTCTTAATGAACACAGTTTTAATGAGTAATAAGCCTCGTTATCTCTTGTACCACCAGAAAGCTTGCTCAACAAAACTTTAGTGCCAGTCACATTCCTCTTCGTTCTTTGTACCGTTGAGATCTACTTATCCAACTCTAACATCCCAAATTCCCCTTTATTCCTTGTACCAACAGACGCCCTTACTCAACATAAATAAAATCAGTTCAGTTTCTCCTCCTTATATTCCTTTCACAGATTATCATACTTAGCGACGGGGAGAGCCAGCATAAAGCAAGGAAGGAGCGATGAAGATAACAGGAGGGGGTGCTAGTGTAAGGGTAAGTACATCCAGCCCATTTACTGTAAAAACCCTAGTTCGATTCCTAGGCCGGTCAGACTCTTGGACAATGCTTGTTTTCCCCTTGTCCTTCTTCACCCAACAGTACATTTGAGGACTTGGATGTAAATTCGACTGTTGAGTGTCGTATTCTATAGGGAAAATCATGACATGTTAGTAGTAGTAGTAGTAGTAGTAATAGTTGTAGTAGTAGAAGCAGTGTTAGTGTTAGTAGTAGTAGTAATAGTAGTAGTAGTAGTAATAGCAGCAGCATTAGTAGCAGTAGTAGTAGCAGTGGTGGTGGTAGTAGTAGTGGTTGTGCTGGTAGGATCAGCAGTAGCAGTAGCAGTAAATGCAGTAGTACGTACAATCCCAGGTTCGTCTGAATGTGATCCCAATGGACTGCAGACTGATTTTGCCCTTCTCCTACAGTTCACTATCCTCTTTTGGGGAGGGTATTGGGAGGAAATTAAGGAACATTTGTATTATCAAGTAGTGAGTCACCCGGTCATATCAGTGCCACCACATGAAGGCGTCCCTCTCCAGTATTTATGACTAATCGATTGTTGCGTGTTGCATTCTGGAGCAAGACTTGATTCCTTTTCACCTGACAAATACCCCTAACATTATTCGGCTCTGTTGACGGCCAAGTGAAGTCAGACTGGAGGGTTGATTTGACTAGTAACCTTGGAGACTCATATCGTATATCATGCAACCACTGCTTAGTATTAGACTTCTGGGAGTGATCTAGTTCTGTCAGAGGAAAACAAATAGAATATAATAGCTGATCGTCTTAACGAGTTCTCTGTGAAGTTGATGAGCATTAATACCAAGTCTTTTTTTCTCTCTCTCCCTGAAGATGAGCCTGCAGGATGGCGTGAAGCGGTTCCTCAGTGACCTTCGTGACCCCCGCCTCCTGGTCATCAAGGCCTTCTATTTCACCTCGGGGGCAGGTCGGTTGTGAGTCATAGGAGTCTGAGGGTGTTAATGCTGTCAGTGTGTGTTTTTTTTTTTTTTTTTATGTGTCCGACTCTGGGCATAGGCTTCACAGCCTGCTATCAAGGCCCAGCAGTCCTCCTACATACCATACACCTCTACATGTCACCACTTCGGCGCTAACACCCACCGTCCATATTGAATACATGCTAGGGCTGTCTCATACAGGACTGGTGTATTGGTATTAGCGGGGGTATTTTTACGACATGTCGGCGGGTCTTCTGGTAGATCAATAAAGCCTGATTTATGAAATTCAAATCCTTAAACTGTTCCCTGCCCCAGCCGGGATTCGAACCTGGGTCCGTCAGGACTGCAGGCCACCTCTCTACCGACTGAGCCACCGCCTCCCTCTCGTGGCCGGGACTTCTCTAGCATTGTATTCCAGGTAACGTCAGGTAATTTTATGCACCTGAGAGTAAGCCATAGGAATCTAACTATTAACACTGTCACAATTAACTCTCAAGGTCAGATGACAACTTTATGTTCTACTTTAGCTAAAGTTTAATCATTTTATTCAGCTGAGAATGAGTCTTAAACCTTTTAATACGATGACATTTTTTTCATTTCACTCAAGTTTTCCTCAGACTATATAATTCAGTTCTGGACATACATCTTGTGTTAATGAAGACGGTATCTAAACTCTTCAGTTCGAAAAGGTTCTCCTAAGCTGAAAAAAGTAATCTGTCAACAGCAAGGATAAAATGGAAAAATACGTCAGACTGAAGGTGCTAAGAGCCTGGGAGAGTTAATATTCCCATGAGAAAAGGGCCACTTGTCTCACCCCAGGCTTAGGTAACACAGTACATCAAGACGGTGTTAATGGTCGTAGTCTAGGTGGCACAGTGTACTTCGCTGCACATTTTTCTTTGCGATTTTTCTTGAATATTACACCTTAACATTTTCTTATATGTTATCTTTATTGTTCTAATCATACATCAGTAAAATGTAAGAGAAAACGGAGATGCCATATGCAGAACATATAGCAAAGGAAGAGGTGTTACGAAATTTACAATCCACTCAGAATACGACCCTCAGAAGTGTCATACCTAAGACGTGATCCGGATGGAGGTCTACCACTGAACAAGGTTTCGTCTATTTAGATACCCCCATTAGACCTGGACCCCATCTTTCAAAACAATAGAGAAACTCAGTATCTTCCACGCATGTGAGGAGAGATCCTAAGCAGAGGAGGGGTTATGCTCTTTTTACTCTAACTTGGCCTATAATTGCCGTCTCTTCATCTTGACTGCTGAGTTGTAGCAATAGATTAACACTAGAACATGATGTTAGTCACGAAGAAGTGGTATGGAAATGGTACTGAGCCGCTGCAAGGTCTTTTTTCGCCACTGAGCTACGTGATATAAGCCACAAAAGGACAATAATCTGTGACAGGTTAAGGTAAATGAACTACGGTAGTCCATTTGTGACTTGTCCTTCACTAAGCTTACCCATCCCTTCCAGCTCTCATCCACTAAACTCCCCCGTACCTTCAGCTCTCCTCCACTTAGCTCACCCGTCCCTTCAGCTCCTCCACTAAGCTCATTCGCCCTATCCAGTTGTCCTCCACTAAGTTCATTCCCCCCTTCCACCTACGCTCCATTAAGCTTCCCCGTCCCTTCAGCTCTCCTCCACTAAGCTTACTCCTCCCTTCTGCTCTCCTCTACTAAGCTCGTCCCTCCCTCCCTGACAACCCTGATGCTCCTGTGGCCGCAGTTCATCCGTCCCTTCCAGCTCTCATCCACTAAGCTCACCCGTCCCTTCAGCTCTCCTCTACTAAGCTCGTCCCTCCCTCCCTGACAGCCCTGATGCTCCTGTGGCCGCAGTTCACCATCCATCAAAAAGAATTGGGCCTCACCACCTACCAGACAGGCATCGTCAGCGCCGCCTTGTCAGCTGTTGGCATCATCATTCCCTTCTCCTCGGGCCTCCTCGGTGACAAGCTAGGGAATTATAAGGCTGGTCTCAAGGGTGTTCATTACTGAGCAAAAACATATTAGTCCTCATACTTTTCACTACAGGGTTCAGTCCTGGCGGCGTGCCTGTGAGAGAGTAGGGGTTCTCTGTCCTTATACGGGTTCTCTTTTTCTTTATAGATGAGGTGTGGCAGAATGGTTACACTACGGAGGTGACATTCCTTTAATTACAGGTTCAAATTCCAGTTTGAAATGGGATATTACTGTTTAGTTGTGTGTGTTACAACTAGTTTTAGCACTCGTCTATAAACCAACTGACGTATCATAACACCTTCAGTAAAGTTTGCTATTGTCAACACAACGTACTGTGTGAGATTCCCCATTCTTAAGAAGTATACTGGGAAAGCAGTGGCCAGACAGGTGGCATGGTCCACGGTCAATTGATCTGTTGGTAAGATAGAAAACCCCCGGCCATAATGCCGGGACACAGCATCCTTGTCCAGATGTTGGGAGACACTAAAATCGAACCGTTGGCATAAATCATTAGAGCATTTTGCAGTAACAGAGAATATTATGTAGGGTAAACTACTGGTCAGCTACTAAATTTCGATATCTACATATAACATACGGTCGTACTCTTATGACCTTAGATAGCCCCCTGGCGTCTTTTTCTTTTCATTTGTTTCTGCAATTGGCTCTTCACTTTTTTTTTCCTTCATTTTATCTATGAAGACACTGATGGTAACCACATTACACAACATGCTTTGTTTACATGCTTGTGTGTAGGTCACATCATTAGAGAGCAGTGCCACAGTTTCGAATCTACACAATTTCAAAGTAAAAATATTTCGCACACCTTTGTTCATTAACTCTCGTTATCCTCCGCGCCATCCACGTGGTACATAGATTCACACTTTCTAACAGCGCCTCTAACTGATTAAGATACAAAATTTTCCTGTTAATAAAATGGTGATCTGTGCCACTCTGGATGTTCATAGTTATTCTCTGAGTTCACAATGACCTCCCATGAGGCTCGGATGGTAGCTGAGAGGATGTGGGTCTAAGGGCAAGTTGGCTGACGCAGAGTATGCCAGATGTTCTCCCAACGCTGGACACTCGTCTGGCGGTAGTATGAATGAAATTTAGATTATGGTCCTTGTACTGAGAAAATTATGTAGAATGTTTTGTCTAAACTCTTTCACTACGACAGTCTTTTTAATCTTAAATGATACTGATTGGTGATACCTAGAATAAAATAGTAAAGATTTTGTAGAGAAGGAGGTGATTAAACATATACTGTAAACTTGTCGTCTTTCAGATACTTTTGACAGTGACCAACGTTCTGGCAGGCGTGACAGTCCTCTTATTCACTGTGATTCCAAGTGCCAGGACAGACCACAATACCTCCAATATCACAGCCGCCACAGACAGGACCACAGCCACCACAGACAACACCTCAGCCACCACAGACATTCCCACCAGCCACACCACAGTTACCATCACGACCGTCATCACCAACACCACAACCACCATAGCCAATATCACAGCCACCAACACCACAACCACCGTAGCCAATATCACAGCCACCAACACCACAACCACCAAATATACCACGGACAGCACCGCAGCGATCAACACGACCATACCACTCATGTCTGACTTGGATCCTGAGAAGCTGGAGGTGACGTTTTGGATTTATTTAGCCGTCCGGATCATTTACGGGTAAGCTAAGCAAAATATACACACTGGGTATCACATGTCATTAAAAAAAGGAGAGAATATGACTGGGATAATAGGGGTGACTGTAGCCTGTTTTTACTTGACGGAACTGAGGCACTGTTACAACATGAATACCGTGATCGCATGAAAGTCGATGAACCTTAGTTATTATGAGGTAGAAAGGAGCCTTCTTCGTTACCAGCCAAATCAGTCTTCTTGTCTGACTACAGTTGGTCAGTAAAGATGACAGAGATCTTCGTGAAGTGGAAAATGACTAAATAAATAAACAAATACATAATAAAAGCATAAAAACTCATAATGAGAACCGTCTCCCAATGTAACTACACTTGACTATGAATTGAGCTGAAAAAGGTTAGGTACTTTTATCAGGTTGGAAAAATATATATCGCTGTGAAATTAGCCTCTCAAAACCAAAGTGCAACATTTCCCCCCAACTCCAGAGCGTTGGAGTTAGTAAGCTTCATCCTGTACGAGGCAGCAGTGATGGCGTACTCCCAGAAGGACGGCGTGGACTACGGGTTCCAAAGGGCTTGGAGTACCGTGGCAGTCATTATCAGCTCCTACCTCAGTGGTCACCTCGTCCAGGCCACCGGAACCTACAGGTGTCGTATTTTCAAAAGATGCTAACATGTTTCAGGTGCCATATTTACCCAGTAAGCTCATGTATTTTTTCTTCCCCCATAGGCCAAGGGAAACCTGGTTGAGGACAATGAAAAGAGAAGCGGGAGAGGAGTGTTAGTGGGACCTGGAGGAGATGGCAAGAGACAAATATTGGTGGAAAGAGTTTATCGAAATCCCGTGCATCCCGTGGGGTGCTACAGGAAATGACTGATTGATCCCCTGACGATTTTATGTAGCTTAGGGCAAGCCATTCTAATTAATGAGTTAGGTTACAGCATCTATACACTCCTTCAGTATGAGAGGCCTTCTTTAAGACGTATTAAGAATATATTAATACTCTGTTCACTTTCTAGGGGAATTATGGAGATGCATTCGTACACGGGATTCTCTGTACACCAGCAAGTATACATCAATATAAAACATGCGCTGAAACAGAATACTTCAGCATTACTAAAAGCTGCTGTAATGATGTGCCAAAGTTGTTTAAAAAGCGGTGTCTGGCACACGAATATATAAAAAAATTGACGTCGTGAGAGAGAGAGAGAGAGAGAGAGAGAGAGAGAATCAAAACATGGAATATTTATCTTTTTAATTATTGTCATGGCAATTTTAGTCACTGTCCCCTTCAGCACAGGGACATCTTTTTTATTTTGCCTTTCCCATCTACAGACGAATTCACACAGCTTAGGATAACCCCCCTCCCTGGAAGTACAGAGGGTTGAAGGTTTTATCTGATCCCTCCAAGTTGAAAAGCTTCTGTAAAGCTGAATAAAATCGTAGGGAGTTAGAACTAATAAATTAAACAAAAAAGGACATCACCGGATACAAGCGTCATTCATCTGTGAGTGAACAAACTAGTTTTGGGGGTGCTGTCTGGATACTTGGTGAAATGATGGCTTTAGTGTGTGTCAGAAATGTTGCCTCTGTGTGAATAGCTTTAATTAGTGTGGCTTAATTTTATCCTTGTGTGATTAGTGAAATGGTGAACTTAGCATGTGTCATTGTTCTTAACTTTAACAGTGAAAATGTGTCATTAGTCTTCACCTACTACATAGGTGGAGACTACTGTTTTTGCTATTATTATTATTATTATTATTATTATTATTATTATTATTCCTGCCTCAGAGTTTCGCAATGATTCCGAGAGAACCGGAGACTGCACAAGGAATCTGAGGGGCCCAGGTTATGTGTCCTCACATGGGCCATTGCTGATAGAAAAAAAGAATACCAGATCTCCCCAGTCGGATCAAGGTCACTACGAAACAGCACGTGGAGACTTGTAATTGTCCGTAGGACAGTTACAAATTTCTAGTTGCTTTTGTCGTTGTATGGGCGTGAAATCGTGGCTTTAGATATTATGTTTCATCTGTCTTTGTGTGAATGGTGAAATGGCGGTTTTAGTTAGTATGTGTCATTTATCTTTGTATGAACTAATCGTTTTTTTTGGGGGGGAGGGGAGGAATTAACTGGGTACGGGGTGATGACATCACATTGTGATGACTAATTATACTCTTTTCACACTAATTTGGCCTTAAAATTGCCTTTTTTCCGTCTTCAAATGGATTTGTAATAACTGGTTCGCACTAAAATATAGTGTTATTATGAGGAAGTGTTGTGGAAAGCTGTAAAGCCTTAGCATTGTCTTATTCTGTCACTGAAAAAGCTGCAGAAGGATAATGATTTGGGCCAAGTTAAAGTGAATAGAATATAGAACATCATGTATCTTACGTGAATAAAATAGTTTTCTACGGTGCTGCCTGGATACATGGTGCAATGCTGGTTTTATATATTATGTGTCATTTATCTTTGTGTGGATAGTGAACTAGTGGCTTTAGTTACTATGTCATTTATTTGTGTGAAGAGTGAAACGGTGATATTAGCTGTGTCATGTACCCTTAAGTGAAGAGTGAAATTGTGTCTTTAGTTATATTCATTTATCTTTGTGTAGATAGTGAAGTGTGTCATGTATCTGTGTGACTAAAGTAGTTTCCTGGTGTGTTGTTGGGTACACGGTGAGGCAGTGTGCTGTTCTACGTATCAGCGGCGCTGCATATGGTGTCGGCGGGCCTGGTGCTGCTGCTGGGACTGGAGTTCAAGATGCCGACAGAGAGGCTCACCAGGGAGATCATCACGCAGGTCCGCCGAGCAGAGGTTGTCATGTTCCTCGCCGCCATGTTTGCTGCAGGTGGGAGTTGTCAAGATTTTGAGGGTGAAAGGATGAGGGTAAAGCCTGTTGATACTTTTGTCAAACTGTAGCAGAAAAATATGCTTGATACCATTACAAAAACTCGTATGTTCATTCAGTGTAGACACAAAGTAGCTGAAGCATATGTTGATTCTTAGCCAGTTATAGATATAGAGGCCTGGGACGCTGTATG
Organism: Coenobita brevimanus; assembly: GCF_032717465.1. Classification (NCBI taxonomy): domain Eukaryota; kingdom Metazoa; phylum Arthropoda; class Malacostraca; order Decapoda; family Coenobitidae; genus Coenobita; species Coenobita brevimanus. Next base: position 10,126,584 of record NC_137060.1, read on the forward strand.
AGTTCATTTTGCATATCACCAAATTATTTTGGTCAGCTGAAAAGAGTGTGTTTCGACTCCAGTAAGATAAATATTGTATCTAAGTCATGTATCTTACTTATATTTAGTTGCATCTTCAAATTTTCTTGTTTAGCAATGACCTTAGCTGATGCACCATTGGTTCAGTTTCAATCAGACAGTCTCTTTCCCCAGGTGTGTTCATAAGTTACCTGGAGACGTTCATGTACCGTTACCTGTCCTCCCTTGGTGCCCCTCCCATCCTGATCGGCTTGGCAGTGACCGTAGGGGCGCCGTTTGAGTTTGTCCTGACACTGTTGACATCCTTCCTGGCGCGCCACGTGGGTCACGCACCTCTCATCATGTTCAGCCTCTTTGCAAATGCCGTCAGGATGCTGGGTTAGTTGACATTCACTTATATACCGTACATTTTATTAGGAAAAAGTTAGTTTTATTGTTCTAATATCCTCGGTAAATTTTTAATCGCCCGATGATTCTTCTCATTTTGTTAGTCATGTGCCAGCTACAGCAAGCACACAGACGTACACGGCTCTTAAAGTGTAGTTATACACTAATTAGTATTGTTTGTTTGTTTTGTCTAGTCAGCTGAATGTTTTATAAAAACCTGAATATGTGGGTAAGTTCCTAGAAAAAGCCCCAGGAATTGATGGAGTGTGTGGTGAAATGCTGAAGCCTGGGGGAGAGATAGTAGTAGATTGGATGTCGAAGATGTGCTGATTGGCCTGGGAGGAAGGTAAGGTCCCGGAGGACTGGAAGTCAGGTATAATTATTCCCTTGTACAAAGGGAAAGGGGTAATCATAGGGGCATTTTTCTTCTTAGTGTAAAAGGAAAAGTATACGGTAGGAAACTTATTGACAGAGTTAGGGAAATAACAGAGGAATTAGTTGGAGAAGAACAGGGAGGCTTTAGGAAGGGAAGATGTTGTAAAGATCAGATATTCATTCTTAGATCTATAGTGGAAAAGTTTCTAGAGAAGGGAAAGAAGTTGTATGCGGCCTTCATGGATTTGGAGAAAGCACATGACAGGGTAGATAGACAAAGATTGTGGAAAGTATTAAGAATATATGGAGTAAAAGGGAAGTTGTTGAATGCTGTTAAGAGTATGTATGAGGTTGCTAAGGCTGCAGTGCGTGTGGATAGTGAACTGAGTGAGTTTTTCTATTTGAAGGTTGAGTTGAAACAGGGATGTGTCATGTCTCCATGCTTGTTCGATCTGTATATGGATGGGGTTATAAAAGAGATACAAGGTAGGGCAGTGGACGTTGGAGTGGCCCCAATGAGAGAGGGCAGTGTTTGTAAACTCCCTATACTGTTGTTTGAAGATGATACTGTGTTGTTAAGTGAAGACGAAGGGGAGCTGCAAGGCTTGGTGAATGAGTTTGGGAGAGTGTGTAAGAAACGGAATCTAAAGGAAGAGTAAAATGATGGTGTTCGAGAAAGGTGAAGTCAGTGAATGTACAGTGAGGCTGGATGATGAGGAAATGGAAAATGTGAGTACGTTTAAGTACTTGGGTAGTGTGATGAGTAAGGATGGAAGTTTGGAGGGTGAAGTGCTTGAAAGAGTACAACAAGGAAGAAATGTTGCTGGGTCCTTGAAGACAGTGATAAGAAACAGGGAAGGGAGCATGGATGTGAAAAAGTTATTACATGACAGTATTGTGATACCAACTTTAACGTATGGAAGTGAAGTTTGGACGTTGCTGGAGGGACACAAGTCAAGAGGGAGAGCAGTGGAAATGAGTTATTTGAGAGGAGTCTGTGGAGTCACAGGGAGAGACAGACTGACAAATGAGGATGTGAAGGAGCGTTGTTGTGTGGATGTGGATGTGATAGGAAGCGTTAGGAGGAATACACTGAGGTGGTTTGGCCATGTGGGGAGGATGGAGAGTGAGACTGACGAGGAAAGTGTATGAGTGAGATGGAGTGGGAGAGAGGGAGGGGAAGGCCAAGGATGAGATGAAGGGATGGAGTGGAGAGGTATATGAGAAAGTGGTGTGTGAACTGGGAGCAGGGCAGTGAAATGGCGGGGGACAGGGTGACGTGGAGGCGATTTGTTTGTGGCCACCCCGTATGGGATTAAGGCGTCTGACTATATATATATATATATATATATATATATATATATATATATATATATATATATATATATATATATATATATATATATATATATATATATATATTTATATATGGGAAGAGGTAATTATGAGAGACGTTAATCCTCGGGTCGTGAAAAGAGGTACTGTATGGGGATGACGGTTGAGGGTGGGGGATGGAGTATCTTACACCTGGTACATACAGATGAAACTGTGTTACTTGCTACTGGCGAATATGGCGCTTATTGATTTGGTTCAGAGCTCTGTGAGTGCCTGTGCTGCGTGGTGTGAAAATGATGGTGAATGGAAAGAAAGTTGAATTAGTAATGCAATCTAACTACAGGTAAATTAATTTAATCATTCTGCCATATTGCAGACCTCTGCCTATCAAATTTCTTTAATTGCCAGAACTGATTCACTTTGGAAATCGCATTCCCAGATTAGTCTCCTTCAAACTTTAACCTAAAGCAGATCAGGCCCAACTGTTACAGATTTTTTGTGAACGCAGGACACCTGTAATCCCGTGTACGCATTTTTAAAAATTTAATTTGCTTTCCCTTCCTCTGTTTAAATTATGAGAAAAAGAAAGAAAGAAGGAAAAAGGAAAAAGACGTAAATGTGCAAGTGGGGCGTAGAGTAGCACAAGGAAGAAAGGTGGGTAGTCTTGTAAGAGACCTGATATGATAGAGAGGTCTGAGTATGATGGATTGAAGAGGACCACATTACCGCATGTGCAAGACTGATATGGCTATGATATGAATGAAAAAAAAAAGTCATGAATAAGAGAAGTGGAAATAGGAATGTTGAGGAATGTGTGTGAAATGTGCTGAATGGATAGGATAAAAGGCAACTGTTTTAGAGAAAGATGTGGAGTAACTACGTACTGTTATGACTGGGAAAAAGAGAGTGTGCGGATATAAAATGGTCATTCGAATGGAAGAGATGTAGGCTGGGTGGTAAAACAAAAATAATAACGTGAGTGAGTCTGAACGTGAGAGGAGGCGTGGTGGGACCAGAAGAATGTGGCTGGATATGGTAAGCGATTGTGTGATAAAAGTCACCATCATCATCATCATCTGGACCTCCTTTCCCATCTGAAGGCAGAGTGGGGAGTAGCAACGCCCAGACAGGCAAAGTCTGCCTAATCCAATGGGCCACTCCTCCATTCACTCACCATTCAAGCCTCCAGAATCCTGCCTCTATCTGATACACCAAAAAAATTTCACCACATCCTGCAGTTTCACATAAACGTATCCGATAGAGTCAATCCGAACGCTGTCACGTTAAAAAGGGGTGCCAAATCCATGATCATGCACTACTCACAACATTCGTCCATCCATCTAGATCTCTTGTCAGTCCCCTAGCCTCACCGACTTCAATACCTCCATTCCGCATACACTCATCCACCATATCCTTCCACCTTTTTCTTGGCCTACCTCGCCTCCTCCCTCCTTCGAATTGCTCAAAAATACCTTTTTCATTACTCTGTTGTTATCCATTCTCTTCACATAACCATACTGTAATGCTAGGTGTTTTAAGGGTCGGCTTCCCGTCCCTTAGACGCCTAGTGTGTAGCTGGGCTCTCTTTCTAGACCGGAGCTTAGACAAATAGGAGAGAGGCAGGACACAAAAACCCAAGGCAACAACTTAACACGTGTATTACCGTACTACAGTAAGTTGTATAGTGGAACGGGTAGATGTCACAGATACAGATTCACTGGACAATTACAACTCTTACGCCTAGATATGGATCATCAGTATCGCGCAGGATACTGCTCGGGTCAAGATGAATAGCACTTGGGGCAGAGGTTTATGTATTATTAGTCACAGGAAGTCTAAGTTTTATCATTCGTGGAGTAGCTGGTACTGCTTCACTGTTTGTAAGTGTTACTTTAGCACTGGGGTATGTGTACGGTTTTAGTATTAGGAGATGTTATCAGATGGTAGTGTATTCACTATAGTAGACCCGTATCTCATTGCGTGGCCGTGTTCACTGTTGCACTGTCACTTTTACTCACTCCACCATTTTGATATTATCGCTGGTGCTTTCTTACTGACTTCCGTTACGTGGTTAGTTCTCTGCTCTGCTTTCATGTCACTGAGTCCAGACACTGTGCTACCACTGTCACTCCTTTCTGATCTGGACATCGTGGCGGTCAGGTACAAGGGCGGCGGAGGTGTCACAGCCTCACTACTGATGGGGCTGGGTTCTGCCGGGGGCCTCAGCGTCCAGAGGCCACGGAATCATGTGCAGGGGCGTCCTCTCTCGTCCGGAGCTGTGGGTGGCGAAGGGCCCCGTGCTTTCAGGGCTAGGGGCGGGAGTACGGCCCTCAAGGCTGGGGTCGAACAACTGCTTGAACTTCACGCTCAGGCGCCCGACGGAGGATGAACATCTCCAGTGTCGGGGTGTGGGGAGATCCCACCTGGGGGTCCTGGGGGCGGTCTGGGGGTCCCGAGGGCTGTGCTCCCCGGTGTTTGGCAGCGCCGTCAGGAAGGAGCTGTGGCACCGGCCTACGTCGGGGTCCATCAGGTGAGTCCTCTCCAGACCCGGTTGCAGGGAGAAGAGGCCGGGGGAAGTCACAGGGCCTCTCCAGTACTCCTCCAGGCTGGGGACTCCCTCTGAGTCGTGGGTTGGGGAACAAGAGTCAGCCTGATTGAGGAGCGGCTACAGGCCGTCTCCTGCCTTAGGGCCCAGCTACTGGCCGTTGCCTTCTAGGGGAGCAGGTACAGGCCGTCGCCAAGGCCCGGCTACTGGCTGTGGCTTGGGGGAGGGAGCAGCTACCAGCAGACCCAAGGGCACCTTCAGAGCGGCTACAGGCCGTCTCCTGACGAAGGCGGGAGTGGCTGCAGGCCGTCTCCTGATTTCCCTCAGAGAGGCTGTGGGCCATCTCCTTCAGGAGGCTACAGGCCGTCTCAGGGGTGCTGGCAGGAGCTGGAGAAACAGCTCCACCCCGATATTGGTTGGGGAAGGCTCGCCCGGAAGGTAGTCTTGTATTCCTGCTATGGTGGCGGCGGGCAAGCTCCGGGTCATAGGGTCTCGCTGCCCGGGCGGACTTATGCCGTTGTCGTCCTGAGTCCCAGCGCACTGTCGTTGCTCCTCTATGGGCTCCTTGTGGGTGTGTCGAGTCACCCCCTGTGGTGCTATACTGCATTTTACATACCATATCAGTACACTCTCTTCGATTCTGGTGTCCACAGACTTCCTTACTCCGAATCTTTCACGAATCACAATATTTCGTATCCTATCCACCTTCTATACTCCACATACATTCCTCAGCAGTCCCATCTCCACTGCTCTCACTCTTGACTTTTCATTTTCATGTCACACCATATTCTCACACCCATATGTTAATGTTGGCACTAACACTCCTTCATGTAAGACTCACACAGCTCCGTGTTTCTTATCACGGCCTTCATAGCACCAGCTAATTTCCTTCCTTGTGTCACTCTACCTTCCACTTCTTTTGCACATTTTCCTCTCTTTTCAATCACTGTACCAAGATATTTGACATCTCTCACCAATTCCAGTCTCTCTATTCACAGTAACATCAAACTGGGTGTCACCTTCTCTCGCTGTTACCATCACTTTACTCTCTTCTACATTTACTCTCAAAGCACGACGCTCACAGACATCAGCAAAACTTTGCACTAGTCTACCAAGTTCTAGTACGGTAGTTGCAAGTAGCACTGCATCATCAACATACAACAAATTTCAGATATTTCATCCAACACCATTCATTACCAACGCCATCCCTCTCTATTACTCGTGTTCTTACTTCTCTCATCACCCCATCCTTATATATATTGAACAACCATGGGGACATCACACAACCTTGTCGCATGCCCTCACTGTTCGTGAACCATTCACTTAGATACCCTTACACATGCCTCACTACCATCATAAAAACTCTTGACGGCACCTTGCAGCTTACCATCTACATCACACATGCGCATAACCATCCACAGTCCTTCTCTGTCTACTTTGTCATATGCTTCTCCAGATCTATAAATGCCATAAACACTTTACAGTTCTTCCCACAAGCCTTCTCCAGTATCTGTCTCACTGCAAATGTTTGATCCACACATCCTCTGCCATTCCTAAAAGCACCCTGTTCATCACTCACTAGGACATCTGATATCTCACGTACTCTCTCTATAATAATTCTTCCTTATACCTTCCCCACAACAGTCAATAAAGTTATGCGACGATTTTATATATATATATATATATATATATATATATATATATATATATATATATATATATATATATAAGTTGATGAGGCTAGGGATTTGACAAGAGATCGAGTTGGTAGGAATAAGTATGTATAGAGATCAGGTGAGACATCAGAGCTTTGTAAACTGATATTCATTGGAATGACTATATTTGGCAGATGTATGTGAGGCAAATCTGCAAAGAAAACAACATAGGCATCGCTGCGCTGTTGCAACCCTTCATCTGACCAAGCACATACCCCACCCCTCCCTGCACACCTAACCAAGCTCATCCCCCCCCCTCCCCGTATAACACAGTGACATTAAAACTTTTAAATTTCAGTACCGGTAGTTTATAAATGGTAATAATGTAGATATGAGCAGATCTGATGAATTTATGACTTCTGCTTTTTTTATTTAGGCAGCCATTTACTATGACTACATAATTAGTACAGTCAACGAAACTTCATACATAATTAGATATTCACATAACCATTTATATACAATTTCTGTTTCTTACGTGTAACAGTTGCAAAGTTTTAACATAAAAATGCATTGGGACCTTCAGATTCCTTGCGCAGGTCGTATTGAAATCTCAGCTTATTTTTTATTTATTTTTTTTTTTACTTTTTCATTATTTTCAAAAAACAAAATACCCGAGATAAAGCATTCTACCTTCAGGTATTAAAAGGCACCCGCTGACTATAAGACACATAACTATGCGAAATTTTATGACTTTCTAGTGAATACTTTCTGAGTTCTAGGCTTGAAACAAAATCTCTACACAACCTATTGTTGTTGATCACAGTGATAACAATACCATCCTCTGACTTCGTCAGGTGGAAGGTAAAAAAAACATAGTCAATGCTACACTAGTGCAACCCTCCATCTGACCAAGCACATACCCCCACCTCCCTGCACACCTAAGTCCTAACCAAGCGCATAATGACCCTCACCCAACCCCTCCTCTGTATAACACAGAGGCATTAACTCTCGTCACGCTATTTCTTATCAACTTGTTTACCTTTCTTGAGTCATTTTTTCGGACTTTTTATTTTAATATTTAGTTGACTTTTTGTCATCATATCAAGTGTTTCTGAGCTCGAACTCTTCATCATTCTCGTTTTTTCGTAATTTACGCCTCTTTTGTGGCTATAAGGGCTGCGATTAGTTGCCAGCACCATGGGAGGTAGATGGGCGTGAATCCGCCATTGCTGAACTGAATTACAAAAAATGCGGTATTTGGCATCTGCAGTATGGCAGGGTTTGGCAACAGCTCTGATGGTGTACAGGGAGACTCAGCATTCCCATGGAAACCACTGACGCTTCCTCGTGCTTGAAATTATGGCGCTGGGACCCATTGCCTCATACTAGGCGATCAGCGTGGCCAGGGGTGGCCAGCATATCACCTCATATGGGGCGATGTGTGCGGCGGGGGTTAAAACTTAAAAATTTCAGTAGTTTATCCATGGCAATATTGAAGTTACGGGCGGATACGATGAAATTATGGTTTGTGCAATTTTCATGTAGGCAGCCATTTTTTTGTATGATTGCATAGGTACAGTCATGAAACTTCATACATAATTATATATTAATCATTTATCATGTACATTTCCTGTCTCCTAGGTGTAATAGTTACAAAGTTTTAACAGAAAATTGCATTTGGCCCTTCGGATTCCTTGCATAGGTCGCACTGAAATCTCAGAGAAAAAAAAAACTTTTTTTTTTACTTTTTCATTAAAAAAACACAAACAAAAAACATAAGACACAGCATTCTACCTATCAAAAATCACCAGTTCATGTAAGACACATAACTATGTGAAATTTCATGACTATAGTGAATATTTTCTGAGTTTTGTCCCGGAAAAGAAATTTTTACGCCTTCTTTTGGTGTTGATCCTAATGATAACAATACCCTTCTCTGACTTCGTAGGTGTAGGGCAAGAATAAAATTCAGATGCTTAGATTTGTGAGGCGGAATCATGATTTCAAGGACCTGATTGATGTCTGGATGATTGTGGCCCATTTTACAGTTACAATGAGCATGTTGTTGGTAGTTTTCCCACTTTCGTTCTTTCTTCTCTCCTTGGATGTGAAACCTATCTCTAACGTTTAGTTGGAAAAAGGCATCAGGATGATTATTTCACACACACACACACACACACACACACACACACACACACACACACACACACACACACACAATATCTGTCAGTCAATCAATCAATCAGTCAGTCAGTCAGTTAATCATCCATTCAGTCAAGGAATCCGTCAGTCAATCAATCAATCAATCTGTCAATCAATCGATCATCCAGTCATGTATCCAGTCAGTCAAGCAGTCAGTCAATCAGTCTATCTATCCATCTACCCATGTGCAAATCAGTCAATCAATCTGTCTATATGGTCATGTATTACATAGACTCCTTTAAGGGGCAAATCTTAGCTGAAAGCGATCTATTCTAGCTTTATTAATTTACTGGCCGGAACATCCATAACAAAGGCATTTAGTAAAAAATACAGAAGGACTGTCAGTGACGTGGATAAAGCTTGCTAAAGAGAAACATTGTCTCTCAAAGGCACATGCTCAAAAGGTGTTTTCGTAAAATATAGTGCATCATTCCTTGAGTAAAAAACAGCATGTGGTGCTGGTTGTCAGTTTTCAGTGTGCTGGAGGACCCGTGGTGGGTGCTGCCGCTGGGGGTGCTGGAGTCTGTAGCCAACGGCGTGCTGGCCACAGCTGCTGGCATGTACTGCACTGCACTCTTCACCCTCCAAACACTCGCTTCATTCAGAGGCATCTACGGCGTCCTACAGTATGGTTTTGGTATGAAACTCGATTTGTATTGCCTTTCCAACTATCTTTATTGACTAATCCATTGGTCATTTTAACTTCAGCTAGGAAAATCATAATCTGTACAATATTTTGTATAACAGTTGCTCTACAAACAGCTTCATTTCAAGGAAATTACGTATTTATGGTTCGTTTTTCTACACTTTTTTAAGTCTGTAAAAACCTAAATAGACCTTGCAAAACTAATCAGTATTAAACATAGGAGTTGTAACTTTACTACAGTAGTTTGGTATTTAATACCAATAAAAGATGTCAGACTTATGTGAGCTTTTGAAGTTGGCGACATTATGTATACTGGAATCTTGATTCATTGGTTCGAAACCTTCAACGTGTAGATTAACAAAGGACTGGTACTATTCAAGAAGTATATGTTCCTCAGGTCAGCTTGTGGGTTCCATGGTGGGGGCAGAGTTGCAGGAGGCACTTGGGGACGTGACCACCTTCAGAGTGATGGCAGTTGCTGCCTTCGTCACCAGTGTCATATATGGCAGTGCTTTCTCCAGCCTCACCAGGTGTAGGTCGGGCATCACCATCACCACCACCACTACTGCTACCACTGATGCAGCTAATTACACTGACACTGTACCTATGAGTACCGTCACACCCTCACACAGTGCATCTAAATATGGCATTGATAATCCCATCTGTAACAAGGGTGATGACTGAAGTGATGAGGGCATGCGTCTTCTGTCCTGCTATGTCATATCTAAACATCATATGAGTGGGCATATTTATAAACTGCCAACCTAAATTTGAGCATACGAATATTTTGTATCTGCCTTCATTTTCACTCATATAGCCATTAACCATTTCATAGTCAAATCAGAGTGCTTACAAAGGTGACAGAAAACGAAAAACAAAACGATCTGTGATATTATTGTACTGGTAAGAATTCTTAATAAATGCGATCCCTAACCGCCTTCTAATTAGAAATCCTATAAAAGAATTAAAACAAGAGACTGTATAACTATCATGCACCAAGATTTTGCAAACTGTCATGCTATAACCAAGGGAGAAAAGTCCCTACAGTGCCAGATGTCAGGGAAAACACATCACTTTGGGGGCTGAGAACTATTTATTTATCGGAACTAGTGTGACCAGGCACGAAAGTCCAAGAAGGGATTATATCAATATAGAGGCTTCAGGCTCATTGTAGAAGTCACCAGTAGGAGAATCGCATCTACATATCAACTGCAGTGGCAAGTAGCTACCCAACAAAGCATTGCTGGAGATGCAATCCTTACCATCATTGTTCCACATGTGTGAGTGGGTGTAACTTCCACCACAGTCACTCAGTATTAACAGTATTCCCATGGAGACTACGGGTGTTTGACCTTTTTCAGTCAGAGCAACTCGGTGGGTATGTCGCCTATATCATTGAAATGGGTTCTGTCTCCCGTGAGGTTCACCTAGGCATCACACAGAAAATCTATGTTTTTGAATACATTTCCAATGGACATGAGCTGCGGTTATTACGTGATCTGCCCACAGGAGCTTCATCTCTAAACGAAAAATCTGTCCAGACAAGATTGATGGACAAAACGTGATACGAGGTGTTGCAGGCAATGGGTGAGGATGCACAGGAGGTTGAGAATGAGGTTAGACTGAAAAGTGAGGTCAAGGACGAGGAGTAGGCAGAGGTTAATGATGAGGTTAACTATTGTTATTTTTGTTGTAACCCCAGGCTCATCTGGTCATAAACCCAGTGGTTTATAGGAAACCGGTCACTTCATCCGGTTCCTCCAAGGTCTGTTGCTGAGGTTATGTTGAATGAAGTCCGTATTTTGATAGTGTGGTGAAAGAGGTGAGTGTTATGGTGTAAGAGGCTGCACTGCAATGTGAGCATGGCAGATTGAGAAAGTTGGCCAGACATTATTTATAAGTTCCTTCCATGTTTGCTTCTGAGTTCATTTATTTGGATGTGTTTTAGTAATGTGTCAAAAGCTTTGTTTATGTATATAGTTGCTAGGGTGGTTCTTAAAGGTAGTGGTTTCTCTTTGAAGCCATTAAGTATGATTTAACATGGAGAGGTGGGTAGTAGTTGAATAATTAGTTCCCAGTCCATGTTAGGAGCCAAATAAAGAGAGTAGGGGAGGATATGGAGGGTGAATGTATTTGGATGGTGTGTAAAGTAGGGATATAGGGAAGATTTATTAAAGATTGGAGATGGAAAGCAAAGAACAACAACAGTGTATAGGGATGATGGAATGATGCACAAGGACTAATAAGTTGTTACGAAGGGTGGGGTTATTTGGAGCAGAGTCAAAGATAACGCAGGGTGATGAAAGATGGATAAAGTGGCGGCTGCTGGTTCAGGAATGGCGGTACGACGGACATTGATGTGGTCAAGATCTACAGTCAAAGAAGGCACACACAGTATACAGGGTATCAATATCTTCTAATGCGAGATCGAGGGTAATGTTGGAAGAGGCAGACCATACGTGGTACGAAAGAAGGTAGAAGGAGAATGTCTCATAGACTTAGAAAGGTACGTGAGGACAAAGTAGAATGAAGGAGGTTCTGTAAGGGCCATCCCTTGACACATGGTTCCAGGCGTGAATGAAGCATTGATGATGATGATCATGATCATGATGATGTAGACTTGCTTCATTAGTCACACTCAGTTTTATGATAATCATATTAACACCCGTGTTCACATTCAGCACCAACAAGTCTCAAGAACCTAAGACACTCATACCTCGATCCGTATTCTTGTCAGCTTAGGAGGCTTACTAACACATCTGCCGTGTCATTTTGATTCCTGCATAGAGAGCTTCAGTAATATCTTTTATGTCACGTAATCTATGTAGCCATTACAAGAACGTAAACGTCACAAACGATAATAGTAACCATGGGTGTCGTCCATGCTGATTGGGCAATACCTTTGATTTATCACACAGAGATGGTGAACAGTACTTTACATACTTGGATTACATAATTTACTGGTTATAATGCTTACTTCTTAACAAATATGATGTAAACCATATGTGGTTCACAAACGTTTCTTATTTCATTAGAGGAAAGGCAATGGCGAACCCTCATTACTTTGTAAAATCGTATGGACAGCAACTCCAAAATATTCCTGGATCGGCCTAAGTGTAGGGTGTAATAAGCAAAATAAATCGCTAAGGAGGAGGTGTTAGTAAGCTTACTAGCCCCAGGAGAACGTGACCAACAGGGCCACACCTACAGCGGCGGCTGATTATCTGACTATGGGCCGTATTGTCGTCAGTTGAGGAAGCTCCCTAACACCTTTTGCTAAACTATTTATTTTGTTTATTACACCCTACTGTTCGCCTCTGCGTTACGTAAATCCTTTCAATCTCGCTCTATCCTGTATACATAACGTACAAAAAGGATATTAACCAGCCATATCTCCCCAAATATTGCAATGTAAGAGGCGTTAGGGTGCTTCCATAACTGCGAAGAGTACAAGCTCATGTGGTGTAATAACTCTACTGCTGGGGTCTTTCTCTTGGCGATAAGGAAGACTGGCTAGCACCTCTTCCTTAGCCTTTTATTTTATCTACGACACCTTAGTCTTCGCCTGCTTATTACGTATTTATTTATATCACTATAGCCTGCATAAACAACATACCAGATCATATTAACTAACCATATCCATAAATAAAGCATAGCGCATTTGTTCTCATTTTAAAAAGATCCCAAGCCCATTTTAGCTTGGCTGATGGCCAGGTGAGTCAGACTGGAGGGTTACTCGTAATTTGACTAGGAAGCATGTAGATTCATTCCTGTCATAATATAGGGTCATCGAAATTAATGCAACATGACTGTGTATTGAAGTTGCGAGAATGGTCCAGTTACCTCAAATGAAAATAAATGGACTATAGCCTACTGAGGGAAAGGTACTATAGTCGCGGCTCGCGACTCTGAGGTTGTTGTTATCGTATCCTGGCAACCTACGATTCAAAAGTGCGTCTGATTTCGTGTATAATATGAGACACATGTGATTCGTGTATAATAGCCTATATTCGTGTATAATAATAGTCGTGTATAATAAGTTCATGCATTATAATATGATTCGTGTATATGATACGAAATCGGACGCACATTTTGAATGATAGGTTGCCAAGGTACGATAATGACAATCTCAGAGTCGAGCGCCGCGACTATAGTGAGTGTCCTTAGCTGACGAGAACACAGATCCTCGAGTCAGCAGTCAGCGATTGGTGTTATGCTGAACCAAGCTGACGCCATGCTGACACCAAGCTTCTATATGAGAGGACTGTATTCTAGATGGCACAGGAGACTTGCGAAGCCCCTCTTCCTTGGCGATTTATTTAGCATATATTATACCTAAACACCTTCACTCTGGTGACATAATTTTTTAACCTTGTTTTGTCTACCTCCATCCGATTTCATCCACGTTAGGGAAGATTGATATTATGGAAGGGCTAATTCATTGTCCATTCCCTCTCGTTCAAAGTATCTCCTGAGCCTAATAGAATCGTCTGGAGACAGTAGGAATAAAATAGTAATCGGACTGAAGGAACTAACATACTCTTGGAACTTATTTTTACAGAGTTAATATAGATAAACTTTACATCAGTAAAACACAAGAGGATATCGGGGTGTTATATGCAAACCTGATCATTGAGGAAGAGGTTTATTTTGCACAGTACACCTTTACATTCTCCTGGATGTGATTTATAAAGCTTTCATATTGGCATAGCTTGCAACAATAACGTAAATGAGGATACTGAAGTGTAACATGCATAACAAATCGCTAAAGATAAGGCGTTACAAGGTCTCCCAAGCCACTTAGAATACAACGCTGACGCACAGTGGAATTTATTAGGCTTTTTGTCATTGTTGCATCCTCTGGTCCCTCAGCAGTAACAAGGTTTGGCGGGTTCTGGGTCATCTGAGGTGAGTTGCAGGGATGACTCCGATGACACGTCCCTCTCATCCTTCTGCTTCATCATCACGTCCACCAGGAATCTGCAACAAAAATATATTACAAAGATAGATGTGAGTGGCGGATCCAGTAGGAAGGGTGTCTATGGATTTCAGAGCTTCCCTGCTCCCACACACACGTCTTTTATTTCTTCATCTGTAGAATTTATAAGCGGGTGGGGTAGGCACCCTGATAGCAGAGGATGCTATGACATCGGGGCAGTTCGTTTGTGTTCACCCTTTCCAAGTTAAAGGCATTTGGCTATAGATGAGTAGAAAGACAGATAGACAGATAAATAGACAGATAGATAGACAGATAGATAAATAGAAAGTAGGTAGATTTTTTATTTCCTGCAGCAAAAACAAAGAATTATTGAAAAAACAAACGCACTCGTCGACTGTATGACCTGCGTTGCGTCAATAAGCTATCAAAAGGGGGTAAAAAAAAAAAAAAATCAGGCGTGGAAAGCAAAAGAAGGGGTGGGAAGAACTGGAATTTGGCGGGCGGTGAGTCTGGGGTCTCGGGTGGTCCAAAAAATATAATGTTGCAATTTCTAACTTCCACATGGCTATCTTGTTCCTCTGACTTCTCAAACTGGAAGAATTAGATACAGATTTCATTTACTAGTTCGCTACAAGTGGCCTCAGCTAAATAAATCTCGTAGTAAAAAGAATGAAATAAAGATAAGGACGTCGGGGTGAAGGTTGAACGTTATTAATAATGTATAGAGAAAACAAACTAACCAATATACTGTACAGAAACAAACTCGGGATCGTAAACACAGCAGTTAGTAACATGAAAGCCAACATTAAAGTGTTATATGGTTAGGGAAAGTGCCCACAAGAGTACGGCTTGAAAGTGGTGTGTGTGTGTGTGTGTGTGTGTGTGTGTGTGTGTGTGTGTGTGTGTGTGTGTGTGTGTGTGTGTGTGTGTGTGTGTGTGTGTGTGTGTGTGTGTGTCTGTCTGTCTGTCTGTCTGTCTGTGTGTGTGTGTGTGTGTGTGTGTGTGTGTGTGTGTGTGTGTGTGTGTGTGTGTGTGTGTGTGTGTGAAATGTTTGTCCTTGGTTAACCCTTTGAATTCGATAACATATTTTTTTCTTATTACTCTTGCCATTTTCAGACGACTTTATTTACCTCAGGGATACTTTTCGAACTGGATGTGTTAAAACTGTCCTTCATAAACAGATTAAATAACAGATATCTAAAACTGAATCAAAATCGTCTGGTGGTAGTTTGACTGAAATGAAAAAATACTTAACTGGATTTAAGGAGTTAAGAGATTGTTTATGTACAGAATGACAAATGTTGTGTTAACTGACCTCATGGAGTCTGTAACCATAAGACCCTCCTTTGCCGATGTCTCCGTCCACCCTGTGAAGTTGTGCTCCTTGTACAACTTCTCAATCTCCAGCTGGTCCACTTGACGGTGAGGCAGGTCGCACTGAAAGACACCACAATTATCATGATGGAAGTATATAAAGGGCATGGCGGGATGAGAAGTTTGCCAAATACATGGATCTTATTTTGGGCTACCTTTGAGTACTAGATGCTTTATCAACATGATTCTAGTTCTCCACCGTTCCGAAGCTAAATTTACTGTTGATCTTCCGGGTGAATTACAGATCATTTTTGCTCGTGAGAACGTCAGTGACTGTATCTCCGTTATGACTGAGAATGTCAGCCGTGTAATATAGCATTTATTACGCAAACTTCACACAAGTGCGAGGGAAGATTCGTCCATCACAATATGCCTGGTCGAATAAATATATTGTTTGCACTGTATTTGTCATTAATCTTTTACAATCTAGGTAAATAAAACCGTGTGATTCAAGCCAGGATAGCCTATAAGCCTGAAGTGCTGTCAATATCTAGTATACGCTAAATGCAAATCGACTTGCATATAATGCATGGCAAAGAAAACGTTTGATTTGATTATACTACCACAATAATAGAAAATTAGTTTATGCAAGGCAGTGCGTCTAGACAATACCACAAATCATAAAGAGTAAATTCTAGCTATGAAATAAGTGGCCAGCTCCATGCTGCCCTTATTGTTAGGTGCGTTATTTTATTTATTGTATTCTTTCTTTCTTGTTTAATTGTGGCAGGCATTTCTACCCTTCAGAATTAACCGATTCTGATCAAACATGGACACAATGACTAGCCTTATGACCTAGTTGTGTCCACAAGGTTCTTGTTGCTAGGCAAGTACTCGTTGCCTAGCAAAGGCCGAAAAGCCGCTTTTGTCATATTTTGCACGTTTTGAACTGTAGAAACATTACTAATGGACTTAGCAAACTAATTTCTTTGGTCGAAATCTTTAGGCCATTCCCTATCAAAAGTGTGCCATCAAATTCCCTCTATCCTCAAGTTTTCGAGTGAAAACCCTGTGAGCATTGGCCTCAGCGTCCCTAGCAACCAGTACCAGTTTTCATAAATGCACCCCTAGTTACCCAGCAGCTCAATGGAACTGAAAGAAACCTGCATGCTCATAGATACTGACTAGTACAACTTTCTACCGTACACCTATGTGCTACATTGGCCAGGTCAGGGGTCAAAGGTCATCATATGCAAAATCGGTGAAAATAGCTAAACTCAAGATCATGCTTGTGCGAAATGCTAAGACCTCGAAGATTATTAAGCCAGGGCCATGATTCTTGGGTGGACCATTGCACTGAATTACCTCCATACAAACATGGCATTTAATGTCGAAACTCACTTCCAGTTGCTGGCAGTGCCACTTACAAGTTGTACCTCTGGTGGACTGTTCTGCATATTTCAAGTTCCCTAGCTTCACAGTGGGAGGATGGAATCGATTGAAACTTTGCATGCATATAGACGTTAATAAATGCAAAATACCCGGGGAGAAAATGCCACTTTTTCTAGTCAACGAGACATGGGTTGTTATATAAAGGTTTGGCATACCAGTTTCATCCTTGGACCACCAGGAACAAAATTCAGGTGCACAACCTTGGAAACCAACTACTGTAAGCTAGGAATCCAAGATGGCGTCCAAGATGGCTGTCAATCCTATTTATTTTACTGTATGATGATAATTTGTCAATAAATCGTATATAATCATTATTATCATGTTTTTAAGGCATTTTTATATTATACTACTTGTCTTTAGAATTAAGAAAAAATTATTATTTATATTCGAAACAAAATATTTTATAAATTTAATAATTTGTTAAAATGAATAATATTTTTTTTCCTTTAGAAAGTTTGCATGCTTTTAAAAACTGAGACGTTTCGCAAAAATACAATTGCTAGGTGCATAAACAGCACACATCACAGAAATGTCAATAGGTGACCATGTCATGAATATAAGCTCTTGTATCATACTTTATAATACACCATAACATATATATATATTTTTTAATGAGATATAACACAATCGTTATATTACTGAAATAACTAACACTGAGATCTATTCCAATACAGAGATCATCCTGGTCAAACTGAGAAAATGGAAATACAATATTCACAAAAAATCAAATCTGAGTCATTGCTATCCTTCATTTCTTGGAAGCACTGAGCTCTGGAACAGCTCTCTGGAGATTCATGGCATCTGCAGGCAAGATAGCATGGAACATTTCGTTTGGGACATGAACAGTTTCTTAAACAACCTTTTCCACAACCAGAAAGAAGGAATGTATACATCGCTGGTGGTCACAGTTCTGAAGTCACTAGAAGTGGTACAAGTTCTGCTTGCTTTACTGTCCATCCATAGTCAACCAGCGAAGGAATGCAAGGCTTTGCAATGTGTGTTGTCTTGTCAGTGATTGTTGCAAAGGCATAATGTTTCAGATGCTGCATGAAGGCATCGTCAGTACGTGGAAGGAGCTTGTTGGTGAAAATTTTTTTGAGTGCGAGTCTGTGTCAAAGAGACATCTGACATCTTGGCATTCTTTGTGCAGACTGTGACAAGTAACTTCCTAGCCTGACCAATAACATTTCAGTTATGATGGCCTTGCGTTCACAGAGAAAGTCTTCCATAGGATCCAGTTGAATTTTCTTAGTTGCTGCTTCTATTCCTTTTGGCTAGTATAAATGGGAATGCTGGTGGTATCCCTGCTACTTAGACTGTGAACAAATGAAAGTGAGAGGCAGGTGTGTGGTTGCAGTGCTCTGGCAATGTCATGTATGGGAAGGTAAATGTCTGTTGCTGCCTTGACCCAAAGTTCAGGAAGATCTTTCAACATGGTGGATGCATAAAAAAGTATATACAAAGGACAATAACATCTGTATCATCTGACTGAACAGAAACCTGATCAACTTCGTCTACTTGAAAACTATACAGGGCATACAAGGTAATACGAGTTTCTGCCTTTTCATGTGTTGATTCAAGGACAGGGACTGCTGTTACACTTTCACTTTGCAACATTACTGACTGTGTTTCTTCACTGAAACCAACAACCAGATATTTTTTTGGTGCTACCAGGACGTGAAGACTGGAGTTCATCTTGACATCATTTATCACACAAGTAAGCAAGTTAATTGTGCTTTGTATGTAGAGCAAACAAAGAACTCTAAAGGATCTGGTGCTTTGTACTGGTCTGAGACATCAAATATTTTGACTGTTTTTGGCCTACCAGACCTCTTCTGTTTTGTTGCTTCCTGCATACTTGAACTTCTGTTGCGATCAAAACACAAGTGAACAGCCAATGCATTAGCTAGGACTTCTCTAAGAACTGCTTGTTTGTATCTAAGTGTAATGGCAGAGAACTTTTCATCTTTCACAAAATGGCAAACAGTAAATCCAGTGCATGACATCGATCATTTATGCACTTGATTTGTTGTAGGGTGGCATCATTTCAAAACTGCTTATGCCTGTATCCTCCTTTAGAGCTTTCGCAGGACTTGATTTTGTTCCACATGCTCGCACTGTGCCATTCTCATTAAACGGGGATGGAGGTTAATTGCTACATTCATCGTTTCCTAGGTACTCCTGTACATCACAACTGCCACCACTTGCAATAATCTGTGTCATACGAAGAAGGGCTCTTACTTCATCAGTTTTTCGTGAGACCTGAGTTTTCTTCTTGCTACTTTTAGCCTGGGTTTGTGTGAAGAAGGTGCTCCATTTGACAACTTGAATTTTGCCTTCTTTGTGTAAGGAATTTTCGAGTACTTGCAAGCCAATTTCTTTCACATGTGTCAGATCATAACGAACATATTCAAAACCATGTTCACCAATAACAGTAGCCTACTGATTAGGTGGTTTGAATCTACTGCAAATGGATTGGTTTCAGCAGCTGTCATCAAGTTTATAACTTGTTCACTGTCAAAGGAGACCCTGAGTTGTATCAGCTTCATGATGTGGGTTTTCAGTTTCAGAATTGAGATTTAACATATCTTTTAGGGCTGATCTGTGATGTTATAGCTGTGGTGTAAACATCTTTGGCACATGCTTTGAAGTTAGAAGTGATGCCTGCCATCCAGGGCCTGGCACACATCTTGGACGCCATCTTGGATTCCAAGCTTACAGTCGTTGATTTTGCAGTTAAAGATACGGTATATCAAATTACTTTGAAAACCTAAAAAAGGTATTCCTTGTCCTTAAAACCCCTGGAAAACATGCATTAAACTTGAAAATACTGGAAATCATGGCCAACATATGTGCATTTATAGATATGGCAGCCATCTTGTATTCCCAGCTTACAGTAGTTGGTTTTCAAAGTTGTGCACCTGGATACTATTCTTAGTGGTCCAAGGATTAAAATATTTCACAATCTTTTATAACAATCCATGACGGCTCAACCCTACTTGTCCACTGGGTAAAGAGTGTGCTTCGTACATGCATGACCTATATCCGCCAGGTCAGGGGTCAGAGGTTGTCATGTGCAGAAAATATGAAAAGCACTAATATTACGTCCTTGCTGGCGCGAAATGCTAAGGCTCCGAAGATTGTTAAGCCAGGACCATGATTCTTGGGTGGAATGTTGCACTGGAGTATTCCCATAAAGAAGTGACTCGTATTGTCAAAACTCACTTCCGGTCGCTGACAAAGCTTGGTCCGCTTAGAACTGGCCATCGTCGCCTACAGACTTTTATTATTTCTCAGGAGTGTCTTAGTATTGAACAGAGGTGGGCACCCGGTACACAAAAAGTACCGTCGGTAACGGTACCGGTACTTGCCTAAAATTGTAGTGTCACTACCGGTACCGGTACAAAAAAAAAAAAAAACAAGTACCGAGTACCGACTCGGTACTCGGTACTCGGTGTGAATAAAGTAAACTTGCTCTGTATTGAATTCTTTGTTACCACACTGAGGACCCAGAGACCAGTCTTGTCAGTAAAGCCGGACCTGAGGAGAGATGAAGGATGTTGTCAGACAACTGCCACAGTCACATTAACTATGGGGTGACTAAAGCATAAGGTTTTGCGACCATTCAGTCCTTCACTTTCAATACATAGATCGCTAAACTTTAACCGGCCACTGTAATTCACATTCTTATACACCTAGTTTAGTGTTTATCAAAATAGACACAATTTTATGACTACATCGTGTCATTACATGTACAATAATCTGATTAATAATTACACAGTGCACTTCAGTTTTCTTTTCCAGTTTTGCCCTTGAGGAAAATGAGTACTTCAAAATGACAGTCATTGAGTCCCGCCCGTTTTGGTTTGAGCGCGTCCCTCCCCGTCGAAAACAGACGTTCCACAGCAGTACTGGATGGTATTGGCGTGTTATAAGTTACAATAAGTCTCTGAAAACCTTTCAAGGAAAGCAGTCCTTGTTGATTTTATGTTTCTGGGGTTTCTCCAAAAATTCCTTTGCAAGCTTTATCCCAGTCTCCCTTTTCTTCCTCCCTTTTACATAGAGCGGTTCGAAAAACTCTTCCTTGACATCCTGCTCGTCATCATCATCAGTGGTGCTGCTCTCCGCGTCCTCTAGCTTGCTCTCCAGTAGTGACACCATCTTCTCCACCCTCCTCTTCGTTTTCTCTATGTCGTAGGAGACAGACTCAGGTAACCACGCCAACCACGATAGCTTGAATTGGGGATGAAAGGCAGCAGCAAGTAGGCAGTCAATGCCCTCGAAACGATGGCCGAACCTGCCTTTCACACCCCCAGTCACTGTGCTCACTAGAGGCTAGCACACCGTCAGATTGGCGCTTCCTTCACCTCTTTTAATTTCTTGAAGGACATGGCCAGGGTCGGCAGCAGCACTCCCATGCAGGCCTTCTCCTCACCTTTTTTTTAATCACTCGATGGGGAATATAGATAAAATGTACCGGTACCGAGTATCGACAATATAGACTTAAAAATGTACCGTCGGTACCAATTTCGGTACATGACGAAAAGAGTAGTGTCACTACTGCTACCGGTACTCGAATTGTAACTCGGTAATATAACTCGGTACTTTTTTACCTCGGTACTGCCCACCTATAGTATTCAATGCTATATATGAGAAGAAAAAATGTTTGAGACGGTTATGAAAATCTTTTGCAGTTTCTCATCTAACAGACAATGCTCACAACACTGGTTCATTGTTCCTGCAATCTCAAATACGAATAGACCAAAGGACACTCTCTCCATCGGCTTGGAGGCTCCCGTGTCACCTCCGTACCAGTCGAAGTTTGGATATAGTACAATAACATTTACTTCCACATGGAAGGTAGGTGGAGGTCGCAAAGCCATTGTTTTCAAATTTAAATTCCATTGTGGTTATCTGCTAAACGACGATAGTACAATCGTTTGGGTAATATCTACCTAACATATCGGTAATCAGCATGTTGTGCAATCTCTGTCGGTGTCCCGGTGACGTATAAATAACATTAACCCATCCACTACGAGGGGTCTCTCTCTCTCTCTCTCTCTCTCTCTCTCTCTCTCTCTCTCTCTCTCTCTCTCTCTCTCTCTTCTAAGCTGTTTAAAATAAAAAGCCATCATTAGCAAAAGTGTTAGTGGGAAATTATTCTAACTCTTAACGATATATAAAAGCTGTGTTATTGGGGTTTGTAAAGTGCACTGTGAATAATGAAATGTTACGGGCATATTATTCGCTGAAAAATAAATGTGTTAAAAAGTGTCCTAAACCCACGAAAATACGGTCCATCTTATCTGTATATACGAGTAATTGGCTGACAGTATATTGCTCAACACACCTTTTTGGCCTTCGAGATATTTATTAACAACACATTGGCTAATAACAAACTTTAATGGCCGACAACATATTGATCAACAACATATTGGCCAACAACACATGACTGACCAACAACATACTGGCTTAGAACAGACATTACTGACCAACAACATACCGGCCAACAACACACACTACTGACCAATAACGTATGGCCAACAACACACAAGACTGACTAACAACATATGGAGTATACTGGACAACAAAACACTTTGCTGGCCGGCAACCTGTCGTTCAACAACTCACATTACTGACCAATAAACACTTTACTAACCAACAACATACTTGTGAATAACACACACCTATTGTCCAGTAACACACAGGGGAATGTGTTTGTCAAGTGTACGGAGAAGTGATCTGTAGTCTGAGAGGAAGTGCGTTAGATCCACTGCTGGAGTAGAAAACACCCTGGCGATTTGAATATCGTTAAAGCAGCCTCCACTAATATTCCACAAGATCTACCGATATGTCATCAAAAATATTTGCGTTAACACCGTCAAGCCTGTTCTAAATGAGACAGCCCTAGCATGTATTCAGTATGGGCAAACGGTATTAGCACTGAAGTACTGACATGTGAAGATGTGGTGCATTTATAAGTGATTAGGGAACGAATTGTCAAGTCCATGACGAGAGCTGGATGCAATATACGAGGGGAACAAAGTTGATTGACCAGAAACTATTTCATTCTTAATGTGTTCTGTTCTGGAGACTTTGGCGCTAATACCACCGTTCACAATCCATATCGAATACACGCGAAGGTTGTCTCACTCAGGACTGATGTTGTGCTATTAGCTGGGAGTGGGGATGGGTTATGACATGTAAGTGGGTCTTGTGGAGCCTGGGACTGAACTAGCAGCCTTTCAGATAGCAGACCACTTCTCTAACCACTCGACCACCTTTCTGTTTCACATACAGAGTACGTACCTTATTTGCCAGCAACATACAGGGGATGGGGCTACCGTCATCAAGGGTACATTTGGAGTCGACGTCCTTCTTCCACTTGAGGGTGTTGAGGAAGGAGCTGCGATTGGTGAGGTCGAACATGATGATGCAGCCCTGCGCATCCTTGTAGTACACCCGGGTCATCCATGTGAACCGCTCCTGTCCTGCTCCCACCACCACACACAGAAAGATACAAAATCACAGTGAGTATACAGTAGGACGGCTGCTTTACATTCTTAAAACAAAAACTGTTCATTATGGACATTGCGATTTTTGTATGATTAACGCCGGTATTGTAGTCATGGGTTACCATATTTTTTGCTTTTCTTGTCTATCAGTCTATGTCCACAAACGGTAGATGTAGCCCTGCGACCATGTCTTTTGAGTGATTATTCTAAAACTAGAATAATTTCATTCTGGCCTGAACCATATTCCTTCTAGAAAAGTGTGGTTCAGTTCGGATCAAAAGTGTTTGAGTTAACCTTGTTTTGTGCCCTTGATCACTATTTGAAGTTTTCAAAATCGCCTTGGCCTTGCCTTATCCTAAATTCTTCCTGAAAGTTTGGTGTAAAGCAGGTAAAAACTGTTCAGCTTGACCTTGCCATGGGACCTTGACCTGCTGCCCAGCATTGGCTGACTGTCAACCCTGCCACGGAGTTTGGAACAAGCCAGATCAAAAGCATTTTATTTTGTTCAAACACAACTTAAACACTTGCCTTGTCCTGTGACCCCGACCTTTTACCTGTTGTTCTAAAACCGAATAAGCAACCCCTTGGTTACCACTTAACTCTCTCACCAAGTTTGGTTAAAATTAGATAAAAACTTCTTTTTGCTCGCACACGCACGCACACGCACGCACGCACGCACACACACACACACACACACACACACACACACACACACACACACACACACACACACACCGCTCGCTGGTGCAGTGGTATCGTTCTCGCTTGCCAACTGGTGGACGGGAGTTCATGCCTCGATCAGGATGCGAAAAGTTTCACTGACGAAGTGGGTGGTTACTGCCCCCCTTGAGCAAGGGGACGGGTGTGTGCGTGTGTGAAGGTCACAGCCTTGCCCTTAGATGGGACTATATGAGCTCTCAGCTCCCTTCCGGGAGAGTAAAAGCTGACGATCACGACCATCAAGTAATCCTGACCGACCCGGTGAATTACACACACACACATCAAACAAAGCATAACATCCTCTCTCGCAGCGTTAGCGCAGGTGTAATAAATAAAAAGGAAGTGAAACTTATTAAGGATGATACTGGCTACAAAGAGGTGATTACTAACTGCAGTGTGTGTGTGTGTGTGTGTGTGTGTGTGTGTGTGTGTGTGTGTGTGTGTGTGTGTGTGTGTGTGTGTAATTTTATCAAGTGAAATAAATGCCATTTCACATCATATAATACAAATAAGTACTGGGAGTCTCAGTCTCGAGGAGTTAGGGACTGGACCCCACTAACGTCAAATTTTAGCAGCACTCCTTCCTGCCTCGTAAGGAAGCAAAGACATTTCTTTAACCAACTCCGTTTTTTTACCTTTATCGATTCTAACGTAGTTTGCACTCCTATTTTACAAGTTACATATCAAATCTTCCTCAAATGCATGAGAAGCGTATTATGGCAGATGCAAGCAATGGACGCTTTATGGTGAAAGCTCTCCCACGAAACTGACACTTCCCATGGTGGCGTCATTTCCAGTATTTTGCTGCGACTAGCAAGAGACGACTTCTCTTTAGTTGACTGAGTCATAAGAGCCAGAGTATTAATCATTTGAATTGCTGAGATTTTGACCCACGCATCTGGTAGCGCTCATGACTAGACCGTCACACTGTCATATTGCAGAACTTCTGCCTAGAAGAATTTTTTTATTTCCCGAACCGAGTCTCCTTGGAACTCGCTTCCCCGGAGTTGATTCCCCCTAAACTTCAACCTACAGCTGTTCAAGTCCAACTGTTACAGATATTTATGAATGGAGGACGCCAGTAATCTGGTGTATGGATTTTTTTTTATTTATTTATTTGTTCTTCCATACTCTGTTCTGTTATTAAAAAAAAAAAAAGTTCCCCACGTACAGCAACAGAGGAGAAAGAGAAGATCTAGAGTCAATAACGCCTTTTTACTGTAAAGATATAGTTCAGCTAAACAAAATCGTCTGGTGTTAGCGTGAATAAGCCATCTAACTGCATCAGCCATTAAGCAAAGGTTTAAAAAGTCGACCGCGCAGCTGGACACACACGTCTTACCGCGTGCAACATCCCTGTTTTTATCATAAAAGTGGGACATAATGGGAGAGTTCTTCAACAAATTACAGTAGAAACGTGGGCTTACACAGATGAATTTAACATTATTTATGGGACACAGCATATGCACCACTCTGTTTACTCGTATATCTGTATATGCAGCACTGGCCTAAATATATATTTTGTAACAACTGCAGCCATTATAAATATATAGTCATTATTCATCATAAGTCCACTGCTGAATATGCTCTCTCCCTACCTTCTCTATGATTTGCTGGACCTAATATTGCCATATGCCACCAAAACTGCATAGCAAGGTGAGATTTGTACTGGCTACCACAACATCTCAACATGACTAGTTTGAATATAGTGTCCCTTGCCAACCTCCGCCAAAATCCATGTTAGGATGCAGTACAGAATATCTCAGATAGAAAAATAAGAACTATGAAAATGCTAAAATGTGGCAGTTTAATAAGAATATAATGCTAAAAAGAGTGGTGGTAAAGAAAGTTTCATTTTTCAGATAAAATTAGCAACTCAGTGACAAAATGTCGGAAGGAAAAGAAATACATAAAATGAGAATATGTAAAATGTAAGTCATTAAAAGCAAACAAGGGGCAGTGGATGAATCACAGCCACCCAGTCAACCTGTACGATCAAGAGTGATAAGACGGTGCTGTAAGCCTGGTCAAGTCATCTCGACCTGTGAAAAGAACAGAGATATTGAAGCTCATGATTCGATAACCTCAGAGTTCAGGGTGGCTTCGAGTGGCACTGACAGATAGTTTACTCACAGTTATTCCTGTTCTAAAAGACACTCCGTAATGATTTGCAACTCTTAATCAGCAGTTGGTGCTTGATTTGTCTATAAGAAAAAAAATAAAATACTGTAGACCATCAAGAATACGGCTATTAAAACCCGAACAACCTAGGCAACATGTTTGAGGGTTCGAGCACCACCCTAAGCGAAACTTGAGTGTAATATCTGTCAACTTATTTCGAGATTTTGACTCTACGGGAGGCACTTTTAACCCTTTCATTCCGATGGCGTATTTCTATCTATCTATCTATAGCCCGACGCCCTAATCCCGCAAAGGGTGGCCGCAGACAAAACGCCTCCAAGTTGCTCTGTCACCCACCATTTGACTACCCTCCCCCCAACTCACCCCCCCTCCCTCATATACCTCTCAACTCCATCCCTCCACCTCATCCTCGGTCTACCCGTCCCGCTCCCTCCCTCCACCTCACCTACATACACCCTCTTAGTCAGTCTTTCATTCTCCATTCTCTCCACATGTCCAAACCACCTCAGTTTATTTATCCTAATCTCCTCAACCACATCCACATCCACCCCACAACGTTCCTTCACTTCTTCATTCGTCAACCTGTCCCTCCATGTCACTCCACATGCTCCTCTCTAGTAGCTCATTTCCACTGCTCTCACTCTTGACTTTTTCCCCTCTTGCAAGGTCCACGCCTCGCTTCCATACGTCAGGGTAGGGATCACAATACTATCATGCAGTGACTTCTTAACTTCCATATTCACCTCCCTATTTCTCATCACTGCTTTCAGTGAACCAACAACCTTCCTTCCCTGTTGTACCCTTTCACGCACTTCATCCTCCAAAGTTCCATCCTTACTCATGACACTACTCAAGTACTTGGATGCACACACATTCTCCATATCCTCACCATCCAACCTCACTGTACATTCTGTGACTTCATTCCTCTCAAACACCATAACTTCACTTTTGTTTACATTAACTTTCAGCTTCCTCCTCCTACACACTGTCCCAAATTCATTCACCAAACCTTGCAACTCCCATTCATCTTCACTCAAAAATACTGTATCATCAAGAGACAACAACACCAGACTCTTCCAAATCTCACTCTCATTCATTAGAGCCACCCCCACATCCACTGGCCTACCTTGCACCTCCTTTACAACCCCATCCATGTATATATCAAACAGCCATGGAGACATCACACAACCCTGTTTCAGTCACACATTGAGATCAAAGAACTCACTCAGCTCACCATCCACTCGCACCGTAGCCCTAACTCCTTCGTACATACTCTTCACAGCACTCAACAATTCCCCCTTCACTCCATATATCCTTAATACCTTCCACATACCTTGCCTATCTATTCTGTCATAAGCTTTCTCCAAGTCCATGAAGGCAGCATACACTTTCTTTCCCTTCTGTAGATATTTTTCCACTAAACATCTTAGAACAAATATCTGATCTACACACCCTTTTCCCTTCCTAAATCCCCCTTGTTCTTCTCCAACTAGCTCCTCTGTCATATGCCTAACCCTATCAATGAGTATGCTACCATATATTTTACCAGTCACACTAAGAAGGCAAATACCCCTATGGTTACCACATACTTCTTTCTCCCCTTTTCCTTTGTATAAAGGAACGGTTATACCTGATTTCCAGTCCTCTGGAACCCTTCCCTCTTCCCAAGCCAATCTACACAACTTCCATATCCACTCCACAATCTAACCCCCATACCTAAGCATTTCACCACACACTCCATCAATTCCTGGGGCTTTTCCCAACTTGATCTTCTTCATTGCTTCCACTACTTCCGCCCTCTCTTCCTCCCTCCTCTCATCTCTTCTTCTCCCAGCCATTCCCCAACCACTTATACTAGCACTGCTGCCACTCTCCACATTCAACAAATCCTCAAAGTGCTCCTTCCATCTCCTCAATTTCTCTCTCTTCTCCACCAACAATCTATTATTCCTATCTTTCACTCCCCTACTATTTCCTCTTTCACACTGCCTTACTTTCTTTACCTCCTTCCAAAACAATTTCTTACTCTTCCTTCATTTCACACTTTCTCCCAAACTCTTAATCCACTTTCTTCTTACTCTCCTTCACAAGTCTCTTCACCTCCCTTCTCCTGCTCACATATACCTCTCTCTTCTCTCTCTCATCTTCTCCCCTACCTCTACTCGCTAACCATTCACTATATGCCTTCTTCTTTTGTTCCACAGCTCGTTTCACCTCATCATTCCAGCATGCTGTCCCTTGCACACCCTTGCATCTGCTCCTCACTTCACAAACCACCTCACACGCTGCGCCTATCTCTTCCGTAAATATCTTACATACGTCTTCCACCCCTTCCATCTGCTCTAGCTCATACCTTCCCAATTTTCTTCCACTATGCTCTTATACTCTGCCACTTTCTTATTATCTTGCAAAATCTCCACTCTTCTCATAGGAGCTGTTTCCTCCTGTCTTCCCCTTCGTCTCCTCAACCATTTTCTTTGCACCTTTACCTTGGCCATAACTAGGTGATGGTCCGAGACTCCATTCCCCCACCCTCTCCACACTCTTGCATCCAACACTTGTCTTCTCATTCGCTTATCCACACACACGTAGTCTATCATTGCCTTTCGTTCAACAAGTTCACCATCCATCCTTCTCATTACTCTCCATGTATATTGGTGGATCATCTTATGCCGAAAGTAGGTGTTGGCTATTGCCAACCCCCTACCAGCACAGATGTCCACCAAAGCACTACCATTCCCATCTACTTCAGCTGCCACACCCCACTGACCAACCACTCCATCCTTCGTACATTCCCAACTTCGCCATTCATGTCTCCAATCAAAAGCACTCTCTCGCTCCTCTCATATTTGTCCATACATGCTTCTACTCTCGCCTAAAACTCATCGTTCGCTCTTGCCACTCGGTCCTCTGTCGGAGCATACACACATACAATCGCCCACGCTTGTATTCCTACTTTCATCCTCACCCATACAATCCTTGCACCCACTGTTCCATACTCTCTTATATTCTCCTTCCACTTCTTGCTTATCATCAGACATACTCCCTCTCATGCCCTCTCATTCTCATTAACTCCCGCACATATACCTAAACCATATTCCCATTCTCTCACCCTTTCACCTTTCCATTTAGTTTCAGTCATACCACATATATCCACTCTTGCATCCTCAAGCACCTGGACAGTCTCTCTCTCTTTCACTTCATCTTTCACTCCTCTCACATTCCACGTCCCCACCCTCAGAATGTCCTTTGTCCGTTCCTTAGTCGTCAACGTATGGTCCGTCCTGGTCCGAGGCGCTTTATTCGCTTGTTTATTTAGTTCTTTTTACGGAGTGGGGCACTAACCCACCACCAACCCTTTTAGTCGCCTCGTACGACAAGCAGGGATACTGGGGGAGTATTCTTGATACCCCCCTACCCCCAGGGGGGGTATTTGATATTGATTAATGCTATCACCAGACGATTTCATTCAGCTTTGGTGAGACTTTTCAAACAGGAGAGTTAAATACAGCCTTCTTTAACCCCTTCACTACTAAATGCCTGTCTATGCAATACAGTCACCTGGAGGTAGGAAGAATGAAGTTAAAAATACGTCACCGGAATGTTGTTCGAAACCTGAAACCTGCCTGAAAACACAAAATCTGGGAGAAGGGGGGTTAACTGTGTACCTGATGGACTAGGACAAATCGGTGGCTCGTTTGGTTTCGTGCTGGTCTCACACTTAAATAAAGCTCTGAGTGGTGGATTTGAGCTCCCCTGACCACTGACTTTATGAGGTGGACATTCACAAGCAAACGCCTATTTGCAGTGATCAAATAACCCAACCTTCACCATACCACTGTCTGTTTACAACTATCTTCTGCTTCACGCCATACCACTGTCTACTTATAGCCATTCCGCTTCACTCCGAACCACTGTCTACTTACAGCTCTTTTCTACTCCACGCCATACTACTCTGCTTATAACTATCTTCTGCTTCACGCCATACCACCATCTACTTACAACTATCTTCTGCTTCACGCCATACCACTATCTACTTACAGTTTATATCTGTTTAACCGTCTTTGCTATATTTCTCTCCTAACCTTCTCCTAACCTCCCTGTGAATCTACCCTTCACCCAATGGACTAACCAGCAATATCCCAGAGCTGCAACTTGATGGTCTCCGAGTCTGACCACTTGAGTATCTTGAGGGCGAAGTCCACGCCCACCGTGCCCTTGTAGTCGCGTCTGAAGGAGTCCTGCACGTACCGCTGCACGAACGATGTCTTGCCCACCGTGGGGTCCCCGATGATGATTACCTTGAAGAGCCTCTCCGACATCTCAGGCACCTCTGCAACACAAGGAAAATTGACGTACCTCCTGCAGACTAACTCATCTTAACCTCTCCAGTTCCATGATAAATTTCTTTCTTTACTCTTGCTGTCTCCGGACGACTGTATTCCAGTTATGAGATTATTTCTAAGTTGCATAAAATTGTCTGGTGGTAGTACGAATGGCATATAAAAATACAGTCACTCTAAAAGAAAGTATACCCCCAGCCCTGTGCAAGAGACCTTGTACCTTGTGGCTGCATTCAGGTTTGGTAACAGTGCACCTGATGTCAGGGGTGGGGGTGAGGACTGAGGATTGGCGTCGGGAGATGGGGGTGGGGGATGGAGGAAGCTGATCTGCACGAAACTGCTTCAGCTTCCCTCTCCCAGCACACACCTTTGAATCAGGGTTCAGCATGGTTGCAATTACTGTTTCGATCAGTAGGTGACTCACTATAGACTGAGTATTGTGGACAAACGTGACTGCATTATATATTAAATAATATGTTATAATGTAACATCAATATAATGTTGAATTACAGTACACATCCTTTCAATATGTGGCATGAAACATTCGAACCTGATATCAGATATGCATGACACCAACTAATTTATGCCTTCCAATCACCCCCCCCCCCACCTTCTTGGTGGGAAGCAGTGTATGGAGGTTTAATAATACCTGTGTTAGGGGATACGGATTGTCTTTTTAATCAAACATGGCAGTTTTATTGCGTATCTAAAGTGGGCACGCATCTTATGCATGTGTGTTCGGAAGTGCGTTGGCAGAAATGTGGTTCATCGCCTCAAAGGATCAACGACAGAGAAAAATAACAAAAACCTTATGAAGGTGTTGGGCAGTCAACACATAAATGCTGTGAGAGTGGGAACGTGTAGTCGCTGGAGAGTTATGTTGTTGGTGCATGATTGTGAAGGCATATTTCAGATATAGTTATGACTGATTAGAAATATGACGTGGAGCGGTGTTTCGTGCAGATCAGCTTCCCCTCACCCCATTGACGTCAGGTGCATTGTTACCAATCCTGAATGCCACGAGTTAAAAGGCGTCTTGCACGGGAAGAGGGGGGGGGGGGTACTTTCTGCTATCTTTTATGAGTGCTTATACAGTCGGGGACAAAAGCTCGCCAAATAGTTCACTTCGGCTTCTCACTTTCCTTTGCTGACTAATATTGCTAAGTTGATAGTGGATTGGTATGTTTGCTGCTCGTAGGCTACATGATTCTCTCTGATAATGATGAACCAGAGAGAAAAGTGACGGATAAGCCCCAAATATGAAGTAGACACAGTGGAAAAATAGGCGAACTTTTGACCCTACATCTACAAGTGTAGCTGAAAAATAAAAGTACATTGAAACACCTCAGTAGCATAAGAAAAATTGTATAAAATGCCTTCACTGTTTCACATTCAAACAAGGTTTCTGAAAACGAGAAGTTGCTTCTTTTTTTTTTTTTGTCAATTTTGCATGGTGGTTGTGGGTTGTCTTATCTGTTTCAGCAGTTCTCTTTATTAGTTGCATTTGTCTTAACTGTCTTTATCACCAAATAACAGATTTATTTTATTATTAAAATGCCGGATATAGTCGCGGAAGGCATCACAGCACACCCAGGAGGAGCCTACAGAGGGGCGGACAGCGCGCGGCCCAACTCCGGGCGACAGGGACATAAGTCCACCCTGGCCGCGCGCCCCTATGACCCGGAAATCGCCAGCCGCCACCATAGCAGGAAAGGTAGACTACCTTGCGGGCTAGCTGAACCTCGACAGGATCAGGGTGGAGCTGAATCATTAGCTCCAAGCAGCACCCCAGCGACGGCCAGTAGCCGTGCCCTTTGTGAGACGGCCAGTAGCCGTTCAGCCCTTGAGGAGACGGCCTGTAGCTGCTCAGAAGGCTTCCAAGAGACGGCCTGTAGCCGCTCTGCCCTTCAGGAGACGGCCTCTAGCCGCTCCCCACTGAGAGCCATGGCCTGTATCCAGGTTCAGGTGACGGCCGGTAGCTGCGCCCCTAAAAGGCCACAGCCTGTAGCCGGGCCGCATGGCAGGAGACGGCCAGTAGCTGCTCCCTCGTCAGTTGTTGCTATACCCCCCAACAGGAGCCAGCGACGGCCAGTAGTCGCACTGGGGGAAGAAGGGTACGTCCCCTCTCCTCCTGTAGTTGCCTCAGAGGACACAACACAGGCGATGGCTGGTAGCTGCGCCCGTTGGCAGGAGACGGCCTGTAGCTGCTCCTTGTTGTCAGCACGTTGTCCTCCACACGGGATCTCGGCGATGGTCGGTTGCCGCGCTGACAGGCAAGTGACGGCCAGTAGCTGCACTTCGCCTGCGCACCGGTCAGGGAGTCAGGCCCCAGCAATGGCCAGCAGCTGCACAAATGACAAAGGGACGGCCAGTAGCCGGTCTCGTTTCATTGCCCAGGGGAACCCAGCGACAGCCGGTAGCCGCGCCGGGGAGGAGCACCAAAGTCCCTTGCCCCCTGTGACTCCACTACGAGAAGGCTTGCCATCAGACCTGCCGACCAGCGGGGGCACAGATGACCCTGCTGTCCACTGTGAATGAGGCAACCTTCAGGAGGAAGATTTCAGCCCCAAGGACTGTTGGAGAGGCCCTGTGCTATCCTCAGGACTATTCTCTGAGCAGCTGACCCCGGAGGGACCCTACCTGATGGACTCCGACAAAAACCGAAGCCGCACCCAGCTCCTGACGACGTTGCTGACTGCAGGAGGCCACGGCCGACTGACCCCCAAGGCCACTTCCAGGACTCCCGGGCGAGACCTATCCCCACCGATATGCAGGCGACATCTGTCCTTCATCAGGTGCTTGAGTGAGTGCTTCAGAAACCTCTTTGGCCGCAGTCCCGAGGGCTTCAGTCCAGTTCCCAGCCCCGACAGTAAGGGGCCCTTCGCCACACACAGCCCCGGACGAGAGATGATGCCCTTACTAGTGGTCCCATGGCCACGGGACGCAGAAGCCCTTAGTGAGGCTCAGTCCCCATCAGGATCCGGGCTGTGAGCTTCCCCACTGCCCTCTGCCATCACCGCTGCCTCACCCAGATCCTGACAGTGAGTGACAGTGCCGATATAGTGACAGTGGAACAGTGACTATCAGACAGGGCAGTGTATTAATAAGAAAAGGGAAATCAAGGTACAAGAACCCTTTGTGAAGCCATGTCAGGCCCTGAGTAAGCCATAGCTTAAGTAAAGACCTTCCAGTGAATACAGTGGCTTAAGTGAAGACCTTCCCATGAATACAGACCTTAAGTGAAGACCTTTCAGTGAATATAGTGGCGTAAGTAAAGACCTGCCAGTGAGCACAATGACCTAAGTGAATGTATAAACTCTGCACCTAAGCCCTAGTGATAAATATCCTCAGCCTATTGGGACCTAAGGCCAAGTCACGTACCTAAGTGCTAATGTGAATTCCCCTAGTGTACTAGTAACTACCCCCCTGTCTAATACTGCAAGTGCTGTTCAGTGTACTGTTCACTTTGACCAAGAATTCTTGTCTGTTCGGTATCCTGCGCGATACTGCTGCTTAGTATCTCAGTACATGTCTTGTCATTGCCTATATTACTGTTTGTGATGTCTGCCTGTTCCAAAGCCTAGACTTTGTCAATATATGTGCAATGTTGTTGCCCTGTGTTTTTATGCCCTGGCCCTCTCTTATTTGTCTAAGCTCCGGTCTAGAAAGGGAACCCAGCTACACTCTAGGCGTTCAAGGGCTGGGAAGCTGCCCCTTAAACACCTAGCATAACACTGGTGGACAACAGTGGTTCTTGACCCAGGTATACAAGAGGGGCATTCAGGGAAAACCGGCAAAATGGCAACCAAACCTCACGTACAATTGCCTAAATTCGACCCAAAAGAATATGGCATCCATATGTATCTAGCAATCATTAAGCCATTACTAA
This sequence comes from Coenobita brevimanus, assembly GCF_032717465.1. Lineage (NCBI taxonomy): Eukaryota > Metazoa > Arthropoda > Malacostraca > Decapoda > Coenobitidae > Coenobita > Coenobita brevimanus. The sequence goes on from NC_137060.1 coordinate 10,161,061, forward strand.
ATATCAGATTTGAGGACGACAAACAGAAAATAATGGTCAACTTCCATTATTGTGTAAAGCGGCAGCAAACATTGTGCCAAAAATCGTCCCAGGGCTCACATGGCAAAACTTTATGAAACTCGTAATCCAGGCCATTACACCGTCACTAGGAAAAGTAGTGGCACTATCCCTATTGGATAGTTTGACCTATGACGGCAACCTGGATGACACTGATCCAGGGTAGGCGACTTGTCACCACCGCCTACCAGGAGGCAAATGATGAATCCCAGGAACAACATACCTTCAACACACTCCTCGAGTCCTCCCCAGCATGGTCAAGGAGCACTTAACGATCCACGACCCAATAGGAGACCTGGACAGGGACATCCAACTCATACGACAGCTTCTGACCTCCCGCCCCACCCCTCAGCAGATTTACATGATGAATAAGTTCCCCACGAACAAACCCGCACCACACATCAAGCCACGTCCACCTCTGCCACACACCAGCCCCACCCTGGCACCCAGCTTGCCCAGGGCACACCCCACCAACAAAAGCCCTAGCCACAAGGAGAACCCAAACCTCATCCTAATCAACCCCTGAGAGTTCTCTGCATGCAGCTCCAGATGTCCACTCCATGACATCCGAGACCAATTGAAGGCTGCTAGATGCAAGCACACCACCTCAGGCCGACATAAAGTATCCTCATTAGAAAACGAGGGGCCCAAGGACAAACCCACACCCACGAAGGAAATCGACCCCAGGGAGATGGAGCAGGAGGAGGAAGGTGGTCAATGATAGTTGGATTTGTAGGACCGCCCCTGCACCTCCCCACGGTGGCGGGAGCCACCTCTCTCAAATATCGCCTCCCAGTCTACAACAAGATGAGGCTAAACGGGGTAAAAGCTTGGCTTCTGGTCAATACGGGAGCGGCCACATCATGCCTGTACAGTCATTTTTACTCCCGTCACAAGTTGACCTTTGGCCTGCTTTTCCCGACGTCATCTCATCTGGTGGACGCGGGGGACGGCCCCCTGTCTATTCATGAGGAAACCTGGGCCCTACATGTCAACACTCACCAATCGGCATCGACACAACACAAATTCATCACATTTAACTCCACCTGCCGTAACTATGATGGATACCTGGGACTGGACCTGCCACCATCGATTGCCACAACAGACAGCTCCAGTTCCAGAAATCCCCCGACCGCCCCGGCCCCCTCCCCAGAGCAGTGTGCACTTGCATGCCCCACCCTCTGACCCCGCCCCCCTCCCTCCCACATTCCCCGCTACCACCTCCTCCACAGTAATGATTCCCCCCCACCACGAAGCCCGGTTGCCCCTGAACAGACCTACAGGTAAGTCTGTCCTATTCTCCCCACACCTCTCACCAGGAACTCTCTCAGCCTACCTCCTGTCCCCAACTTTTCTCCCCTTCCTACATCATAGCAGTCCGCGTGGCAAACCTTGCCCCATCCCCCCTAACGCTACCTAAGGAACTCATAATAGGGTAGATGGAAGAGGCCGAGTCCTGCCTCCCCCTCCCCTCCAGCCTTCCTGCCCTACTGCCCCCCATTCCCAACCACCTCTTCCCCCATCAATCAGACACCCTCCACCGCCTCCTTCTAGACTTCCAAGACCTCTTCATGGCGGGGCCCTTCAACATTGGACACACCACCTACCTAACTCACGAAATCTACACGAAGGGCCCACCAATCCGCCAGCCATCCCAGCGGAAAAATCCCAAGCAATGGGAGGAGGAGGACCGCCAGGTCCAGGAAATGCTTGAGGCCGGGGTCGTCTCCCCTTCCACCAGCCCCTGGTCCTCCCCCGTCGTTCTCATAAAGAAGGAGGATGGCATTATGCAGTTCTGCGTCGACTACCACCGCTTAAATGAGGTGACCATCAAGGACGTCACTCCCCTTCCCAGGATAGGCGACTCCCTCAATTCCCTGTATGATGCCTCCTGGTTTTCCACCCTCGATCTCCCATCGGGGTACTGGCAGGTCCCAGTGCGACCGAAGGACAGAGGTAAAACCACCTTCTCTACCAGCAACAGGAAGGTTTACGAGTTTAGTGTCTTATCCTCTGGCCTCTGTAATGCCCCAGCCACCTTCTCACGATTAATGGAGTCTGTCCTCAGTGGCCTCACCTGGAAGATATGTTTAACTTACTTGGACAACGGTATTGTGTTCAGCAAGACCTGGGCCAACCATCTCCAATGCCTCAGAAAAGTCTTTCCCCGAATCCACCCGAATCCACCAGGCTGGTCTTAAGCTCCGGCCCTCTAAATGCATCCTGGCCACCAGAACCGTCTCTTTCCTGGGGCATGTCATCTCCCAGGATGGCATGTCCCCCGACCCAGGCAAGCTTCGCACCATCACGGACATCCCCCCACCACAAGACGTCCACGGAGTCTGGACCTTCCTCGGCCTGACATCCTATTACTGACATTTCATGAAGGGGTTCGCCCACATTGCTGAACCACTCCATGACCTCACCTGGAAAGGAGAACCTTTTGTTTGGACGGACAAGAGACATGCCACCTTCCAACAGCTAAAGGCAAAGCTTATCTCCGCCCCAATCGTTGCCATCCCTGACTACTCCCTGCCATTCTGTCTCTACACAGACATCTCCTTGGTGGCCATAAGCACTGTGTTAGCTCAAGTCCAAGAGGGGTGCCAACACATCATCGCCTATGCAAGCCGCACCCTCAATCAGGCGGAAAAGAATTACACCGCCACCAAGTGGGAATGCCTGGGCATTGTCTGGGCATTAGAGCACTTCCAGGCATACCTGTCAGGGACACAAGTTACTATCATCACCGACCACCAATCCCTCCTGTGGCTGCAGCAATCGGACGCTCACAACGCCCAGCTCATCAGACGGCGCGAAACGCTGGAGGAATTTAACTACGAAATATCTTACCGCCCCAGCAAGCTCCACACAAATGCTGACGCACTCTCTCAGCTTCGCATCAGTGCTGTGCACCATGAACCAACCTCCTCCAACAGTGGCAAAACAGGAGACAACCCTCCTGGATTCCCCCTCATCTTTTCCAAAAACTCCACCACCAGGACAACCACTTGTTCACCCCATCGGGGCATATCGTCCTCACTCCCAACACCACCCTTGACGCCCTGAGGCACCTCCATACCCACAATGGAATCCACCTGGGCACCAAGAAACTCCTGCAGATTTTCAATGATGCATACTGAACTCCTAACCCCTCCACCCAAACCAAGGATATTATTCAATCCTGCCGAGCCTGTGCTTTAGGGAAGGACATCACCCACACTGCCAGCCCATCAGGATGTATCACCACCCACAAACCCTGGCAGATACTCTCAGTCGACGTAGTGAGGCCCTTGCCTCCAAAATCAGGCTACCAATATGTCATCACTTTCGTCGATACTTATTCTAAATTTATCGTCGCTTGTCCAGCAAAGGAGCATCATGCTGTTGCAGTAACCAACGCTTTGATCCATCATGTATTTCCCTATTTTGGCATCCCACAAGCCATACACTCCGACAATGCCCCAGAATTCACCGCCAAGATCTGGCAGGAGTTAGCTAATATCTTCGGATATCACATCTCCCATTCCTTCCCCTGCTGGCCACAAGGGAACGCCATCTGTGAACGAAGTCACTGAACGTTAATGAACCAACTCCGCACCTGGATAGAAGAAACAAAGAATGAGGACTGGCCAGCGCACATCAAGATCGTGCAATGGGGCATAAACTTTTGCCCATGAGAGGACAGCATCTCGCCTCACGAATGTGTGTTTGGGGAAGCGCCTCTCCTCCTACCCCTGCGGCAACACCTACAACCCCCCATCACCTCCCGGTCTGATCCCCTTCACCATCTCAAAAGGCGGCTTTCACACCTACATAGTAACTTAGACCTCCGACCCGACTCTGCCTCCAACTGGTACAAGCCAGGTGACACCGTCATGATAGCCAAGCTCCTTACACCTCACAAGCTCGCAGCTTGCTTCATGGGACCCTACACCATCACCAACATTCCCAACCCCTACCAAGTGATGGTGGATTACCACAACACACCCCGCACACTCAGGAATCGCCATGTCCGCCCTTTCTGCACCACCACTTCCCCAACCCCCACCCCACACTCCCCACCTCCCACCACCACTGACAATCCTTCCCCTGACTCCTATGGCTGCTACATATCCCCCTTACCCTCCCTATCCCCTTCCCCCTCCCCGTCTTCTCCCACCCCTCTGCCTGTCACACCGCATCACACCTCACCTGACGACTCACCAACACCGCAAATTCCAAACCCATCTCCCACCCCTTCCCCACCACCCTCCCCATCCCCCACATCCAGCTCCATGTCTCCTGCCCACGCGCTGACCACACCAAGCTCTCCTTCCCATGTCCACCCTTCACCACGTTCGACACCCATCACCTCCCCCAGGCCCGTCGTCAGAACACCACCCCAATGCACCCCTTCGACTGCCCCACCACACGCAACCCAAACAGACCAACACCACACGCCCAACTTACCGCCCACACCCACCCAAAAAACCACCATCACACGCTCCAGCTGCCTTTAACACCAACCAGCAAGATACGCCACTGCCTCTATGCCACCCGCTTCACCACAAAACCCAACTCCTTCCCTCCTCACCCTCCTAACACAATCCCTATCACACTCATGCTACATCAGGCACAAATCCCGTCCACCATTACTCCCAAGAGACACAATGCCGCATTGCCTCATCATAAAACCCCACTCTCCCCAGCAGTTTCCAGCATTCAGCTCAGCCCTCTACAGGAGACAAGACTTCCCACCATGCAAGTACGACGCGCTAAATGGGCGCCGTCCTTCAGCCAAAAACACCATGACCGTGGCCCTCTCCACCTCCTACAGCTCCTCCACACTGCCACCGACCCATCCACCCTCTTCATCACCTGCGACACACAACTAGGTGAAAACCTGGCCACCACAGCCTGGAACGCCCTCTTACAACACCTGCAGCTAGTGCATCACGCCGACAACACCAGTGTCTATCACCTCCAGTCATGGAGACATGACTTTTTCCCTGATGACGGTGGTAAAATGCCAGGTATAGTCATGGAAGGCATCACAGCACCCCCAGGAGGAGCCTACAGAGGGGTGGACAGCACGCAGCTCAACCCCGGACGACAGGAATGTAAGTCCGCCCGGGCCAATGCCCCCTATAACCCGAAACTTGCCCGCCACCACCACAGCAGGAAAGGGAGACTACCTTGCGGGCGAGCTGACCCTCGACAGGATCGGGGTGGAGCTGAATCTTTAGCTCCAACCAGTATCCCAGTGACGCCCAGTAGCTCCACACTTTGTGAGATGGCCAGTCGTAATTCAGCCCTTCAGGAGATGGCCTGTAGCTGCTTGGAAGGCTTCCAAGGGGCAGCCTGTAGCCGCTCTGCCATTCAGGAGACGGCCTGTACCCGCTCCTCACTAAGAGCCACAGCCTGTAGCCGGGCTCATGTGATGGCTGGTAGCCGAGCCCCTAAAAGGCCATGGTCTGTAGCCGGACCACACAGCAGGAGACAGCCAGTAGCTGCTCCCCCGTCAGGTGTTCCTATACCTCCCTATAGGAACCAGCGACAGCCGGTAGCCGCGCTGGGGAGAGAAGGGTACGTCCCCTCTCCTCCTGTAGTTGCCTCAGAGGACACAACTCAGGCGACGGACGATAGACGCACCTGTTGGCAGGAGACAGCCTGAAGCCGCTCCTCATTGGCACGTTGTCCTCCGCACGGGATCTCGGCGACGGTTGGTAGCTGCACTGACAGGCAAGTGACGGCTGGTAGCCACACTTCACCTGTGCACCAATCAGGGAGTTGGGCCCCAGTGGTGGCCAGCAGCCACGCTGATGACGAAGGGACAGCCAGTAGCTACCCTCATTTCATTGCCCATGGGAACCCAGTGATGGCCTGTAGCCACGTCGGGTAGGAGCACCAAAGCCCCTCGCCCCTTATGACTCCATTACAAGAGGGTGATCTGCCATCAGACCTGGCAACCGGCAGAGGTGCACATGACCCTGCTGTCCACCCCAAACGAGGCAACCTTCAGGAGGAAGGTTTCAGCCCCGAGGAGTGTTGGAGAGGCCCTGTGTTATCCTCAGGGCTATTCTCTGCACAGCCGGCCCCGGAGGGACCCTACCTGACGGACTCCGACAGAGACTGACGCCACACCCCGCTCCTGACAGTCATCAACTGCAGGAGGCTGCAGCCGACGGGCCCCCGAGGCAGCTTCCAGGAATCCTGGGCGAGACCTCTACCCCCTGAGTTGCAGGCAACACCCCTCCTCCATCAGGCGCCTGAGTGAGTGCTTCAGGAACCTCTTTGGCCCCAGTCCCGAGGGCCATACTCTGGTTCCCAGCCCCGACAGTGAGGGGCCCTTCGCCACACACAGCCCCAGACGAGAGAAGACGCCCTTACTAATGGTCCCGTGGCCGCGGGACGCAGAGGCCCTTAGTGAGGCTCAGCCCTCATTAGGATCCAGGGTGTGAGCTTCCCTACCGCCCTCTGCCATCACCGCCGCCTCACCCAGATCCCGAGAGTGAGTGACAGTGCCGATATAGTGACAGTGGAACAGTGACTGTCAGACAGGGCAGTGTATTAATAAGAAAAGGGAAATTGAGGTACGAGAATCCGCTGTGAAGCTGTGTCAGGCCCCGAGTAACCCATAGCTTAAGTAAAGACCTTCCAGTGAATACAGTGGCTTAAGTGAAGACCTTCCCATAAATACAGACCTTAAGTGAAGACCTTTCAATGAATATAGTGGCATAAGTAAAGACCTCCCAGTGAGCACAGTGACCTAAGTGAATGTATAAAATCCGCGCCTAAGCCCTAGTGATAAATATCCTCAGCCTACCGGGACCTAAGACCAAGTCACGTACCTAAGTGCTAATGTGAATTCCCCTAGTGTACTAGTAACTACCCTCCTGTCTAATATTACAAGTGCTGTTCAGTGTACTGTTCATTTTGACTCAGAATTCTTGTCTGTTCAGTATCCTCCACGATACTGCTGCTCAATATCTCAGTAACATGTCTTGTCATTGCCTAAATTACTGTTTGTGACGTCTGCCTGTTCCAAAGCCTCGAATTTGCCAATATACGTGTAGGGTTGTTGCCCTGTGTTTTTATGCCCTAGCCCTCTCTTATTTGTCTAAGCTCTGGTCTAGAAAAGGAACCCAGCTACACTCTAGGCATTCAAGGGATGGGAAGCTACCCCTTAAACACCTAGCATAAGAAGTATTCCATATTTTATTTCTATTTGCTTATTTACTTTCGTCGATCCGGAAAATTGTGGCACACCTGAAAAAAGGGAACGTTCGAACATTCAGGATCCTCCCACGGGATCCACCACAGCATTCCTGAATTTTATACAGAGAGACGCCTGGAGTTTTAGTGGTTTAAGGTACTGAAATTGGAAGTGGTTTATAGGAATTTACATGGAGCACAGTTAGAGAAATTTCATGTTTGTGATGGCTTGTTCTGGAATGTAACGTGTGCCTGTCTAGCAGAAATGTATTTAGCCAGCAAGCATTTGGTGCTTTTTTTTTTTTTTTGTGATATAGATTCTGGTGAGTATTTGCTTCAGGGGATGTCATTAAAGATTTTGCTTATGTCTGTTGTCGTGAGGAGTGTACATTGTGTGGGTTGCGAGGAGTTAATGCCATCAGATGCATGTTGTGACTGGTTGGTTGGTAAGGTGACTGTGGAGTATAGTGCTCTAAAGTCGTCTTTGAGGATGCAACCGTGACATGAGGTGTGACTTTGTTAAGAATTTGGCGTTCATCTTGGATGGTGTGGTATGTAGTGTTATGGATCTGTACAATGAAGGGTGTGCTGAGTCCTTGTTTGCTTTAAGAATGGTGACAATTATTCCATGTCAGGAATACGACAATATGTGTATGAGTAGTTGCTGACGTTTGTGAGGGCCTGGTTGTAATGTGTTACTAAATATTTCAGGACTAAGTTGCTGATGCCACTTTGGCCGTGTGCATCCAGGGTTCTTTGTTTTTTTGTTTTTGTTTTTATAATGTTACATGTCTGCTCTGTAGTGAAAGGTGTTATGTTATGGTGAAGTGGAAAGGATTACCTATTGAGAGAAGGCTGTTTTTCAGAGGCAGTGCATGTTTGGGTAAGGTGGCTTATGCTTGAGTAATGGTTCACGAATGTATCTCCTTGTTCTTTGTAGGGAGGGATGTGTTGGGAGTTGATGGTGATGGTGGCTTGGGCCTTGGAGCTGCTTGTTAGTGATTTCACGATACTCTTAGGTTTTTTTATATAGCAAAGAAGCGTCTCTAGAGGGACAAAGTGTTGTTACAAAGATCCTCGAATTTTCATATTTTCTTTGTGCTAATTTTGTTCAGTTTCATCATTTAATTGTTAGGCTTGTAGCCTTGAGATGATGCTTGTTGTGTGTGTGTGTGTGTGTGTGTGTGTGTGTGTGTGTGTGTGTGTGTGTGTGTGTGTGTGTGTGTGTGTGTGTGTGTGTGTGTGTGTGTGTGTGTGTGTGTGAACGGGGAGCTCTGTTTGAGTGAGTTACGTTGTTTCATGAGGCAAGAAATCTCCTGTGTAAAGTCTGGGTTGTACTGTCTTTTGCTGCCTTGTGGAATATGGTCGTTGCCTAAATTAAGTATGATCTTGCTAAATTTTGAAATGTGCTTGTTAATGTTGGTGATGGGCGTCTTGTTTAGTGTGCTGAAGTGTTGTTTTGTTTCTTCGGAGAATTTAGTCCAGTCTGCTTTCTTGTGGTTTGTGTAAGTGGCGTGTGATCACTCAATTTGTAGAGTATTCCTGTGGTATTAATGATAAGGAGATGATCTGAAGGATGTTTGAGCTCTGTCCACCAGGAAGTGGTGAGTGAAAATGTGGGTGAACAAAATGTGGGTCTGGGTAAGAAGGGTACCAGTGTGCTTGGTATGGGATGTAGGTGTGTTGTGAGGTGTCATTAAGAAATTCATGTTGTTGAGTGTGATGCAGCGTCAAGGACTGAGAGGTTGCTTTCATTGTGTTTGTACCAGTCAGTGTTTTTAGCATTAAAATCTCGAACATTTATAGTGCTAGATATCTGTGTTAGGAGGGGTAGTTGAGGATTGTATTGTACTGGTACGTTGTGGGAGGTAATGGGGGAATGTAAATGTAAAAAATGTTGATTTCTTCTTTGTGACCAGATATGACGATAAGTAATTGTAATTTATCTGTGGCATCATTCTGGAGAAGTGATCGTGTTGTCTGTGCTGGGTCGTTGTTAAGGATGGATGTATGAATATGAACAGGGCTTCTGCATGGACATCAGTTCTGCCTGTGTGGATGTGTGGGTACTGAATTATGCGCACAGTTTATTGCTTGTGTATGAGCTTTGTTTCTCGTATTAGTGCACTGTGTATATTGTGATCATGAGGAAGCTTTTCAGTCTGTGTTGTATTGGTGCTGAGGTCACTGATATTTAGTTGCAATTATGCTGTGTGTTCAATGCGGTGTGCGTCTAGTGTGGGTCTGTGTTTTAGGTGTAGTGTTTGTGTTAAGGGGTTGAGTCGTGGTTGGGAGTGGTTGTGCGAGTAGGATGGTTGTTTGGGGGGAGGGGGAGTGTGTTTGGAGTGACAGGAGGAATGTCTGTGGATGTGTTACAACTGTCACAAACTCATGTACTGTGGTGATGTCTGACATTTGTATGTATAATGACTCCGGTGTGGATCCATTCGCTAGAAAAATTAAACCGAATAGATCCACGCCCTCGTTTAATGTCTGTGTTGGGTTAGAAACATATGTATTGCACTTGCGGCCTGTCATTTCTTTCAGTGTCTCTAGCAAGCGTGAGGAGGAGCGAAATGACTGCCATAAAGTCATTTTGCTTTGTGTAAAAAATGGAGCAGGGAGCAGTTTTCCCCACGCTGGAGAGAGCACCCCACCAAGCTGACAAAGTTACTCCTTGCAAGACACAAAGAAGGTTAAGGACGTTTTCTCCCAGGCCAAATCTGTTCCTCGTTGCCTGGGTCGCACAGCGCCACATGTAATCTTCCCTCTAGTGTAATACCCAAAGTTTAAAGGGAAACTGTAACAAAGTCTGCTATGCCAGCGAAAATACGGCTTTCTGTACTCACCACCATTGTTGCTCTGAGAATACTCCTCCACCTGCAGCTTCTTCAGGTAGTACCCCCCTTCTTCAGGTCCTCTTCTACGGATCATGGTGGTAATGGGGAGTATTGGTCCTTCCTCGCTCCGTCACACTCATACACACACTCCTTCCCCCGCCACACCCTACACACTCACACACACACCGACTCCACTGAACTGGTAGCTTGCATGGTGCTCTAGTTGGGCTTGGTGTTTTTAGTTACCCAAGTGTTATTTTTTTTTTTTTTCCTGGTCGATGAAGACTGTATTTTTTTCTTTTCTCTTTAAAATTAGCTAAATGATATTCTTTGCGCTTATTCTATCTGATATTGTTTCTTCATTGCTTACTATAACTGCAGTCTAACTTTATAACGTCTAAGTATATTCGTTCAGTTAAACATTTGTCGCAGTTTCTGTAGTAATGACTATGCCAGGTACTTAATTGAATAGAGGCCTGCTAATTTTCAGATACTGCTAAAATCATGCTGGCAACCGGTTGTATGCTTGTATACATGTGTAATGAGACTTGATAACACTGACACGAGGCGCCCTAAGGGAGGGTGTGAGTCGGCATAAGCGTGCCGGGTTAGTGAGTCTGCTAGCTCATCCTCATAATGCTCACCTTCCCCACTGCTTACTCGCAGCCTCTAGTCTGTTTCTCAGCTAATACATATCCACCAGTGCCACAATATATACAGTGCTCCTCTTCTATGGTAAGCCTAAGCATAGTATTTTCTCGCTTAAAAGTTAAAGAGATCTTTCGCCAAAATTCAGCGTTACAGAAGCATGGCTTAGTTGGTAAATGTAACAATTTTGCAGCTGCAGGAATCACTTTACTAAGACAGTGTGAATAAAAGAGTAACAAAAAATTGATAACTTTCCTAACCAGTACAATAATATTTTTTGGAAAGAAGACTGAAAAATATCTAAGCTTATGAAAGAGACTGATATGGCAGAACGCACTGAGATTACATTTTATTAAAATGGGTAGTCTTTAAACTTATAAAGAAAGCTTTACATGAGAAGTTAAGCCTGGAAAGCGAGCTCTGGATCCAATGGATTTAGCAAATATGAATAAAGAAGATAACATATTCCATGATATTTCACACAAGCAACGTTTGGTAACTACTCGGTTTCGTTCATTTCTCTTTGGTGTCGTTATTCTCTTCGCCCTCCTTCATTGCGGCAGCCTTGTATTGGCTCCCTTTCTGCCATGTGTCATCATATGGAAAGATCGATCTGAGTTTCTTGTCAGCGTGCTCGTCCGTCACCACGATTACTACAGGTGGGTTGGTCTTGGCCAGATACCACTCGTCCATGAGAATGTAGAACACTATGCCCACCATAGTGATCAGCAGGATCTCTGCCAACATGATTCCTAAGGGTCCTGTGTCGATCGGACAACAAAAACTTATTTAATCTAATTCTTTTTCCTTATATCAAAATTGTATTGGAATCACCGGACTTGTATATTCTTCTTTTTACCAACCTGACTCAGAGACTTTTGAGTGTAATAGCTTTGAATGTTTCGGATTCTACTCTACTGTTGTTTTCCTTCTGCATGAGTAAGCCTGTCACTAAGCGGTGCTACCTAACACACTTATGGACATGTGCAGCTTTCACTCTGTATCCGCTGCCTGTTGCGTGTTCACTCTCGACACTAGAGTAAGAAAAAATGTATTCTGATTTTTTGTGCTCAGTTCTGTTTGCTGAGATATGGAAGGTTTGTTCTGGCTGCCATGTCTCCTCTCACAGCTGGTCTACTGGCAGACAGATGAAGACAAAAACGTATGCCACCCTTTGTGCTCAGTCATGTGTGCTCATATCTGGAAAGTCTGGCCTGGCACTGTGTACTGTCCCTCCAGAAGATCGCTGTTTCTCTTCTCACAGCTGGTCCACAGGCAGACGATGGTCACTGTCACCACCATCATCCCAGCCAGCAGCGCCTCGATCACCATCCCTACCGCTAAAATGTCACAAGAACTATAATTACCAAACGTGTGTGCTTATTTCATTTGTCGCTTTGACTGATACTTCTTCATCTCTTAAACTTTCCTAATTCTGTTTCTGGAACTCTCCTATTCGATGTATTAGTGGTAAAGAGGGTTAAAGTGACGAACGGTTTGCATAAATGATCTATGTTCCCTCGTCGGTGAACAATGGATTCACTCTCCACCAGAGAATAAACACGAGATATCTTCGGTTTCTGTCAAGAGCTGTTTGGAGTGTTCATCGTCTACAGCTACTCAAATGGCATTTCGATCTTTGGCCACCTCTTACCGCAGAAATGTGTTACACCTTCGCTATGTTACTCTATTCCATGTCTTTGTGCTGTTCTTCCACGATTAATGTCATGGCGAAAACAAAGGGACTGCTTGAAATGTCACTTCCGGAAGATAAAACTGTTCTCAAGGTGATTTTTACCAACTGCTGTCCATTTTATTTGTACTCGTATTAGTTTTCTTAGGCCTTGCAGCTTAGCGCCTCCTGAACATTTAACCTGTGAGTTAATAATGTAACATATTACTTGACAGCCTACAACTTATCATCACAACCTGCGGATTCCATGCAGCATTCAGTACCAATCCTAAAATCACCTGGGTTGTTTTCCTGTTGGCTTAGCTGAGAAAACTTTCCAGCATCTCCTTCTGGACGATATACTGGATGGTTCTTAAATAGCGCTCTGCCAGAAGTTCACCTGGTGGAATCTTATGTGTTGCAGGGACGGCTCAGTTTGCTGGTGTGGGCAGCTGCAGTAAAAAATGAATAAATAATGCATGGTAGACACTAACAACGAATACTGAACCGTCCCTACAATACAGAAGAAATCCCGTGGCAGAGTGGAAGAGGAATGTCATGTAAGGACCGTCCAAAATGTTGCCTATACACTACATTACCCCCTAGGTTGTTGTGCATGTCTTTTTTATTCAGACAAACTAATCAATATCATAAAATGCAATACAACCATGAAAAGAAAACGTGCTAGAGAGCTTCCTAACCCAACCATATTGCGGTCTTTAGTTTTATTATTGCATTTTATTAAGTACTAAAGAAGAATGCCGCTCCTAATAATCAGAAAACAAAATCCAACCAAACCAGAAAGCATTTGAAACCATTTGTGTTGCAGTAAACGATTTATCTAATATACTATAATCCTGGTGTGTGTGTGTGTGTGTGTGTGTGTGTGTGTGTGTGTGTGTGTGTGTGTGTGTGTGTGTGTGTGTGTGTGTGTATGTCAAAACCAAAACTTGAAAAACGGATATAGAAACTTGACAGAATGGTTGGAATCGAGTCCTAGTTTCAATTTGATGTTGGTTGAAATTTTCTGATGGGGTGTTTTGGACCCAAATAATTGTCCCCATTGGTGATACAGTACGCGCACGTGGATGAGGCAATGGGGTATTTCCGTGGAGTTTCATACGTTTTTGAAGAGAGAGAGAGAGAGGGGGGGGGGGAGAGAGAGTCCTAGCTCAAGATATGTTACTAATCTTGTCTACATTTCAAATCATATGGCCCATAAGCAAAGAAATGATAATAAAACGCAATACAGAATGAAGGAACAGCTTAAGAAAACGCATATTCTCAATGAGGCAAAACGCAGCTTCAAGGGGCTTCATAGCGCAACGAGAATATTATCATTGGTCTGAAATTCTACATCGACCACACGGCGCTTATCCACCTTACTCCTGTGACTTATTTTTCATTCTTGTTTCATACACGCGATTCTGACAGTTTAAGAAAGACCTCTGGTAATGAAGGGGTTAATGAAGGCTATAATCCAACTTAGAGTGAATAAAGTCATTTGGAGATAACAAGAGGAAAATAAAAAATAGGTCATCGTTGGAAGTGGTCAACCCCGAAGCTTCTACAGTAGCTAATTATTATGCAGACTATAATTAGAAAATCAGTTTCCTTAGTCTTTATCATTCTTTTTCTGTGCCTGCCCTCCTCTATTCCTATTTCACTCATCTTTCCTGTCACTACTTATTGCATTTCTTTCCGTTACAGGTGGCTTTACATTGAGTGACAAGCCAAATGGTTTCCTGTAAGCCAAGAAACCATTTACAACGCTGGGTGGTAACCATATAACCAAACCATACGTGCTCCCTACGTGTCAAGTGGGTTGGTGGAGGGTTAGTGCCCCTCCCTGTAAAACAAATAACTCAGAGTCGAATGGCCACCCTTTACGGGATTATGGCGTCTGGCAATAGATATATAGATAGATAGTTGACTACCCGAACTGATGTATGGAAAAAAGAATTGTCCTCACTCCTGATTAACCCAATGGAACGGAAAACTTTTGAAGATCTACCTATCAAACGTAACATAAAGTAACTCGGAACGAAAAGTGCTGATATTACTGGTACTTAAGATAAATTTCACAGGTATACTACACGATTTATACAGGCAAGTGAGGTCAGGTGGAGCAGAAGGCACTATCACACCTCCTACTGCCACACCTCAAACTGTCTTACATCACGCACAGATACCTTATATTGCCACAGCTCTCACTGCCTTATCTTATCATGCCACACCCCACTCTGCCTTACCTCACATATAAATACCTTATACTCCCACACCTCACACACACATATACGATATACTGCTTCACCTCACAGACACACTTCATATTGCCACACCTCATCACATCACACACATAAAGCTGATACTGCCACACCTCACACTCATATTCCTTATACTGCCGTGCTTCACCAATACATCTCGTGCTTCCACATCTCACACATATATCAAGCACTGCCAAATTCCACAGGCACACTTGGTAATCTTACACGCTACAGACACACCTCGTACTTCCATACCTCACTGACATACTGCGTACTTCCACACCTCACGATTTTGTTCAGATTAGGGGAGACTTTTCCAACAGAGCAAGTAAGATGTAGCCTTCACTAACCCTTTCACTGTGATAAAGAATTCCATAGCAGTCCTAGTTCGCCTGGGCATAGCAAGAATAAAATATAAAATAAGTCACAGGACTGAGGAAGGAGATCCTCTGTTGCAACGAAACAAATTGTATTAATCAGGATAAATGCGTCCTATGGTATCCAATATATCCATCCATCATCCACCTCCCAGTCCTTCTTTGCCCCGTCAGGAGAGAAGGGCTTCAGGGCTAGGCTACTCAGTCGAGACATTTAAGGCAAGGGTGACCACTCCTACTCTTCCCTAAATGGTATTATGTAGGCAATAAACCCATTCACCCCTCTGATGGACTCTGACAGACTCCACCCGGTTATAGCGTCTTAGTCCACTACACCGGTAACACCACCAGACGACATTTGGTTATATGGTTACCACCTAGCGCAGTAAATGGTTTCCTGGGTTACAGGAAACCATATGGGATGTTAGTGCAAAGTTACCTGAAGGCAGCACTACACCGAATATCACAAATAAAAAAGAAAATCTGCTAGCAATAAAGGGGTATCTATTGTTAGTATGGACACCAACGATGGAAGGAGCGAAGTGAAGGTAACGGCCCTATTATAAAAACTGAGAATGTGAAGGTGTGAGGAAGCCCTTAAGGTATAATGGAAATTTATCAGACATCTGCAATTATTAAATGTGATTAGCCTGTATCACACCTCATAAAATGTAGTTAGTAGCGATCATCAGCACAAGCTTTAGAAATTATTGTCGACTATTGTGGGCTTCTCTCCACCTTCGAGCTCATGGTTTTTAAGTCTGTATTCTAGGCGGCATAGGAGACTTCGTAGCATTTATTCCTTAGCGATTTACTATTCATATTACCCCTCAACATTCTCTTGTATGTTATTGATATTATTTTAGCATCAATATCTTTTGCGTTAATAATACACAGGAGGATAGTGTGGTTTAATGTGCAGAATAAATAGCTTAGGAAGAGGTGCTACAGCCATCAGGGAGAACTAAAATGTAAGACAAGAGAGAACAAAGACGTAGTAGAACAAAGGCGTAGAACAAGAGAGAACAAAGGAGTAGAACAAAAGAGAACAAAGACGTAGGACATGACAGAACAAAGACAGAAAAAGCGAGAACAAAGATGTAGAACAAGAGAGGACAAAGATGTAGAACAAGAGAGAAGAAGGCTAGAACAAAAGAGAACAAAGGGGTAGAACAAGAGAGAACAAAAACGTAAAAGAAGTACGAACAAAGGCATAGAACAAGACAGAACAAAGCATAGACCAAGCGAGAACAAAGAAGTAAAGCAAGAGAGAACAAGACGTAGAACAAGAGAGAACAAGACGTAGAACAAGAGAGAACAAAGACGTAGAACGAGAGAGAACAAAGACGTAGAACAAGGTGCATTAAGTTTACATTAAGAATACTCTCACAATCTTAGGAAGCCTCCCCATTACCTGTCCCCTGCTATACCCTATTCACTTTAACCTGGCCTAAATTTGCCATCTCTACAGCTTGAATGTTCAGCTGTAGCAAGAGATAAACACTAGAATATGGCACTAGTCACGAAGAAGTGCTATGGAGAGGATGGAGAGCCGTAGTACCATCCTATTCTGTCACTGAGCTACGGAATATTAGCTGCAAGTCGACGAAATTGCCCGCCAAGTTAAACGCACTATTGTTTACTTTTCTATGTATTTCCAGTATGTATGTATGTATTTAAGTATGTATAATGTATGTCCTGTATGTATTTATGCATGTATGTGTGTATCCATTTATGTACTGTGTGTATCTGTCCCTTCTCCCCTTGGGGCTAAGATACGAATAAATGTGTACAAGTGTGTGTGGATGAGTAAACTGGGAATGTGTCGTCCTGTCTCGGCTACCCCTCTTTCTTTGGGGGAAGCATCCTAGATATACATATAGATAGACAGATGTATTTATGTATGTTATGTATGTATTTACGTAAGCAGTTTCGATTTTAAAGACATGAATAACTTACATCAGCATAGAGACCTCTTCAATCCAGTGACGTAGTGTTCAGTTTATTCCTAGTACCAAAGACGATTTTGTTCAACATCGAGATCACCTCTGTTAGGGCAGGTGTTACTGAAGCCTTTATCTAACACCCCCAGTTCGAACATTTTCCCTTAGCTGAATAAAATCGTCTGAAGATAGCAAGAATGTGTGAAAAAGCACGTCACTGGACTGAAGATGTTAAGAGGGATAGGCTAAAAATCGTTCAAGAAGAGGCGCTAGAAAGTCGACTTAATCCGTATAGTTCTTTATGACACACTGGCCTGTTTTCTTGTCGCGTAAGAAAGCTCCCTAACACCTTTTCCTAAGTGATTTGTTTTGCTTCTTCTCCTTATTGTCCTCCCTGTGTTAAATAAGTCCATTTTGTATCGCCATACTCTGCATGAACAATGTACAAAAGCATGTTAACCAGCCATATTAAAAAATAAATCGCTAAGGAAGAAGTGCCATGGAGCTTCCTTAACCGACGGGGAAACGGACCTATAAACGATTGTATTTCACCATTCTAACACTGAGAACAAACTAGGATGTATTCTAAGTGACGTAGGAGGCTTCGTGACATCATTTCCTTAGCGAATTATTTTGGATATGCAACAGGCACCTTAACATTCGCTTCTTTGCCGTCCATATCATTTTACTATCGATATAATATGCATCAGTAATGTACAGGAGGAGAGTGAGGTATAAGGTTCAGAATAAGTCGCTACAGAAGAGGTGTTACAATATTTCCAAAGTCAAGAGCGACCCATGATACTAACACCGCAGGCCAACATTATGAACAACAATATGGCACACAACACTAAGCCACTCTGCCAACACTTTACCAACACTATGAACGAGCCACATCACGAACAACACTAAGCCACTCTACCAACACTTTGCCAACACTGTGAACGAGCCACACCACGAACAACACAAAGCCATTATACCAACACTGCTGACACTACAAACAATAATAAGAGTAACAGTATGAACAAATTGTGTCACTATGCCAACACTGAGAATAGCATTAATAACACCATATCACTGTGACAACCCTATATTAACACTAAGAACAACACAGAAGATATAAAGACAGAAGCACAACCCTCCCCCCTTCTCCACACACACACACACACACACACACACACACACACACACACACACATACACACACACACACACACACACACACACGTAGATACACACACGCGCGCACACAATCACGAAGCTGGGCACACTGAGGGAGACAACGCATGATTGGTGGGGTTGTAGTGGGGAGTGGGGAGTGAGGAGAGGGGAAGGGGAAGGGGGAAGACAATGGAGAAGGGGGAGGAAGGAGGAGGGGAGACAATGATACAAGGGAGAGAGAGATTAGATGAAGGGAGGTGAATATGGAGGAAGGGAGAGACGGAGAGGGAGTAGAAGAGGAGGGAAAATAGAGGAATGGAGGTGGGAGAAGAAAGAGGAAGATGGTAGAAAGAAGGAGAGACATTATGGAATAGATGATGAAGGAGAGGAAAGAAGTAGGGGAGGAGAGGAGAAGATGATGGGAAGGGACAGAGGGAGGGGAAGAGGAGAGCATGAAGGAAGAGAAGGATTGAGAAAAAGAGGAAAGGAGGGAGAATATCATGGAAACGAGGGAGGGAGAGGGGTTGATAGAAGACTACAATGATGGAGAGAGAGAGAGAGAGAGAGAGAGAGAGGGAGAGAGAGAGAGAGAGAGAGATGGGGGGGTAAAAAGTATTAGGGAGAAAATGGTGGAAGAGAGGAAAGGTAGAGGGTTAAGTAACAGGATACTGAACCGTATTCTCGTTAGAGGCATACATCTGCATATGGCACGTTAACATTCTCTTGTGTGATATTTTTAACAAGTTACAACCCAAATTAAAAAAAAAACAAGGCAGACAACCTATTAGAGCATACTTTTGTGTAGTAAAACGCGAAATCCGTGGCTAAGGAAGAAGTGGTGAATAGGCTGGAATCGTCATTTGTTAGAAAAACTCTTCATGAGGACACCCCTTCACTGGTATTATACAACGTTTCGCTCTATCATTCTTTGTCAAGTATACCTTTTGGTATATATTTTTTTACTTTCAAACAACTTCATTCAGCTTACGGGACACGTTATGTAGTGAAGGGATCAGTGAAAAGCTGAATCATACTCCAGAGTTTGAAAAGTCTCGCTTAACCTGAATTAAATCGTCCGGGGGTAGCAAAAATGAAATACTGAATACGCCATCGAGACTGCAGAGGCTAACGGAGGAGAGAGGAAATATGGGAGTGTGGGAAAAGAGCAGGGACTGTGAGAAAAGTGCAGGAGGCTGGTTAGAGTAGAGACTGCCAGTGGTGTGGGTGTAAATGGAGGTGAAGGGAGACAGGTAAGGGGAGAGGAGTGGTGTGGGATGAAGTATGTGGAGTTGGGAAAGGAAGTGAGGGATGTGGCTGAGCGATGATGTGGGTTGGTGAAGAGAATAAGATATGGCGGAGAAAGGGTCGGGGGTTCGGAGAGGTGTGTGGTGTTGCAAAGAGGGGGTACAAGTGAGGTGTTCCAAAGGGGAGTGGCAGTGCTGCAGGTAATGCTGGGTGGGATATGAAGTTCGAGTGCGTGAGGGAAGAAGGGAAGGACGGCTATGGGGTCTGCAGAGGGAGTATAGTGCAGAATGTATGTAGAATTAGAAGTTTGAAGGGATTCATGGTCACCAAGGTAAACTGGCACTATCTTTTTAGCCTGTTCACTGAGATTATTTATTTTTATTTCTTTCCTCGTACATCCTTTTAGGCTTTGGAGAGACCGTCTGTAGTGTCGGGGTTAGGAATAGCTCCATTAACCCCTTCACACCCAGATATCCCTCCCTACGTAGACTGAAATCTTTCCACAGAAGGAAAAATAAAACACGGGATAAGTCATCATACTAGAACAGTTAAGCTTTTTTTTTTTTTTTTTTTTTTTTGCACCTACTTCTCCCTTCAGTCCGGGAACCTCTTTTTTTTTTTTTTTTTTTACATTTTATTCTCGATACGACCAGACAAATTAATTCAACTATTTTATTAAGCTTGATTATGGAAATGAGGTGATGAGGGCTTTTTCTAACCTCTCCAGTTTGAAAGGGTGCTCCCAAAGGTGCTGAGTAAAATCATCCGGAACTAGGAAAGTCATCGTAGTGAAGGGATAATATACGTATCTCCTTTTAGACCGCAATCTTTTGGGAGTAGAAGATTCTCTGGCACCTGTCCCTTTGTGAAATATATTTGTTTCGCTTAGTTACTTTCTACTGGGGCTTGTTGTAAAACATAAGTAACCAAGGCACATGAAAATGAATAAGTTTACTAGATTTCTTCAACATTGGCTTATATCATACTGAAAATCAAATACAGTAAGGCAGGGCGAGATAGGACAGGGCAGGGCCAAGGTAAGTGTGTAAGGCAGGGCAGGCCAGGACAGGTGTGAAAGGAAAGAGTAGGGTAGAACAGGGCAGAACACAAGGCAATGCAAGAGAGGGCAGGGCAGGGCAGGGCACGGGGAGTACGTGTGGCGGGGCAGTACAGGTGTGGCAAGGAAGGGAAGGGTTGAATAGGGCAAGACAAGGTACGGCAGGGAAAGACTGAACAAGACAGGACAGGACAAAACACAACAAAATATAAGAGGGCAGGTCAGGGTATGATAAGTAATATGGCAAGATAAGGCAGGTCTTGGCAGGGTTAGGGATGTAGCATCTGAGGGCAGGATGGGGTAAGGAAGCACAGGGAAAGGCAGGACAGGGTAGGATAAGTGTGGAAAGATCCAGACAGATAATGGCAGGGGACAGGGCAGTGCAGGGCAACACAGTGTGGTACGGCAGGGAACGACATGTGAAAGGCCATGGGGTGTGACAGGGCAGAACCAAAGGGAGTGGTAAGGTAGGGCAGGGCAGGACAGGAGGTGTGGCAAGGGAAGGCATGGCAGGAGATGTAGCAGGGCAAGGCAGGGCAGGAGGTGTAGCAGGGCAGGCAAGGAGTGTGTAGCAGGGTAATGTAGGGCAGGCAAGGAGTGTGTGGCAGGGTAATGTAGGGCAGGGCAGGGCATGAACATGTGTCAGAGAAGGGCATGGAGTGTGGCAGGATAGAGCAGGGTAAGGCATGGGAGGGTAAAAGGTTATGTCAGGGCAGAGTAAGGTCAAGCAGGGTATGTGGCAAGGCATGAGATTATGTCAGGGCAGGGTAGGGCAGAGCAGGGGATGTGGTGGGGCAAGGGGATGCTTCAGGACAGGGTAGGGTAGAGTAGGGGGTGTGGCAGGACAAGAAGATATGTCATGGCAGGACAAGGCAGAGTAGGGGATGTGGCAGGGAAGGGCAAAGCAGGGAATATGACAAGACAGGGAGTAGCAGGACTGGGGGATGTGCCGGGGCAGGGCAGAGCAGGACTGGGGGATGTGCCGGGGCAGGGCAGAGCAGGACTGGGGGATGTGCCGGGGCAGGGCAGAGCAGGACAAGGAATGTGGCAGGGCAGGGCAGGACAAGAGGATGTGTAAGAGGAGGGCTAGACAAAGGATGTAACAGGCAGAACAAGACAGGGGCAGAGCAGGGAATGTGGCAGTGGAGGGAAGGGGATGTGGCAGAGCAGGACGGGAGTTGTGGCAGGACAAGGTAGGGCAACGTCTGTGGAATGATAAAGGGTGTGGCAGAGCAGGGTAAGAGGTATGGCAGGGCAGGGCAAGAGGTGTGGCAGGGCAGAATGTGTGACAGGCAAGGCAGGGTTTGTGACAGGACAGGGCAGGATGTGTGGCAAGGCAGGGAAGAGTGCCTGGGAGGATAGGGCAGGGTGTGGCAGGGCAGGACAGAGCAGGACAAGAGAGTGTGGTAAGGCAGGGCAGAGCAAAAGGGTGTAGCAGGGCAGGGCAGGACAAGAGAGTGAGGCAGGACGGTCAGGGCAGAGCAGCACAAGAAAGTGTGGCAGAGCAGGTCAGAGCAGGGCAAAAAGCGTGGCAGGACAGGACAGGACAAGGCAAGAGGGTGTGACAGGGCAGGGCAGAGTAGGACAGGACAGGGAGTGTGGCAGAGCAGGACTGGGCGGGGCAAGAAGATGTGACAAGGAAGGACAGGGCAAGAGGGTGTGGCAGGCCAGGACAAGGGACGGGGAGAGGGTGTGGCAAGACAGGACAGGGCACGTCAAGGTGTGACAGGGCAGGGCAGGAGGTCTGGTAGGGCAGGGCAAGAGGGTGTAGCAGGGTAGAACAGGGCAGGGCAGGGCAGGGCAGGAAAGTCTTGTGGCTGCGTTGGTAAGGTGAGAGGAAGAGCACGTGTCCTTCCCCCCCATCCCTCCCCTGCTCTTCCTTCTCTCCTCTTTCTTCCTTCTCTCCCTGACTCCAGTTCTCCAATCTCTTCTCTCCCTCTTCCCTATATTACTTCTGTCTCTTACCTCTACTATTTCTTCACACCTTCTCCCATCCTTCTTCCTTCATATCACTCTCTTCCTGCATTGGCTATTCCTCCCCTCATCTCGCTCTCTCTCTCTCTCTCTCTCTCTCTCTCTCTCTCTCTCTCTCTCTCTCTCTCTCTCTCTCTCTCTCAGGTGAGATCATTGCTAGTTTAGTCAGGATGTAGGGTCAACTTAAATATTAACAAAGGTAATCACTTCTTGCCAGTGCTGATACTTAAATGAGGCACATCATAACACACGCAACTCCTCAAACTCCTTCACTACGGGTGCTTCTCCCGGTCTCTTGCTCTCTTCCATTCACTTATATATATATATATATATATATATATATATATATATATATATATATATATATATATAGATGTGTGTGTGTGTGTGTGTGTGTGTATATGTGTGTGTGTATATATATATATATATATATATATATATATATATATATATATATATATATATATATATATGAACCTAATTCTATAATCCTAAGTTTGCGACTGTCTGTCTGTCAGTCTGTAATGCAAACTTTGTGCGGAGAAGCAATGAAAAAAGTTAAGATATACTTACATACTACAAAAAGATATTAGGAACCCTTTACAGTGTACTGGAACCCCTTCCCCACACCACCCCAACCCCGCATAAAAGGATTCTATCCCAGTCTGCTCTCTAGCTTGTGATGAAAAAGTAAAAAATGGCAATTCTTTTTAAGCAGAAGATAAGAAATTTTAGCATTCTTAATAGTATCGATTTATGGTGAATCCAGGGACAAAGTGAAGGCATTTCTTTTGCAAAGCCAAAGAGGAATCAAAGGACTCTTATATGTACGATATATCCCGCACACACAGCATTCGTGTACTCCGTTCATTTCCATGCTTATAAACTGTTACGTCCTCACATTAAGCACAATATGTGCTTCTCAGGTAATCCACGGAGTTCGTCCTCCGCCACGACCAGTGGTGAGGGCTGAGGCCAGGCTGGTCACGCTTCTCCCTCACAATCATGCTCATGTGACGGGTGACTGGCAAGAAGGATGAAGGAACATGTGACGCCCTACCCTGCTCCTTGCTCTTCTATGGCTTTACTCAGTATCCTATGTACGACACCATAGTTCTTTCAGCATTAAGGACGAGGAAGTGGCCAGTGATTGAAGAAGTTGTCTGTTATCCGAAGGAACGCGAGTTCGATTTTAGGTTGGAAAGGGAGTAATTTGATTAATTCGCTTTGGTTAAAACAGACTACTGATCTTCCACAAGACTCACTAACATGTCATAAAAATACACCGTTAATATATTGGGACAACTAAATGACACAAGCTTGGCTTGTATTTAATATTGAAGGTGAGTAACAACGCCAAATTGGAGACATGTGAAGGAGAGTGACACGTGGGAAGAGTGCTGGGTCTCAAGAACTGGTCAGATTGATGCCCCAGAGTCATACACTAATTTTATGCATATATATATATATATATATATATATATATATATATATATATATATATATATATATATATATATATATATATATATATATATTTCCATCATCATCCTCACTATTATTCTCATCTTTATCTTTGTATCCAACGTCATAGTCGTCTTCATCATCATCATCATCACTCTGTCACTTAATTTTTTCGTTTTCGTTTTCGTCACAGTTCAATTTCCGGACAGGGCAGACTTTTGGGGGGGGGGGGAAATCTCCTCTCTTAGCTCAGCTTGTGCAAATGTGGATCTGGATGTTAATTTGATTGTTACGTTTTGTGTTGCAGGGAAAGACTGAGACTTCATAAATAGTTAGTAGCTTGTCTTAATGACTTTGAAGCCATTAAGACAAGCCTTTTCAAGTTTATAAGCCCTCCTCTTTACTGATCGCAGTTGCATATTGTATTAGTGTATATTATTACTCGTCATTTATTTAATCACAGTTTCCCAATGCAGCTAAAAAATATAACCGGATGTTTAAGTAAATGGATTTAGTGTCCATTTCACGGGGAAATGACTGATGGGGTGCCCACCTTTCACTCTACCTCATGTGACTCAATATTGACAAACTAAATGTTTTCTTTTGTTGCCCAGCAAACTGTTAACTACGTTGGCCGGTAACCTTGTAACCAAACAGCCGCCTGGTTATCGAGTGGGTTATGGTGCTCCAACCGGAGATAGTTGGTAAAGGTTTATATCCGAAGGCTGGTTGGGATTCATTGCTCACATAATGCCAATCAGGAGGAGCGACTATCCATTTTGCCCTGAACTCTTACTCTTCTTATGGGGCAATGAAGGATGGAATACTAGACAGACGAGAGATTCAGTGGAAAATGCGTTCATCATTTTTTTATTACGGGGAGGAGTGGGAGTGTTGAAAATGGTGGCATGGGAAACAGTAAGATGGTGGTACTAGTAGCAAGAGAGAGAGAGAGAGAAAGACAGACAGACAGACAGACAGAGAGTGGTGGCACTGGTAGAAAGGGAAAGAGTAACGGTGGTGGCAATGATGAAAGAAGGGAGAGGTAGAGTGGTAGCAGTGGTGGCAGGAGAGATCTCGAGAAGAGTGGTGGCAGTTATGGCAGAAGAGAGAGTAAGGGTGGTGACAATGGTGGTAGGAGAGAAAGGGTGGTGACAGTGGTGACAGGAAAGAGAGAGAGAGAGAGAGTAACGATTGTGGCAGTGGTAGCATAAGAGAAAGCACGTGTGGTGGCACTAAGAAGATGGTGAACCATCTCAGAAACAAAAGACACTCATGCATTTAAATTTATACCACCTTCGGCGGCCTTAGCTCGATGTCAAGTCAATTCCTATTTTCAGTGGAAAGATAACAGAAATTTGAACTACTCATGCCGTGAGCTGGACGGAGCGAGGAATTTTCGCTTATCTTTGTCCTGCTGGGACACCCGTTAAGGAGAGAGAGAGAGAGAGAGAGAGAGAGCGGCAGGACAGTGGTGTTTGCTATTATATAAAATTATACTGTATCATTACAGAATACAATTCTAGGAGCATAAGGAGGGAGGAAGGAGAGGCGAGAGTGTGATACTACAACCAAGGCAATCTTTTCTCTCCAGTCATGCTGGTAATTTCAATGCCGGACCAAGAACGAATCCATCCCCTCCACTAAAAGTAAATACTAAATTTGAAGCAAAATGCAAGTAATGAGTCATAACTCGGGAACTGGTTGCCCGACTGGACTGGAAATTGCCTTATTCTTCAAGTTAGAGTATTTTAACGGTACCTTGCTCTAACAAAAATTGCGTTACGTTGTGCCGGTTTTGCTGTTACGGTAATAGGGAAACATACACAAATCGGATCTTTCCTCTCTTCCATCCTTCCAATTCTGTCTTTCTTTCCTTCACTCTTTCCTCTTTCTTCTGCCTGCGGATGACTTTAAACTCCCTCTTCTGTCTTTCTTTCCTTCCTTCCTTCCTCTTCCTTCTGCCTATGATTAACTCTACACTGAGTGAGAAGCCAAATGGTTTTCTGTAAACCAAGAAACCATTCACTAAGCTCGGTGGTAACCATATAACCAATTTATGGCGCCTGGTGATTTAGTGGGTAATTAAGGTGCTCCAATCAGATTGACCCTGTGTCAGTTATTATCCAAGGGGTGGTTGGGGTTTGTTGCTCACGTAATGCCACTCAGGGATGAACGAGGCTGGTCACTTTCATCTTAAATGTCAGGACCAACTTGCCTAGCCCCGGGTTCCTATGCTCCTTATGGGGTGACACAGGATTGGATGATGGATAGATGGATTACACAATTATATGTTTTGTCTTATGATAAATTTAGTAGTGTGTGTGTGTGTGTGTGTGTGTGTGTGTGTGTGTGTGTGTGTGAGAGAGAGAGAGAGAGAGAGAGAGAGAGATGATTCGATTGAGGGACTTTCCCAGAGAGAGAGAGAGAGAGAAGATTCAATTGAGGGACTTCCCCAGAGAGAGAGAGAGAGAAGATTCAATTGAGAGACTTTCCCAGAGAGAGAGAGAGAGAGGGATTTACGCTTCAATTGAGGGACTTTCCTATGGCAGTTTAAGATGTTACATTTCATATTTCTTTTATCTTTTCATTTGTAATTATTCTGTTCCGTTTGTGATTAGTTAGGCTTCTTTCCTTCTCGTGAGAGGGTGAGGATGTAGGGTTAGGCCAGTCTTATTTCGATCTTCTGTGGCCCTTCCCTGCTCTTGTTTTCGTCGTGTCTCTCTCTCTCTCTCTCTCTCTCTCTCTCTCTCTCTCTCTCTCTCTCTCTCTCTCTCTATCAAAATTTTTTGCAGTATAGGATAGGTGTGTCAGATGTTTATGTAAGGTGGCGGTGTGCAAATCTGAATGAGATGTGCGTGGGTGCGAGTGGCAGGGAGACTGATCGGTCCAACAGTCACCCCGTTTCAGAGCTGCACAAGAGTGGTTTTGTTTGGAGTAATGTGTCATGGAATCAGCAAGTGTAGCATGCAGGGGGTTTCATCGTGTATATAGTGCCATGAGCAAAAGTCTGCCAATTTTTCTCTGCCTTTTGTGGCGATGGGAGGAAACACAGAACAAATGAATATGAGAGGGAATGATACTCTCTATCAATTGAGAAAGAATGAGAAATAAGGAAGGTATAACACAGAGCTGGCAGAGGATTGTCGGCTAACTTTGCTCATGGCTGTATAATCAGGGTTTGCTCATAATGAGGAAAAAGAATTCTGAATGTTTTTGCCACGAGTGCTTTTACCTGTAAGTGAGTTGGAATTTTCTGAAAGTGCATGCTGGGTGATTTTCTCTCTCATGACTCTTATTCGGAGGAGTGCATGACGATGAACTGGTACTTCCTTTTTTTTATATTTCAAATTGATATTAGTCTGACTGTCTATAAGACGGCATATGTTGCTCATATGATTAGATGTATGACCAACAACAAGCAGAGGGAGAGAATAGTTCTGGACAAACGTGGAAGCGTGCAGGGAAAAGTTTGAAAGGGATGAAAGAGTGTTTTTGTTTGGAGATATGAAAGGAAAAGTGGGGAATGGGAAGGTGGATTGAGTAGTTGGTGAGTGGGGTGTGCCTGCAGAGATAGATGAGAATGGCAGTGCTTTAGTGGACGTTTGTGCCGGGAGGGGGTTGGTGATAGCCAATACCCTCTTCAGGCACAAAATGATCCACAGATATACATGGCGAGTGATGAGAAGGGTGGGTGGTGAACTGAATGAACGAAAGGCAATGATTAATATCAGTATGTATGTGTGGATGAAAGGATGAAAAGGTGTGTAATGGATGCAAGAGTATTATAGAGGTTATTTTTCTATGCTGGGTGATTTTTTCTTTCATGACTCATATTCGAAGGAGTGCATGACGATGGACTTGTACCCTCTTTTTTTTACTGTAAGTTGATAGTCGTCTGATTTTCTATATGACTGAATATGTAGCTCATATCATTGGAAGGAGTTTAGATTCTGGAAGCTTCGTCGATGAGTAAATAAATGTGGCCATTTCAGTGGGTGTGCTGCGCACTTGTTCTCCCTTTGTCAAGTTCTGTCTCGTCTTGTTTTGGGGATCCTACCTTCTATCTTTGAATGGGAAAAAGAGGTCATGATGATGATGATGATGATGGTGATGATGATGATGTACAAGTGATTCAGTGTATGAGTGCTGACTGCCACGACTATGATCCAGAGTGCTGACTTTAGATGCGCCTTCATTTTTGTTGGTGACATCAATGCGCACCACACTGAGAGGTTTAGCTCAGTAACCCCTACTGATCCCCGAGGACGTACAAAATTGATGTTGCTTTCTCAGTGGGTTGCTGGGAGAAACAGGATAGTGACGACAGTGGCAGGAAAGTAACGGAGGTGACAGGAGAGAGAATAATGACGTGGCAGTGGTATCAGGAGAAAGATGGTGGCGGCAGTGGTGGCAGATGTAAATGTACCGAAAACGATGGTTGCAGTGGTGGCAGGAGAGAATGTAAGGATGGTGGCAGTGGTGGCAGGAAAGAAAGGAATATGTTAGTGGAATAAGGAAGAAAGTATGGGTGGTGGCGGTGGTGGCAGGAGATAAAGCAAAGGTGGTGGCAGTGGTGGCAGGAGAAAAAGTAAGATTGGTGGGAGTGGCGGCAGGAGGGAAAGCAATGATATGGCAGTGGAAGAAGAAAAGAAAGTAAGGGTGGTGGCAGTGGTGGAGAGAAAGTAAAGGTCGTAGCAGTGGTGGCATGAGAGAAGGTAAAGGTGCTGTTATTGGTGGCAAGAGATAAAGTAAAGGATTCGGTAGTGGTGGCAGGAGATAAAGGTAGTGGCAGTGGTGGCAGGAGAGAAAGTAAGGATGGTGGCAGTGGTGGCAGGAGAGAAAAGTAATGACATGGCAGTGGAAGAAGGAAAGAAAGCATGGGTGGTGGCAGTGATAGCAGTGAGAAAGTAATGATGGCGGCAGTGGTGGCAGGAGAGAAAGTCAGGGTGGTGGCAGTGGTGGCAGGGGAGAAAATAATGCTGTGGCAGTGTTGGCAAGAGTAAAAGTAAGGGTGGTGGCAGGTGTGGCGGGAGAGAAAGTAAGGACGGTGGTAATGTTGTTCCAAACTTGAAACTGTAGCATGCTGTGTATTCAAGCGAGCATGGTTGCTAATGTTGATATTTTAGCGAAAAGAGGAATTAGGCCATCCCATTTGCCTGACATTAATGCACACTTTAAGATACTGTACCTTATTTCAGAATGTGAATGACAGCAGTCTAGGAGTAGTGGACTCTCTTACCAATGCACGGCGGGGAATAAAATGGCTTAATTTTCGTACATTTTTTTTCAGCTCCTTAGGGAATTTTCGTAAAAACCACTTAAAGAAACAATTACTATTACATAAGCTTTTCAATAATAGATTAAGTCAGCTGTATAATTTCTGTGATAACCCATTTTTGGAGCTCAAGTTTATGATTTATGTAGTTTAGCAATAGGGTGGTGAATTTTAAAAGTCACTTATGTATCACCTAATTCATTTTCCTAAGCATTCCGACAGTGTGTGCAGATCCCCTGTAGTTACAACAATCTCCATAATAACACAATCTTGATTCAATGTATGATATAGACGTCCACCCAGTACTACCCATTTAATATTGCTCTCGCTCGCTTCGTGCGAGCGAATAATAAACATGGTGGCACTGGTGGCGGGAGAGAAGGTAAAGATGGTGGCAGGAGGGACTGGAAGGATAAAGACAGCAAGGCTGGTTGTGGCAGGGGAGGTCGGCAGGATGGACAGAGTAAGAATGGTGGGAAGGGGAGGCAGAGAAGACTGGTAGGGTAGAAAGATTATAGGTGGTGGCAACAGAGGAAACTGGTAGAGAGAGTACGGATGGTGGTGGCAGGGGAGACTGTAAGGGTAGAGAGAGAAAAGGTGGTGGTGGAAATGGTATAAGTCTCTTGTTACAATATCACTGCACTATCTGATCCCTCGTCATCCCAAGACCTCCCTTCCTCCCACCTCTCTCTCTCTCTCTCTCTCTCTCTCTCTCTCTCTCTCTCTCTCTCTCTCTCTCTCTCTCTCTCTCTCTCTCTCTCTCTCTCTTTCTCTCTCTCTCTCTCTCGCTCTCTCTTTCTCTCTGACCTACTTTTTTCGTTCAGCATCAGATTATACTCAGAGACACAGTTATATATATATTTCCACTTCCTCTTCTCATATCAAGGCTTCATCCCTACTGTGCAATGACTCCCTTCTCATTTCAATCGTGCTGTCCTAGACAATTTATTATTCTGGCTAAGAAAGTCCTTTCAGTGTCACGAGGTTAGAAATATTCTTCATTAACCCATTTAGTACGGTATGATAACATCTAATAGTGTTCATGGGGAAGAGCTAGACTTTACTAACCTCTCCAGTAAAAAGAAAAAAAGTTGTGAATATCAGGTGCGGGTAAGGGGATGGGTCTGTTATGATGTGGCAGGGGTAAACCAGTTCTGCTGTCGGGCCCTGCTGTGGATGTCACTGCTTGCATTGCGCAGTTGACCCTTGTGCGGTGTGATGCGGTGAGGATCTGTCCGTTCTCCCCTTTGGGGCTAAGATGCGAATGAATGTGTTTGAATGGATGAGTAAATGGAGAGTGAGTCGTCCTGTCTCGGCTACCTCCCTTTCCTTGGGGGAAGCAGCCTAGGTATATAGATAGATAGATAGATAGATAGATTATTGCTAAAGCCAGATGAGTGCACTCACCTTAATAAAGGCAGCTCACTGGGGTGGAGCTAATGTTTTGCATTTTATCACCTACAGGAAATAATAGTATCAAAGGAGGACAGGATTAAAAAAAAAAAAAAAACTCTGTACATCGAGTAATGACTAAGAGTGAAAAACTCTATAAATCGAGTAATGACAAAATCCGAAACTCCACTGATCGAGTAATGAACAAACATCCGCAACTCAAGAAACCGAGTAAAGAAAAAAAAAAAAGAAACTTTATATCCCACTTGCCGCCAGCATTGCGTCATTCAGGCTAAGCACAAGCACTCGAGGGGTCCTTACCTAGTGTACAGAAGAGGCTCCACACCACCTCCTCCTTGTCAGTGTATTTATTTCTACATGTGGGACTGCCTATCTATCTATCTATCTATCTATTTATAATATAAATATTATATATATATATATATATATATATATATATATATATATATATATATATATATATATATATATATACAGTATGTATATTGATATTGATATTGATATAATAAATCACTGTGGTTAGTAATTGTTGATTACGAAAAGGCTTTCGACTCAGTGGAACACATAGCAATTATAAATTCATTGCGAGAACATGGAGTAAATGAGAACATTGTAAACTGCTCGAAAACTTATATAAAGAGGGAACTGCTACAGTTTTATTGTACATAAAGATTCGGAGAAAATTAACATAGAGAAGGGCGTGCGTCAGGGAGATACAGTTTCACCAAAATTATTTACAGCATGCCTAGAAAGTATTTTCAGAAAGCAACACTATGAAAACAATGGAGTAAACATAGCTGGAGAAAAGTTAAACCATTTAAGATTTACAGATGACATTGTCCTAATCTCAGAAACAGCAGAGACATTGCAAGAAATGTTAAATGACCTTAACAGAGAAAGTCTCAAAGTAGGGCTAATAAAGAACCGAAGTAAAACTAAAGTTTAATCCAAATACACCAAAGAGCGTCATCGGAATAAGTGAAGAAATTCTTCAAGTCAAGGAGTACATTTCCTTGGGGCAAATACTAAAATTAACGAAAAACCATGACAGCGAAATAAGAAGATACAATTCGATGGCAAACATAGAGACATCATGAGAAGTAGCTTGCCAATATCAATGAAAAGAAAAGTATAAAACAAATGTATAATACCAGCTATGACGTTCGATTATGAGACCTGGAAACTGACAAAATCTATGGAAAATCATCTAATCCGTTCTCAAAGGGCAATGGAAAAGTCAGTCTTGAGAATATCTTTAAGCGACAGGAAAAGATCAACTTGGGTGAGAGAGCAAACTAAAGTCAAAGACATTATAAAAGTTATAAAAGAACAGAAATGGAGTTGGGAAGGTCATGTAGCAAGAATAAGGGATAACCGATGGAGCACGAGGTTGACTGACTGGACTCAGAGAGATTGTAAGCGTATCAGAAAAAAGGCCAAACAGGAGGTGGAGAGATGGGATAGAGAAGTTTGCAGGGAAAACGTGGCGGAGATCAGTCAAGGAATTCGTGGAAAAATTTGAGGGAGGCCTTTGTTCAGCAGTGGGCTTGCAATGGATGATGATATGCTGCTGCTGCTGCTGATGATGATGATGATGATAATGATGATAATAATTATAATAATAATAATAATAATAATAATAATAATAATAATAATTATAATAATAATAAAAATAATAATAATGATGATAGTAATAATAATAATAATAATAATAATAATAATGATAATAATAATAATAATAATAACAATAACAATGATAATAATAACAATAATAATAATAATTATTATTACTATTATTATTATTATTATTATTATTATATAATATGTATACGATGTAAAAAAAATATTTATATATATCTGCCAGCCCCATTTGCCAGCTTCGGATCGTAGAGGCCTGGGGCTAGAGTATCTAAGTCCAGAAATTTAAGGGTACGAAAACGACCTACGATAGTGTTTACAAAATTATTATTAAATAAAAAATAAATATGTAAATAAAACTTTCTGTCACGTACAGGACACGAAGCGTAGCGTACGAGCCACAGCCCTTTCCAGCCCCGGTGTTCTATCACCAGACCACCAGGTACCTATAGATAACATGCAGTTGAATATTTAACTGCTACGAAATAAGAGTTACCAAGCCTCTTACGTCATGGGAACAAGGCCTTGGACAAGTCTTCCAAAAATCTAAAATAATTTGGTTAAACTCTCAATGGCCAGCGTGGGACAAACGGGACGATATGCGGCATTTCCGAAGTTTAATTATAGAATGAGCCTAAAAATTTAGACCAATGACTTTTTCGACTATGAGCCATCCCCACAAAGCTCACAGGCATGAACTTGGACCATATGGAGTTAATCGCCCGGGCACTGCAAAGTCACTGTACAATAGAGGATACACCTTAATGTGTTTCTTATTCATATCTCTCTAGTATCCAGATGGTTTATTATCACCGACAAAGTACAAGATACTGAGGTGTGCCGTAAGCTCAGAATAAACTGCTGAGTAGGATGTGTCAAGAAATATGCAAAGCCACTTGAAATATGATTCATACTTGCATCACCCCAGCCAGCTCTTTCTCCACCCTGCCTCACCCTTCCGCCTGTATTCACCAATCCTGTTATTTTTAGTCACCCTAGAGATTCCGTAGCGCCTTTTCCCAGCGACTTATTTTGCATATTACACCACAGCATTCCCCCGTATGTTGCTGATATCTTTTAAATAGCAACATCGTTTACAGTGATAAAATGCAAGGTGTAATGTGAGTGATGAATCGCTTAGAAAGAGATGTTACGAAACCTCCAGAGCCACCCAGAATACTGTCTTAATCATTACCTTATTTAATCATTTTCACACCTCAATTACCACATGTCTCCCTAAACTAAGTGAACTCATCCAGCTGTGTCAGCAATAAATAATAAGCGTTCGTCGACCACATACTTGCGTCGTGAGGGTTTAACCATCAGTCTGCATAAACATCGAAGCAGCAGTTGAAACGGCCTATTTTGAAGCACGAATAATTAGGAGCAAATTTTTCTAGTGGTCATGTATGGTCTCTTCATATTTAACTAGTTCCTTTATATTCATCTCCGACTGTTGGAAATGAACGTTTTATATAGATAGTTATATAGACAGATAGATAAATAGATATACAAATAAAGAGATAGATCTCAATTCCTTCTCATTCCTCCGACAGGAGGATGGTGGCCAGCAGAAAGGCAAATTCGGTCTATATAGTCCAGCAGGCTCATGTCAAGATGGACCTATCGCAACAACAACAGCAATAACAACGTTCATTTCGACCCCATCGGGTTAATACGAGTCCATTCAACTCACTAAATTAATTGCTGTGTTCATTTTTATGGGCATTTCAGTCAGGTTCAGGTCAGCGAAGAAACATTCGGGTCAGTTTGTGTTAATTTACACTGAATGCCATTTTATAAAAAGCACTTCTAAAAATATTTCAAACATATTGCCTCTGTATCCTCTTAAAGTTTTGGGCAGTGGTGTTCCTCGAGGTTCTGTTCTCCCTCCAACTTTATTCCTGTTAAATACGAGTACTGGTCAGCGATATGGGCTCAGTTTATCTACGGTCTATAACATCTTCTTAGCGATATATTCTACACACTAAGAAACCGCTAAACTTGCATTCTAGACTGATAGTACTGTAAAATAACCCCCCATAACAAGTAGGAGATTGTTATGGCTTAATACTCGTATATAAAATAAATAACTAAGAAACAGGTCCTCCGAAGCCTTCTGCGCATCCTAGACTACTGCCCACAGCCCTGCATATGTTGACAGTTCTACCCATCGCATATTTACCTGCATCTTACAACGCTCAGATTAACAGTAACTTACAGTACTCTCAAGAGGTACTACGATGCTTCAAGATTTGATTTTTTTTTTTTTCTGATACAGCAAAAGAAACCTTATTGATTTGATGTCATATCCATCTATCTATCTATCTATTCATACCTATCTATCTACCTATCTGTCTGTCTGTCTGTCTGTCTGTTTGTTTGTCTGTTTGTCTGTTTGTCTGTCTGTCTGTCTGTCTGTCTGTCTCTGTCTCTGTCTCTGTCTCTCTCTCTCTCTCTCTCTCTCTCTCTCTCTCTCTCTCTCTCTCTCTCTCTCTCTCTCTCTCTGTATGTATATCTATCTGTCTTTTGGCAGACTCCCCAGTCCCGTAAGAGGTGGCCACAAACAAGTCGCCCTGTCCCTCCCCATTTCACTGCCCTCCCCCGAGCTCACACCACCCTCTTCCATCTTTTCTTCAAGAAACAAGGAACCAAAGGCCAGGAGCTTGTAAACTGTTCCCTCCAAGAAAAAAAAAACAAGATAAGAGAACCAAACTTAAGAAATGTTAATTTCCAGATGCCTGGATACATTGCGTTTGGAAGACTGGAGATCATTGGCAGTAGGGAATACAGAAAGAGGGAGACAGGTCGAGAGCTGTCCTGTTGCATACATGAAGGACTGAGAGTGATGGTTAACTCCTGCATTAGAGAGTCGGACAGCAAAGGGATAAGAGTTTGTTACTAGACGGGTGCACGCGCCCGCCGCAGTAAAGGAGGGATGCAAGCAGACAGTTCAGATGATGAGACTATAAGCCTTTGACTCCACCTTGTTGAGAAGAGCTGTAGGCCTATGTCGGGAGCCTCCCCACACATGAGAGTTGTACTATACACAGGGGCGAATAAAACCCGTGTATAAAGTCAACAACTGTGCAGGGGTAAAGAAGGTACGGAGTAGGCTTAGCACACCTAATCTCTTGGAAGCAGATTTTATGAGAGATGTAATATGTTCTTTCCAAGATTAATCCCGAGAGAATGAAACCCCAAGTACCAGTATGTTTAAAGATGATGCAGGATTAAGCTGGATAATGTTAAAAGTATCCACTCCATCCCTCCATCTCATCTTCGGCCTCCCCATCCCTCTCCCTGCCTCCACCTCACTCACATACACTCTCCTCGTTATGCTCTCGCTCTCCATCCTCTCCACATGGCCAAACCACCTCAGTGTAATTTTCCTAACGCTTTCCATCACATCCACATCCACACCACAAAACCCCTTCACTTCCTCATTTGTCAGTCTGTCTCTCCACGTAACTCCATATGTTCCTCTCAGATAACTCATTTCCACTGCTCTCACTTTTGACTTGTCCTTCCAACAAGGTCCAAGCTTCACCTCCATACATTCGAGTTCGTATCACAGTATTATCATGCAGCAACTTTTTTACTTCCATGCTTACTTCTCCATTTCTTATCATCACTCCTTTTATATATATATATATATATATATATATATATATATATATATATATATATATATATATAGATAGATAGATAGATAGATAGATAGATAGATAGATAGATAGATAGATATATATATATATATATATATATATATATATATATATATATATATATATGCAAGTTTAGCGGTTTCTTAGTGTGTAGAATATATCGCTAAGAAGATGTTATAGACCGTAGATAAACTGAGCCCATATCGCTGACCAGTACTCGTATTTAACAGGAATAAAGTTGGAGGGAGAACAGAACCTCGAGGAACACCACTGCCAAAAACTTTAAGAGGCTACAGAGGCAATATGTTTGAAATATTTTTAGAAGTGCTTTTTATAACATGGCATTCAGTGTAAATTAACACAAACTGAACCGAATGTTTCTTCGCTGACCTGAACCTGACTGAAATGCCCATAAAAATGAACACAGCAATTAATTTAGTGAGTTGAATGGACTCGTATTAACCCGATGGGGTCGAAATGAACGTTGTTATTGCTGTTGTTGTTGCGCTAGGTCCATCTTGACATGAGCCTGCTGGACTATATAGACCGAATTTGCCTTTCTGCTGACCACCGTCCTCTTGTCGGAGGAATGAGAAGGAATTGAGATCTATCTCTTTATTTGTATATCTATCTATCTATCTGTCTATATAACTGTCTATATAAAACGTTCATCTCCAACATTCGGAGATGAATATAAAGGAACTAGTTAAATATGAAGAGACTATACATGACCACTAGAAAAATTTGCTCCTAATTATTCGTGCTTCATAATAGGCCGTTTCAACTGCTGCTTCGATGTTTATGCAGACTGATGGTTAAGCCCTCACGACGCAAGTATGTGGTCGACGAACGCTTATTATTTATTGCTGACACAGCTGGATGAGTTCACTTAGTTTAGGGAGACATGTGGTAATTGAGGTGTGAAAATGATTAGATGAGGTAATGATTAAGACAGTATTCTGGGTGGCTCTGGAGGTTTCGTAACATCTCTTTCTAAGCGATTCATCACTCACATTACACCTTATTATCCTCTTGCATTTTATCACTGTAAACGATGTTGCTATTTAAAAGATATCAGCAACATACGGGGGAATGCTGTGGTGTAATATGCAAAATAAGTCGCTGGGAATAGGCGCTACGGAATCTCTAGGGTGACTAAAAATAACAGGATTGGTGAATACAGGCGGAAGGGTGAGGCAGGGTGGAGAAAGAGCTGGCTGAGGTGATGCAAGTATGAATCATATTTCAAGCGGCTTTGCATATTTCTTGACACATCCTACTCAGCAGTTTATTCTGAGCTTACGGCACACCTCAGTATCTTGTACTTTGTCGGTGATAATAAACCATCTGGATACTAGAGAGATATGAATAAGAAACACATTAAGGTGTAATATAAGAAGTATATATCCCTAAGGAAGAAGTCATACAAAGTCTCCTAAGCTTATAAGATGATGGTCCTTTGACGTATGGTGTTCTGCTTTTTAAAAATTATTATAGATTAGTGTGTAACAGTGGCCCGATGGATTGTGTATAATTTAATATTGATCAGTTTTACACATTATATTATCTTTAAAAATTCTTTCTTTTGACAAAGATTTAATGTCAACCGGTGACAATACTTCTGTAGTTACTGAAGCTTCCGTTAGAGCTACCGTTGCTCACTCAGGGGCAGAGGAATAAACTATACGAATATACTCGTACGTTTCACCCATCTTCCTGTCACGTGTTCAGCTATAACCTAGAATAATAGAGAGGTTTATGAGACAGCCACAGTGCTGTAAATTCTGTCAGTAGCGAGGTATCGCTACATATACAGTGCTGCGACAAAGCACTGATACATTGATACCGGAACGGCCCTTTACGTGTATGTGAGCACACTGTTGTACAGTTGTGCTGACTATGGTATTCTTTGCTATATCACTACCTCTTTGCCAGAGTTTTTTTTTTTGTTTTTTTCTGAAATATACCTGTACCGGACATGTTCATACAGTATTGCATCCTGAGGATAGAACTCCAGTCCTTACCAGCGCCAACAACTTTTGGCCAGCTCCATGCTGCCCTTATTATTAACCGCGTTTTCTTTCTTTCTAGTATTCTTCGTTCTTGCATAGCTGTGGCAGGCACTTCTACCCTTCAGAATTAACAGCTTCTGACCAAACCTGGATACAATGACCAGCCTATGAACCAGTTGTGTCGGCAAGATTTTGATTGCTAGGCAACTGCTCGTTTCATGGCAACGCCGAAAACCCTCCTTTTTCCTACTTTTCACGTTTTGAGCTGTAGAAGCATTACTAATGGGCGTAGAAAGCTCCAACTTCTTAAGGGGTAATCTTCAGGTTATTCCCTATTAGAAATGTGCCATCTATTTCCCTCTCTCTCCTCTAGTTTTCGAGTGGCAACCCCGCGAAGATTGGCCTCAGCCTCCCTAGCATCCAGTACCGGTTTTCATAAATACCCCCCTTGTTACCCAGTGGCTCAATGGAACTGAATGAAAGCTTCCATGCTTATAGACATTGACTAGCACTACAGCTTTCTACGTATGCCTATGTGCTACATTGGCCAGGTCAGGGGGCAAAGGTCATCAATTGCAAAAAATAGTTAAAATCACGATTATGCTCTCACGAAATGCTAAGGATCCGAACATTGTTGAGCCAGGGCCATGATTCTTGGTTGGAATGTTGCACTGAAGTACCTCCATACAAAAATGACGTTTAGTGTTGAAACTCACTTCCAGTCGCTGGAAGCACCACCTAGAAGTTTTACCTCTGGTTGACCATTCCACAAATTTCAGGTTCACTAGCTCCTCAGTGGGAGGATGAAACTTTGCCTGCTTATAGACGTTAATGATACTACAAGTGTGCTTCGTATATGCATGACCTACATCCGCCAAGTCAGGGGTAAAAGGTCATCAAATGCAGAGGACATGAAAAGCACTTAAATTACGACCTTGCTCGAGCAAAATGCTAAGGCTCCGAAGATTATTTAGCCAGGGCCATGATTATTGGATGGAATGTTGCACTGGAGTACC
This sequence comes from Coenobita brevimanus, assembly GCF_032717465.1. Taxonomy (NCBI): domain Eukaryota; kingdom Metazoa; phylum Arthropoda; class Malacostraca; order Decapoda; family Coenobitidae; genus Coenobita; species Coenobita brevimanus. The sequence continues at coordinate 10,199,988 of NC_137060.1, forward strand.
TCCATGTAGAAATTACATTTAGTGTCGAAATTCACTACTGGTCACTGACAGAGCTTGATCTGCTTAGAGCTGGCCATCGTCCCCTATCAGCATGTCAATTCGATTATCACTTTATCACAATAATGACGATGCTGTGTCCTTGTCATCAATAGATAGATAGATAGATAGATATAGATATAGATATATACATGTGTGTGTGTGTGTGTGTGTGTGTGTGTGTGTGTGTGTGTGCTATTTGGACGTAATATAAGGGACTCGGTAGTTCCACAGTTTTTACTTGCAGAGAATCCAATAGCTGGGGACATGTTTTTCAAAATTGTCTTCGACTTTCTCCCTAAAAATGTGCATTTATATGAAAGTTAAAGAATCATCGACGAGGATAGTCTCAAAACTTTATATCAGTTTCTCAGAAGAAGGAGCAAGTGAAGAAATGGCGAAGAGAAGATCTGTGCATATTGTCTCTGTAATGATGTTAAATAATTTTTTAAGTCGAATTGCTGATCCCCCACGGTGGTCGGGTTTCACTGGTCATACAGGTTAAGACACGGGGTTGCTACCACGTGTTGACGAGAGAGAGAAAAACCTGCAGGGTAGCTCTTACCACCACTAGTTGTCAATACTCGCGTACTCTATACTCCAGTGTTAATTTTCACAGATCATTATTATAATATCAGAACTCTTCTCTAGGTACAGCTTTACAAAATGGTGATATCGTGAGAATACAACAACTTTTACACTGCACATTCCTGCCACCATCATTCAACGACACCACGCTCTCAGTGGTGATCACTGAAACTGCCAAGCGACATCTTGCTGCACCCCCATAACTGGGTCAAGATGTGTTGATTTGTCTTGCACACTCAGTTCACTACCATAATTGCATTAATTTCTCTCCACATTCCTTGTAACCCACTCAAATACTCGTGATGCCACATTTAAAGCACATGCATTTTATATTACGTTTTAAACTAGCAGGCCTCTATTTAACACTTTGTGACGTGACACAGGATTATCAATCACTGATACCACGACGTGTGCGGAGAGTCACGTGTATCCTCTATAAGCCTCTGGGTGGTATTCTCGTGGGTTTAGGAGGCTCTCTAGCACCTCATTTTGGGAACTTATTAGTCTCCCGTGTACCCGTGTGTTAATTATGCGAATTATATTGATATTAAAATGAAGCATGTAACGAAGAAGAGATTATTAACCCCTTCAGTTCTACCTTCCGATGATTTCATTGAACTACGAGGAGAAAATTTTGTAGTGAAAGGGTTAGTGATAGCTGTACCTAACCCTCTATATCAAAAACCTCTTATTAGTTAGATAAAATCGCCTAGAGGTGGCAAGATTGAAAGAAGGAGCACGTCATCAGATTCGAAGAGACTGAGGTACACTATGCAAAGTTAAGTCACTGAGGAAAACATGCAATAGAGCCTCCTAATCTTGCGAGAACACCACGTCCGCTGCCACAGGAGTTATCTGACAACTGGAGCAAGCGAGGTAGGGAAGTGAGGAGGGTAGGGTCCGTGGCTCCTCCTCTTCCTCCCTGCCACTCGCCAACCAACCCTTCCCTCCCTCTCCCTGGCCTCGATGTGTTCATATGTGGCAGACAGGGCACCACTGGGCACCACATCACCACCCCTCCTCCTCCACCACTGACACCACATCACCACCCCGCCTCCTCCACAACTGACACCATAGTACTACCCTGGCTCCACCACCACTGACACCATAGCATCACCCCGCCTCCACCACCACTGACACCATAGCACCACCCCGCCTCCACCACCACTGACACAATAGCACCACCCCGCCTCCACCACCACTGTCACCACACTACCCACTCACCGCTGACACCATCACCACTGACACCACATCGCATCACACCACTGCCATACCACCACCATCACTGACACCACTACCATACCACCGCCATCACCGACACCACTACCATACCCCCACCATCACTAACATCACTACCATTCCACCACCATCACTGACACGACTACCATACCACCACCATCACTGACACCACCTCCATACCACCACCATCCTGACACCACCACTATACCACCACCATCACTGACACCACTACCACCACTAGCATTGCCACCACCACCACCGCTGACACCACCACTAATGACACCACCACCACTCCTTCACAACCACCACTTGCACCATTAACACCGCACCACACCACCACCCTACAACCCCACCACCACCATGGAAACCACATCACCACTACTCCCCTACCACCACCACTATCACAGATACCACACCACCACCACTGACATCACTACCACTACTCCATTGCCTCAGCACCACCATTAACACCACCCCTGCCACTGTCACCAGCACCATCCCACCACCACTATCACTGACACCTCACCACTACCATCATCACACTCAGTACCAACCCTCTCCCCTACCACCAAATCACTACAGTACCACCAGCATTACCAACACCATTCCCACAATCACAACCCCTACAACCACTTACAGTACCACCACCTTTGCCATCACAACCAACAACAACAATTTCACCAGCCTACCTGCCTCTGCTGCCACTAACACTCTCACTTTTATCGTCCCGTAAGTTACCGTCTTTCCTGCTACCATCCCTACCAACCCCTGCCCTGATTCCCTGTTAACATTCCTACCAACTCTTGCCCTAATTCTTGTTACCATCCCTACCAACCCCAGCCCTGCCACGACAATCATTACGCCTGTCACTACCATCACCTCTGCTGCTACCCCACCATCACTAGTCACTACCACTACCACTGCGACGACTACCAACACTGTCATCACCATCCCTGTTACTACTACACCACCACACCTCCACCTTTACCTTTGCCACCGTTACCACTACTACCATCACTACCACTTCTACCACTACGACCACCACCTCCACTACACGACCATTATCATTTCCACCACAACCACGCCAGCCACTACCACTATGACCAATGCCACAGCCCCTACCATTACCACCATCTCCACTTCTACTACCACCACCATCACCCCTACCACCACCACCATTACCATCACCAAGAACCGTTTTCCCATTGCCTTTCCACCCGTCCTCATCCCGTCCCCAGTTCGCACCATCTGAACCATGATTTACAAACACATTTACGATTATTTCTCATCATAACTAAGATTTGTATTTACCGGACAGATAAGCAGAGGAAAGTGCAGAACACTCTCACATCTCCTGCAACAACGAGTCTTAGTGACGAGAAGAAAGTCGCAAGTTGTTTTATGTGTCTCGGTCGTGATATCTGGGTCAGGACGCTACTTAACTATTCAGCCTTTCTACTAAATGACCATGAACTGATGCATGATTAGAGGATTATAAGGCTGGCGATTCTGTTTATGACTACACGTGTATTAGACTGTGTGTGTGTGTGTGTGTGAGTGTGTGTGTGTGTGTGTGTGTGTGTGTGTGTGTGTGTGTGTGTGTGTGTGTGTGTGTGTGTGTGTGTGTGTGTGTGTGTGTGTGTGTGTGGTGTCTTTCACTAAGGCCTATTTTGTTGTACAATTTATTTTTATTTCATATAATTATATCTGTATCTCTCGATGGACAGACATTATAGTTTTTGGGACGACATATAAAGGGGATGAGAGGACAGTGCAAAAAGATAGCTGGAGAAAGGGGAGAAAGGGAGAGAAGAGATCATATAAGATGCTGACTTAGTACCAACTGCGGCGCAAACATAAACATCAGTACATTAACCCATTGGAGCCCGGTGTCCGGAATATTGGACAGGACTGGGATTTTTCAAGTCTTTATAGAGTAGGGAACCCCCGGGTAGGGACCTATGAGCTTTGCGATTATGAGCCTATAGGCGGAGGGCGGTACGCTTAGTACCCACCCAGTGCCATGCCTCGCCCAGCACCCCTGGGATCCGGTGGGTTAAGGACACCACACGGTAACCATGAAAAGTCGCCGAGGCATTGCAGAAGGAAAAGGTCAGCAGTCGGAGATGACCGGTGATCCATAGAGGGGAGTGTCAGTTCAGATGAGGAATGTGTCATGCTACCCACAGGCGCATCTTCTTTCAAAAGGGCGATTCTTTGATCGCCAGTCTACACTGAGCCTCAGGATAGGGGTCCATACAATAGGGAGATTGCCAGAACCAAGGAGGAGCAACTTTGAATACCACGCCTTCGATGAAAGAGAATCGAAGGGCAGAGCGACGAGGAACTTGCCCAAGGAATCCAGTCTGAAATTTAGAAGCGACATGTGAAGTAGGACAGTACAGCGACAACAGAGCCCAGGGAACTAACTGCTGTGATCACACAACACGGGGACACGTACTGTACGAAGAACAAGAGCCAGTGGCAGTCCAGTTTTGTTGTCTGTGTTGTGGACAGCTAAACTTACTTCGGCCCTAGACTCATTGGCAACCGTCCGCGCTCACTGTCGCTGTCCAGAACTGTTGTGTCCTTCTCTAAAGAATTTTTCCTGGTCGTGGCTCTCTAGCATGCATCGTGTGTCTGCTTTATTAAACTCCGCAGTCAGGACAAAAACTATATCTATAATTGTTAAGATTGTTTACTTTGTATAATCCTTACGTACTATTCGTGTCACGCTTTTATTAATTTGAGAAACATTTCAAATATTCTGAGATGATGTAATGATAATGGAGTGTCATTTGATGTTTTTGTTTACAAGAGAGGTCCGCACGTGAAAGCTATATGAAAAGAAAAAAGGAATATTCATGGCATAGGTATGCAAAGGTCTTTTTAACTGAGCAAATGAGGGATTTTCCATCAGGTTCTGTCAGATCAGATCAGATGCATTTAAGCCAGCTTACGTCCACCTAAATCAAGGATACCTTAATCGGACAATTACAGGCCCATTCACATCATACAGGTCACCTAAGATCAATTCCAGTTGTTCTACTTCATTTCAGCTACAAGTCTCTCAGTCGAGGCCTGTTGTTATATCAAATCTCAATATGAACTTGACACTATTTTAAACTTCACTTCATCCAGTTTTGATTATTCATTGTATAAACTAAATTGTCAAAATATTACCAAATATATTTGTGTAGTCTATCGCTCCCCCAGTGCTTCTTTGGAACCCAGTGTATTTGATTCCATATCCACACAGTTAAGTAACCTTAACCTTGCCCTTAGCACCGAAATTACCATTTTGGGTGATTTTAACATACATAATGTTGAACGATTATTGCATTCTGCCAGGACTGACGATGCTGGTCTAGAGTGCGAGCTGTTTGCAGAATCTTTTACTCTCACCCAGCTGGTAAAGCAACCAACCAGAATACCTGATAATCCTAACCATAATGCCCATCTCTTGGATTTATTCTTGACAAATAATCCAGATCAATACAGGATAGAGATACTGTCACCACTTGGATCCCCCGACCACAATCTCATCAAAGCCTCATTAGTTAACCCCCTCACACCTCCCCGTTCTGAACCTGTCAGGGTGACCCGATGGCACTTTGATAGGGCAAACTGGGATGTATTTAGAAATTATCTTGCTGACATTCCATGGCAGTCTTTCTTCACTAGTAATCCCAATTCTTCTCAGTCCCACATTTGCGACTTAATACTAGCTAGTATGGATTAATTCATACCAAGTTCAACAGTTCACTAGAAGATCGAACTCTCCAAAGTGGTTTGATGGCAACTGTGCCAGAGCAACAGCCCAGAAGTCATTAGCATATAACTCTTACTTAAAATCAAAAACATCTGAATCACTCTCACAATTTAAAATTGCTAGAAATCATGCAAAAGCTGTAATAAATCTAGCTAAATCAAACTTTCTTCAAAAGCAAGCATGAAAACTACTTAACAACCCAAAAGACAATAGAATATTCTGGTCAACTCTTAATTCTTTCAATAATAACTTTAGCAAGTCATCTTCCATTCCCCCACTAAAATCTTCAGATGGCAACATTACAAATGACCCGCGTGGGAAAGCAGATATTTTTGCCAGTACATTTGCCAGAAATTCCACCATAGAGGATGCCAGCCAGAATGTCCCAGTACTAGAACTTGACTCTCCCGAAATTGCCCCACTTAAAATACAGACAAGATACGTAAAATCCATCCTAGACAATTTACCTACCAACAAAGCTCTAGGCCCAGATGGAATTCCGCCAATTGTTTTGAAAAAGTGTTCCCCTGAACTTGCCTCTGTTCTAACTAAATTATTCAGACTATGCATACGTACTTCTTCATTCCCAAATTCATGGAAAGAAGCCAATATCCACCCAATTCCGAAGAAAGGAAGTTCCTCTGACCCCTCTGATTACAGGCAAATAGTTGTCACATCTTCTCTTGGTAAGGTATTTGAAACTTTAATTAATAAGCACATTGTTAAACATCATGAATCCAACAACTTAATTAGTGATAGACAATACGATTTACGCCACGAAAGATCTACCATTGACATACTCAATCTCCTAACTTATACCATCCATCAATCAATTGACCTACATGGAGAAACTCATGCAGTAGCCCTTAATATTTCTAAAGCTTTCGACGGAGTATGGCACTGTTCCCTGCTGTCCAAGCTCCCTTGCTATGGTCTAACGTCTTTTGTTCCTTTGATTTCCTCATATCTTAGTGACAGGAAAATAAGAGTAAAAGTAGATGATGTATATTCCAGTTTCCACTCAATTAATGCCAATGTGCCACAGGGATCAGCTCTGGTGCCAACCCAGTTCCTAGTTCATATTAATGATCTCTTATCTGTCACCCACAATCCCATCCACTCATATGCAGATGACTCAACACTACATAGTTCATTCACACTCAGACACCCATTTCCAAAGTCTAATATCTCTACCTCTCACCTCAGTACAGCCATCTCCATAAATCAAGACCTATCAACGATCAGTGAATGGGGACAAAACAACCTTGTCTCATTTAATGCTAGTAAAACTAAATGTATACAATTTACTACTAGACAGATATTGCCAGATTCGCACATTACCTTCAGTGTTATTAATATTCCCATCTCCAAAAGTATTGAAATTCTCGGCGTCTCACTTAACAACGCCCTTAGCTGGACCTCTCATGTTATATCACGTGCTAAAGCCGCCTCAAAGAAACTTGGATTATTGTACTGAGTCCGTAACTTCTTCACTGACGAGCAGTTAGCTATAATTTAAAAGAGTCATGTGTGCTCTCAGCTTGAATATTGCTCACCCTTGTGGAGAGCTTGCATTAAAACAACTAGACAAAATTCAGAACAAAGCTGTTAGTATTATGAACAACCCTGCCATTACAAATAAACTATCTCCCCTACAAGTAAGAAGGAATGTTGCCTCCCTTGCATTATTTTACAGATATTTTTATGGCAAATGCTCAGACAAAGTTGCGTCCACGGTGCCACCTCTCCATGCCTTCCCTCGTGCTACACGGGCATCTGGTAGCGCTCATGACTGGAATGTCACTCAGCCATATTGCAGAATTTCTTCCTATCAGAATTCTTTCATTCCCCAAACTGCATCTCTGTGGAACTCGCTTCCTCAGAGTTGTTTCCCTCCAAACTTCAACCCACAGCTGTTCAAGTGTAACTGTTACAGATATTATATGAACAGAGGACACCAATAATCTGGTGTATGGATTATTTTTTTAAATTCATTTGTTTTTCCTTCCTGTGTTCTCTTATTAAAAAGAAAAAAAAAAAAAAGTTATTTCAGATAAATCAAGGTCCATCAGATCGACCCTGGTTAGTACAGATCAGATGTATTCTGTGTCTGTAAAAGCTTAGGCCAAGTATCTACGTTGGTGATGTAATAGTTGTTCCAAGTGAGAATTGAAAATATTCACCTCATTAGTTCTTTGCTTTTGAGCATGTACAGTAACTCTCATGACCATAATTTGCAGTAGCGACTAAAGTTGTTGGGTAGGATTTAGGAACATATTTACGATCGATTCCCTGCCATAGGTTAACATAAATTTGCTTTTGAAGGAATAATTAGATGTGGGGAAATCACGAACTCTCCTTTCCTGGTTTATCCTGAATAACCATACGGCTATGATAATTTCCCTCTAGTACCAAGGATTCATTTTGGCAGAAAGAAAAGGGGACCTGAGAAGAATCTTTACCCCTTAGCCTTCCGGCAAAAACAAATCTGAGTTCCGAGAGGGGGTTGGTCGTAATTTTGTTCGCAAATCCGGACCGTACATTCGTATTCATCAACAAACTTACAACCAGCTCCCTCTCGTAAGCCAGAATTGTTTTTTACAGAAAGAACAAACCATAAAAAATAGCGAACTCCTTTCCTTGCCCACCCTGCAAAACAGTTAATTTCGGAGGAAATTTATCGTGTAACTAAAATATTGTTCTTCAGGAAGGACAATGAACAGGAAGGACAAGGAAAAAATCATTCTGTCTCCTGTACACCAGCTCCTAATCTATCGCTAAGGAGGGAGGCGAAACTAAATGAGCAGTACAACTACTGATGACCCAAAACGACAAATCTATTACTATCTGATTATATTTATAACAGGAATACTGACCTCGAAATGTCACATACAATATCCTCGTGAAATCAGGTTTAACAACGCTGGTTGGTATCACTGACCATTTTACAAAAACCACCATCTGAAGCGTCAGATTGTTTCGTGTGAGATGTGCACCAATGTTTTTAGGATCAAGCATACCTCCTACATAAGCAAACCTTAGTTGCGAAAGGGAAATGATCAGTCTGGTCACTGTCTCTCTTGGCTCCTTGGTTTAGTCTCTCCTGCTGCCATCAACTTCCCAGTAGGGGGTGGAGAAGAGCCTCTTTCAAAAATTATTCTATTAGAAAATCTACATAGTAAAGAAGTACTCGTATATGCGACAGTGAACTGTGTCATGCGCGCTTACACACACACACACACACACACACACACACACACACACACACACACAGGAACAGATCGACACTTTTGAACACAGGCACAAACATTCGCTAAACATTTATGCATCCGTGCACTTACAGTCACCCACTGACACACGTATTGAAGATCACTGTTTTTAAGACGCACCCCCCCCCCACACACACACAAATGTTAAGCTATATTTTAAGTCAAACACTATTACTGTTCACGTAATTTGATTAATGCATTGGACACCGACTAAATCCAGCTATACGGATGAATGTACAGAACTTAAGCAACTGGATGATAATTATCGTGTCATGCTAGTCATGGTAGAGAAATTCAAGAAAGATCAGTTTTAGGAGGGTGATGTAGAGAAACACGAGTTGCGGGCAAAGCTTTAATCCTGAATGGTTACACCAGGAAGCATCTTCAAAGGAATTGATGAAGAAGGTAAAAGATCATTGGCGAAGGCGATCAGCAGTACTGTTTTCACCACAACTTGTGTTTCTTTCTAATATACTATAGCAGTAGCCGTGTGTGTGTGTGTGTGTGTGTGTGTGTGTGTGTGTGTGTGTGTGTGTGTGTGTGTGTGTGTGTGCTTTGGGCAGCCGAAACTACACTTTCAAATCGCACCAAAATTGGCACAGATATCGCAAAAAATTCGCTGATGTGAAAAAACTTGGTCCCATCACGATTGAAAAACCTTTACTATATGAAATAAGCGATCACATTTTGACCAAAAATAATGAAGCTCCTGGCGCCGGGCATAGGATCTCCGTAGATTTTTTTTTGCCCACAGGTATAACTAAAGTATTTCGGACTTGCGTTCGAACAACTTGCGGTCCATTCCCGAAGCTGCAAATAACACAATCAATTGGTTAACTACAAAAAATCCAAGTGACAACGTTACACTAGAACAGCACATAAACGCGAGAGCCCTCAGCAGGAGCTAGTGCGAGGGGCCCGAAGAGCCCACGAACACTTGTATATTGCGATAGTTTATCCCATTGAATTCGATGATGTATTTAAGTTTCCCGAATGGAAAATGAACCGCTTTTATCAATTTCTTGTCGTTCTTCTTACTAACGTTCGTCGTTGTACATTCACGCTTTTATTTTATTTGTTTATTTTCTTGGCCGATAGTAGTGAAAATTACTATATATAAGTACTTGAGACTGATATCGCAAGACAGTTTTCTCATATTTTCGAAGAAGACCTTTTAAATGACAGTATAGCTAAGTAAGTATAAAAAGACGAGCGACTAACCTCTAAGAGATGGGTACAAAACCACCAAACACCAAAACAACCATCCCACTTTTCCCCCGGCTGTGGAGATGAAAGGTACTGCACGAAATTTTGTTCTGTGATTGCAATGGGAAGCCCATAGTATAAGAATACGAGAGGAAAGGATATCATCTAACTCTCGTGGAGGAATGATAAACAAGGAAGGCAAGATACAGTGCTGGCAGGAAATTGCCATCAAACTTCTGCTTGTAATATTACACAGGTTGAGAGAGGATATGGGTTTAAAATTTCTGAAGCATCCTGCAACTAACCTATCCTCAAGAAATTCCCGGTGTATGAAGAGCTACCTTATTATGTGTGAGCTTTGGATTAAGGTTTCTAAATTTAAAGCCCTTATCTGGGTGATACGATTCCAGAAGTGAACCCCTTTACCATGAGAACCAATTTTCTATTCCTATTTTACCTTAACTTGTTTCAGCTTTTAGTCTCCGTGTAGCTAATCTCACAAGGGTCAGTGGCAGAAAGAGACAATGCTACAGCTCTACATCCCTACCATAGCACTTCCTCGCAACTAGTACCAATTTCAAACGTTAATCTATTGCTTCAACTGGGTATTAAAGATGAAGAGATAATATTGAGATCTTAGAGTAAAATGGGTATAATTCATTCTTGTTACGTCCATATAACTTAACTGAATTAATATTGCAGGGATCAGTGAAGGTTATATTCAACTCCTCCTGTTCGAAAAGTTTCCCGTATGCTGAACAAAATCGTCTACTGTCAGCAATCATAAACTAGAAAGTGCGTTATCGTAGTGAAGAATAAATACGGAACCAAGGAAGGGAGGAAAGAACAATGAAGAACTAGCACCAAGCCATAATATACCTATATGGAGGAAGGTAAAAGAGAGCGGAGGAAATAAATTAAGTGCAAGATAATGGAGAGCAATAAGAAAAGTGATAATACTGGTAACAGAAACAGTGGGAGAGTCACCCAGGAAATCAGTAAATACGGAACTAAGTAATCATATGTAGTACGGTATATCCATGATTTCTTTAACTTTTTTACTGCAGTGACTGTTCATGAAGTCTGTCGTAAGCTGGCAAAAGACATGCAGGTCTTTATTCTGAGTCAAAGCTTTCGCCATGAAAGTTTTTTTTTTTTTTTTTTTTTTACATTCTTGGTATCATATATATATATATTTTTTTTTCATTAAGCACATCAAAATGATCTGAGATTACCCAACACCAAATATAAGTATGACTCATCATTTAGTTAGGGGGAGATATCGCCTTTTTGCAGCTTATTTCCTGTAGTTCAGTGGCAGAATAAGACAGTGATATGAATAAACAGTCTTTCTATAGCAGTTCTTCGTGACTAGCACCATACTCTAGTGTTATTTTCTTGCTTTAGCTTAGCATTCAGGATGGAGAGATATTAATTTTACTCCTTGCTAATGAGAATATGGTTAGTATGCAGCTAAAGTCTATATCAATCCGCATGTGAGGGTAATTAAATATTATACAGTACTCAACTCCTATGCCATCTACAGTCAGTGAATTACATTTTTCCCCGCAGTGTATATTCAAATTATGGATCCAAAAATATATTATGGGCCTAAAAAAAAAAATTGTTAAAGGCGAGGCCTAAATACACTAGTTCCCCGGGTAAAGGAGCAGTGATGTGGGTGTGGACCTCAGACCTCTCCCTCTCCCAAACCTGTCTCTCCCACACCTTGTCTCACCCATACCTTTTTCATCATACCTGTCTCATCCGCACCTGTCTCACTCACACCTGTCTCTTCCACACTAATCTTACCCACACTTGTCTCACCCACACCTGTCCCTTCCATGCTAATCTCACCCACACCTGTCGCACTCACACCTCTCTCACCCACACCTGTCTCACCTCCGTCTTTTACACACACACACACACACACACACACACACACACACACACACCTGTCTCACCCACACTTGTCTCATCAGCATTTTTCTTACTCTCACTCGCATTCAAGCCTGTCTCACCCACACCAGTCTCTCTCTCTCTCTCTCTCTCTCTCTCTCTCTCTCTCTCACACACACACACACACACACACACACACACACACACACACCTGTCTCACTCATACTCTCATCCACATCTGTCTCACCCACCCTTGCCTCTCACACCTGTCTCACAACTGTCTTTCCCACACCTGCCTAACTCATTCCCACCCACACCTGTTTCACTCATGCCCATCTTATACTCTCATTCACGCTTCTTTCATCCATACTTATCTCACTTATACTCTCATCCACACCTGTAGCAGCCACACCTGTCACATCCACACCTGCTGCATTTATGTTCTCATCCACACCTGTCTCATCCATTCCTGTATCACCGACACACGTCTCACGCACAACTATCCCACTTAATCTGTCATCCACACGTCTCGCCCACTCCTGTCTCAGCCACACCTGTCCCACACAAACCTATCTCATCCACACCTCTCTCAGCAACACTTGTCTCTCCAACACCTATCTCATACACACCTGTCTCATCCACACATGCCTCACCCACATCTGTTTCATTCACACTTATCACCCACATGTCTCACTAACACCTATCTCATTCACACCTGTCTCACCCACACCAGACACACCCACACCTATCTCACCCATACCTAACTTGTCCGCACTTGCCTCACACCTGTCTCACCCACACCTGTCTATCTCACATAGAAAGGTGGTCTGTGGTCTGAAGTGATGCTGGTTCGATCTTCAGATGGGCCAAAGCTCAGTCTAATGAACTGAATTTCGTTAAAACAGACTCCTGATCTTGCACATGGTCCAGCGACGTCATAGAAACACCCCAGTTAATACTAGTGCTCTAGTTTTGAAATAGACAGCCCCAGCATGTAATTAGTATAGACTGCGCAGTATCGAAGTGGTGACATGTGAAGGTGTATGTAGGTACAGTTACCAGAACTGATAATTGGTACATTGGTTGGCGGGTTGTGGTAGAGGTGACTGTGCGTTTGTTTACGTCATAGCTTCAGACGCTGGCAAACCCTCTTATTACGATCATATCAGTGTTTAAGATTCCCTGTCATTAAGGGAGCAATGGTTGGTATATTATGCATTTACATCAGTATGAAATGTAGCTGCAGTACTAGTAACGTAAATAATTGATATGAACAGTGTGTATTATTTATTGGGTATGCGTGTAGGACTTGGATTAGGCTAAGTGCACCGAAGTAACTGAGATCATAATTTATGTCCTATTAATAAGCTGGTGGGTTAAGGCACGGTGTGCACCGTGCACACAGTAAAACAGAAGTAATTATATATTATCATACACAAAATAAAATATTTTGAAGAATTAGATATATACATAAATATCAGGCATGGAAGAAACGGAGTCAGAAAGATTTTGAACGAATTTCTCTTTTGTTTTGAAGTTCGATGAATGGATGATCGCGCAAGAAATTATTATTTCTGGATGATTAGTAACTTCAGTGACGCGTAATGTTATTATGAAAAGCGAATTAGTGAAGAATTTAATGCTCATATAAATGAAACCCCTTACCCTTCTCTGTGACACTCCCCGCGATACCATCGCACGGTGATATGTAAATGGTTACATGTGTGCACAACTGACAGTTGTGTGATACAAATGAGCGGTAATAATAGGTTACTGTTTGTACAAGTGGCAAAGTTTTATGATACAGAAGTATGGCAATAATAGGCTACTGTCTGCACAAATGACAAAAATGTTATTATACAAAAGTACGGTATAAATAGGCTACTGTCTGCGCAGCTGACAAAGTCCTGTGATAGTTGCGGTTATAATAGGCTGATGCTTGCACGTCGTTCTCAACGTAAGAGTAGGCATGAAAGTTGAACATTTAATTTTAATGACACTATCACACATGTTAACCAATAGTCTCCCCTGCACAAACTCTTCTTTCTGTAGAAATGTTTCGAAAGAACAATCTGGTATTCATGTTGACACTTTCCAGTCTCTATCTCCCGTCAACTCACGCGCTCGAGACTGTTTGAATCGCTGATGGACTGAACCTCAGATCCAGTGACTCCGCGGCTCAAAACCTCGTTCTGCATATCTGTGGTCTGGAATTATTCGGTAATCCAAGTTTAAATTGAGGATAGGGTTCAAAACAGAGACCTAAATGCTGGAGAGGATGCATCCTTAATGACCACATTCCATACCACCGATCTTTCATTAAGCTATTAACACTCATGCCCAGTGGTATGCTCTTAGTTGAATACAATCGTCTGGCGATTACTGGAATACAATGTTAGAGTTGTCCCGACCACGAAAGGATTAACAGCACTGTACCTACATAAGGACATTGTACCTTATATGTCGGAATCATACTAGTTATTACTAAGCACTTTGGTGGTAATATGGATGATAACTTAAAGACATACTACATAACATATGCAATTATTATCTGAACCTTTATAACAGTCCGTATCAAAATATGGGTCGCGACCCGAAGGTGGGTCGTGAGGGAAATTTCCATGGGTGGCAGAGACGCAGAAAAGAACTACTATTTTCAGTGATTTCTATTTTTTTTTCTAATATTCTTAAATTATCATAACTATATTATTATGCTCTTCATAATAACTACTGTACAATAAACGCCATAATGTAGTTCATCACTTTATACACACACACACACACACACACACACACACACACACACACACACACACACACACACACACACATATATATATATATATATATATATATATATATATATATATATATATATATATATATATATATATATATATTTATACCGTATCGTGAAAAGTTTTGCTCATGTACGGTGTAGATGATAAGCTGCTAGGTGCCGTCAAGAGTTTAAATGATGGTGGTGAAGCATGTGTAAAGGTTAATGGCCATCTAAGTAAATGGTTCATGATCGGTGTGGGCGTGCGACAAGACTGTGTGATGGCCCCAGTGTTGTTCAATATATATATATATATATATATATATATATATATATATATATATATATATATATATATATATATATATATATATATATATATATATATATATATATATGGATGGGGTGATGAGAGAAGTAAAAACACGAGTAACAGAGAGAGAGATGGCATTGGTAAAGAATGGTGATGGATGGAATATATCAAATCTGTTGAATGCTGCTGATGCAGTACTGGTTGCACATACCGGATAAGAACCTGGTAGGCTACTGCAGACTTTTGCTGATGTCTGTAAGCGTCGTGTCTTAAGAGTAAATGTAGAAAAGAGTAAACTGACGATTCCTGAGAGAGAAGGTGACTCCTAGTACGATATTACAATGAATGGAGAGAGACTGGAATTGGTGAGAGTTCAAATATCTGGGTACAGTGATAGAAAAGAAAGGAGAATGTGCAAAAGAGGTGGAAAGTAGAATGACATAAGGAAGAAAAGTAGCTGGTGCAATGAAGGCCTTGATAAGAAACAGAGGCTTGAGTGTTGCAGATGCACGAGCCTTACATGACGGAGTGTTAGTGCCATCTTTAACATATGGATGTGAGACTATGGTGTGGCATGAAAATGAAAAGTCAGTAGTAAGAGCAGTGGAGATGGGACTGCTGGGGAATGTATGTGGAGTACAGAGGGTGGATAGGATAGGAAATAATGTGATTCGTGAAAGATGTGGAGTGAGGAAGCCGGTGGACACCAGAATCGAAGAGAGTGTACTGAGATGGTATGGTCATGTGGAGAGAATGGATAACAATAGAGTGGTGAAAAGGGTATATCTGAGCGAATTTGAAGGAGGGAGGAGGCGCGGTAGGTGAAGGAGAAGGTGAAAAGATATGGTGGATGAGTGTGTGAGGAAGAGAGGTTTGGAAGTCGGTGAGTCTAGGGAAGTGACAAGAGATCGAGCTGGCTGGGTAAATGTTGAGAGAAGAAGTGCATGATCCGGGATTTGGCACTCCTTTTTAACTTGGCAGCGTCCAGATTGACTCTATCGAATACCTTTATGTGACGCTACAGAACGTGGTGAATGTTTTTGCCTTATCCAATAGAAGGAGGATTCCGGGGTCTTGAATGATGAGTGTATGGAAGCATGGCCCATTAGACTGGGCAAATTTGGGCTGTCTGGACAATACTACTCCTCACCCTGCCCTAGGGTAGGAAAAGAGGTTCGGATGATGATCATGATGATGATGATGGTACATATGACATATAATATATATATATATATATATATATATATATATATATATATATATATATATATATATATATATATATATATATATATATATATATATATATATATATATATATATATATACATATATATATATATATATATATATATATATATATATATATATATATATATATATACACACAGTATCTATCTATCCTTCTATCTATCTATTTATCTATCTATATACCTATATATCTATTTACATAGATAGATAGATAGATAGATAGAACATATGACGGCTGACATCTCCAAATGCGATGGCGTCACTTGAATTTTTCTAAAATATGTCTATTCTCTAAGCTCCTCCCCTCCCAATCCCCCCTCTCCCTCCAAGCTCTCCACCATCTGCTGAGCGCATATGACCGGGCTGGTAGACTCTCTCACTCCCTCTAATGCATAACCAGTTCACGGGAAAATCTTGTATTTCTCAAAGTTTGATTCATGTCTAACGTCTAATTATGAGTACATATGATTTGTAGTGTATGTCTAACATTAGAATAATTGATGTGTTGGGATCAGTCGGACTAAATGTAGGCCCTACTCCCAGCATCACAGAGCAGCAAGGAATACGGATCTGTAGTAACAGTTAATGAGATGCTGCTTCTGCTTCTGTGTGTGTGTGTGTGTGTGTGTGTGTGTGTGTGTGTGTGTGTGTGTGTGTGTGTGTGTGTGTGTGTGTGTAAGATTAGGGGAAGATCGGGTTCAGGGCGCACACCAACGTTTGGTAGGTCACCACCACCACCAACAACAACAACAACAAAAACTGAGAATTACTGCTCTATAATACTGTCCTGTGAAAGTAAAAGAAAAGAAATGGCATCTAAAACTATCAT
This sequence comes from Coenobita brevimanus, assembly GCF_032717465.1. Classification (NCBI taxonomy): domain Eukaryota; kingdom Metazoa; phylum Arthropoda; class Malacostraca; order Decapoda; family Coenobitidae; genus Coenobita; species Coenobita brevimanus. Next base: position 10,217,169 of record NC_137060.1, read on the forward strand.
CATAATCATCACTACGTCAATTGTCATTAAAACCATAATCACTATACAGCTATACCGATCATCACAATCATCACTACCACAAATATTACAGGCATCATACTCATCACTACCACAACAACTGCACCAGTTTTATCACATTTTCTGCTACCAAAACTACCACAGCTACCAAAGCCTTCATAATCACCATTACTACGACTAATATTATCATCATTATTATTACTGTACAACCATTATTACTACTAGAGCCACTATCAGTATAGACGTCACTACTACAGCTACCACTATCATAAGCATCACTGCTACAATTACCACTGCCATAATCGTCATATCACAACTACGATTGTAATCCTATAGTCATCACTACTATAACCATCACTATCAAAATTATCACTACAACAACTGCAATATCACAGGCTAAACACAATTCCCACCTTCATCCGTATTACTTGTGTGGTCAAAAATTATAGAAATCTTACCTATGTTATTTTCTAGCTACTATATCAGGCGTTTGAATTTACCTGGTAAGAGCCTTGCGGTACTAGAGACAAGAAAAATCAGTTTCAAAGTACAGACAACAAACAACAGGTATTGTGGTTCCATTGTGTCTATAACTGGTTTGAGGTGTGAGACGTATTAAGCTATGATTATTAGCAGTAGAGCACACACACACACACACACACACACACGTGAGGAACCATACAAGGTGTCTGGGAAGAGGGACAAAGGCGTAAGAGATCAGGAGGCTTCTCGTAGTAGTTGTGACGACCACCCTGTATCCAACCTTTGTTCCTCAGGACGCCTCTCGGTGGAGTGCTACAGCACTTACGCCAGTTTCCTCACTTACTGAGGTGCTCGAGATCAGATCGGTGAGGCCCTGTTGTCCAACACCTGTTGCCCGAGATCAGACCACGGAGCGGCATACCAGCTGACCCGCTGACCGAGATTTGACCTACGACGGCCCAGGAAACCTGTTGGATGATATCAGATCGATGACGGCCCAGGAAACCTCTGTGGCGAGGTCAGATCGAGGACAAGCCAGGAAACTTGTTGGACGAGAGCAGGTCGAGGACGGCCCAGGGAACCCGTGGACCTAGATCAGGTCGAGAACGGCCCAGGTTACTTGTTGGACAAGATCAGATCGAGAATGGCCCAGGTAACCTGCTGGACGAGATCATCGAGAACGAATCAGATGACCTTTTGGCTGAGACCAGATCAAGGACGTTCCAAGTAACCTGTTGCCTGAGACCAGTTCAGATACGTTCTAGGTGACCTGTTAGCCGAGACCAGATCGAGGAAGGGTCAGTCAACCTAAGGAACTCGATCGGATCGAAGAGGCCCAGTGGCCCTGTTGGCTTAGATCAGAATGGGGACATGTCAACTGACCTGCCAAAGTAGACAGGATCAGAAAGGCCCAGTGGCCCTACTGGCCGAGATCAGATCTAGGATTTGCCAAATGACATGCTGGACTAGTTCAGATCGAAGAGTCACGGTGGACCTATTGGCCAAGATTGGATCGAGAATGCCACAGTTGATCTGTCGCCCGAGATCAGATCGATGACGCGTCACCTGACCTCACTTAGTTACCACACACACACACACACACACACACACACACACACACACACACACACACACACACACACACACACACACACACACACAGAAACAGCCTCTCTGTCTCGGTGGACTAGGCCTGCTCGACTGCTCTCACTGCAGGTCGTGGCGGGGACACCACTGTAAAAAAAACGAGCCAAGACGTTACCTCCTGGGTGGCTTGGAAACGCGTCCACACACACAACCAGACACACCGTGCGTATCAAAATATGGGTCGCGACCCGAAGGTGGGTCATGAGGGGAATTTCCATGGGTGGCAGACAAGGCTGGGAATCGCGCCGCTATTACTAGCGATGGTGGTAACGCCATTACTTTTTTAAGCCAGTAGCGGAACTGAGAGCGCAGCTACTTTTTGGCCGTACTCACGCGTTACCACGCTCCTCGCTACTCACGCTACGAATACTGGTCTGGAGTCGGTGAGTACATACAGATATGCCGACGGTTTGGTTGTATTTATTAACGACGAAATATAATACTTTCGTCTATCTATCTATCTATCTATTGCCAGACGCCTCAATCCCGTTTAGGGTGGCCACAAACAAATCGCCTCCAAGTCGCCCTGTCCCCCGCCATTTCACTGTCCTGCTCCCAACTCACACCCCCCTCTCTCATATACCTCTCCACCCCATCCCTCCATCTCATCCTCGGCCTCCCCCTCCCTCTTCCCCCCTCCACCTCACTCACATACACTCTCTTCGTCAGTCTTTCACCCTCTATCCTCTCCACATGGCAAAACTACCTCAGTGTGTTCCTCATAATGCTTCCTATTACATCCACATCAACACCACAACGCTCCTTTATATCCTCATTTGTCAGCCTGTCTCTCCATGTGACTCCACAGGCTCCTCTTAAATAACTCATTTCCACTGCTCCCACTCTTGACTTGTGTCCTTCCAACAACGTCCAAGCTTCGCTTCCGTACGTTAGAGTTGGTATCACAATACTGTCATATAGTAACTTTTTCACTTCCATGCTCATTTCCCTGTTTCTTATCACTGCTTTCAAAGAACCAGAAACCTTTCTTCCCTGCTGTACCCTTTCACGCACTTCACCCTCCAAACCTCCATCCTTACTCATCACACTACCCAAGTACTTAAACGTCAATTCTGTCAATTAATTATGTTTGTTTTACATTACATCAGTAATTTAGATGTAGGCAGTGCTAACACACACACACACACACACACACACACACACACACACACACACACACACAAACCTCTAACAATCCCCGTGTCTAACCCCTGCTCTCTCCCTCACTCTCTTTCAGACCAAATCATACTCACTTCGTTATTATTTCGAACCAGTATGTTACTTTCAGTGTAAAGTAATGCAAAAAAAAAAAAAAAAAATTGCTATTGTATAAATAGCCTTCAAAAGAAAGCCCCAGTTCATTTTTACTTTCGATTTAGTACATATCTTAAGTAGGTATCATTCAAAATATAATAAGTCACTATAATATATATAAATGGTAGGCCACATTATTTTTCCTTTTATTTACGTAAGTTACTTTCAGTAGGTATACTAGGTAACAATGTAAAAGAACATTTGTTACATTATACAGTAAATAGCTTTTTTCTGTGCCTTTGACTCCAAGCTTCATTAAAGTGACATCGACATGAATATGATTTTTTTTTTAAATATAAGTATATAGTGACATTATTAGTACACAACATAACCACTCAGACTGACTAATATCAACACAGGATATAGTGTATTGGTATATCACTGATGTTTGTAAACCTTTCCTTCGTGTACCTTTTTCTCATCCAAGGTAGCAGGAGCGGGAGCGGGAACGCCGCTACATTTCGTATCAAGTAGCGAAATCATTAACGCCACTACTTTTTCGAGCTAGTAACGGGAATGGGAGTGCCGCTACTTTTTATTACTAACGTTCCCAGCACTGGTGGCAGAGACGCAGAACAGACCTACTGTTCCCAGTGATTTCTATTTTTATAAATATTCTAATTTATCATAACTATTATTATCCTCTTCATAATAACAACAATAAACGCCATACTAGTTAATCACTTTATATATATATATATATATATATATATGTGTGTGTGTGTGTGTGTGTGTGTGTGTGTGTGTATACCGTATCGTGGAAAGTTTTGCGCATGTACGGTTTAGATGGTAAGCTGCTAGGCGCCGTCAAGAGTTTAAAAGATGACAGTAATGCATGTGCAAGGGTTAATGGGCATCTAAGTGAATGGTTCATGATCAGCGTGGGTCCACTGTCACTGCTTGGCCTGGCCAGGCGCCACCATGCCCGAGCTTACCGAGACTTGTAGCTCATCTGCTCACGCCTTCGACCCGTTGAGGGGGGCACCCAGCAGCAGATCAATGCCGGCAGGAGCCACTACCATCCAGGGAACCGTGAATTGGTTCAACGTGAGAGCGTGTTACGGTTTCATCAAGCGCCGGGACTCTGGTGCTGATGTTTTCGTACATATTTCTGCGATCGTTGTACCAAATCCACGGCATTTCCAGCGCTCACTTGGCGATGGGGAGACGGTGGAGTTTCGTGTTGTTCAGGCTGCCAAGAGTCCCGAAGCTAGGGATGCCTCTGGGCCGGGTGGTGTTGCTGTGAAGGGCTCTGCCCATGCATGGCGACGCCCCCCGTCCCAGAGACGCCGGCCGAGGGGTCCTGGGAGTTCTGCTGACACTAACACAGTCGTTGCGATGTGTATCGCGACGGCCAAGGCTTTTAGTGGGGGTGACAAGGCGGTTTTGGCTGTCCTCCCTCAAATCTTTGAGGAGAACGGCCTACCACGCCTTGCCATTCCTCGAAGCTTCGCCCGTGATAAACGTCTCCCCCCACGTCAAGAGCGTCAGGCCCGGCGGCGGCAGCTACCACCTCCCCGCACGACACCGCGGAATCGGCTGCAGCTGGATGCCCCTCTCAACAGGGCGACTGGCATCACTTCTACTACCCCTGCCGACCCTCCGATCACCGACCCAGCACCGTCACAGGCCATGCAATAAGACCACAGTGAGACTGTTGCCGACGTTCACCTCCCCCCGTCAGGAGTTGAGGAGGAGAGGGTTTCTTCTCCTGTCCCCTCTATCCATCAGGGCGTTGAGGAACTCCCCTCCTCACCCCTTCCATCTGCTCCTGACGTCGTGGAGATGCCTCCACCTTCACCATCTGGCGGCGTCTCTCCTAAATCTTCCCCCCTACCACCTCGGGAGAAGAAGAAGAAGAAAAACAAGAACAAGAAGGGCGCCCAGCGCCAGGTAGACCCTTCCATCGTCGCAAGGCGCATTGAGGCACTCCTTCCCGCTGTTCCTTCAGCTGACTACCTGGCTGCTTCCACAGATACTGACCTGCAGGAGCTTCTTAATAACCTCATGGACCCGATAGATGAATACGACACCCTGCCATTCATCTATCGGCGGCTCTATCGGGAGATCCGTGAGGCCTATATCTCCAACAGCTTGTCTCCTGCTCAGGAAGTCAGTATCCGTGAGGAGATCAGAGCCGATCCAGATCGAGCAGCTATGTTGAATTACTGTACATTGCCACCAGGCTGCTTTCCTAACTTGCCCGCCATCTACTCTACCAGCTTACCACCTGTTGTACTGCCATCTCTCTTGCCTTGCTTCCTGCCTGTCTGATCGTCATCCCAACCTTTCCTCCTGCTTTTTTTTTTTTGCCTTGTCTGCTTATCATCTGCCAATCTCTGACGGGCTCTCTGGTTTGCCCGTGTCCTCACCTCTCTTGTGGGGCGAATCATCAACAAACAAACAAACACGATCGGTGTGGGCGTGCGACAAGACTGTGTGATGGCCCCAGTGTTGTTCAATATCTATATATGGATGGGGTGATGAGAGAAGTAAAAACACGAGTAACAGAGAGAGGGATGGCATTGGTAATGAATGGTGATGGATGGAATATCTCAAATCTGTTGAATGCTGCTGATGCAGTACTTCTTGCAAATACCGAACAAGAACCTGGTAGGCTAGTGCAGACTTTTGCTGATGTCTGTAAGTGTCGTGCCTTAAGAGTAAATGTAGGAAAGAGTAAAGTGATGATTCCTGAGAGAGAAGGTGGCTCCCAGTGCGATGTTACAGTGAATGGAGAGAGACTAGAATTGATGAGAGTTCAAATATCTGGGTACAGTGATAGAAAAGAAAGGAGAATGTGCAAAAGAGGTGGAAAGTAGAATGACATAAGGAAGAAAAGTAGCTGGTGCAATGAAGGCCTTGATAAGAAACAGAGGTTTGAGTGTTGCAGCTGCACGAGGCTTACATGAAGGAGTGTTAGTGCCATCTTTAACATATGGATGTCAGACTATGGTGTGGCATGAAAATGAAAAGTCAGTAGTAAGAGCAGTGGAGATGGGACTGCTGGGGAATGTATGTGGAGTACAGAGGGTGGATAGGATAGGAAATAATGTGATTCGTGAAAGATGTGGAGTGAGGAAGCCGGTGGACACCAGAATCGAAGAGAGTGTACTGAGATGGTATGGTCATGTGGAGAGAAGGGATAACAATAGAGTGGTGAAAAGGGTATATCTGAGCGAATTTGAAGGAGGGAGGAGGCGCGGTAGGTGAAGGAGAAGGTGAAAAGATATGGTGGATGAGTGTGTGAGGAAGAGAGGTTTGGAAGTCGGTGAGTCTAGGGAAGTGACAAGAGATCGAGCTGGTTGGGTAAATGTTGAGAGAAGAAGTGCATGATCCGGGATTTGGCACTCCTTTTTAACTTGGCAGCGTCCAGATTGACTCTATCGAATACCTTTATGTGACACTACAGAACGTGGTGAATGTTTTTGCCTTATCCAATAGAAGGAGGATTCCGGGGTCTTGAATGATGAGTGTATGGAAGCATGGCCCATTAGACTGGGCAAATTTGGGCTGTCTGGACAATACTACTCCTCACCCTGCCCTAGGGTAGGAAAAGAGGTTCGGATGATGATCATGATGATGATGATGGTACATATGACATATAATATATATATATATATATATATATATATATATATATATATATATATACATATATATATATATATATATATATATATATATATATATATATATATATATATATATATACACACACAGTATCTATCTATCCTTCTATCTATCTATTTATCTATCTATATACCTATATATCTATTTACATAGATAGATAGATAGATAGATAGAACATAATGACGGCTGACATCTCCAAATGCGATGGCGTCACTTGAATTTTTCTAAAATATGTCTATTCTCTGAGCTCCTCCCCTCCCAATCCCCCCTCTCCCTCCAAGCTCTCCACCATCTGCTGAGCGCATATGACCGGGCTGGTAGACTCTCTCACTCCCTCTAATGCATAACCAGTTCACGGGAAAATCTTGTATTTCTCAAAGTTTGATTCATGTCTAACGTCTAATTATGAGTACATATGATTTGTAGTGTATGTCTAACATTAGAATAATTGATGTGTTGGGATCAGTCGGACTAAATGTAGGCCCTACTCCCAGCATCACAGAGCAGCAAGGAATACGGATCTGTAGTAACAGTTAATGAGATGCTGCTTCTGCTTCTGTGTGTGTGTGTGTGTGTGTGTGTGTGTGTGTGTGTGTGTGTAAGATTAGGGGAAGGTCGGGTTCAGGGCGCACACCAACGGTTGGTAGGTCACCACCACCACCAACAACAACAACAACAAAAACTGAGAATTACTGCTCTATAATACTGTCCTGTGAAAGTAAATGAAAAGAAATGGCATCTAAAACTATCATCATAATCATCACTACGTCAATTGTCATTAAAACCATAATCACTATACAGCTATACCGATCATCACAATCATCACTACCACAAATATTACAGGCATCATACTCATCACTACCACAACAACTGCACCAGTTTTATCACATTTTCTGCTACCAAAACTACCACAGCTACCAAAGCCTTCATAATCACCATTACTACGACTAATATTATCATCATTATTATTACTGTACAACCATTATTACTACTAGAGCCACTATCAGTATAGACGTCACTACTACAGCTACCACTATCATAAGCATCACTGCTACAATTACCACTGCCATAATCGTCATATCACAACTACGATTGTAATCCTATAGTCATCACTACTATAACCATCACTATCAAAATTATCACTACAACAACTGCAATATCACAGGCTAAACACAATTCCCACCTTCATCCGTATTACTTGTGTGGTCAAAAATTATAGAAATCTTACCTATGTTATTTTCTAGCTACTATATCAGGCGTTTGAATTTACCTGGGAAGAGCCTTGCGGTACTAGAGCCAAGAAAAAACAGTTTCAAAGTACAGACAACAAACAACAGGTATTGTGGTTCCATTGTGTCTATAACTGGTTTGAGGTGTGAGACGTATTAAGCTATGATTATTAGCAGTAGAGCACACACACACACACACACACAAACACGTGAGGAACCATACAAGGTGTCTGGGAAGAGGGACAAAGGCGTAAGAGATCAGGAGGCTTCTCGTAGTAGTTGTGACGACCACCCTGTATCCAACCTTTGTTCCTCAGGACGCCTCTCGGTGGAGTGCTACAGCACTTACGCCAGTTTCCTCACTTACTGAGGTGCTCGAGATCAGATCGGTGAGGCCCTGTTGTCCAACACCTGTTGCCCGAGATCAGACCACGGAGCGGCATACCAGCTGACCCGCTGACCGAGATTTGACCTACGACGGCCCAGGAAACCTGTTGGATGATATCAGATCGATGACGGCCCAGGAAACCTCTGTGGCGAGGTCAGATCGAGGACAAGCCAGGAAACTTGTTGGACGAGAGCAGGTCGAGGACGGCCCAGGGAACCCGTGGACCTAGATCAGGTCGAGAACGGCCCAGGTTACTTGTTGGACAAGATCAGATCGAGAATGGCCCAGGTAACCTGCTGGACGAGATCATCGAGAACGAATCAGATGACCTTTTGGCTGAGACCAGATCAAGGACGTCCCAAGTAACCTGTTGCCTGAGACCAGTTCAGATACGTTCTAGGTGACCTGTTAGCCGAGACCAGATCGAGGAAGGGTCAGTCAACCTACGGGACTCGATCGGATCGAAGAGGCCCAGTGGCCCTGTTGGCTTAGATCAGAATGGGGACATGTCAACTGACCTGCCAAAGTAGACAGGATCAGAAAGGCCCAGTGGCCCTACTGGCCGAGATCAGATCTAGGATTTGCCAAATGACATGCTGGACTAGTTCAGATCGAAGAGTCACGGTGGACCTATTGGCCAAGATTGGATCGAGAATGCCACAGTTGATCTGTCGCCCGAGATCAGATCGATGACGCGTCACCTGACCTCACTTAGTTACCACACACACACACACACACACACACACACACACACACACACACACACACACACACACACACACACACACACACACACACACACACACACACACACAAACAGAAACAGCCTCTCTGTCTCGGTGGACTAGGCCTGCTCGACTGCTCTCACTGCAGGTCGTGGCGGGGACACCACTGTAAAAAAAACGAGCCAAGACGTTACCTCCTGGGTGGCTTGGAAACGCGTCCACACACACAACCAGACACACCGTGCGTATCAAAATATGGGTCGCGACCCGAAGGTGGGTCATGAGGGGAGTTTCCATGGGTGGCAGACAAGGCTGGGAATCGCGCCGCTATTACTAGCGATGGTGGTAACGCCATTACTTTTTTAAGCCAGTAGCGGAACTGAGAGCGCAGCTACTTTTTGGCCGTACTCACGCGTTACCACGCTCCTCGCTACTCGCGCTACGAATACTGGTCTGGAGTCGGTGAGTACATACAGATATGCCGACGGTTTGGTTGTATTTATTAACGACGAAATATAATACTTTCGTCTATCTATCTATCTATCTATTGCCAGACGCCTCAATCCCGTTTAGGGTGGCCACAAACAAATCGCCTCCAAGTCGCCCTGTCCCCCGCCATTTCACTGTCCTGCTCCCAACTCACACCCCCCTCTCTCATATACCTCTCCACCCCATCCCTCCATCTCATCCTCGGCCTCCCCCTCCCTCTTCCCCCCTCCACCTCACTCACATACACTCTCTTCGTCAGTCTTTCACCCTCTATCCTCTCCACATGGCAAAACTACCTCAGTGTGTTCCTCATAATGCTTCCTATTACATCCACATCAACACCACAACGCTCCTTTATATCCTCATTTGTCAGCCTGTCTCTCCATGTGACTCCACAGGCTCCTCTTAAATAACTCATTTCCACTGCTCCCACTCTTGACTTGTGTCCTTCCAACAACGTCCAAGCTTCGCTTCCGTACGTTAGAGTTGGTATCACAATACTGTCATATAGTAACTTTTTCACTTCCATGCTCATTTCCCTGTTTCTTATCACTGCTTTCAAAGAACCAGAAACCTTTCTTCCCTGCTGTACCCTTTCACGCACTTCACCCTCCAAACCTCCATCCTTACTCATCACACTATCCAAGTACTTAAACGTCAATTCTGTCAATTAATTATGTTTGTTTTACATTACATCAGTAATTTAGATGTAGGCAGTGCTAACACACACACACACACACACACACACACACACACACACACACCTCTAACAATCCCCGTGTCTAACCCCTGCTCTCTCCCTCACTCTCTTTCAGACCAAATCATACTCACTTCGTTATTATTTCGAACCAGTATGTTACTTTCAGTGTAAAGTAATGCAAAAAAAAAAAAAAAAAATTCCTATTGTATAAATAGCCTTCAACAGAAAGCCCTAGTTCATTTTTACTTTCGATTTAGTACATGTCTTAAGTAGGTATTATTCAAAATATAATAAGTCACTATAATATATATAAATGGTAGGCCACATTATTTTTCCTTTTATTTACGTAAGTTACTTTCAGTAGGTATACTAGGTAACAATTTAAAAGAACATTTGTTACATTATACAGTAAATAGCTTTTTTCTGTGCCTTTGACTCCAAGCTTCATTAAAGTGACATCGACATGAATATGATTTTTTTTTTAAATATAAGTATATAGTGACATTATTAGTACACAACATAACCACTCAGACTGACTAATATCAACACAGGATATAGTGTATTGGTATATCACTGATGTTTGTAAACCTTTCCTTCGTGTACCTTTTTCTCATCCAAGGTAGCAGGAGCGGGAGCGGGAACGCCGCTACATTTCGTATCAAGTAGCGAAATCATTAACGCCACTACTTTTTCGAGCTAGTAACGGGAATGGGAGTGCCGCTACTTTTTATTACTAACGTTCCCAGCACTGGTGGCAGAGACGCAGAACAGACCTACTGTTCCCAGTGATTTCTATTTTTATAAATATTCTAATTTATCATAACTATTATTATCCTCTTCATAATAACAACAATAAACGCCATACTAGTTAATCACTTTATATATATATATATATATATATATATATATATATATATATATATATATATATATATATATATATATATATATATGTGTGTGTGTGTGTGTGTGTGTGTGTGTGTATACCGTATCGTGGAAAGTTTTGCGCATGTACGGTTTAGATGGTAAGCTGCTAGGCGCCGTCAAGAGTTTAAAAGATGACAGTAATGCATGTGCAAGGGTTAATGGGCATCTAAGTGAATGGTTCATGATCAGCGTGGGTCCACTGTCACTGCTTGGCCTGGCCAGGCGCCACCATGCCCGAGCTTACCGAGACTTGTAGCTCATCTGCTCACGCCTTCGACCCGTTGAGGGGGGCACCCAGCAGCAGATCAATGCCGGCAGGAGCCACTACCATCCAGGGAACCGTGAATTGGTTCAACGTGAGAGCGTGTTACGGTTTCATCAAGCGCCGGGACTCTGGTGCTGATGTTTTCGTACATATTTCTGCGATCGTTGTACCAAATCCACGGCATTTCCAGCGCTCACTTGGCGATGGGGAGACGGTGGAGTTTCGTGTTGTTCAGGCTGCCAAGAGTCCCGAAGCTAGGGATGCCTCTGGGCCGGGTGGTGTTGCTGTGAAGGGCTCTGCCCATGCATGGCGACGCCCCCCGTCCCAGAGACGCCGGCCGAGGGGTCCTGGGAGTTCTGCTGACACTAACACAGTCACTGCGATGTGTATCGCGACGGCCAAGGCTTTTAGTGGGGGTGACAAGGCGGTTTTGGCTGTCCTCCCTCAAATCTTTGAGGAGAACGGCCTACCACGCCTTGCCATTCCTCGAAGCTTCGCCCGTGATAAACGTCTCCCCCCACGTCAAGAGCGTCAGGCCCGGCGGCGGCAGCTACCACCTCCCCGCACGACACCGCGGAATCGGCTGCAGCTGGATGCCCCTCTCAACAGGGCGACTGGCATCACTTCTACTACCCCTGCCGACCCTCCGATCACCGACCCAGCACCGTCACAGGCCATGCAATAAGACCACAGTGAGACTGTTGCCGACGTTCACCTCCCCCCGTCAGGAGTTGAGGAGGAGAGGGTTTCTTCTCCTGTCCCCTCTATCCATCAGGGCGTTGAGGAACTCCCCTCCTCACCCCTTCCATCTGCTCCTGACGTCGTGGAGATGCCTCCACCTTCACCATCTGGCGGCGTCTCTCCTACATCTTCCCCCCTACCACCTCGGGAGAAGAAGAAGAAGAAAAACAAGAACAAGAAGGGCGCCCAGCGCCAGGTAGACCCTTCCATCGTCGCCAGGCGCATTGAGGCACTCCTTCCCGCTGTTCCTTCAGCTGACTACCTGGCTGCTTCCACAGATACTGACCTGCAGGAGCTTCTTAATAACCTCATGGACCCGATAGATGAATACGACACCCTGCCATTCATCTATCGGCGGCTCTATCGGGAGATCCGTGAGGCCTATATCTCCAACAGCTTGTCTCCTGCTCAGGAAGTCAGTATCCGTGAGGAGATCAGAGCCGATCCAGATCGAGCAGCTATGTTGAATTACTCTACATTGCCACCAGGCTGCTTTCCTAACTTGCCCGCCATCTACTCTACCAGCTTACCACCTGTTGTACTGCCATCTCTCTTGCCTTGCTTCCTGCCTGTCTGATCGTCATCCCAACCTTTCCTCCTGCTTTTTTTTTTTGCCTTGTCTGCTTATCATCTGCCAATCTCTGACGGGCTCTCTGGTTTGCCCGTGTCCTCACCTCTCTTGTGGGGCGAATCATCAACAAACAAACAAACACGATCGGTGTGGGCGTGCGACAAGACTGTGTGATGGCCCCAGTGTTGTTCAATATCTATATATGGATGGGGTGATGAGAGAAGTAAAAACACGAGTAACAGAGAGAGGGATGGCATTGGTAATGAATGGTGATGGATGGAATATCTCAAATCTGTTGAATGCTGCTGATGCAGTACTTCTTGCAAATACCGAACAAGAACCTGGTAGGCTAGTGCAGACTTTTGCTGATGTCTGTAAGTGTCGTGCCTTAAGAGTAAATGTAGGAAAGAGTAAAGTGATGATTCCTGAGAGAGAAGGTGGCTCCCAGTGCGATGTTACAGTGAATGGAGAGAGACTAGAATTGATGAGAGTTCAAATATCTGGGTACAGTGATAGAAAAGAAAGGAGAATGTGCAAAAGAGGTGGAAAGTAGAATGATATAAGGAAGAAAAGTAGCTGGTGCAATGAAGGCCTTGATAAGAAACAGAGGTTTGAGTGTTGCAGCTGCACGAGGCTTACATGAAGGAGTGTTAGTGCCATCTTTAACATATGGATGTGAGACTATGGTGTGGCATGAAAATGAAAAGTCAGTAGTAAGAGCAGTGGAGATGGGACTGCTGGGGAATGTATGTGGAGTACAGAGGGTGGATAGGATAGGAAATAATGTGATTCGTGAAAGATGTGGAGTGAGGAAGCCGGTGGACACCAGAATCGAAGAGAGTGTACTGAGATGGTATGGTCATGTGGAGAGAAGGGATAACAATAGAGTGGTGAAAAGGGTATATCTGAGCGACTTTGAAGGAGGGAGGAGGCGCGGTAGGTGAAGGAGAAGGTGAAAAGATATGGTGGATGAGTGTGTGAGGAAGAGAGGTTTCGAAGTCGGTGAGTCTAGGGAAGTGACAAGAGATCGAGCTGGCTGGGTAAATGTTGAGAGAAGAAGTGCATGATCCGGGATTTGGCACTCCTTTTTAACTTGGCAGCGTCCAGATTGACTCTATCGAATACCTTTATGTGACGCTACAGAACGTGGTGAATGTTTTTGCCTTATCCAATAGAAGGAGGATTCCGGGGTCTTGAATGATGAGTGTATGGAAGCATGGCCCATTAGACTGGGCAAATTTGGGCTGTCTGGACAATACTACTCCTCACCCTGCCCTAGGGTAGGAAAAGAGGTTCGGATGATGATCATGATGATGATGATGGTACATATGACATATAAAATATATATATATATATATATATATATATATATATATATATATATATATATATATATATATATATATATATATATATATATATATATATATATATATATATATATATATATATATATATATATATATACACACACAGTATCTATCTATCCTTCTATCTATCTATTTATCTATCTATATACCTATATATCTATTTACATACATAGATAAATAGATAGAACATAATGACGGCTGACATCTCCAAATGCGATGGCGTCACTTGAATTTTTCTAAAATATGTCTATTCTCTGAGCTCCTCCCCTCCCAATCCCCCCTCTCCCTCCAAGCTCTCCACCATCTGCTGAGCGCATATGACCGGGCTGGTAGACCCTCTCACTCCCTCTAATGCATAACCAGTTCACGGGAAAATCTTGTATTTCTCAAAGTTTGATTCATGTCTAACGTCTAATTATGAGTACATATGATTTGTAGTGTATGTCTAACATTAGAATAATTGATGTGTTGGGATCAGTCGGACTAAATGTAGGCCCTCCTCCCAGCATCACAGAGCAGCAAGGAATACGGATCTGTAGTAACAGTTAATGAGATGCTGCTTCTGCTTCTGTGTGTGTGTGTGTGTGTGTGTGTGTGTGTGTGTGTGTGTGTGTTTGTGTGTGTAAGATTAGGGGAAGGTCGGGTTCAGGGCGCACACCAACGTTTGGTATGTCACCACCACCACCAACAACAACAACAACAAAAACTGAGAATTACTGCTCTATAATACTGTCCTGTGAAAGTAAATGAAAAGAAATGGCATCTAAAACTATCATCATAATCATCACTACGTCAATTGTCATTAAAACCATAATCACTATACAGCTATACCGATCATCACAATCATCACTACCACAAATATTACAGGCATCATACTCATCACTACCACAACAACTGCACCAGTTTTATCACATTTTCTGCTACCAAAACTACCACAGCTACCAAAGCCTTCATAATCACCATTACTACGACTAATATTATCATCATTATTATTACTGTACAACCATTATTACTACTAGAGCCACTATCAGTATAGACGTCACTACTACAGCTACCACTATCATAAGCATCACTGCTACAATTACCACTGCCATAATCGTCATATCACAACTACGATTGTAATCCTATAGTCATCACTACTATAACCATCACTATCAAAATTATCACTACAACAACTGCAATATCACAGGCTAAACACAATTCCCACCTTCATCCGTATTACTTGTGTGGTCAAAAATTATAGAAATCTTACCTATGTTATTTTCTAGCTACTATATCAGGCGTTTGAATTTACCTGGTAAGAGCCTTGCGCTACTGGAGCCAAGAAAAAACAGTTTCAAAGTACAGACAACAAACAACAGGTATTGTGGTTCCATTGTGTCTATAACTGGTTTGAGGTGTGAGACGTATTAAGCTATGATTATTAGCAGTAGAGCACACACACACACACACACACACACACACACGTGAGGAACCATACAAGGTGTCTGGGAAGAGGGACAAAGGCGTAAGAGATCAGGAGGCTTCTCGTAGTAGTTGTGACGACCACCCTGTATCCAACCTTTGTTCCTCAGGACGCCTCCCGGTGGAGTGCTACAGCACTTACGCCAGTTTCCTCACTTACTGAGGTGCTCGAGATCAGATCGGTGAGGCCCTGTTGTCCAACACCTGTTGCCCGAGATCAGACCACGGAGCGGCATACCAGCTGACCCGCTGACCGAGATTTGACCTACGATGGCCCAGGAAACCTGTTGGATGATATCAGATCGATGACGGCCCAGGAAACCTCTGTGGCGAGGTCAGATCGAGGACAAGCCAGGAAACTTGTTGGACGAGAGCAGGTCGAGGACGGCCCAGGGAACCCGTGGACCTAGATCAGGTCGAGAACGGCCCAGGTTACTTGTTGGACAAGATCAGATCGAGAATGGCCCAGGTAACCTGCTGGACGAGATCATCGAGAACGAATCAGATGACCTTTTGGCTGAGACCAGATCAAGGACGTCCCAAGTAACCTGTTGCCTGAGACCAGTTCAGATACGTTCTAGGTGACCTGTTAGCCGAGACCAGATCGAGGAAGGGTCAGTCAACCTACGGGACTCGATCGGATCGAAGAGGCCCAGTGGCCCTGTTGGCTTAGATCAGAATGGGGACATGTCAACTGACCTGCCAAAGTAGACAGGATCAGAAAGGCCCAGTGGCCCTACTGGCCGAGATCAGATCTAGGATTTGCCAAATGACATGCTGGACTAGTTCAGATCGAAGAGTCACGGTGGACCTATTGGCCAAGATTGGATCGAGAATGCCACAGTTGATCTGTCGCCCGAGATCAGATCGATGACGCGTCACCTGACCTCACTTAGTTACCACACACACACACACACACACACACACACACACACACACACACACACACACACACACACACACACACACACACACACACACACAGAAACAGCCTCTCTGTCTCGGTGGACTAGGCCTGCTCGACTGCTCTCACTGCAGGTCGTGGCGGGGACACCACTGTAAAAAAAACGAGCCAAGACGTTACCTCCTGGGTGGCTTGGAAACGCGTCCACACACACAACCAGACACACCGTGCGTATCAAAATATGGGTCGCGACCCGAAGGTGGGTCATGAGGGGAATTTCCATGGGTGGCAGACAAGGCTGGGAATCGCGCCGCTATTACTAGCGATGGTGGTAACGCCATTACTTTTTTAAGCCTGTAGCGGAACTGAGAGCGCAGCTACTTTTTGGCCGTACTCACGAGTTACCACGCTCCTCGCTACTCACGCTACGAATACTGGTCTGGAGTCGGTGAGTACATACAGATATGCCGACGGTTTGGTTGTATTTATTAACGACGAAATATAATACTTTCGTCTATCTATCTATCTATCTATTGCCAGACGCCTCAATCCCGTTTAGGGTGGCCACAAACAAATCGCCTCCAAGTCGCCCTGTCCCCCGCCATTTCACTGTCCTGCTCCCAACTCACACCCCCCTCTCTCATATACCTCTCCACCCCATCCCTCCATCTCATCCTCGGCCTCCCCCTCCCTCTTCCCCCCTCCACCTCACTCACATACACTCTCTTCGTCAGTCTTTCACCCTCTATCCTCTCCACATGGCAAAACTACCTCAGTGTGTTCCTCATAATGCTTCCTATTACATCCACATCAACACCACAACGCTCCTTTATATCCTCATTTGTCAGCCTGTCTCTCCATGTGACTCCACAGGCTCCTCTTAAATAACTCATTTCCACTGCTCCCACTCTTGACTTGTGTCCTTCCAACAACGTCCAAGCTTCTCTTCCGTACGTTAGAGTTGGTATCACAATACTGTCATATAGTAACTTTTTCACTTCCATGCTCATTTCCCTGTTTCTTATCACTGCTTTCAAAGAACCAGAAACCTTTCTTCCCTGCTGTACCCTTTCACGCACTTCACCCTCCAAACCACCATCCTTACTCATCACACTACCCAAGTACTTAAACGTCAATTCTGTCAATTAATTATGTTTGTTCTACATTACATCAGTAATTTAGATGTAGGCAGTGCTAACACTCACACACACACACACACACACCTCTAACAATCCCCGTGTCTAACCCCTGCTCTCTCCCTCACTCTCTTTCAGACCAAATCATAGCCTATCTTGTCACTCAGAGTACAGTAGAGTCACTCACAGGCAGAAGAAAGAGGAAAGAATGAAGGAAAGAAAGGCAGAAAAGGGAGTGTAAAGTCACCCGTAGGCAGAAAGACGATTAAAGAATGAAGGAAAGACACAAGAGGATGGAAGGAATGAAGGATGGAGGAGACGAAAGGGCACACACGCGAGCTGCACTACATTAAGTGTTTGCATGCAAGATAGTTTTTGGTTTGTCAGCATATAAAACTCGGTGATATTGTTTGGTATGAGCACTGAATTCCTAGTACTATCTGATCCGCGAAATGTACAATTTCAAAGGAATGAACTAAATGACAAAGTAATTCTACAGGAGTATGCGGCGGGAGTATTTCAAATACTCCCGCTTTGACGGAGACACGAACATTGGCATTCATTATCGAACACTGTTATTTATTAATTTTATGGTTTGCAAGTTCCCACTCAAACACACACAAAAAATAGACAAATACCAGGAACACTCAAACTGTATGATAGAATAACATTGTTATCCTGAGAGACAATGCATTAAGGAAAAATATACAAGTCTACGAACGCGAACAGCTGATCTAGTAAACAACAGCAGCTGGGAAGCTAGCCAAGGGGTTTGACGCAATTCACTTTTTTTTTTCGTTGCTGCCAGTGTCGATACAGTTTAACAGTTAGTCATGTCTTATCACAATAGTATTGATGCCCTGGACCTTTTTCGACACTGCAAGAAAGGAAACTTGGAAGAAGTTAGGTAAGAGGAAGCCGACAGTTTGTATTTTGAACAGGCAGTTTAGGCTGGTAAGAGCTTGACAAATCCAACCACCTGCAGACACTGATAGATGTTGCTCACTCGGATTAAACTGTTCTTGGAAATTGTAACTGGCTGTGTTCGTTTTGTATTCGTAGTAGATTAAATAATGTCTCACTTTTTTTCCAGTGGTAGGTGGTGACGACCATCATCCACTCATTTGATGTAGTGCTGCCTACTTCATCTGTCACCTGTACCATTCTTTTCTTGTGTTTGCCCTCCTCTCTTCCCATTTTACTCATCTTTCCTTTCACCTTGTATCACTCTTGTTTCCATTTCAGGTGGCTTTTACATTGAGTGACAAGCCTAATGGTTTCCTGTAAGCCAGGAAGCCATTTATAACACTGGTTGGTCATCATATAACCAACCCATATGTGTTCCCTATGTTTCATCAAGTGGGTTAGCGGAGGATTAGTGCCCATCCTTGTAAAACAACTCCGGTAACTCAAAGAGAAATGGCTTCCCCATACGGGATTATTTTGTCTGGCCATAGATGGATAGATAGAGACTATTTTAATAGGCCTAACTAAGTCCATCCAAGTGAGGGCTATGTTTGTGGTCATTTTTTGAAAATGAGACTATTTACTTGACAATAGTAATTTTGTTATGTTTACTTTTCAACAGTATTGGTTCTGATGGGCATTACTGGTAAATGAATAGCTAACAATATTTTTAAAGCTTACCGGTATAGAAAAAAGTATAAACCACTGAAATTATGGACAGACCTGGAAAGCATAACAGTGTTATTCTTACTGTGTGTTTGAAGGAACACAGTTTAAAATATGGCAAATGTTGATATTCACTTGAAAGTGAAACGTCCTGGACATTAGTGTATGAAAATGTCACCCAAACCTATCCTGACAAATCTAATATACCGGTAACTTAAACCTAACCTAATTCATTTATTTCTAGCTTTTGATGCAAGCTTTTGTTTTTTCCTGCTGGAACTGTGAATTATCCCTTCAGGATGTACTGTAGCAAATCCCAATTTTCCCTATGTTTTCTTAACTGTGGTACTGCCAAACAGTTGTGTTTAATTTATATTTATTTATACCGGTACCCGGTATGTTTTGCCAGACAGTTTCTTTTCCAGTAAGGTGATGATTCCTTTTATGTCAAGTGTAATAAAAGTCCCTAGTAGCAAGCTAATCCTTTTAAACCGTCTGTCTGTCTATCTACCAGTACCGTAAGATGGGGTAACTGGGCACTTAGTGGGGGAACCGGGCACCCGCCAAGTTATATGCAAACTTTCCTATATAAACCCTATAAATCTTTAATTTTCTAAACAACTTCTGGTGCTAATTGTATAGCTAAGTCCCCCATCAATAACATACCTCAAAATCCATCCATCCATCCATTGCCAGACGCCATGTATCCCAAACGGGGTGGTCAAGGGCTTAGAGTTAATTGTTTTACAGGGAGGGGCACTAATCCTCCACCAACCCCACTTGACACGTAGGGATGCCAACAGCATCTGATGTTCCCAGGTGGTCACCCATCCAAGTACTAACCAGACCCAACGTGGATGGGTGACCTCAAAATCAACAGTTAGAAATAGGGAAAGTAGTCCACTGATCATTGCATGCATAAGAGTGACATTTTCAAGAATTCACAGAAGCCCCAACGTTGGAAACGCTAAGGGTAAGTTACCAGTGTTAGAAGTTTGTTAGAGAACTCTACTTATGCTCATTAATTGGGTATTATCAGAGGTCGGATGGGAACTAGTTAATGTGTTTTTACAGTTAAACATTACCGGGTAATGGCCAGGGCAACTCGGGTGGGGTAACTTGGCATTTTGGGGAGGGCAACCGTTCATATTAACTAATTTTCATTATTTAGTTTCAAAATATGTCTCAAAGACTCCTTGTAATCTGTTCCTGTATTGCTAAGTTCCAGGGATGCACCAGGCTCTGAATCTGTTAGCAAGTTTGCCCACAGTATAGTGATGATGCGGAACTACAAAATCCTGAGTAACAGGAGTACTTCTGCTTTTCCTGCTTAAGTCTATGTTATATATAAATTTGCCTGCCTAAGTTTGTTATTTAGTAGCACTCAACAGTAATGAGAACCTTCATACAGTAATAAAAAGATCTGGGTGCCCGGTTGCCCCATCACGTGAGGTAAACGGGCACCCACCTTGTTTTATTTCTAAGCAAGTTGTTTTTGTATCCTTGAGTATGTGTCTGGTTCCAAAAGGGAACCCTAAATTCATTCATTGCCAGACGCCATGTATCCCAAACGGGGTGGCCAAGGGCTTAGAGTTAATTGTTTTACAGGGAGGGGCACTAATCCTCCACCAACCCCACTTGACACGTAGGGATTTTAAAAATTTTCACTCTTTCCAACTTCCTGCATATCTCTATAATATTGACAAAAATGAGGTAAAATTGGTGCCCAGTTACCCCATCTTCTTTCTATCTATCTATCTATAGCCCGACGCCCTAATCCCGCAAAGGGTGGCCGCAGACAAAACGCCTCCAAGTCACTCTGTCACCCACCATTTGACTCCCCTCCCCCCAACTCACCCCCCCCTCCCTCATATACCTCTCAACTCCATCCCTCCACCTCATCCTCGGTCTACCCCTCCCTCTCCCTCCCTCCACCTCACCTACATACACCCTCTTAGTCAGTCTTTCATTCTCCATCCTCTCCACATGTCCAAACCACCTCAGTGTATTTCTCCTAATCTTTTCAACCACATCCACATCTACCCCACAACGTTCCTTCACTTCTTCATTCGTCAACCTGTCCCTCCATGTCACTCCACATGCTCCTCTCAAGTAACTCATTTCCACTGCTCTCACTCTTGACTTGTTCCCCTCTTGCAAGGTCCACGCCTCGCTTCCATACGTCAGGGTAGGGATCACAATACCATCATGCAGTGACTTCTTAACTTCCATACTCACCTCCCTATTTCTCATCACTGCTTTCAGTGTGCCAACAACCTTCCTTCCCTGCTGTACCCTTTCACGTACTTCATCCCCCAAAGTTCCATCCTTACTCATCACACTACCCAAGTACTTGAATGCACTCACATTCTCCATATCCTCACCATCCAACCTCACTGCACACTCTGTGACTTCATTCCTCTCAAACACCATAACTTTACTTTTGTTTACATTAACTTTCAGCTTCCTCCTCCTACACACTGTCCCAAATTCAATCACCAAACCTTGCAACTCCCATTCATCTTCACTCAACAATACTGTATCATCAGCAAATAGCAACACCGGAAGCTTCCAAAACTCACCCTCATTCATTAGGGCCACCCCCACATCCAGTATCTATTTGTCAAAATCCAGATGTCTTAATCCCGTAAAGGGTGGCCACAAACAAATTGCCTCCATGTTGCCATGTCCCTAGCCATTTCATTTCCCTCCCCACAACTTGTACCCCCTCTTTCATATGGATACCTCTCCACTCCATCCCTCCATCACTCATCCTCGGTCTCCCCTTCCCTCTCCTCCCCCTCCACCTCACGCACATACACTCTCCTCATTAGTCTCATTCTCTCTCACCTCCACATGACCAAACCACGTCAGTATATTTCTCGTAACTCTTTGTATCACATCCACATCCACGTCATAATGCCCCGTCACTTTCTCATTTGCCAGTCTGTGTATGTGGAACTCCATGTACTTATTACAAATAACTCATTTCCACTGCTCATGCTCTTGAGTCCTTCCATCAAGGTCCAAGGTGATAGTGTAAATATTACCCATTTTATTTTTGCTACTACAATGTGATAAATTGTTTAGATGTGAATGGCTCCTGTCCTCTACAGGTTAAGAAGGAGGAGAGGTAAGGTACTGATAGCTCCTACAAAACTCCTACACTCTGGGGACATATTCTGTAATTTACTTTCTAGCAACTACATGATTATTTTACTCAATTTTGGACAGATGTTTTGAAATGGAGGGGTTAAACATAAACTGTCATCAACTCCTTCAGTACAAGATATCTTTGCTAAGTTGGAAATATGCTATCCTTGAACCAGTTCTATACTTGAACCAATCTGAGTAAAATAAAAAATATATAAGTGGACCAAAGGGGTTAATCCTAGAATCTTGACATCACCATAAATGAGGAGGGCTGTGAAGATCAGAGAAAAGTGTGGTTAACAAATTTTTAAACGACTGGCCAATAATTAAGTGAATGATTCTTAAAATCTGTGGGTGCCAGCTTCCCTGAAAACTGAAATATATTGAAGATACTTGCCACCACTTTTTGTAAAGTAATTAAAGTACAGTAGGTAGCTGAGAAAAATACAAATCTTGGCCAGCTTTTGAAATAGTTGATGTAACAGAAGAAATGAGAAAAACTGGTAATCAAAGTCACATTACATTTATGCATTTTGCAGTGATTCAGTACATTTTTCATAAAACTTTCAACTTCCCAGGCTTTGGTGGAAAGATGGATTGGCATCCTACATTTGGAGTCAGTGTACGGAATGTGTTCCAGTACTTCTCCAGTTTGGTGAACTTTATTCTAACAATATGTGATATTTATGAAATATGGTGTTCATATCCAATACTGGTGTGTTCTTACTGAAGATTTAATTTGAATAAGTAAAATTCCTGAGACTTTCATTCTTTATCCTTGTTGACTGAAAGTATCTTCTGGTGTTAGTAAATTTGGAGAAACTCATTTGAACCCCTTCAGGATGATGCCATTCTTCATACTGTTTTTCATTTCTGTGGCTTGGAGATTATTTTATTAAACAGATGGGAATCCTTATTAAATGAAAAGGTTAAGAGACAGTTTCCATTGCCTCCTCATTAAAGGGACATTTTAAATTTTTTTCTTTCAGCTTCTGGTACCAGACAACTATATCCACTGGTGAAGAAGTTCATTTATAAAGGCTCCATAATGCATGCATGCATCGGTCATGGTCATGCAAAAGTGGCTGTCTGTGGTGTTGATTATCCTCATCCATTACTGCCCAGGTCTTACTACCATAAAGCATTACCCAGTAGCTACACTCCTAACACATGCTGTACACAAAAATCCCTTAACATGGAGGGAGAGCCCTCTCATTGTCAGGAGAGTCAAAAGTTCCCTGAACTTCTTCCAACCACTCCTCGCTCTAGCGACAAAGCTAGGTCCAGCCCCACCTCCAGCACATAACATGTCTCTCAGGTAACAAGACTCCTCCATATACTCAAAAGATTTACCAGCGAGATCAGTCTTCTCATGCCAGACAGTGTCTACATTCACCTCAACACACTGCACGTGAAAGCAGCGTTATCTCGCAGTCTACATGTAATACTACTACATCTCATGTGCAGTCACTTACCACAAATGCTGTAAAAGATGGAATTACTTCCCATGCCCATGTGGCAAACTGCACTTATCCACTCTCCCTCTTCTCTGACAGCACTGCCACTAGCTCAAGATACCACCACTTTTGTTTTATCTTTATATACTCTCAAGCCTCTGTGCCTTATACCATCCCTCCACTTCCTAAATCTTTCCTCCGCCTCCCTTTCCTTCTCTGCGATCAGTACCAAATCATTGTCATGCAACATCTCCCATGGGAGTCCATTTCTAAAATCATGTGAGAGGTCTTTAAACACCATGAGAAACAACAAGGGGCTCAAGACTGATCCCTGATGCACACCAACATTGACAGAAAGCTCATCAATCAAATCTCCATTCACACTCACCTGGATGCGAGCACCAACGTGTAAAGCTAGCCATAATCACTCTAACCGGCCACTCCTCAATCCTAAGCTTCCTCATTGCCCACTTCACCATCTCATTTGGGACTCTGTCATTCACCATCTCATTTGGGACTCTGTCAAAGGCCTTCTCCAAATCAACAAAAACAAAGTACAGATCCCTGTCTTTCCTAGCTGTGCAGTACATTTTTCCTGAAGCTGTCGAACAGTGAATATGGCATCAGTAGTCCCTTTGCCTGGCATAAACCCAAACTGCATCTCATCAATATTCACTTTTTCTGTGATCATACTTTCTGGTAGAGATGTACCAGTACCAAAATTTTGACTGATACCGATACTCATCATTCATTCATTCATTGCCAGACGCCATGTATCCCAACCGGGGTGGCCAAGGGCTTAGAGTTAATTGTTTTACAGGGAGGGGCACTAATCCTCCACCAACCCAACCTGACACGTAGGGATGCCAACAGCATCTGGTGTTCCCAGGCGGTCACCCATCCAAGTACTAACCAGACCCAACGTTGCTTAACTTCGCTGATACCGATACTGATACCACAAAATTGGACTGATACTGATACTACTACCGATACCGATATCAGTGCATTGGGGACCAGTCTATTAGGCTGTTGCCCATACTCGTGCAACTTTCTTTTTTTCAAGTTTGTCATTAAACTACTACACACCATGTACTGAAAATAATATGATACTAAATAATTATCTATCTATCTATCTGTCTATTGCCAGACACTATAATCCCTTAAGGGGTGGCCATTTGACTTTTGATTATTTGTTTTACAGGAAGGGGCACTAACCCTCCACCAACCCACTTGTTGACACATAGGGAGCACATATGGTTTGGTTATAGATATTACAAATAATTTACTTTTCATTCGTATAAATCTTCCAAATTTATGTAACAAAATATCATTCAGTAAGTGATATCATATGCACTAAATTCCTTTTGAGTATTGGTAGTATCAACAGAAAATCAGCCAATACAGATTCCAATACCGATACTCTAAAAATGGGTCGATACCACCGATACCAAAACCAATATCGATATATCGGTACATCTCTACCTTCTAGAACTCTCTCCATTACCTTCATTATCTGGTCCAAAAGTTGTATGCCTCATAATTTTCACTTTCCAGGGCATCACCAGTCGCTTTTTACACATTTACAATCACACTCTTCAGCCAGTCACCTGGGACAACACACTTATATACAGTACAGTTGTATTAATCAAATCAGTAACTATCTCTGCACGTATATCTCCTGAAGCCTTCAGCATTTTAACAGTCAACCCAGACACACCTGCCCCCTTCACCACCTGCATCCTGCCTGTTGCCTGGCTCACAGTAGCAGAATCAATTAAAAGCCTAGGGCCAAGCACTGGATTTGCTGACTCCAAACCTTCCTTGTTCAGGTATGGGGCGATTACAGGGGTATTGTAATTGATTACGATTACTTTGCAAACTTCAGATTACGATAACGATTATGATTGCAGTAAAAGTAAGAGTAATCGATTACTGTTACGATTACATAAGAAGTAATCATGATTACAGTCATGATTACATGTGCTATTATGGATGTATAATTATGAGCACGTTTCTTTTATGCTTGACATTGATTATGTAAATAGCTGAAGTTAGTTTTTAGAAGCAAAAACATCGTCCATCATCCAGTAATATAGCACTGATATTTTCTGGGGATATATATCGTATATGCAAATCATTTGAATAAGAATTGCCTGCATAAGGAAGAACATAGGGTTAAGCTCCGCAGAACCTATGGCGACTTTTACTCTGGATAAAAATATACTGTACAGTGCTATGTCCAGTAAGTTGTTCCTTTAGTTTTTTGCCAATTTGCAATACAAAAGTGTTTTAGTAATTCAGGCACCGAGTCTTTTCTTCCCTTTGTCCTTGACCCTTTCATTCTATTAACTTTTCTACCAACTGAGATCTTCCCAGGTGATGCTATTCTAGCTTAGGTAGGATATTATATGGAAGCTTCTAAGTGATAACCTACAATTCACTTATGTTTTCATATTACTTATGGACTTTTATGGTGTATATTTGACTGTTTTACACTGAACTACAGTATTTTATTCTTGACGAGTATGTGTGGAAGATTAACTTATCTGGGGCCTTGTAATCATAAAAGTAACCAAGATTACGATTACAATATGAGAGTAATCGATTACGAGTGCGATTGCATTGAAAGAAATGCCTAAGTAATTGATTACGATTACGATTACACAATAGTCTGTAATAGATTACAATCGATTATGATTACCGATTACGATTACCCCATGTCTGTCCTTGTTCCAGTCAAATTCCTTATTCTGCAACTGGTTGCAGCCTAATGCTCTTCTCTCCAGGCATCTTTAATATTCTCACTGTTCACCATTACCATTCCTTCATCATTCTTCACACACTGCTCACATGTGATATCCCTGTTTTTCCTCTTCATCAGATTGGCCACCTTATATATCATATTCTTCCTTTCAACACTGTTTAGGTTATCCAGTAAAAATCTCCAAGACTCAGATTTTGCCCTGTACAGTATACCTCTTTTCTAGCCCCATACTTGGCAGCAAAGCATTCCTCTGTTACCACCCCTTTTCCATTCCTGGAAAAGCTGTGTTTTCTCATAAACTGAAGCTTCTATACCCTCATCCCACCACCATGTTACCTTATGTCTTGGCGGGCTCCTTGTTCATCCACACACTGAATCCATAACTCTCAGGAGATTGTTTTGGAGAGCACTGTCCATTAACACTTCTGTTCACAACTTTCTGTTCAGCCACCATCCTACTCATCTCACAATAGAAGGCATTCCTTACTGCTTGGTTTTTTAACTTCCATATTTTCCTCCTAGGTACATAGGTCCTCTTCTTCATCAACCACTCCTTAAGCATCTTGTCACATGTCGGTAATTTGTGTTGCTGGTAAATGTTGATGGAGGAGAGTGGAATCTGAAGCAGCTGCTGTTTGCAGATGATACTGCACTGGTGACTGATTCAGAGGAGAGATTGAGACAGTTGGTAGAGGAGTTTGGAAGGGTGTGTGAAAGGAGGAAATTGAAAGTAAATGAGAATAAGAGTAAAGTGATGAAGTGTACGAGGTTGATAGATGGTAGGGGGATGAATATAGTTTTGAATGGTGAGTTGCTTGAGGAGGTAGATTGTTTTAAATATCTAGGGTCACATGTTGCTGTGGATGGAAGAATAGATGCAGAAGTGAAGTTTAGAATAAATGAAGTAGGAAAGGTGCTGGGAGGAATGAAAAAAGTGTTTAAATGTCGTTCGCTTAGAATGGATGTAAAAGAGAAGGCTGTATGAGGGTGTTGTGGTACCGACTGCATTATATGGGGCTGAAACATGGAATATGGGTGTAGCAGAGAGGAAAAGTTTGAATGTAATGGAGATGAGATGTCTGAGGAGTATGTGTGGAGTGACGCGTATGGATCGAGTGCGAAATGATGAAGTGCGAAGGAGAACTGGAGTTGTTCGGGAGATGGCTGGTAGAGTTGAGCAGAGGTGTTGCAATGGTTTGGGCATATGGAGAGAATGGATAATGAGCGATTGGTGAAAAAGATAACTAGATCTGATGTGAGAGGTGTAAGACTGAGAGGAAGACCACGAATAGGATGGATGGACAGTGTGAAGAGAGCGCTGGATGCGAGAGGGATGTCTGTTGAGCAAGGAAGAGTGGCTGTGCGTGACAGAAATAAATGGAGAGGAATTGTGAATGAATAAGTGATGACGCAGCCCTGAGGGGATATTCTCCCGCTTTTGGTCTGATCAGCTAGTCAGGTCAGGTGCGGGTAAGGGGATGGGTCTGTTATGATGTGGCAGGGGTAAACCAGTTCTGCTGTCGGGCCCTGCTGTGGATGTCACTGATTGCATTGCGCAGTTGACCCTTGTGCGGTGTGATGCAGTGAGGATCTGTCCGTTCTCCCCTTTGGGGCTAAGATGCGAATAAATGTGTTTGAATGGATGAGTAAATGGAGAGTGAGTCGTCCTGTCTCGGCTACCTCCCTTTCCTTGGGGGAAGCAGCCTAGGTATATAGATAGATAGATAGATAGCATACCCTTTTCTCTCTCCTTATATCCTTAACATCCCTTACCAACCTCCTTGTTAACCCTTCTGACCAGGAAATGGTCAA
Source organism: Coenobita brevimanus (assembly GCF_032717465.1). Classification (NCBI taxonomy): domain Eukaryota; kingdom Metazoa; phylum Arthropoda; class Malacostraca; order Decapoda; family Coenobitidae; genus Coenobita; species Coenobita brevimanus. The sequence goes on from NC_137060.1 coordinate 10,245,490, forward strand.
TCTGGCTACTATTTTCCCCAGACTTGTATGAAATCAATTTACTCTCGCTTTTCCTGAAATATGTGTTGCACACAATCACATTCATTGCCTCCCCAGATTTGAGTACCGGTATCCTTTCCCCTTCCACATTCCTCGTATCATATGTGCTTCTCCTGCTTACCCCTTCATATCCTTGGCTGCATCACCCACGTGACCATTTAAGTTCCCTCCCAAAACTAAGATCTCATCATCCCATGTACGGTAGCTACCACTTATCTACTAGCCTACATGTATAAAGACGTTCCAGAATCTACGGTATCTTTTTTACATCATCCAAGCCAGCCTGTGGAGCATACGCTGATATAAATGAATTCGTGAGCCAACCGAACACATTTTTCACTACTATGATCTTTCATTCACCCTCAGTACATTCATGACATATGGTATTGCACCCATTTTTCCTTAACCAACACACCCACACCACGGTATCCATATGATGAGATATTTCTGTATGAGTAATAATCCTCCTGTAGCTGTGTGTTATTCATGTAGCAAAATTGGCCTAAAAAAATGAAAGTTTTTGACATGAACTATTTGACAGATATTAAAAAATCAAGTCTGGTTACGTAAAGGAGTCATTGTAAGTGTAAAGATATATTCAGGACTTCAGTATATTTATGTTATTGAATATTTTTGTTCTTGTTTTGTTTAATAATGACTGTTAGATGTTTCTTAATTATAGGCCCTCATTTGAAACATTTATCCCATTTTACTGTACAGTATACGGTACTGTACTGTGTCATTGATGAGGAGCCTACACTTGGTTGTGCTCTGCACTCTGGATGAAGCTAAGCAACTGCAGCGTCCACCTGAGAACCATCTATCTATCTATCTATTGCCAGACGCCTCAATCCCGTTTGGGGTGGCCACAAACAAATTGCCTCCACGTCGTCCTGTCTCCCGCCAATTCACTGCTCTGCTCCCAACTCACACTCCCCTCTCTCATATACCTCTCCACCCCATCCCTCCATCTTATCCTTGGCCTCCCCCTCCCTCTTCCCCCCTCTACCTCATTCACATACACTCTCTTCGTCAGTCTTTCACTCTCCATCCTCTCCACATGGCCAAACCACCTCATTGTGTTCCTCATAACACTTCCTATCACATCCACATCCACACCACAACGTTCCTTTATATCCTCATTCATCAGCCTGTCTCTCCATGTGACTCCACAGGCTTCTTTCAGATAACTCATTTCCACTGCTCTCACTCTTGACTTGTGTCCTTCCGACAATGTCCAAGCTTCACTTCCATACGTTAGAGTTGGTATCACAATACTGTCATGTAGTAACTTTTTCACTTCCATGCTCACTTCCCTGTTTCTTATCACAGCTTTCAAAGAACCAGCAACCTTTCATCCCTGCTGTACCCTTTCAAGCACTTCACTCTCCAATCCTCCATCCTTACTCATCACACTCCCCAGGTACTTAAATGTACTCACATTTTCCAATTCCTCACCATCCAACCTCGCTGTACATTCACTGACTTCACCTCTCTCAAAGACCATCACTTTACTCTTCCCTACATTCACCTTTAGATTCCGTTTCTTGTGCAGTCTCCCAAACTCATCCACCAAGCCTTGCAGCTCCCCTACGTCTTCACTCAACAACACAATATCATCTGCAAACAACAGTACAGGGAGTTTCTAAACACTATCCTCTCTCACCAGGGCCACTCCAACATCCACTACCCTGCCTTGTACCTCTTTTATTACCCCATCCATGAACAGATTGAACAACCATGGAGACATGACACATCCCTGTTTCAACCCAACCTCCAAAGAGAAAAATTCACTTCGTTCACCATCCACACACACTGCAGCCTTAGCACCATCATACATACTCTTCACAGCTTTCAACAACTTTCCATCTACTCCATATATTCTTAACACTTTCCACAATCCTTGTCTATCCATCCTGTCATATGCTTTCTCCAAATCCATGAAAACCGCATACAACTTCTTTCCCTTCTCTAGAAACTTTTCCACTAAAGATCTAAGAATGAATATCTGATCTACACAACCTCTTCCCTTCCTAAAGCCTCCCTGTTCTTCTCCAACTAATTCCTCTGTTCTTTCTCTAACTCTGTCAATAAGTATCCTACCATACACTTTTCCTATTACACTAAGAAGACAAATGCCCCTATGATTACCATACACTTCTTTTTCCCCTTTTCCTTTGTACAAGGGAATAACTATACCTGACTTCGAATCCTCCGGGAGTCTACCTTCCTCCCAGGCCAATCTGCACATCTTCCACATCCATTCTACTACTATCTCTCCCTCATGCTTCAGCATTTCACCACACACTCCATCAATTCCTAGGGCTTTCCCCAATTTAACTTTCTTCATTGCTTCCACAACTTCTATCCTACTGATTTCTTCCTGTCTTCTCACCTCCCTCCTTCTCCCAGCCATTCCCCAACCACTTATACTCGCATTACTTCCATCCTGTATGTTCAACAATTCATTAAAATGTTCTCTCCATCTGCTCACTTTTTCTCCCTTCTCCACTAGTAATCTACCATTTTTATCTTTCACTCCCCTGCTAACCTCACTTCCACCCTGTCTTACTCTCTTCACCTCTTTCCAGAACATCTTCTTACAGTCCCTCCACTTTACACTCAAATTCCTTCTATATTCCTCATCCACTCTCTTCTCACTCTCTCTTACTAATCTTTTCACCTCTCTCTTTCTTTCTACATATAACTCTCTCTTCTGCCTGTCAACTTCTTCCATGCCCCATTTCTCATCCATTCATTGTATGCTTTCTTCTTTTGTGCCACAGCCTGTCTCACCTCTTCATTCCACTACGCTGTTCCTTGCACCCCCCTCCGTCTTTTCTTCCTCCCACACACCACATCACATGCTGCACATATTTCTTCTGTAAATATCCTGCACACACCTTCCATGTCCCCCATCTGCTCCAATTCATATTTGCCCAATCGTTCCTCCACTTCTCTCTTATACTCTGCCTTTTTCTCATCCTCTTGTAACCTTTCCACTCTCCTTGCAACTACTCCTTCCTCTTGTCTTTCCCTTCTTCTATTCCTCCATCTTACTTGTATCCTAATTCTGGCCACCACCAAGTAGTGGTCAGAAAGTCCACTCCCCCAACCTCTATAAGCTCTTGCATTCATTACACATCTTCGCATCCTTTCATCCACACACACATAATCAGTCATTGCCTTCCTTTCATTCAGTTCACCACCCACCCTTCTCATCACTTGCCATGTATACCTGTGGATCATTTTATGCCTGAAGAGGGTATTGGCTATCACCAATCCTCTCCCAGCACAAATGTCCACTAACGCACTGCCATTCTCATCTATCGCAGCAGGCACACCCCACTCACCAACTATTCCATCCACCTTCACATTCCCTACTTTACCATTCATATCACCGATCAAAAACACTCTCTCATTTCTTCCAAACTTTTCCATGCACACTTCCACATTTGTCCAGAACTCCTCTCTCACTCTGCTAGCACAATCTTGCATTGGCGCATACACACACACAATTACCCACATTTGTATTCCAACTTTCAACTTTACCCACACAATCCTTGACCCAACTGAACCATACTGTCTTGTGCTCTTCTTCCATCTTTTACTCACAACTATACATACTCCTTCCTTTGCTTCCTCATATTTCCATGCACACTGCAGTGGGGAGGGGGGGGGAACTCTGGTCTAACCTGGGTGAAATGTTTTCTACCATCGGTGTGGGGTGGGGTGCTATTCCTCTGCAGTGTAGCTACATACAGTACTGTACCTGTAGGATAGCCCCACAGGGGACAGTTACTTGCCTGTAACTGACAGGGCTTCTCAGCCAGACAGGTTGGGAAGCAAGAACAACAACATCTTTATTCTGATATTATAATAATATGACGAATATGTTTTTCCCTCAGGACGCTCGTTGAACAACGAGATGTTGACGTTAACATAAGGGACATTTGGGACAGCACACCCTTGTAAGTTGTATACAATTCAGTGTATAGTGTAAGTTTTTGCAAGAAATTTGAATTACAGTATACTGTATATGGTAACTAATAAGACAGGTGTGTTATAATACAAACAGTAGCTATATACAGTACATATCATACTTTATTTGTCAGTTTTTTAAAGACATTACCGTATATCAAGTAATCTGATTGCTACCGTATGTTGAGGGAACTGACAAATCACCTTAGTAGGTAGTAATGGGGTTTAAGACTTTTTCTGTAATTAAATGTGAACTTCATGACAAAGTGACACATAAAAGAGTGATATATAATGAGGACCTACTGCACTGGTACAGTTGGTGCTAAGTTAATGTACAAGGTAAGGTAAGAAAAAAATCACTTATTAGTGGTGTGTTGCTATAATAGATATCTGTCTTATTTTTCAGGCTGTGAACATGTATAAGCACCCTCATTATTTTCTGCAGACCAATTTTCAACAGACCAAAATATGTCACTGGGTTGCTAACATTTTTTTTAGTGAAGTTTGTTGTGAGTGCTTGTCTTACCACATCTAACGCGGTAATGAGAGATAGAGAGGGAGAGAAAGAGAGAGAGAGAGAGGAAAAGAGAGTGTAGGAAAGAGAGAGAGGGAGAGAGAGAGGCATAAGGATGCTTACACGGTGTTGATATGTATATACGGTCGCGTAAGCATAACATCCATTACCTGGCAATAATGAACACCAGGCCTTAGAGCAGATGCTATGGGCAAGTGTGGGGGCAGTGTGTGGGTAGTCGGGGACGAGTGAGGAACGAGGTGACGTCGATCCTGTGGATTTACTAGACGGAGACTCCAAAAGGGTGGAGTTCAAGCACAGTGTTCGACTCCACGACCATCCTGTGAAGTTGTTATTGCTGTGAGACTATTATGCCTGTGAGGGACTAGTGTTGTGTACTTCACCCCCCTACCCACACACTGATACTGTAAGATGAAAATTGGACCCGCCACAAGTGAGTCGCTCTTGCTTACTTTTAAGAATGCTTATTGATCTGCACATGGTTGATGTCACGACATAACCTGATTATAAATGTAGGAGTGTAAGGACGAGAATTAAAGCGATATGTGTATACGAAGTAAACGTTTGTAAATTGTAATTATGTGTATGACCAAGTGTTGTAACAATGACGAGTGATGCCATTATAGCATACTGAGAGAGTAAAATTGCAATTCCAGGTATGACCGAATAAATTTTGTGGGCTCGCGGCCTTTGGTTCCTTCTGTCCCACATGAAAAAAAAATAGTTGAGTCCAGCTGGACGGGATTCAATACCTCGTTTCCCCCTCCAAGAGTACAGGCAGCTTGATGCAGTTTCAGTGGGAACAAAGAACATACATCAAGTTTTGTTGATTTCTAGAATACACTGACATTAAAAACACTTGCAAACCAGAAATCTTTCTGTAGCGTTGAAGCTGTCTAAAAAAATTAGCATTGTATGAATTGTACAGCTGGTGGAAGAATGGTGAAGAGTCATTCTGAGACAAGGAACACAGTGGCTTGCATCAGTATCAGATTAGTGACAGCAGTACAAGGGTGCATCTTGGTCTGTTGAGTTTTGCTCCTTAGATGATGGAGCTGTTGCTTGCAGATGTCCATAACCAGGATAAAACTGATTACAGTATTATGAAGATGTCGAAGTTAAAGAACCTGTCTGTTTTATCTTGTATTTCAGCTCTGACTTTTGCAAGTGTGTTGGTTTTTGCAGGACCACAGTTATTAAGTCCAAATGATAGTAACTCTAAACACCAACAGTGTTGACTAACTAGCAGAGAATAGGTGTTAGACACTGTATAGCTTTTACTGTATACATTAACTATAATTGACACGGAGAAATGGTCAATGAATGCCTGTTAGTCAAGTGGGGTTAAGGTTCTCAAGATAGATATAAACCCTAAAGGTTTAAATCCAAGGGAAGATTGGGGCTTATTGCTTATATAAGGCCACCCAGGGGAGGGCTACTGTTCAATCTTTCCTTAAATGTCTGGACTGAGTAGCCTAGCCCTGGGCAACAATGCATTTGATGGGTTACTTACAGTTTATGCCATAAAAATAGGTATTGAAATGGTCCAGTAGAAAAACTAAACTGGTTGTTTAATTTCAGATATTATGCATGTCTGTGTGGGCATCTACCAGTTGTGGAATACCTAATTGGAGTTGGAGCAAGATGTGAGGCTAACACATTTGATGGAGAGCGATGCCTATACGGAGCGTTAACTGATGACATCCGAAGAACCCTGACACAGCACAACCTTGTCACCGCACATACTATACGTAGGGATGCCTATGATGAATTTTTACGATGGTAAGAGTTGCAGCTTGTTGCCCAGGACAAGTAGCTACTCCTTTAACCCCTTCAGCCCAAGAACATCATTACTGTATTTACATCCAGTCATAGGTTAACGCTGACAATAGGGACCTGACAAGGACCATGCTACTCAAATGTTCATCACTCAGACAATATGTTTGTGTGTATAACGATACAGTGTATTTAGGCGACTTTCCAAAACTCTCATTTTTATCCTTTTTTACCACCCTACCCTACATAAATTACCACCTACTTACATCCACCATGAGGTAAAACGGGAAGAGGGATAACTATTGTAATTAAAAACATGGATGTTATTAAAATAACTAACAGCAACAAAAGTTAGGCTGGGTACCTGTGTGTTGTTGATGCATAGCTTCCCAGCATTCTTCCCCTGCCCTCCACCCCCAGTGTTGTTGTTTTTATAAAGTTTCGCCTTCTCTTGTATCATGCAGCCTTTGGTAGTGACGTTGTTCATTCTCCAGCGCTCCACATAATACTCTATGAGCTTCTTAGTCAGTTTCAGGACAACATTAGCTACAAACTTTCACTGCTGCCCGGCTCGCTTCCATCTCATACTTCTGGGCATACATGAAGATATGCCACACTCTGGGTGGCTGGGGCTGATCACACAGCATGACTACCTTAAAACACCATAACTTCGGACAGCACCCAAACTTCGGACATTTTGCAAAAAAATGTAATAATTGAAGTTTATTGGAAGAGAGTGCGATATTTGCAAAAAATAATGATATGGGTAGGTAGGGTAATCTTTAAAGATTATTATGTATAAGTCCTATTAAACTAACTTGAATATGTGTGGGTGAAAAAAATGTATGAATCAAATGGAAAAAAAATCGACATTTTTTTAACCCTGCAAAACTTTGTTCACACAGAACAAACAGTTTCAATTGTAAGAACATGATTAGTACGATTATATGTGGAAAAGTGTTGTACATACTGGGCAGTAAACTATTTTAAAATATATACATGCATAATCTTGCTATGACTGTTTTAATGAATATCTCTGTATTTTTCAGAAAAAATTCCTAAATTTGGACAGACAAATTACTGGAAAAATACAAACTATAGGTGGGTGTGTGTGTGTGTGTGTGTGTTGTGTGTGTGTGTGTGTGTGTGTGTGTCTGTGTCTGTGTGTGTCTGTGTGTGTCTGTGTCTGTGTGTTTTACAAGCATAGGCGTATTAGGAAAGTGTGTGTGTGTGTGTGTGTGTGTGTGTGTGTGTGTGTGTGTGTGTGTGTGTTTACAACCACAGGCCTATTTGGGATGTTTGTTTCTGTGTGTGTGTGTGTGTGTGTATAAGACCAAAGTGTGTAGCTTGTTAATACATTCCATGGTGCCTTCATAACATGTGCCTGTGTGTGCGTGTGTCTGTTGATTTGTGTGCGTGTTAGTGGGTGTGTGGATGTCATTAGAACCAGTAAGAAGTGTTTAACATTATATTATGTTATTTCAGTATGGATTTGTTGAGTCAGTGAGGTAGCTACTTGATAATTAAGTGATGTTTTGTTTAGGAAAAAGAGATCAGTTCCCCTTACAGTTTGGAATATATGCAATGAATTTTTATATAATTTTTTCATCTGAAAAAGTTTCTGAAGAGTTCTTAGTTTTATTTATGGCCAGAATACCTCACTATAATGTGATATGATGCATCTTAATCTTATCTCAAATTATGAGCTCAAAAAAGAAGATATTTTTGGATATTTCTCTTTGTATGACATGGGCCACGAGTGCCTAATATTTTTTTTTGACATTTTTTAACCCCTGAAGCGCGGGTCGTCTTGTTTGCGACGCTCGCCAAAAAGGACATAATGGTGGATCGTCACGTTTGCGATTCGAGTTAATTTTGAATAAACGCGGGCAAGGATGTTCCAGCTGGTATTGTCTATCAGTACCACCACCCTTTAGCTACAATTAGCATACTTTACCTTACCTTTGTACTACTGACCTCCGTTGTTGCCAAGTCTCGCGTTTTTTTTCCCCCCTCCCCCCCCCACCACGGCCCGGCCAGCCTGGCTGTGATATATGGCAGCGCTCTGACTGCTCAGAACTGTAAATCTGCGCTCTCCTCTCAGAAGCAGTTTATGCTAATAGGGAACGCTTGTTTCCCCAGTTGTCACACTAGCTTTTTTTCGCTCGGTTTGCCCCTGTTTAGTGTCAGTTTACCGCAGGCTTTCAAAGTGACATTATGGCGAGTTCTAGCTCTTCCGAGTCAGTGCGAGCGGCCGACAGGAATGAGAATAAAGTGACGGGCGTAAGGCAGAATAAAAAGCGCGCCGCGTTGATCTTTTGGGAAGTAATATGATTGAAAATAATGTAGTATACGTGTTTTTAGCTGTGAAAATGGAAATGTTTGTTGAGTGATGGGAAGACCGCCGCCGCGCTGCATGTCGGCCATACGCTTCGTTGATTTTAACCTTATTTTCAGTGCTTATTGTACAAATACGGATTCCAAACTACCTGTACGTTGTAGTATAAAGTTTACCGTGACAGAATGAGGCTGTGGTAGAAGGGAAACCGGGTTGCTGGAGGTGTGAAAGTGAAGATTTTGTTACCCAACTTTGCAAGTCTCCACAAGTCCTTGGGTAGTCCATGAAGGCTCTGGAGAAAGCTGAATGTAAGTACTATCTGCCATACCAAGTATAATGTTCTAGGGTTAATCTCTGATTTTTGGCTAATATTTTCCTACAGGTACTCAGACCGCGATCAAACCCCGCCACCCAGGGGGGGTCGGCTGTCCATGGCCGCGCTTTAGGGGTTAAAAACTTCTAAAGTGTCCGAAGTTTGGCCAGTGTGCCCAGAGACAAGTGTTATTAACCTTTCTCTTGTTTAAAAGGCTAATACCTGGATGTCTGAAGTTTGGAAGAGCTGTCTGAAGTTAGGAAATTTGTTCCTAACTTCAGACACTCGAAAATGAAAAGAAAAAAAAAAAAACGAGTTTAGTGTGGCTAATTTTTTTTATTATATGGGTTCAGTAGGTACTGTCCCTGGCTACCACATGACACCAACAGGGATAAAATTGCACCATTTTACACAGAGTTATTCATTAAAACACATAAAAAGTGTCCGAAGTTAGGGTGTTTTACAGTTACCGTCAGTGTCCTTGCTCGACACTCAGACACACTCAAAAAAATCTTGTTGCACAGTGTGGGTAGAACTCGATGAGGTGTGAGAAAGGACTGATAGCTGCATGCTCAGTCGGTCCAAAATGTGTTGGGAAACACAAAATTGAATGAAGGATTTGGAACAGAATGCTAACTTACGAGATACATGGATGAAAAAGTAATTTTTTCTGATTAGCGAATATTTTCATTCCATTTCGTCTACAAAAAACCCATATGAGTGTGGGGTAGAACTCGGTGAGATGCGAGGAAGAACTGATAGCTGTGTGCTTAGTTGGTCTGAAATGTGTTGGGAAATGTGAAATTGAATGAAGAATGTGGAACTGGATGGCAACTTACAAGAACACATCGATGAAAGAATAATGTATTTATTAGCAAACATTTTTGTTCCACTTCAACCCCTAAAATTGCAAAACCCTTCAATTTTCGTCTAAGCATATGGCCTTGAGAGTCCCCAGGATGGGTCCCTGGATGTAAGCCGGCCAATCATGGTGAGCCTGGCGGGTGGCATCACCGTGCGCAACTTTCAAATTTCGTTACCAGGATAGCTGACTTCCTGTGTGAGCTTGAGTTCTTCCCCATGTTGATTATGACCTCCCACGTTATGTTGAGCGTGTTAGAACAAAAATGTGTTACTCAACTGTGCGTTACTCATGGGAGTGTATTTTTTGTAATTCATGTTGGTACCATTTCATTAATTAAAAATGAAAATCATATACCCTTTTTTTTTTTTCTTTTTTTTTTTGCTTCTGCCTAATGATTTTATTAAATTTGTATAATATGGTGAACCCTTGATTTAAGTGACACTGTATGTACCATATATAATGGACCCCTACATTTATAGATACCTTTACAGTGTCAAAGAGATGTCTAATATTTTAGAATAAATGCTGCTTAGCAACAAATATCCTTTTGTTAACAACAGCTTCCCTCAAGGTTGGACTAGCACACTTGTTGCCTCCCTAGTCTGACCTGTATCCTTGACTTCGTATCATTACTCAACTTCTCTGTGAACATATTTCTGACTTCCATGTTAGTTATTTTTTCTCATATTTGACTATAAACATGCCCCCTGTGGGTTCATTATACTTAAATATGGATGAATTACCATATTACCAAAAGTTTTATTTCTTAAAGTTAGATATGACCTTTATTTTATATCACAAGAGTACATTTGTAGTTACAGTATACAGTAATGGGCTTTAGACTATAATAGACTTAATTTCATCCTAATTAGTCCATTAGAAAAGTGCCTCACTTTGTACTACTTTTTTTAAAATACAGCCCAAATTACCAGTAGGTTATTATATAACTCCTAGAGTATAGTAATGTTTTTGTGTTTTATTTTTACTAACTCCAGATTATTTTATTTGCCTGAGGACAGACTTTTAAAACTATCTGTCTATAGCCCAACACCCTAATCCCGTGAAGGGTGACCACAGACGAAACACCTCTAAGTTGCTCTCACCCACCATTTGACTGCCCTCCGCCCAGCTAACTCCCCCCTCCTTCATATACCTCTCAATTCCATCCCTCCACCTCATCCTTGGTCTCCCCCTCCCTCTCCCTGCCTCCACTTCATCCACATACATCCTCTTAGTCAGTCTTTCATTTTCCGTTCTCTCCACATGTCCAAATCACCTCAGTGTATTTCTCCTAATTTTCCAATCACATCCACATCCACCCCACAACGTTCTTTCTCTTCTCGTCAACCTGTCCCTCCTTGTCACTCCACATGCTCCTCTCTGGTAATTCATTTCAGACTAGAAGGGTTAATTATATCCTTCATTAACCTTTTTCACCACTGAGATACTCTCTTAAGCAGAGTAAAATTATCTGGCAACAGCAAGAATAGAGTATGGATATACATCATCTGAGGGAAGTGATTTATTTACATTACAGTAGCTACACCAGACAGTACAGTACAGTACTTTGAAATTGGTACTTTATTTATTTATTAAAATAATCTTCAGCCTGAACTAGGGATAATGTAGCTATAATTATCTCTTTCAAAACTGTTTCACATAAAGTAGCATTTTGCCAGCAGCTGTTCTTCAGTAGGCTACATGAGTTCCGGCACAGCCAAACCCCATGTTATGTGAATTCTGCTTCTGTGCACATTGGACATACACTATGGCCTAATAGCTAACACTACCTCCTTTCCTGTCATTCAGATATAATACTGCCATATGTAACATACAGTACGTAGGCAAAGTGGTACTTCAGAACTTATGTCATGTGTGTAATATAGTGGTTTCATTTGTTTCTTACTAATTATTTATCTTTGTATAGCTTACACAGGACAGTATAGTATAGGATGCACAGACACTGGGAACAGACTACATACGAGTATACAGTATGGTATTTGGAAATTACTTCCATTACATTTATCTATTTTAACTGCTTAGTGCCTGGAATTTTCTGTGATGAAGAAAATACTGTCAGTGATTTGTAGGCAGTCCTAATTTTTTAGCAAGAACTGCTGTTGTTCAAAAATATCACAGCAGAACTTTAGTAGGCAATTTTTTCTGTAATTTACTGTGAATGTATTAACAAAATAGGATGTCAGAAAGGATACTTAAAATGAGAACTTAACATATTAAGAAGTCATTCTGTCTTACCTTCTTGAGAGTGGTCAAACTCCAGACTTTGTTGATATTTATTGCTTCGTTTGTTAAGTAGTGGAGAGTCTGCAAGAAAATGTCAATTTTACTGTTTTTGAAAGGGAGATTGTAGTAACAAAGCATCTTATAATGCTGTAAATTATAGTATATGAAAGAAATAGTGAATAATATGTTCTAAATTATTAAGAAACTGAAAAGTAAGGTTATATTTTCTAGACATTGCTACAGTACATGCTCATCACTTGTTGTCTATAATTGTTGACTCTTAAGTTTTGGCATTAAATCATGGGATGAGGCTTTGGCATACCTGGCTTTTGGTTTGCTTCTTATTTCTGATTGGGGCAAAAGAAACCTTATTTTATTTTCTTGGGGCAAAAGAAACCTTATTTTATTTTATTGCCTCAGAAACTCAGTTTCTTTATCTGACAGCTTTACACAATCTTCCCTGTGACACCCTATGTCTTCAGTAGTACACAGTTCTACTTTTCATCATCTCTTGATATTTTATTTTTAATGGAAATCAGTGGATGGGTGCCATTGACCATGAGAGGTAGCCATGAGTGTAGTATGGCTACCAGTTTGGTAACTAGCCACATTGTCATCACTTTTAGACAGGATACACTCACCACATGTAAATAAAGTTAAACATCCAGGCTGAGACTCTCACGTTGTTACAAATCTAATTACCGAAATTTTATCTGTCTATAGCTAGAAGTCATAATCCCTTAAGGGGTGGCCGTTTGTGTCTGAGTTAGTTTCTTTTTTCCCCCCAACAGCTTCCATCATCTGCTAGGAAATATTAGCTGGATTTAGAACTTAATTTAGCTTGCAATCCCTAGAAAGTATCAGTTGGATCATGGCCAACCCCATTATGGGGATCCCTTAAGAGGAAGCATGGCATCAGACTTTATGTCTTGGAAATATCACCTTACTAGATCACATTACATGTTTTGCAAAAGAACTTTACAGAAGTTTGGTCTGCTGGACTGACAACTGTTTGCTTCCTTTAACCCTGCATGGGTTGATGACTTTGCAAAGGGTGTTATTGGCCCCTATGCAGAGCACAGTTGTGTAGAGGAGGCTTACCAGTTCCAGCACTAAATCGTGGTGGAGGGAGAGATGAAGTGTACAATCAGCTCACCTTTTTCACTTCTCTCTCTCTCTCTCTCTCTCTCTCTCTCTCTCTCTCTCTCACACACACACACACACTCACACACACACACACACACACACACACACACACACACAATTTTCTCTCACTTCTGTCTTCATTGCAGTGGTGCATTTCTCTCTTGCCTGTTGCTATTATTATGGTTACTACTCTTTTGTATTTGCTTGCATCCCTTTGCTCTATAGTGGGCAGTTTTCACCTGTCTTGCTACACACTCCCACCCTAATACAAGAGTTAACTGGTTATCTTAAATTTTATATACACAGCTGGAATGTCCTCCTGTATCTTTATTTTCCACTTATGATGACTTTTGGTCTTTTAAATATAGTGCATCCAGGCATTTTCAAGAGATTGCATTTGGATTTTTTTTATTTCTTTGAATGTGGCCTGGTTTTTCAGGCCCTCAATCATATCTTTTTCTTTTTTGAATTAAAGTTGTGAGAAATGTGCACTACATAATTGACAGCTGTGTGAACCAGACTATTACTGTATTGGGAAATATATTTCATACAGGTGCCTTTCTACCTCTCTGTATTTTTGTATTTACTCCTAAGTCTCTCCTTATGTCATGATATCGTTTCTAAGTTGAGTAAAACAGTTTTGTATTAACCTGGGCAGGGTGAAGTAAAAAATATTTTTCATGGGCTGTAGGGATTACAATTCAGATTTCATTAGTTGTTCTCTTGTTAACCCTTTCTGGGGTGATTCTTTGTAAGATAATTTACCTCCCCTGAGTTGTTGCTTCATAACCAATGTAAAATACATTGTATGACACTTCCAATGAGGCCCATGCAGACTTTCGTTGTGCTTCATATGAGGTCTGCAGTTTGGCAAGGGTTGATCTTTAGTGATATTCTGACTGTTGTGAGATGCTTCAGATGCATGAGAGGAAACTGCAGTATATGAAAATTTGTAGCAGTTGATGAATTGTTGCATTGTCTGTGCCTGCTGCATTAGTGAGAATCTATCTATCTATCTATCTATTGCCAGACACCTCAATCCCGTTTGGGGTGGCCACAAACAAATCGCCTCCAAGTCGCCCTGTCCCCCGCCATTTCACTGCCCTGCTCCCAACTCACACCCCCCTCTCTCATATACCTCTCCACCCCATCCCTCCATCTCATCCTCGGCCTCCCCCTCCCTCTTCCCCCCTCCACCTCACTCACATACACTCTCTTTGTCAGTCTTTCACCCTCCATGCTCTCCTTATGGCCAAACCACCTCAGTGTGTTCCTCATAACGCTTCCTATCACATCCACATCCACACCACAGCGCTCCTTTATATCCTCATTCATCAGCCTGTCTCTCCACGTGACTCCACAGGCTCCTCTTAAATAACTCATTTCCACTGCTCTCACTCTTGACTTGTGTCCTTCCAACAATGTCCAAGCTTCACTTCCGTACGTTAGAGTTGGTATCACAATACTGTCATGTAGTAGCAGTGCATATATATGGTATAGTACTAGCCACTAGGTTATAAACACTCATGACTTTTAGGGGAAACATTGGCAAGCCAATACTCAGCATATATAATATGCCGAAATGTTGAAGCCTCAGGAGATATAGGGGTGAGGTTAGTCACTGACCTGATAAATATGATTATAATATGAGTGTGTTGTCCCAGATGATTGGTTGAAGAGTGTAATTGTAAATGTGTATAAAGGGAAGGGTGATGCCCTGGAAAGAGGAAATATAGAGGTATAAAGCTTTTAGATCAGATAATGAAAGTAATGAAGAGAGTTTTAGAAGGTATGATTAGAGAAAGAGTGAATATTGATGAGATGCAGTTTGGGTTTATGCCAGGTAGGGGAACCACTGATGCCATATTCATTGTTCGACAGCTTCAGGAAAAATATATTGGGAAGAAATGGGATCTGTATTTTGTTTTTGTTGATTTGGAAAAGGCCTTTGACAGAGTCCCTAGAGAGGTGGTGAAGTGGGCAATGAGAAAGCTTGGCTTGGAGGAGTGGTTGGTTAGGGTGGTTATGGCCATGTATGTGGGTGATCGCAGCCAGGCAAGAGTGAATGGAGATTTGAGTGATGAGTTTTCCGTGCTTGTTGGTGTGCATCAGGGGTCAGTTTTGAGTCCCATGTTGTTTATCATGGTACTTGAGGCCCTCTCACGTGACTTCAGAAACAGACTCCTGTGGGAGATGTTGTATGCCTATGATTTGATGTTGATTGCAGATAACGAAAGGGAGGTGGAGGAAAGATTTAGGAAGTGGAGAGATGGTATGGGGCACAAGGACTTAAGGGTAAATGCGGATAAAATAAGTGATGATATCTAGGGTTGGTTGTGGTACAGTCAAAGACAAGGGAGAGTGGCCATGTGCAGTTTGCCACAAGGGCATGGGAAGTACAGTAAAATCTCGATACAACGGACTTCAATAGACCGGAATTCGCCTTTATCGGACTCGAGGAGCTACTGGACTAAATTCTTATATATCGGAAAAAGTCTGATAATGCCAGAAGCAGTCCGGACTGCCTGACCGCTTCAGGTATGTTCACCACAAAAAGGTGGATAAAAGACATGTTTATCAGTGTACAGTATAGTATTATTATATATATTATACCATTTGATTAATGTAGATAAGGTATAATACAGTACAGTACTGCAATTGTAATCAAAACAGTTTAAAAACCGTTCATGCGATCTGGACTAATGTCTGATATATTGGAAAAAGTCCAGGCTAGCAGGGGGAAATCCGGATGTCGCTTTTATCGGAATTTCGCATTTTTCGGACTGTCTTGGGCCCCAATTAGTCCGTTATAGTGAGGTCTTACTGTAATTCCATCTTGTGTAGTGTTTGTGATAAATGGGTGCACAAGAGATGAAGTGGTATCAGAGGCATACTGTGAGATAATGCTGATTTTGTGTGTGTGGTGTGTCGGGGAGAGCAGGTGGAGATTGTCAGGCGTGAAAGGATTGAACTTGCTAGTCTCTTGAGTGTGTGGAAGAGTTTTGTTATTTAGGAGACATGCTGTGTGCTGGAGGTGGGGCTGGAGCTAGCTCTGTGGCTAGGGTGGGAAGTGGTGGAAGAAGTTCAGGGAGCTCTTGCCTCTCCTGACACTGAGAGGACTCTCACTATGTGCTAAGGGGTCTTTGTATGCAGCACGTGTTAGGAGTGTAATGCTGTATGGTAGTGAGACCTGGGCAGTAAAGGAAGAGGATATTCGCAGGCTCAGACGTACAGAAATGACAATGATTAGGTGGATGTGCAGTGCGTCCCTGCGTGCAAGGCCTGGGGGGGCTGGGTTTATGATGGGAGAGTTGAGAGGTAGGATGGGACTGGAGTGTATTGATGTTGTGATGAGGAGAGGTAGATTGAGATGGTGTGGGCATGTGGAGAGGATGGGGAATGATAATTGGGTGCAGAAGGTGAGAAGTGTTAATATTGGGGGTGGGGTTGCGAGGGGTAGACCGAGAAAGACGTGGAACGAGGTCATTAAGTGTGACTTCAGGGTTAAGGGACTGAACAGGGAGGCTGCAATGGATCGTGCAGCATGGACAGCCGCCATTAGGTGACCAAGGCCGACGCATGCAAGCATGTTGGAGCCTTCAAAAACAAAAACGAAACTGACTTTACATGTGGTGCCTTTCTCAGTCACATGGTAGCTACCAAGATGACCTTCAGCCTGCTTCTTGCTGCTGTAACTAGACTATTAAATTAAATTTTTTAGGGAGGTAACTATTTGTGAAGAATTTGGCCAGGAGGAAGAGAGAACTGGATGCCCTTTTTGCAACAGAAAGTTTACTTGATGATTAATATAAATATGCACTTGAAATTCAGAGTTGGATAAGTCCCAGTTTACCTGCTGTTTAATTTGAGTCTTGAGATGAGAAATATGGTCAGTCATTTTACAGCATGAGACAAGCACTGTTTTTGAATGCAAAGGTACATATTACCAAGAGATGACCAGTAACAGATGAATCCGTGTTCTATTTGTTTCACTAGTCTTTTAGTCACTGATTTGTTATCTGCTGTGTCATTCATACTAGTACAAATTCATGAACTTCTATCTATCTATCTATTGCCAGACGCCTCAATCCCGTTTGGGGTGGCCACAAACAAATCGCCTCCAAGTCGCCCTGTCCCCCGCCATTTCATTGCCCTGCTCCCAACTCAAACCCCCCTCTCTCATATACCTCTCCACCCCATCCCTCCATCTCATCCTCGGCCTCCCCCTCCCTCTTCCCCCCTCCACCTCACTCACATACACTCTCTTCGTCAGTCTTTCACCCTCCATCCTCTCCACATGGCCAAACCACCTCAGTGTGTTCCTCATAACACTTCCTATCACATCCACATCCACACCACAACACTTCTTTATATTCATGAACTTATTAGAGCTAATTGTAAGTTTCTTGCATGCTGTTGGACAATGAGACTGTTGACAAGATTCAGGTAAAGAGCCAGTTTTTCCAGTGTTAGGACACACTCATGATAAAGCCATCATATAAACTTATTGAACCCTGCATGTCCAGATTACTTTGAGTGGATTATAGCAGTCCAAAGACAACCATTTTCAGTGCTGTGGGGTAGAGCATATGTGAAAATCATAATTAGAGAAATATCTCTAAAATTCATCATCATCTTTGATACATTGCTCCCATCTGGTAGTTAATCCCTGGTAGGGATATCCATGGCAACTGCCTCTGGGCTGTTTTGGGGTCTGTTTAGCTCTACTGATATGAAAACAGCTCTACTATGTAAAGTATTGACACAAAAATGTACATTATAGTACAAGCAATTTTTCATTTCCATAAGGTAGCAGTTTCTGAAATTTGATTTGTCACCCAGATTTACATGTTTTACAGATAAATTTGTAGCCTTTCCTGAGAGTAAAAGTGGAATGCTGACAGTATATTTGGTAGCAGCCAGAAATTCTAAATATTTCAGTACTGAAATGGCATGTTCTTACAATGTATTATCCTTGCGACTATGGATTATTCATGATTATGAAAAACAAAGCTTTTTTACAATTAGATTTTTTTTTTTTTCCCCAGCTTGTTTGAAAGTGGAGAGTACAGCGATATAACATTTGTGGTTCAGGGTGAGCCAGTGCGGCTCCATCGCTGCCTTCTGGCTGCCCGTTCAGATTACTTCAAAGAGATGCTGCATTCCCGCTGGCACTCCAGAGACAGAGTCGCCATTAACAAAAGAATGGTAAGAAGTTTGGTGTGTTGTATGTGCAGATAGCTCGGCTTGCTTTATTTATAATTCATACGGTTCATACAATCCTTCCAAAACTGAAGAAAGTTATATGATGGTAGCAGCAGTAGAGTATATGTCATTGGAGTGAGGTGGTTGTCTCTCATAGTTTTTTTTTTTTTTTTGAAATAACATTTTGCCAGCACACACCCTAGACTGCATGTGAGAACAGACTGTGTAGAGGGAATTTATATTAACATAAACCCCTTACAGGATAATGGCATCTGGTAATTGATAGATAGATAGATAGACCTGTACTCAGAGGCTTCCTCCCATACCCTTTTTTTGTACATTTATTTGGTCATCTCCACATGAAATAGAAAAAATAATCTCCTGCATTAAGTACCCTGTTCCATTGTAATGGAGTTCATAATGTTACGTACACTAGCTCCAAAATGTGTCGCACCGGAGGGAGGTGATAATATTCTGAGTTATAACTCATGATGTATCATTTTGTATTGTATTGTTTATGAAGGCTCTAATATGCTTCCATGCTTTGGCCCTGGTCACCTAATGGCAGCTCTTCACTCTGCTCGATCTATGGCATTGTCCCTATTCATTCCTTCGTCCATGAGGTTATCCTCTATAACCTCATTCCAGGTCTTTATTGGTTTGCCTCTTGCAGTGGAACCCCCTACATTCACCTTCCACACCCAATTATCATTCTCCATCCTTTCTTTGTGCCCAAACCATCTCAATCTACCCCTCCTCATCACAACACCAATACATTCCACTTCCATACTTCCTCTCAACTCTTCATTCGTAATCCTAGCCCCTAAGGCCTCGCATTCAAGGATGCATTGCACATCCATCTAACCATTTTCATTTCTGTATGTTAGAGACCATGAATATCCTCTTCCTTTACTAAAGCTCAGGTGTAAATGAGCGGATGTTTGTTGCTTAGTTGTCACAATTCAGACACTGCCAGAATGAGATGAATTGGCACTGATTGCTTCCAGTGGCCAAATCTGCAACCTCAGGAAGGGAACACTGAGAAGACTGGTTAATGTGTACACAGCCGAGAATTCCCTACGTCAGTGTAATGTGATAGCAGTTCAACAGAAACTCATTTACCTCTCCAGGATGAAAGAGAGACAGAGAACTACTAGACTCTGGGAGTGTAACACCTTTCTTTCCCAATAAAGTATCCAGTAGTTGCACAGAGTCTTTAAGATTAACTTGAATTCCTGATGGTATATCTATGGGCCTACATCTCTGCTTTGCACACATAACACATGCTGCATACAAAGATCCCTTAGCATGGAGAGAGAGCCCTCTTACAGTTAGGAGAGGCAGCAGCTCCCTGAACTTCCTCCACGAGCCTCTAGTCACTGTTGGCGAGTCGTGTGGGGATGGGGATTGCATACTCATGGAAAATGGCGTTTTTGAGCCACTCCTTGTCTCTACCTCGCATTTTGTGAGGTAAACTTGCATAATCAAGCTTTTCGGTTATTATTATTGATCACTTGTGCACAATGCAATTCGCACACTCTGAGCTCGCGCAGTAGGTGAGCTTACTGTACTGGCTTAGAACAAACTTCAGTTGAGTGGCAGAGGTTTTTGGGGTCATTTTAGGCTTGACAGTCGAGGGTACCTAACCCCATTGAACCCATGTCATATTGACCTTGTTATATGATAGTATGTTATGCAGTAGGCCTTCACTTATCGCAACCCTGTTGCATAACGAGGCTGGGCTGTACCTCATTTCTAGGCCTATGCTTGACAGCCAATATTTCCTCTTGTGTTACCACCCCTTTTCCATTACCAGAAAGGTCATCTTTTCTACTTCACTGCAGCTTCTACACCCTCATCCCACCACCATATTACTTATGTCTTGGAGGACCCCTTGTCCATCCACACACTGAATCAGTAACTCTCAAGAGGTTGTTCTTGAGAGCCCTATATTGCTCATTAACTCTTATGTCAGCAGCTCCCTATTCAGCCACCTCTCTACTCATCTTGCTGTAGAAGTCATCCCTTACTTTTGTTTTTTCAGCTTCCACATTTTCTTTCTGGGTGCATAGGTCCTCATCTTCACCACCTATTCCTTAAATGCCATGTCACACATCGGTAATTCGTGTTTTTGTACACACTCTCTGCTTCCTGTAATTTAACATTCTTTGCCAATTTTGTATCAGCCTTCCTGACAGGAAATAGTGAGTCTGGCTACTTTTTCCCCTAGACTCGTATGTAATCAGCCTACTCTTTTATCCCTAAAATGTGTGTTGCACACAATCATGTTGACTGTCTCCCCAAATTTGCTTTCTCCTTTCCCCTTCTGCGTTCCTCATACCATAATCCTCAATGCACTCCTTCATATCCTTGAGCTGCTTCAGTTGCATGACCATTTAAATCCCCACCCAAAACTACAATCACTTCATCTCCCATACCACCAGCCACACATATCAAGCCATCCCAAAATCTCTTTCTTTCTACATCGTCCAAGCCAAGTTGTGAGTCATACACTTATATAACTAAAATCATGAGTTGCCAAACAATATTTTCACTGCCATAATTCACTGTCATTACATACATGACACACTCCAACCATTTCTCCTTGGCTGGCATACCCACATCTCCATGTCTGTCTAGGCTTCCCTGCCAGAATAGTTAATACCTGATACCTCCAGTCCCTCTCGGCAAACATTCTAGTTGACCCTCCCCTGAACCTGACTTCCTGTATGCACCCGACATCCACCCCACTCCTACCCATATTCACTACTACTTCCCTGGCTGTACTTTTCAAACTACTTGCACTCCATGATGCCACTCTAAACCTCTTGTGTGTTTTGATATGCACAGACTTGCAATTACAGTAATCGCTCGATTATTTGGATTCTTCATATCCGACATGCTCTGTATCTGGACATTAGGCCTTGGCTTTACTAAATCAGTATCCGGATTTATTTGTTCATAGCTGAACAAAAAATTTCTGACATCACTGGTTGGGCAGTCTACAAAATTTTTAAAATAGGTTTAGTGTCCAGCCGGCCTCTCTGGCCAAGCGTAGGTAATAGACTTTAAACTAAAAGTTGAGCAGATATGGCCGTCTGGCTCCTCACCGAAGTCAAAGTCCCCTGCCGCCCGGATTACTCGGATGCTCCTGAGTGTGTGAGAGTAATACAGACCCCAACCCACAGCCTGAGAAACTATGACTGTCTAGCTCATTGAACAGTCAAAGTCCCCTGGTCACCCAGATCTCTCCGATGCTTTTGGGCACACTCGGCTGTCTGCCTCCCTACTGAATGGTGAAAGTCACCTGGCCGGCAGGATGACTAACACTCCCTGTGGCTATGATGTATGGGGGCTCCAGTGTTGCTCATTTGCCTGGCTGAGCAAAATTGATACCTGAGCTCAGAAGTCAGTTACAGGCCTCAGTTCCTGTCTTTCTTTCGCAAGTGTGGACGTGTGTGTGACCATGGCTGCTTCCATTGTTGCGTTTGTGGTGGTTCCCTGGTGGTTCCCTACCTTCTTCAAGCCTTAATTTTCCTCTGTAGCATTCTTGTGAGTGTGACGATGACCTCACCACAACCCGAGAAATGAAGGAAAACTTTGGCTTTGGAAAAGAAGTGTGAGATATTGAGCAAGGTTGATGTGGGCAGGACCACTTCACTTATTCTGTGAAAATATGATCTGGCCCATTCAACCTTGTTTGATATCAAGAAATCACGGCCCGAGCTTACTCAGTATGGACTGGTCTATGGTGATTCCACTTGGAAGGGCGACAGGAAAGTGATTTCTTACTCTCGCCTCGCCGTCATCAACCAGTCAACTTTGATTTGAATCTGTCAACAACGAGGTTGGGTTGGCGTCGGCGTGCTTGTACAGTATATGGAATTGAGCTGAAGGCAGCAGCCGAGAAGTTTGCATGCCTGCACAACGTGTACGACTTCAGAGCTTCTTAATGTTGGCCCTTCTGGTTCAATCTTCGACTTAGACTTACTGGCCGTAAGAAACATGGCGAGGCTTTGGAAAAGGCTGCGGAGAATATTGAGCCGTTTCACCAGAAAGTGCAGCACTGGTTGAGGACGAGGGCCTTGCTCTTGGTCAGGTGTACAGTACTGACGAAACTAGCCTCTTCTACCACTCCTTGCCCACCAACACCCTGGCAGAAGAGAGGTACAGTAGATCACTGTGCCTGGTCGGAAGTTATCTAAACAATGTGTCACAGTCATGTGCTGTGCCAGTGCAAACGGGATGCACCACCTCAAGCCCATTGTTGTTATGTGCAAAACAGCCACATTGTCTCAGTGGGTTGATGGATAGCCTGCCTGTTGTGTGGTACCATTCTCTGAAGGCCAGGTTTACCTGTAAGTTCTTAAGAGATTCGTTCCACAGACACTTCGTCAAGGAAGTTATCCGTTATCAAAGGGAGGAACTGTGTATCCCTCACGACCAGGTGAAGGCACTCCTGATCCTCGACAATTCCCCTGTTCATCCTTCTGAGAAGGAATTGGTTGCTGTTAATGGTTGTCTCAGGTGCATTTTTTTACCACTTAATATGACTGCCCCCATTCAGCCAATGGACCAAGGTGTTATTGTGGCAGCGAAGAGACTGTACCGTTGTAGGTTCTTGGACAAGTTGGTGGTGGTGCAAGAGGATGAGCAAAGGTTCAACACGTGGGGAGCAGACCTTGGAAAATCTTCACCATTACAACGTCAAGTCAGCGGTGTTGAAGTGGATGAATGCTTGGAAGGAAGTCTCCACCAAAACCCTCAAAAGTCGTTGGTCTTGTTTCTTTCAGGGATACGAGGCTGTGCGCGACTTTCAGGAATTTGACACAGACAATATCCACCTTCATCTACGTACGGCAGGCGAGGATGTTGACATCGATGATGTGAGGGAATGGTTGGATGATGACGGCTGAAATCCAGGTTATTAGATGTTGTCTGATGAGGAGATCGCCGCTGCTGTCTCTGTGGGGCAGACAGAGGACAATGACAAGGATGAGGAGGAGGACCCTGACTCTGAGCACCCATCCACTTCATCACTCTCTCGTCTTGGTGCTCTACATGCCGACATTGAGCAGGTACTCGATTATGCCGAGAATCCTCATTGCAACAGAAAGTTGGTGCCACTCAAGCTGCAGGCAGTCAGGGATGCTGTCATCCTCTGTCAGAATTGTTGCACATATTTCGACTCCTTCTTCAGGCCTGCCACCCCAATGTGTACGAACCTGTTCTCTCTACCACCTCGTCCCCAGTCTTCACTCTCGGACCTGCAACCGAGCACATCGACAGCCGTTGAGTCGCCGTTAGACATGAGCTTGCTGCTGTCTTCAGAGTCTCTTGAGGTGGGCAGGCCTCCATCACTTAGCGGCATGTCCCTACTCATCACTTAGCTCCAGCAGATGGAAGAGATGTTAGACATTTGTTAAACACCAGCTGGGGAGCTACCAGGTTACAATGCCTGTCCGCCAGTCAATGGGTGATAAGTACTGTACTGTACTTTGGATTTATTTTTATTTTATTGTTT
Source organism: Coenobita brevimanus (assembly GCF_032717465.1). Taxonomy (NCBI): domain Eukaryota; kingdom Metazoa; phylum Arthropoda; class Malacostraca; order Decapoda; family Coenobitidae; genus Coenobita; species Coenobita brevimanus. The sequence continues at coordinate 10,269,456 of NC_137060.1, forward strand.
ATGCATTGTTTTCTAAGTGTCTAGCATTATATTGGATATTCCCATGTGTGTTTTGATGTCTAAATACAGTACTATACGGTAGCTCAAAGACTGAAGAACACTGCCACAATTAGGTGGGGGACTGTAGCCTACATATAAGGTGGGTATGGGTAGGGTATTGGTAGGTAGGATATTGCTCTGTATCCAGATTTCGTCCATATCCAGATACACCGATGGCTTTGTTGCGTCAGGGTAATTGAGGGATTACTGTATTATTGTTTTTTCTTCTCAGTTTTGTTGTAAGTCAGGAAATGAAAGAAAGGATGGACCACAGCCCCCACCCACCTGCATAGTCCCAAGTGTAGGCATAGCATCAGGAATGCATAGCCCACTAGCCATGGCCGGTGGCTGAGGCATTGGGCTCTGGGCACCCTGCTCGGACAGCTTCAGGGACACCCACCAAGCACGTCTTGGCACTATAACTGCCCTACCATTACTCACCCACTGATTGGGCAGCCTCCAGGGGCATTACTCCCAGGTTCAGACCCCTCTCTGTTGGGTGGAAGCAGCAGCCTAGGAACCACTATGTGCTGTACAGATCAAAGCCTCATCCCATCTGGTCCCAAAATTGCACTGGAGCAGCCTGCAGCAGGCCTCCCCTCAGGTCTGCCATTAGATGGCGGGGGCAAAGTTTTCTGGCCACATGCCCTTGCTGGTGTGAACACCTGTTACGTTGAGGGGTATGTCATGTGGTAGGTAAAGCGTATGTAGTAGTGTATGAGGTAGTTGGAGAAAAATGTTTGAGAGAGTATGCTGGCCAACAGTCTGTGTCAGTGTCAAATTGAAAAACAGCAAAGCGAGATTGTTAGGATATTCTGACGGCCAGTGAAACAGGAGCTCCCGCTCTCCCAATCACCAGCATTTCCTTCCTTCTCAGGAGTACTGCACTGACTGGCTGGATCTACAGCTTCTAGCATCATCTTAATATTTATCGTATAACAGTGATCTCCAGGAAATGTTACATGCAAACAATGTAATGCACCTCCATGAATTCATGTTTTGGCACCTTGCAGTAACCAGTGTCTGTTGAATCAGCTTATTTTGCTATAATATTGGTAATTCATGTTTCCAGCCTTTGTTGCCATTGTGTATTTTTTGTTACCTCATCCCATCCATAAGTATGAAAAAAAGTTCAGATGATGATGAATATTTTTTGTATCTTGTACAGGTGACCCCTGATGCTTTCCGAGCTGTGATGAAGTATATATACACTGGCCGGTTTGAGTGTCCACTAGAATTGGTGGAGCAGTGTATACGAATTGGGGTAAACTGCAGGCTGCCCAACTTTCGTGCTATGATTGAGGATGCGGAGGAGAAAGCCCTTGTATTACGTGAGTGTTGTAACTTTATTTGCTTTGTGAATGTGGGTGTTATCTTTTTAGTTTACTATTGCTGCTACCAGACAATATTACCAAACTTAGGAAAGGTATGTTGTTATTACAGGTGTATCTAACACCAAAAGTTTTTAAAGTCTGTTTTAAATGGAATAAAATCATCATCATCATCATCATCATCATCTAATCCTGTGCTGCCCCATGAAAAGCTTAGGAGCCCGGGGCTAGGCAGGTTGGTCCTGACATTTAAGATGAAAGTGCCCAGCCTCACTCATCCCTGGGTGGCATTACGTTAGCAATGAATGAAAAGCATTTGGGAGCTGAATGCTAGTTGCCTGCCAGAATATGCTATTGGCCAAGTCCAAGATTTAGGCCATATCTTGATACCCTGAAGGTTTTATGTTGATAGCTCAAGCTGTTCATGAGATATAATGATGCTAAAGACGGACAATAAAAACTAGCTGACCTTTGGCAGCCATTTTGGTGACCTTGACCTTGACCCCAAGTGCCCATTTTTTAACTCGACCAAGATTCTGGCCATATCTTGATACCCTGAAGGTTTCATGTTGATAGCTCAAGCCGTTCATGAGATATAATGGGACACACACACACACACACACACACACACACACACACACACACACACACACACACACAGGCAAAAACATTATCATTCCACCATCTGAAGGCAGATGGGAATAAACCCCAACCATCCCTAAGATATAAACCTGCAGAAGTTCAATCTGGTTGGGGCACCTTAATTGCTCAGTTAACCACCAGGCGCCATAATTTGGTTATATGGTTATGACCCAGCGTAGTAAATGATTTCCTGGTGTACAAAAAACAGTTTGACTTGTCACTCAGTGTAGAGTCACTCATAGATAGAAGGAAAAGGAAAGAATGAAGGAAAGAAAGACAGAAGAGGGAGGATGGAAAGAAGGAAGGAAGAGAGGAAAGAGCAGTTACCCGAGAGCAGTGCTACTTTGAGTGAATGGATGGTGAGCACCCCCACCTACCACAATATAATCAGGAGGAAAAAATAAAATGAAATACATCTCCAGGCTGAATGGGTTAGTTTTTTTTGTTTGTTTCTCACGTTACATATGATGCAAAAAGGAAAGTCCCCATGGTTGTATACCAGGCTCTTATCATAGTTCACCTTTTATGATGGTCTTTTTTGTTAGTAAGTCCACAGTAACTTAAGAAAAATTCTTTGTGAAACCTCCATTGCTACTTATGAAGGTGATTGGTTGGTTGTATGTTTGGTCTATTTGTCTTTTTGTGTCATTCTATCTGTATGCGTGTACCAGGTTTATGGAGAAACTATCAAGTAGCATTGCACCAAATTTGGTATGGTGTTGGAAGACCATTAGACCAATTAGCAGGTTTATGGAGAAACTATCACGTAGCATTGCACCATATTTGGCATACTGTTTGAAGACCCTTAGACCAACAGGTGGTTAATATTTGTCAGAAGGTCAGCTTAAACAGTTTTCATCTAATTTTGATAAACTTTGTGGAAGTGTTGAGGGACATGAAAGCATGAAGTATTCGGTTTTAAGAACAGTCAGTCAAAGATAATGGTCACTGAGCAAGGTCAGAGGTACAGCTCTTTAGTTCAAATAGGTTTTATTGGATTTTGATCATACTTGGCAGAATAGTTTAAAGTTACCTAAATGATTCAGTTTTCTAAACAGTATGTCAAAGGTCAAGGTTACTAGGTAAGCACAACATAAACAATTTTGATCCAGATTGAAGCAGTCTAGGTTGATGTGTTGAGGGTCAGTTAAGGGTGAAATCAGTTTTGAGAGCAATCAGTCAAAGGTTAAGAACATGGGTAAAGTTTCGTCCTTCAGACTGTGATGCGGAATCAGTGGGCATCTGTTGTGTCTGGGGGTTGCTTATTGGTTTCGAAGCATAATAATGAATCACATTAAAAACAGTAGATCAAAAGTGGAAAGGTGTTTCAAGTCATCACATCTGCTTGATTATTTTCTGACCTTTTCAATACTACAGTATACTCCATGGCCAGAGGTGCCCATTCATCATGTTGACAGGCCTTTAGACAGATTGTATGGTACGGTGCAGATGTTGCATTCTCTGAGCGCTTCTTTGTTCCAACTTTACTAACATAAGTGAGGAATTTGAAAAAGTATCTCAATGTCTTTTGTGGTAGGTGGGGGCATTCACCATCCACTTACTCAATGTAGTGCTGCATTGGGTGTCTGCCCTTTCCTCTCTTCTATCCTTCCTTTTCTGTCTTTCTTTCCTTCATTATTTCCTTTGCCTACAGGTTACTTTACACTCCCTCTTCTGTCTTTCTTTCCTTCATTCTTTCCTCTACTTCTGCCTATGGGTGACTACACTGAGTGACAAGCCAGATGGTTTCCTGTACACTAGGAAACCATTTACTGTGGTGAGTGGTAACCATATTACCAATTATGGAACCTGGTGGTTTAGTGGGTCATTAAAGTGCTCCAATTGGATTGAGTCTTTGTAGGTTTATATCCAAGGGGTGGTTGGGGATTATTGCTCATGTAATGCCACTCAGGGATGAGTGAGGCTGGTCACTCTCATCTTAACTGTCAGGACCAACTTTCCTGGCCCCGGGTTCCTACGCTCCTCAATGGGGCAGCAGAGGATTGGATGATGGATGGATGGATGGATCTTGATGTCTTGCAAGTGGCAAATTTATGGAAATTCTTGCAGTGTATGTAATTTTAAGAGACAAAATTAGCAAAATGATTGCTAATTAGTCAGTGTTCCTGGATAAGTTGAATACAATACTGTACATTAAATATAGAAGGGATGGAATTTTTTTTAACTTGGCCTTTTGTGTGGTGCTGCTCTATTCACATAGGCCTTCTACATGCAGTTTCTAGCATTAGAACTCAAACATTGACAGGCTGTCAGTCAGAAATGATGATGTGTTTCTCCTCTGTATGTCTTATAGGCATAAACAATGTTTTGGATGAAGTACCAAAATCATGAAAAGCAAAATATTTGACTTAGGCATGAAAGATAGCAATAACAAATGGGTGGCAGTTTCCATATAGGCAGACAAGCCCAGTATTATCCCACACGGCTCAGTCCTTTCCCTTACTCCCCCCTTCCTCATTTTTTTACTTCTGTTTCTTTTTCCCATGACCTGCCAACACCTCCTTCTTTGTTAACAGTACACTTGTGGTCTGTGCTGATGATCTGGCCATAGCTTCACAATGCTGCAAAGCTCAGTGAGCAGCAGCCCAGCTCCAGCTGTTCCTGCACTCACTAGAACACCGGCGTAGTCAAAACAGATTGATTATACCACACCACGAAAAGCAACCATCACCTTCATCACACCAGACACACATGAGTCTAAAACACTCCTTCATGTATCTCTCTGTAACTAAGCACTCCTACTGGGAAGCTAGCTCAAAATTCTAGAATTTACTTTGAACACTTATTTGACCATTTTTCATCAGACAAGTAACGTCAGTGCAAAGGCATCTCATAATCTTGATGCCTTGAAAATATTCATAGACAGTACTTTCAAACAGCAGAGAGACCCCTCAGAAAACTGACTAAATTCACTACTTATGAGCAAAAGTGAATTATACCAGCCTAAGCTAGGCCTCACCTGAGCCAGCACAAAAAGCTTCAGAAAACTCAAAGCAGAATGCATGAAAACCACAAAAGGAAGCCTCCCGCATACATTGTTAAGAGTGTGAACCTAGCCTTGCATGTATGTGAAACCCACATAACTAAGCCTCTTTAACCCATTACATTAAAACTAATGCGTTAACCAAACCACCAGCAAACCCTGCTTGCCTACTGTAATTCTCAGTGACCCCAGCTAGACTACAGATATGCTTCTTTGATGGCTTAATATAGGTAAAGCAGGCATAAGACAGTGACGTGAAATAGGTTTAAAGCAATGAAAAGTGCAAAAAAACACACCTTGACAGACAGTGTCAACTGCTGGCTGGTGAAGGAGGGGGAAACTAAGGAATTGAGGCTGGAACTTGCCTTCAGCCCTACTGTAGGAGTGTTAGGTTGTGCCATCAAGCCCTGAGACTCCTCATTGTTGTCTGATGAGGGTTTGGCTAGTGCAGGTGCGTTCATCTGGTAAGCCTGCTTGAAATAAGGGAACTAGTGAGCGTAGCAGTGGAAGGTAAGCCATGATGAGTTGCCGCCATTTCTAGATGGATTTATACAGATCTGAGCAACCTTAATGTAAAGTATTTTTCATGAGTGCAGTAACCTCTTAACCCCTAATACGCGGCCATCGACAACCGACCCCCCCCCACCCCCCCACCCCCGGTGGCGGCGTTCGATTGCGGTCTGAGTACCTGTAGGAAAATATTAGCCAAAAATCAGAGATTAACCCTAGAACATTATACTTGGTATGGCAGATAGTACTTACATTCAGCTTTCTCCAGAGACAGGTGTTGAGCCTTCGTGGACTACCCAAGGACTTGTGGAGACTTGCAAATTTGGGTAACAAAATCTTCACTTTCACACCTCCAGCAACCCGGTTTCCCTTCTACCACAGCCTCATTCTGTCACAGTAAACTTTATACTACAACGTACAGGTAGTTTGGAATCCGTATTTGTACAATAAGCACTGAAAATAAGGCTAAAATCAACGAAGCGTACGGTCGACATTCAGCGCGGTGGCGGTCTTCCCGTCACTGAACAAACATTTCCATTTTCACAGCTAAAAACACGTATACTACATTATTTTCAATCATATTACTTCCCAAAAGATCACCGCGGCGCGCTTTTTATTCTGCCTTACGCCCGTCACTTTATTCTCGTTCCTGTCGGCCGCTCGCACTGACTCGGAAGAGCTAGAACTCGCCATAATGTCACTTTGAAAGCCTGCGGTAAACTGACGCTAAACAAGGGCAAACCGTGCGAAAAAAAGCTAGTGTTACAACTGGGGAAACAAGCGTTTCCTATTAGCATAAACTGCTTGTGAGAGGAGAACGCAGATTTACAGTTCTGAGCAGTCAGAGCGCTGCCATGTATCACAGCCAGGCTGGCCGGGCCGTGGTGGGGGGGGAGGGGGGAAAAACGCGATACTTGGCAACAACGGAGGTCAGTAGTACAAAGGTAAAGTATGCTAATTGTAGCTAAAGGGTGGTGGTACTGATAGACAATACCAGCTGGAACATCCTTGCCCGCGTTTATTCAAAATTAACTCGAATCACAAACGCGACGCTCCGCCGTTATGTCCTTTTCGGCGAGCGTTGCAAATGCGACGCCCCGCGTTCTAGGGGTTAACTAACGCGAATTTAAAAAATGCGTTTTCGTTTTAACACGAGCAGATATTTAACCTCTAAACTGCGGGGTTGTTTTGGTGCTCCTTGTGTGTCCTGCGGCGATATTTGTGCTCTGACAGACTTTGTAAAAATATTTGCCAAAAATCAGTTATTAGTCCTAGAATATTATAAAGATTGGGAAGGTATGAGCTAGAGCAGATGGAAGGGGTGGAAGACGTATGTAAGATATTCACGGAAGAGATAGGTGCAGCGTGCGAGGTGGTTTGTGGAGTGAGGAGGAGATGTAAGGGTGTACAAGGGACAGCATGGTGGAATGATGAGGTGAAACGAGCTGTAGAACAAAAGAAGAAGGCATATAGTGAATGGTTAGCGAGTAGAGGTAGGGGAGAAGATGACAGAGAGAAGAGAGAGCTATATGTGAGCAGGAGAAGGGTGGTGAAGAGACTGGTGAAGGAAAGTACAAAGAAAGTGGATGAAGAGTTTGGGAGGAATCTGAGTGTGAAATGAAGGGAGAGTAAGAAATTGTTTTGGAAGGAGGTAAAGAAAGTAAGGCAGTGTGAAAGGGGATATAGTAGGGGAGTGAAAAACAGGAATAATAGATTGTTGGTGGAGAAGAGAGAGAAATTGAGGAGATAGAAGGAGCACTTTGAGGATTTGTTGAATGTAGAGAGTGAGAACAATGCGAGTATAGATGGTTGGGGAATGGCTGGGAGAAGAAGAGATGAGAGGAGGGAGGAAGAGATCAGTAGGGCAGAAGTAGTGGAAGCAATGAAGAAGATCAAGATGGGAAAGGCCCCAGGAATTGATGGAGTGTGTGGTGAAATGCTGAGGTATGGGGGTGAGATTGTTGTGGAGTGAATATGGAAGTTGTGTAGATTAGCTTGGGAAGAGGGAAGGGTTCCAGAGGACTGGAAATCAGGTATAATTGTTCCTTTATACAAAGGAAAAGGGGAGAGAGAAGGATGTGGTAACCATAGGGTTATTTGCCTTCTTAATGTGACTGGTAAATATATGATAGAATACTTATTGATAGGACTAGGCATATGACAGAGGAGCTAGTTGGAGAAGAACAAGGGGGATTTAGGAAGGGAAAAGGGTGTGTAGATCAGATATTTGTTCTAAGATGTTTAGTGGAGAAGTATCTAGAGAAGGGAAAGAAAGTGTATGCTGCCTTCATGGACTTGGAGAAAGCTTATGACAGAATAGATAGGCAAGGTATGTGGAAGGTATTAAGAATATATGGGGTGGAAGGGAAATTGATGAATGCTGTGAAGAGTATGTATGAAAGAGCTAGGGCTATAGTGCGAGTGGTTGGTGAGCTGAGTGAGTTCTTTGATCTCAGTGTGGGACTGAAACAGGGTTGTGTGATGTCTCCATGGCTGTTTAATATATACATGGATGGGGTTGTAAAGGAGATGCAAGGTAGGGCAGTGGATGTGGGGGTGGCTCTGATGAATGAGGGTGAGATTTGGAAGATTCCGGTGTTGCTGTTTGCTGATGATACAGTATTGTTGAGTGAAGATGAATGGGAGTTGCAAGGTTTGGTGAATGAATTTGGGACAGTGTGTAGGAGGAGGAAGCTGAAAGTTAATGTAAACAAAGTAAAGTTATGGTGTTTGAGAGGAATGAAGTCACAGAATGTACAGTGAGGTTGGAGGGTGAGGATATGGAGAATGTGAGTGCATACAGGTACAGTACTTGGGTAGTGTGATGAGTAAGGATGGAACTTTGTGGGATGAAATGCGTGAAAGGGTACAGCAGGGAAGGAAGGTTGTTGGTTCACTGAAAGCAGTGATGAGAAATAGGGAGGTGAGTATGGAAGTTAAGAAGTCACTGCATGATAGTATTGTGATCCCTGCCCTGACGTATGGAAGCGAGGCGTGGACCTTGCAAGAGGGGAACAAGTCAAGAGTGAGAGCAGTGGAAATGAGTTACTTGAGGGGAGCATGTGGAGTGACATGGAGGGACAGGTTGATGAATGAAGAAGTGAAGGAACGTTGTGGGGTGGATGTGGATGTGGTTGAGAAGATTAAGAGAAATACACTGAGGTGGTTTGGACATGTGAAAAGAATGGGGAATGAAAGACTGACTAAGAGGGTGTATGTAGGTGAGGTGGAGGGAGGGAGAGGGAGGGGTAGACCGAGGATGAGGTGGAGGGATGGAATTGAGAGGTATATGAGGGAGGGGGGGGGTGAGTTGGGGGGAGGGTAGTCAAATGGTGGGTGACAGAGCGACTTGGAGGCGTTTTGTCTACGGCCACCCTTTGCAGTATTAGGGCGTCGGTCTATAGATTGATATATATATATATATATATATATATATATATATATATATATATATATATATATATATAGATAGATAGATTTTTTTTTGTGCGCAACACAGGAAAGGCGGAAAATCAGAATGCCTGAGCTCAGAATTTTAATCAGATTACTTTCTAGAGGGGAACTTGTTCGCTCTGTGTCAAGTATAGCTCTCATTTGTGCAGTGCCATATAAATCTTTTAGAAAGGGCTGAAACTAATGCTTTTCCTGTCATCAGCTCTCATTCCCTCAATGACCTCTCTTCAACCTCTCATTTCATGCATTCCCCCCCCCCACACACACACAGACACCAGATTCACACACACACACACGAGGCACCGAGCGGAGCAGACACATGTTGCCACCACTCCATACCTGGCCAACTTGGCCAGTGGCATTACCTAAATTAGTATCATTATATGAATCAAGCTTGGTACCAGGTCAGACTAAATGGTGTTCTAATATAAAATGAAGAAGAATTTAAGTAAGACTGTTGTTCAAACAGTAAAGAAAACAAAGTAGCGCAAGAATGCACAAAATCAGCTGATCAGTTGTTTAGTCTACGACTCTGCACCAGGGAAGGTAAGTAGTATTTGTGCTCTTAGTACTGCATGATGACCACCTACTTTAGTAAAGCATATTTGGAAAAGAAGTGGGATAAAGGTAGAAAGCAGGATGATGATTTCCACCAAGAACCAGTTGAAATGGAGACTTACAATAAACTGGTGGAATGGGTAAACAGACTAGAGATGGCTTTCCAGAATGAGATTGATGAAATTAAGAAACAGATGCACTTGCAAAAGGAAGAAATAGAAAAATTGGGAAAGGAAGTCAACAAGAAAGACTCAACAATAGATGAGCTGACAGTAGAAGTGGGTTCACTTAGGAGGAAAATTAGTGAAATGGCAAGTACAGTAGTCAACCACCAGAGTATCATGGAAGAGTTCAAAAATGATACAGAGACAGTTAGGCAAGTAAGCAGTCTGATAGATCAGAGCAGTGATATTGAGGAGAAGATAACACAGGTGAATGAAGCTGTGCAAAGCTACAAAAATGATGTGGAAACCACTTATGCTGAAATGGTGAAAGTAAAGAAAGACTTAGAAACAAGGTTGGAAGAAAAAAGCATTAAAAAGGAAGTGAAGAGAATAATCCAAAACAATCCTAAATTAGTCAGAGATTCAGCAGATATCAACAAATCTATAGTATTCACTGGTATAGAAGAGGAAGAATTAAGAAACAAGATCACAAGAGACAAAAAGGAGATGGCAAATGTAATGAGCATATTGAAGAAAGTATCAGAGGAAATATGTAGTAAAGACATAGAGCAGGGGTTCTTAACCTGGGGTCCATGGACCCCATGAGCTTCAGGAGGTCCATGAAGGTCACATAGTTGAGAACAATTTTGTGATACCATCTGACATCATTAACTGACAAAAAAAAAAAAAAAAAAAAAAATCGAGGAGTCATGAAGAATTCTGGTGTTCATTGACACAACCTTACTCCTGTCTGGCAAGGCGAGCTATGGGTGCTGTGATTCCGTTTATTACTACATACCTTTGTGAGTCAGGGTTTTCAACGCTTGTTTTTATCAAAACGAAAAGTCAAGATCAACTGGATATCAATGATGACATGCGTGTTTCCTTGTCGAAGACCACTCCACAATTTCATCTTCTTATTCAAGCCAAACAACAACCCTGTCACTGAAATGAACTTTTGAGCAGAATTAAAGTTTTGCTTTGTTTAATTTGCACAAGTTGGATGTATTTCATTCTTTCATCGAGTGGCCTTTAGCTTTTCCATGAAAAATGGGAAACGATTCTTTGTAAAGACAGTTTTATATTTTATGTATGTCATACACTGCGTGAGGTAGTTTTCTATAAAATAAAGTACATTCATTGATTGTGCTTATGTGCATTTTTGTAGGTAAGGGGTTCATAGCTTTCACTAGATTCACGAAGGGGTCCGTGACTCAAAAAACGTTAAGAACCACTGACATAGAGGAACACAAAAGGTTAGGGAAACACGAGAGAAACAAGTCAAGGCCCCTAAAGGTAACCTTCCAGAGTGTAAACACTATGGAGGAGATACTAAAAAATGCAAAAAATCTTATGGAAAAAGAGGAGTTCAAAAATGTATGGATAAAAAGATGCCTAACACAAGAGGAACAGGAATTACTGAAAGAGAAGAGGGAGGAAGCAAAAACAAAAAATGAGAGTAGATCAGAGGAGGAGAAGAATACATTTTTTTTACAAAGTAATTGGATTCCAGGTGCGAAAGTGGTACATAAACAGGAGGGAATAAAAAGGAGGAAGGAAGTAGAACCAAGTCATGACAAGTATATAAATAAGATGATTAAGTTGATGTACTCAAATGTGGATGGAATGATATCTAAATTATTAGAGATGAATGATCGTATCAGAGAAAATGAACCACATATAATATGCCTAACTGGAACAAAATTAACACCAAGGATATCAAATGACATCCTAAACTTAGAGGAATACAATATATGGAGAAGAGATAGGAACTTAAAAAAAGGAGGAGGAATTATAATATTAACAAACAAAAATCTAAAAGTCAATGAAATAGAACTAGATATACCCTCACAAGTAGAAATAATTGCATTAGAGATCAATACATCTGAAGGGAAAGTAATTGTAGCCAATTTGTACATGCCACCCAGATCAAACACATGGGAAAGAGGCGAATATGAGGATCTGGCAGAGAGTACAATTCAGAGTTTAAGAGCATTACTACATAGAATGGAAGACAAATCAGAAAGAATTATACTAACTGGAGATTTTAATACAAATATAAATTGGCGCACTGTAGATATAGTAAGCCAAGAGAGCTTTTGGGACCAAAAAACTCCTGGATCTCGTGCAGGAGTTTTTCCTAACTCAACATGTAAAGGAAAGCACCAGAAAAAGAGGACTCGATGTACCCTCAATGCTAGATCTTATATTTAGTAGGCAAGAAAATGATATTGACAATTTAATATATCACCCTCCATTTGGCAAAAGCGACCATGCAGTACTAAATTGCAACTTCAGGATAGCATATGACATAGTTAACAGCAATGAAAGTGACAAAAAGAGCCTAAACTATAAAAAGGGAAAGTATCATGATCTAGAGAAGTACTTCTTAGAAATTGATTGGGAAAAGGAGTTTAGAGGACAAGATTTAAGTGGTATATAAAAAAAAATTCTGTGAACTTTATGAAATAGGAGTCCAGAAGTACATTCCACAGCACAAAGAAGCAGAAAAGAAAAGAAAGAATTGGTTTAATACAGAGTGTAAAAAATCAAAAGAAAAAAGAGATTTGTTGTGGAATAGATACAGAAGACACAATAGTGAAAGGGCATATAACACCTATAAACAGGCAAGCTACGATTATACAAGAATAAGGAGGGAAGCCCAAAAACAGTTTCAGGAGGAATCATAAATAAAAGTAGTGATCAACCGAAGCTATTTTACAGCTACGTCAGATGCAAAACCAAAGTTAAAGATAAAATACAGTCCATTACGGATGAGGGAATCACCAATACACAAGAGAAGGATATTTGTGAAGCACTAAATAAGAACTTCCAATCAGTTTTTACAGAAGAAAAAAATTTTGAGAGTGATTATGTGGAACATTCATGCCCACACATACTTCCAAATATACAAATATCAGAAAAAGAAATACAGGAGGAATTAAGTAAATTAAGCAAAGGAAAAGCAAATGGTCCTGGGCGAAATTTCATGTTGGGTGCTACATGAATGTGCAAAAGAGTTAAGTAAACCATTATCTTTAATTTTCAAGAAATCCTTCAGACAAGGTAAACTACCTGATATTTGGAAGAAAGCAAATATTGTTCCCTTATTCAAGACAGGGAATAGACAAAATTCACTCAACTACCGACCAGTATCACTAACCAGTGTTGTAAGCAAGGTATTAGAAAAGCTGATAAGAAAAGCTTGGGTAAATCATCTAGAAGAACACAATATGATAACAGAAAGACAGTTTGGCTTCAGAAAAGGAAAATCATGTGTTACTAATCTGTTGAGCTACTATGACAGAGTAACAGACACATTACAGAAAAGAGAAGGATGGGTGGACAGTATCTATTTAGATTTCATGAAAGCATTTGACGGAGTACCGCACCAAAGACTTTTATGGAAACTGTACCATCAGGGAGGAATCCGAGGGAAACTGTATTGTTGGATGCTTTTTGCAGAAAAAGAGAAGTGAGAACAGTACTGAGGGGAAATTACTCATCATTGAGAGAAGTGACTAGCGGAGTTCCACAGGGCTCAGTGCTGGCACCAATCATGTTTTTAGTGTATATAAATGACATAGACAGAAACACTGGAAATGAAAGCTGTCTAAATATGTTTGCTGATGATGCAAAAATACAAAGGAGAATTACAGTACTAACACAGACTCTTGTAAAGAGCTACGAAAAGAATTAAACTGTGGACAAGTGTCATGTAATCAAGTTTGGGAAAAGTGGAAAAAGACCTGATTGGGATTATAAGTTAAGAAATAAAACCATACACACATCAGAAAGAAAGAAGGACCTTGGTGTGATTATCAGTAACAGACTATCTCCGGCTGACCACATCAGTGAGAAGGTACGGAACATATACTGTATACACTGCTTTCAAATATGACATAACGTTCACATACATTAATGAAGACATTCTAAGAAAGATAATAACATCATTCATCAGACCAACTCTGGAGTATACATCAGTAGTCTGAAGTACTCATCTCAAAAAACACAGACAAGATTGAAAATGTACAAAGGGTCGCTACAAGATGGGTGCCAAGCTTAAGGGATGTAATCTACGAAGAAAGACTAAAAAAACTGAATCTACCAACACTACAGGAGAGAAGGAAAAGAGGTGACATGATTATGCTATATAAATGCATATCAGGGAAGGAGAAAATAAACATAAATGATTACATAACCTATCAGGATGCATCAGCAAGAGGACACTGCAAAACACTGCATAAAAAGAGAGGTGATAAAGACGTAAGGAAATTTAGTTTCCCAAGTAGAGCAATTGATCAGTGGAATGCACTGCCAAATGAAATAGTGTGTGCCAAAATACTTCACAAATTTAAGGCTGTGTATGATAAAAATGGTTTAAGACACGGGACAGTACGAGTTTGACTCGTTCCCGTAAAGATACAATTAGGTAAGAACAGTTAGGTAGGTAAGAACACACACACACACACACACACACACACACACACACACACCTCGCTGGGTCAGTAGTAACGGTCTCGCCTGCCATCTGATAGGCGGGAGTTCGCGCCTCGCTCTGATTGCAAAGTTTCACTAAGGAAGCGGGTGGTTACTGTCCCCCTTGAGCAAGGAGATGGGTGTGTGCATGTGTGAAGGTTGCACGCCTTGCCCTTACATCGGACTATATAAGCTCTCAGCTCTCTTCTGGGAGGGTAAAAGCTGACGATCACACCCCCATCATGTGATCCTGAGCGACCAACTCAAGTGGGCCTTGGACCAGCCGACCCACCCACTGAATTACACACACACACACACACACACACACACACACACACACACACACACACACACACACACACTGTAGCCTACACTGATCATTGTTTTTCTCACCACTGACCTTGGCAGTTCATTAGGCTTTCGCCTGTACCTCTGCCCCATTCAGTCAGGTAGGAAGCACATGTCTGATTACTCATTATTGATCACTTTTTTGTCCAGGTCTCCGATGCACGATTTAACCTATATTCTCAGTCCATCAAGTACACAACTGGTTAACTTTATAAGCCCTTCTCACTCTGGTCCTCTTATTTTTACCCTCAGTCTTTAAAGTACATTATGTCCAACATGTCAGAGTTAATAGATATTGAGTTTTATTTTATTTTTTTATTTTTTTTTTGGAGGAATTCTTACTGTAATGCTAGGTGTTTTAGGGTCGGCCTCCCGTCCCTAGAGCACCTAGTGAGTAGCTGGGTTCTCTTTCTAGACCGGAGCTTAGACAAATAAGAGAGAGGCAGGACACAAAAACTCGAGGCAACACCTTACATGTGTATTGCTAAATCTTACACAGGAACGAGCAGATGTCACAAATACAAACAAGCTGGACAATTACAATTCTTGGGTTGCAGATATGGAATAGTAGTATCATGCAGGATACTGTATAAGACCAGTTTGGTTAGAGGGAACAACACTTGAGCTAGACACTTATGTTGGTGGGGGAATTTAGATTTCCTAGGCCGGTGGTGGTGGTTGTCTGATTTCCCAGGGTAGCGTTAATATTTTACACTGTGCCTAAGCGTGACCTTACTGAGATGTGCCGTCACTGTTGTATGGAGTGTTCACTATACCTTGGCCCGTAGATCACTATTACATTACTTTGCTATGTACCCGGGTTGAGCTGGCGGTACTGGAACTTCAACTTATGGGCCTATGTATGATCTTCACATGATACGGCAGCTCTGTACACTATGGTAGGCCCATCCTGCTCTGTCTTACTATTGCACTATCTTTTCCACCACTTCCTTTTATGCTCTAACCACTGGCCCACTTTACTCTGTCACTCCTACACTGTCTGTATGCTGCGAGTGTTCACTTTCACTCACTGTCAGGTCTGACATGCCACAGTTAGGTGCAGGGGCGGAGGCAGAGTCTCAGCCTCCCTACTGATGGGGCTGTGATCCGCCAGGGGCAGCTAGGTCCCAGGGGCGGGGGACAGCGTGTAGGGGTGGCTTCTCTCATCTGGGGCTGCTGGGGGCATAGGGGCCCGAGGCTTCTGAGCTCGGGGTGTGAGTCTGGCCCTCTGGGCTGGGGCCGAACAGTCGCCTGAACTTCTGAGTCAGGCGCCTGATGGAGGATGAGGATCTCTGGCATCTGGGTGCAGGAAGGTCCCTCCCGGGAGTCTGAGGGGCGGTCGGGAGGCTGCGGTCCCCGCAGGTCAGGGATGCTGTCAGAAGTGAGCTGCGGCGTCAGGGTCCGTCAGGGGCGTCTCCACTGGCTGTAGGGAGAAGAGCTTGGTGGTGGTCACAGGGCCTCTCCAATGCTCCTCCAGGCTGGGGGCTCCCTCCAAGTCATGGGTAGGTGGACCAGGCTCAGCACCTGACAGAGGAACTGCTTCAGGCCATCTCTGGCGGTAGGGCCTGGCTACTGGCTGTGGCTGTCTCAGGACACCTTCAGAACGGCTGCTGGCCGCCTCCTGCAGGAGAGTAGAGTGGCTACAGGCCAACTTTCCTGGGGCACCTTCAGAGCGGCTTCAGGCCGTCTCCTCTTTTCCTCCAGAGCGACTTCAGGCTGTCTCCTCTAGGAGAACGAGCGGCTACCGGCTGTCTCTCCAGGGGCACCTTCAGAGCCGTCTCCTGATGAAGGCAGGAGCGGCTACCGGCCGTCTCCTGACGAAGGCGGAAGCGGCTACCGGCCGTCTCCTGATTGGCCTCCATAGCGGCTTCAGGCCGTCTCCTGTAGGAGGGTGAGTGGCTGCAGGCTGTCTCTCCGAGGGGCACCTTCCGAGCAGCTTCAGGCCGTCTCCTGGCGAAGACGGGAGCAGCTTCGGACTGTTTCCTTTTCTTCTCCAGAGCGGCTTCAGACTGACTCCTCTAGGAGGGCGAGATGCTGCAGGCCGTCTCCTCTAGGAGCGTGAGCAGCTGCAGGCCGTCTTGTTGTAGGGCACCTTCCGAGCGGCTTCAGGCCGTCTACTGACGAAGGTGGGAGCGGCTTCAGGTCGTCTACTGACGAAGGCGGGAGCGGCTTCAGGTCGTCTACTGACGAAGGCGGGAGCGGCTTCAGGCCGTCTCTTCTTTTCCTCCAGAGCAGCTTCAGGCTGTCCCCTGTAGGAGGGTGAGTGGCTATCGGCCGTCTTAGGAGTGCTGTTAGGAACTGGAGAAACAATTCCATGCCAGTCTGATCGATAGGCAGCTCGCCCGGCAGGTCGTATTCCTGCTATGGTGCTGGCAGGCGAGTTCCGTGTTATAGGGGTGAGCGGCCCGGATGGACTTAGGCCGTGTCCGCCTGAAGCTCATTCGCGCCGTGTACACTCCTCCGTGGGCTCCTTCTGGTGAATTGTTGCTGTCTGCTTCGATGTCCTGCTGCATTTTAGTTACACTTGGAAAAATTATGCCTACATATGGAAATTGTATATATTTAGAAGATGCTTTGGTTTCTGTCCGATTAGGACCTTTATTGCATGTAGATAATACTGTATGTCAGGGCCAAAACTACGCTATTGTCTCACCAAGCAGAATTTCCATGTATGGATATAGCTTCCAGCAGTGTTTGTAATAGGTTGGTATATTGTGGAGGGGGGGGAGGGGTCATCACATTCGACAGTGACTACCCCCAAGCAGATGGGGTGGGAGGGGGGCGAGCGAGCGAGCCTTTTACTGGTGGGTGCTATTTTTTTTTTTTTTTTAATCAGGTCAGATTTTGGCCATATTCAGTAGGTAATGGATACCAAAGCTCTGTTTAAAGGTTCAGGATGTAGTATATTGAATACTGATTTTTTTTTTTTTTTTTTTTTTTTTTTTCAAATAACTATGTATGGTTTGTCATCTTCAAAGTTAAACCTGAATCGCAGGCTCTAAGCAAGCGTAGGTCTAAATAAAATGTTGCTGCGTATAAGATGGAAAAAGAATCTTTAATAAATACGACATATTTCAAGTGTGTCCATAACATAAAACCACACCACAGAATTAAGCTAGAGATGGCTGAAAATCATCTTGTGATAAGTTTTGGGACAATATTTCGAAGACAATTAGTCTTCTTCATAATGTGATGGACATTGCTGTTAGGTTGCAAGTGAGTTGTTATTTCTCCCAACTTTGAAAATGAAAATAATGAAGGTTACGTTTTTACTCACTTTCTGGATGGCCATATAAGTAAAATGAATATATCCCTCGAGGCAATAATGAGTACATCTTATTTGAGGGGGTCTTATGATTCGCGGTGGCCGGTGGGCCCTCCTGCATAGTCCATATCCATGCTTCTACATCATGTATGAGGGACCAGACCCTCTCCAAACCCCCGCACATTTCGAACACTGACTTCCAATGGAATGGTTGACGATACTGAGATCAATACAGTATATATTACTTTTACATGCATGTGTTGTTGTTTTTATGTTATTGCTGTTGTGTTCTTATTTATTTTTCAATAATCTGAACCACCTTTTCTCAAATGAATACTATTTTTTGAGATTGCGAATGATGTGTGGTGACATACCTTCCTTTTGTGAGATTTGGCCATCCTTGGTGTCGGTGATCAGCATCCTGGCGGCAGCAGCATCGCCCGCACTGCTAGCCAGGCGTCCTTCACCTGCACACTGTCGCTCCTCTTACTCTTATTCACCACAGTACCCCACACTAACAAGCTACACATGCATACTTATGTGTGGTATTTTTGCTTTGTAATTTCAGAGTTTTTCTTATCTCATGCAGAGTCCTTTCAGTGCGATGTCTTATTGTTCATATGTAGGCCTCTTAATCATTTATTTATTTACTCATTTATTTACTTAGCCACTGCGAAATAGTAAACACTATCAGTCATAGGCAGTTCGTATCTCTAACTACTTATTTTCAAGTTTCTCCGCTTTTTTATACTAATCAGTTTACTCATTTAATATGGTGTTTTTTGAGAAGGAGAAATTTGATAACAACACCTCAGACCTCGATGCTTCATTGAATGTTTAGTAACACCTCAGACCTCGATGCTTCATTGAATGTTTAGTAACACCTCATACCTCGATGCTTCATTGAATGTTTAGTAACACCTCAGACCTCGATGCTTCATTGAATGTTTAGTAACACCTCAGACCTCGATGCTTCATTGAATGTTTAGTAACCTTGCTATATTGTTTCAGAGTCTCGAATCACTGTGCTATAATTTTGATAGTCTTTTCTGTCCATCTCACTAAACTTTGTCAACTCTTTCGTGCGTCCACCGACAAGGAAATGCCAAATTATATGAGATCTGACTAGAGGAGATTCACAACGGTCAAGCAAAAATTATTTATTTCTCTTTTTATATTCTGTAAACGTTTGACTATGGCGGATTTCTGCAGTTGAATTCGTCTGACGTTTGCTGGAGCGAAACATAAAGTTCTACAATCCCAAGGAGAAAGCTAATCGAGATAGTTTTTTTTTTTTTTTTTTTTTTTTTCTTCAGTGAAATCCTTGAGTTGCTAATAGGTGTACAATGAATGCTATGGAGAGAGTGAGGTGTAGGCTACCATGTGTGGAGTGGAGATGGTGAGGTTTACATTGAAGGTGTACTGTAAATGCTGTGGAGAAAGTGAGGTTCTCATTAATGGTTTTCTATAAATGTTAAGAGGGTAGGTGTATTGTGAAGATGTACCGTACTGTGAATACAGTGGAGACTGAGATTTACATTGAAGGTGTAATGTGAATACTGTGGAGAGAGTGAAGGGTACCGTGAAGGGGTAATGTAAATGCTGTGAAGAGTGAAGTGTACTGTGAAGGTGTACTACGAATGCTGTGAAGAGAGTGCGTTACTATGCAGGGCCCGAGGTGGGAGGGAAGGTGAGGGAAGGCTGGGATGACCCTCAAAAGATAACTCACGCTCCCTCTTGAGTTACTTTTGTGGTTTCTTGAGTTGGCTTGCACGAGAATGTGATACTCTTGAGCTCCCATACCAGCGCACTCACCCTACCACCCCGCAGTGTCTAAGACTGGGTTCTCACCAACTTAACCCCTTCATGTAAAAGAGGGTACTCTGCTTGGATTTCAGCACACTAAGATCTGATCTGAATCGAACTTACGGCTGTTTTCTATATGACTTAAGAGGCTCCGTTGCACATCTTCCTTTGTGAATTTTATATGCATATTATACATTAACTCTTTCAATCCAATGACGACATTTGTAGATTAATTTTGTCATCACCAGACGATTTCACTTAGCTGTCAGCATTTGAGGGGTTTGATATAGCCTTCATTAACACCGTCAGTACAAGAAAGTTTTCCTAAGCTGAAGAAAATCGTCTGGAAATAAGGAGAATAAAGCCAAACACGTTGCCGTGGGACTCGGGGGGTTAATATTTACTTTTATGTTCGTCCTGTCGCTTTATTATATATCGTTACTGTTTGCACCAATTTGGAAAAAAAAAAAAAAAAGGGGGGGATATTGAGGTGTTATCTGCAGAACAAATCGGTGAGAAAGAGAGATTACGGAATCCCTAGAAGCCACTTAAAATAGGGATGCAGAGTGTCCGATCGTATAGACCAAAGTAAAAGTTACAAGAATATCCCATTTCCTAAGGCCACATTTTAGGTATTTCTCACAGTCACCTGCGTTTTATCTGGCTCTGACAAATGGAATGGAATGGGTATTATTTTCCTACTTTTACCCCCTGCTACAAGATCAGAGAATCATCATCTATATTCTAAGCGGTATTTAGGCGTCGTAGCCCCATTTACTCAGCGAGTTGTTCTGCATCTTTCACATAGGTATCCTCCTGTATGTTACCGATGCAAAGTGTGTGGATTTAAAAACGATGTAAGTAGCACCGAGGAGACGGTTACGGTGTAATAGGTAGAATTAGTCGCTTGGGAAAAAGTGTTACGAAGCTACCTGTGCAGTTTAGAACACTATCTAGTCCGAATATGAACCTCAGTGTAACGAGGTCCATACTCCAGTTATTGAATTGACGATTTTATGCGGCTTTGGTTTTCCTCTCGTAGTAATGGGATTTGAGTGTGTGTGTGTGTGTGTGTATGTATGTATGTGTTCTTACCTAATTGTATCCGTACAGTTATCGTACATATCCATAAATTTATGAATAGTTTTGGCACACACTGTTTCATTCGGTAGTGCATTCCAGTGATCAATTGCCCTATTTGGGAAATTGATTTTCTTTACGTCTTTATCGCCTCTCTTTTTATGTTTTTTTTTTTTTTTTTTTTTTTTTTCAGTGTCCTTTTGCTGATGCTTCCCCATACAGTAGGTTATATATTCATATATGTCTATTTTCTCTTTCCCTGGGATGCAGTTCTATAGCATAATCATGTCTCCTCTGTGTGTGTGTGTGTGTGTGTGTGTGTGTGTGTGTGTGTGTGTGTGTTCTTACCTAATTGTTCTTACCTAATTGTATCTTTACAGGAATGAGTCAAGCTCGTACTGTCCCGTGTCTTAAACCATATTTATCGTACATATTCTTAAATTTGTGAATTGTTTTGGCACACACTATTTCATTCGGTAGTGCATTCCACTGATCAATTGCTCTGTTTGGGAAACTGAATTTCCTTACGTCTTTATCACCTCTCTTCTTATGCAGTTTTTTGCAGTGTCCTCTTGCTGATGCTTCCCCATATGTTAAGTAATCATTTATGTCTATTTTCTCCTTCCCTGATATGCATTTATATAGCATTATCATGTCACCTCTTTTCCCTCTCTCCTGTAGTGTTGGTAGATTCAGTTTATTTAGTCTTTCTTCGTAGCTTAAATCCCTTAAGCTTGGTACCCATCTTGTAGCGGCTCTTTGAACTTTTTCAATCTTCGCTATGTGTTTCTTGAGAAGAGGACTCCAGACTACTGATGCATACTCCAGGGTTGGTCTGATGAATGATGTTATCCTTCTTAGCATGTCTTCATTTATGTATGTGAATGCTATTCTGATATTTGCAAGCAGTGTGTACATGTTCCGTACCTTCTCACTGATGTGGTCAGCCGGAGATAGTCTGTTATTGATAATCACACGTAGGTCCTTCTCTCTTTCTGATGTGTGTAGGGTTTTATTTCCTAACGTATAATCCCAGTCAGGTCTTTTTCCACTTTTACCAAACTTGATTTCATGACACTTGTCCACATTGAATTCCATTTGCCATGTACTACTCCATTCATGAAGTTTATTTAATTCTTCTTGTAGCTCTTTTCAAGAGTCTGTGTTAGTAGTTTTGCATCATCTGCAAACATATTTAGATATCTTTCATTTCCAGTGTTACTGTCTATATCATTTATGTACACTAAAAACATGATTGGTGCCAGCACTGAGCCCTGTGGTACTCCACTAGTCACTTCTTTCCATGATGAGTAGTTTCCCCTTAGTACTGTTCTCATTTCTCTTTTTATGAGAAAATCTTGCATCCAACAATACAGTTTGCCTCGAATTCCTCCTTGATGGTACAGTTTCCATAAAAGTCTTTGGTGTGGTATTGTGTCAAATGCTTTCTTGAAATCTAAATAGATACTGTCCACCCATCCTTCTCTTTCCTGTATTGTGTCTGTTACTCTGTCATAGTAGCTCAACAGATTAGTAACACATGATTTTCCTTTTCTGAAACCAAACTGTCTTTCTGTTATCAGATTGTGTTTTTCTAGATGATTTACCCAAGCTTTTCTTATAAGCTTTTCTAATACCTTGCTTACAACACTGGTCAGTGATACTGGTCGGTAGTTGAGTGGATTTTGTGTATTCCCATTCTTGAATAAGGGGACAATATTTGCTTTCTTCCAAATATCAGGTAGTTTACCTTGACTCAAGGATTTCTTGAAAATTAAAAATAATGGTTTACTTAACTCCTTTGCACATTCTCGTAGCACCCAACATGAAATTTCATCAGGACCATTTGCTTTTCCTCTGTCTGATTTACTTAACTCCTCCTGTATTACTTTTTCTGCTATTTGTATATCTGGTAGTATGTGTGGGTATGCATGTTCCACATAGTCCCTCTGAAAAAATTTTTCTTCTGTAAAAACTGATTGGAAATTCTTATTTAGTGTTTCACAAATATCTTTCTCTTGTGTATAGGTGATTCCCTCGTCCGTAATGGATTGTATTATATCTTTTACTTTGGTTTTGCTTCTGATGTAGCTGTAAAATAGCTTCGGTTGATCACTACTTTTATTTATTATATCCTCCTGAAACTGTTTTTGGGCTTCCCTCCTTATTCTAGTATAATCGTTTCTTGTCTGTTGGTAATTATTATATGCCCTTTCACTATTGTGTCTTCTGTATCTATTCCACAACAAATCTCTTTTTTCTTTTGATTTTTTACATTCTGTATTGAACCATTTCTGTATTTTCTTATCTGCTTCTTTGTGCTGTGGGATGTACTGTACTTCTGGACTCCTGTTTCATAAAATTCACAGAATTTTTTATGTACAGCATTTAAATATTGTCCTCTAAGCTCATTTTCCCAATCAACTTCTAAGAAATGCTTCTTTAGGTCTTGATAATTTCCCTTTTTATAGTTTAGGCTCTTTTTGTAACTTTCATTGCTGTTAACTATGTCATATGCTATCCTGAAGTTGCAATTTAGTACTGCATGGTCGCTTTTGCCGAGTGGAGGGTGATATATTAAACTGTCAATATCATTTTCTTGCCTAGTAAATATGAGATCTAGCATTGAAGGTACATCGAGTCCTCTTTTTCTGGTGGTTTCCCTCACATGTTGCGTTAGGAAAAACACTTGCACGAGATCCAGGAGCTTTTGGTCCCAACAGCTTTCTTGGCTAATTATATCTAGAGTATTACTATTTATATTTGTATTAAAATCTCCAGTTAGTATAATTCTTTCCAATTTCTCTTCCATTTTATGTAGTAATGTTCTTAAACTCTGAATTGTACTCTCTGCCAGGTCCTCATATTCGTCTCTTTCCCATGTGTTTGATCTGGGTGGCATGTACAAATTGGCTACAATTACTTTCCCTTGAGATGTGTTGATCTCTACTGCAATCAGTTCTACTTGTGAGGGTATATCTAGTTTTATTTCATTGACTTTTAGATTTTTCTTAGTTAATATTGTAATTCCTCCTCCTTTTTTTAAGTTTCTATCTCATCTCCATATATTATATTCATCTAAGTTTAGTATGTCATTGGATATCCTTGGTGTTAATTTTGTTTCAGTTAGGCATATTATATGTGGTTCATTTTCTCTGACAATCATTCATCTCTAATAATTTAGATACCGTTCTATCCACATTTGAATACATCAACTTTATTATTTTGTTTATATACTTGTCATGACATGGTTCCACTACCTTCCTCCTTTTTATTCCCTCCTGCTTATGTACCACTTTCGTACCTGCAATCCTTTTACTTTGTAAAAAAAAATGTTCTTCTTCTCCTCTTCTGATCTTCCCTCATTTTTTGTTTTTGCTTCCTCCCTCTTCTCTTTCAGTAATTCCAATTCCTCTTGTGTTAGGCATCTTTTTATCCATACATTTTTAAACTCCTCTTTTTCCATAAGACTCTTTGCATTTTTTAGTATCTCCTCCACGGTGTTTACACTGTGTGTGTGTGTGTGTGTGTGTGTGTGTGTGTGTGTGTGTGCCTTAGGCTTAGTAACTTCGTCTGTTAGCCGAAGCAAGTGCAATGGATGTAAGATAATTCGCGGTTAAATGGTTCAGTCACGCCCCGTCTCTACACACGTGATAGTGAGCTGAGAGTGAGCTGATGTGGGTGTGAGTCACGCCGACCGGTAAGCTTTTCTGAAGGGCTGCACAGTGTCGGACAAAAAACTGGCTTGATGCTTCATGCTTTCTTCTTCCCAGTTTCCTCTGCTGGCTGATATTCATAACCCTTTGCATCCGACGGCATATGTACCTGCTGCTACTACCACCTGACGATTTTATTCAGTTTAGGAAAAGCCCCTTCTTACTGGATAGGTTAAGGAAGGCTAAATTTATTCCTCCACTTCCCAAAGTCTCAATAACCCTGTATAAATTTGTATGAAAGTAGTATACATGATAATATGTCACTGAGAGCGTATATTAAGTCGTAACGAAGTAGTATAAATAAAAATATGTTCACGGACAGAAGGCGTTAAAAGGAGAGATGCTTGGTATGTTTCTCCCACCCATAGATGATTCTCTTTGATAGGAGTGGAATGATCGAGGTGTAGAGTAAATGCATTGGAATAGTAGGGGAACTTTTGTCCTAGACCGTACCAGAACCCTTTGACTGCTGTGGGTTTCTCGGAAAAAAAAAAAAGTGCAGTTAGTGAGAAATCAGTATCAGTTTGACCATTGCAGTGATTTTTGTTTTCTAACCCAGCATTTGAGTGCTTTCTGCGGATAGAATCGTCTGCAGTAAATGAGAAGAAAGTATATAAGCCTGACCACTGCAGTGAAAGGGTTATAGAGATTTGTATATTGTAGTTAGTGTGCGTAATGTAACCTGTATGTGCGGACGTGGACGTATGCCTGGGAGAAGTGTGTTGGGATAGCAGCCGGTGTGTGTGTGTGTGTGTGTGTGTGTGTGTGTGTGTGTGTGTGTGTGTGTGTGTGTGTGTGTGTGTGTGTGCACTGTGATGTATGTAAATTCTGTATGTATACTTCACTGTTCATGAGTATTTCTGTTTTGAGAGAGAGAGAGAGAGAGAGAGCACCCACGTTTCCTGCACTAGTGTCAAGAGAACACTGACCTCTGCAGTCTTCTCAGACTGATAGTTGTGGCAGGTGTGTGGTCATGTGGTGGTAGGTTTTTTGACAATAAGTGTAAGGTAAATTCTCTCCCCTCCCTCCTTCTCTCTCACGTGTGTGTGTGTGTGTGTGTAAAATCCTGTTTAGCAAACCGGAGTAATATTGCTATATACACAGTAATAATGTCACTGTATCTGCGACTGAACGACCGCTCTGTTAAGATGATTTTCTATATTTTTATTGATTTTACACCTGATTGCCGATTATGAAGCCAATGGCATTTGATATTCACGGTAACAAGCAGTTTTGTAATTTTTCTGAGATGTTGAGGGCCGAGGATTGGCTGTCGCAGTCCAGTACATTCAGGGGCAGGTATCCAATCTACTGTCCTTGACGGCATTACGCGATCGCAAAACCTCCAGTTACCTTTCGGGGATCGAAGTACGTGCGTGTCAAGGCCGTAACTCAGACGGGGACTGTCAGACCATTAAACCACCTGGCGTTATCTAAAACCATGGCATCCTTCCACTCAGGCATTTAAGATGGGAACGTCTTAGATTTAGGCCCGTTTTTATCAGTATTTCATAATATATTCACATCTAGTAATCATACCCAAACCCAGCCGCTTTATTAGTATTATATTCTTGCTACGATTAATCATATTCAAACGCACCGACTTTATTAGTATTATATTCTTGCTACGATTAATCATATTCAAACGCAGCTACTTTATTAGTATTTATATTCTTGCTACGTCTAGGATTTAATAAAAATGTTAGTGTGTTTTATAGTTCTTATATTTTTAACCCAGTAGATGAAATACCAGGAAAAGGAGCATTTTTTTTTTTAATCCCGTTCAAGATATCTACGCCGGTCATTTTTTATTCAGATGTTGATATTTATTTATCCTTATTTGTACAACTATTGCAATATTTGGTTGCTTATGATTAGTCGCTGTTTCATAGTATTAAGAAATATAAGTTTGTAAAGAGCTTTCTGTTAACCCAACGAACACTGCTTCCAATACCGTTACGCCAGTTCCGTATGCTTGACTCCTAGCGTGTATTCAGTTTAAGGACATTGGGTATTAGCGCCGAAGCGGTGACATGTGAAGGTGTTTGGCGGTAAGGCCACTCGGATAGGACTTATCCTAAACTGAATAAAATTGCTTAGATATAGCATGTATAACAAATGGAATAGACTTTGTAATGCTGAAGGAATTAAGGGAACAGTAAGAGTGGGTGGACAGTTGTTTAACTCTGATGCTGCAGAGGGACACCTTCATGTGATGGAATCGATATAACAGAGGTGCTACGCTGCCAGGCGATACAAACGTATCTCAGTTCCTTCCTTATCCAGAATGATGAGCAAGAGAAGGGCAGCTTGAGCCTGGAGTCCATCGGTTCACGTTCAAATAAGCCTTGGGTTGCAACTACTGCTACTGCTATTGCAGCGATAGGATTTCTCTCAAATGTACAAAGTCGGCTGCTGTTGGCCTTAGCCAGATGATTAGGTGAATCAGTGCAGATAATAGCCTATGAAGCTATTGAAGGCTAGAATTTTTCCCAGCACAACAGTCTTCTAGTGGTAAGATGAATGAATGAAATACCCAAGTGTATAAAACCGTGAGCATTAGTTCGTTAAAAATCCTTTTCCAATATTGTGTCCTGCCCGCCATATTTCTCAGTCCTCCTCAAAAGACAGAGCATTCATCCTTATATAATTTTGTCATGGGTTTCACTAGTCAAAAGTAATTCATGTAACACTTTCCATTTTCACAATCGGCAGACAAATGTTGGCGAACTTTTGTTAATGGTTGTAGCCACTGCAGGGAAAAGGTTTTGATAGTTACAATACCTTCCACCTCGCTGACTGCAGAGATCTCTTAGCTGGAGGGGTTGGATATTGCTTTCAGTAACTCCCTTTAACATAAGAGACATTGCCTAAATTGAAGAGAAAAATCGTCTGGAGGAAGCAGAAATGCAATGTGAAAGCCGTCTTGGTAGTAAAGCAATTAGTGGAGATTATAGCTTCGTCACTCATTTAAGCGGAATCATTTTTATCGCCAGTAGTAATATTAAAGCCATCATAATTAAAAGTGTTACTCAAAGATGCCACGCAATAAGATGACGGCTGTTTTCCTAGACGAAATTTATTACCTTAGGAATAATGTGTTGTAGTGAAGGGGATAAGGGGACGGCGGGAGAGGGTGGACGGTGAGAGGAACACTTGCAAGGTTGCTGGGTCGTCTGTTGCAAGCCCCCACGTCTCTCTCTCTCTCTCTCTCTCTCTCACACACACACACACACACACACACACACACACACACACACACACACACACACACACACACACACACACGACCATTAAGTGATCCTGACCGACCCGGTGAATTACACACACACCTACTACCACTTACTGCACCTGTCACCACACCTTTCACTCCAGGCTCACGTGTGCCATCACACCTGCCAGCACACCGTCAACCTGCCACCTCATCTAACACCTGCCACCACATCGTTACACCTGCCACCACATTTTACACCTGCTTCCGCATCTAACACATGCCACCACACCTACCACCACACCTGTCACCACATCTAACACCAGCCACCACGCTTGACATCATTTCTAATACTAACTACCACACTTTGCACCTGTCACCACATCTAACACCTACCACCACACCTGCCACCTACCACCATTTCTAATACCTACCACAACGCTTTACAGTTGCCACCACATCTTACACCTGCCACCACGCCTTACACCTGTCACCACACCTTACTCCTGCCACCACACTTTACACCTGCCACCACACCTTACACCTGCCACCACACCTTACACCTGCCACCACATAGTTACACATGCCACCATATCTAACACCAACCATCACACCTGCCACCTACCACCACGCCTTACACCTGCCACCTACCACCACGCCTTACACCTGCCACCACATCTAACACCTACCACCACACCTTACACCTGCCACCACATCTAACACCTGCCACCACATCTTACACCTGCACACCTTACACCTGCCACCACATCTTACACCTGCCACCACACCTTACACCTACCACCGCATATTTCACCTCCCACCACATGTTACACCTGCAGCTACACGTGCCATCACAGCTTCCACCGGCCACCACCCTTTGCACCTGCCTACAGATCCTTCACCTACCACCACACTTGCCGCAGCTTATTACACTACACATACTACCACACTTACCATATTATATTGCACACTATTTATCACTCCTACAATCACACTAGCCACGTATTGCACTATATCATACACCCACCACAGGCACGGGCGCAGTCACAATAAAAGTATATGCAGTAACGGACACTTCTTGAACATTCTTAACTGCAGCTTTACGTGACTTAATCTGCGACTCAAACTATAGTCCCATTTTTTTCCCCTAACCTAGCATAGATTCCTAATTTTCAGCTCATTTAATGGTCAAGTGTGGTTAGACTGGGGGGTCGACTCATTCATATCTCATAATTAATGTTCATGGAATTGTACGCAACCATGATTTAGGATTGAAGTTGTGAAAGTGGTCCAGTTCTGTCAGGTGAAAGCAGATTGATTGTATCCATTCCCCGTCTTAACCTTAGTAACTTTCCCTCACTAAGGTGGACGTACAGTCTTGCAATCAGTATCAGTTGTTAGTTTGTTATCCCACTGTGTCTAATTCACACTTGGCCGTCATTTTCCTTCATGACGTATATGTGGGAAAACCATCCATTGAGAGAGAAACATACCAGGCCTTTCTCAGGTCAGAAATATTACCCGGGAGACGAAAGTGAGAAGAGGGGTGAAATAAGGGCGGATTTTTGTCCCCTTTTTACACTCAAAATCGAACGCCCCTACACATCCCTTGCAGAGTTCAAATACAGACCCAGGGCTGCTCGAGGCCATGGCGATGTGTTTCCATACTGTTCCGGTAAACAGTTTCAGTATCCCGTGCTAATAGCCTTCCAAGGATGGTCGCTGTTGCTGTTTTATTCGGATACCTTCATGTAATCTACCTAGCCAAACCAAATGTGACCCTTCCCCAATAGACTAGCCCAGTGCTTCTTAAATTATTTCATTGTCATTCACCCTAGAATCTTAAAAAAAAAAAAAAAAAATCCGTACATTTTTCCTTACTCTCTTTTGTGTACCAGTTTACGTATACTGGTAATTTATATTGTCATAAAGAGATAACAAATTAATTAATTGATTTCCTAAGCGTTTGTTTTATTCAAGTTTTTAATCATCCTAAAAATGAGGAAGGAAACTAGGAGTGACAAAAAAAAAAAAAAAAAAACGCAAGATTTCTCTCAGGTTTACATAAACAGCAGTGTTGGGGCATAGAGTCTTAGAAACAATGTTTTCTTATTGTTTATGTTTCCCACAAAATATGACAGGGAAAATATTTTTGCATTTACAATGATGTTTTTTTATCTGACTGGGGTATTCATGCACTCCTGTGACAAGCTTTTCAAACCAAGGTTCAGTTTCCTTTTCTAAAGCCACTTGCGTTACCGAATCAGCATAATGAAATTTCCAACCCACTGCCATTAAAACGCAGTGGGAGCATATTAATCACCTTAATGGCAATCCTTTTTTAATAGAAAAAAAAATCTGACTAAATTGTCCTTTAAACTCTTCATGTTTCAATCCCCCCCCCCCCCAGTTTGATTCTGTAATTCACCTTTGGGTGAACCATTTACCATTTTAAGATGCACTGGACTAACCTACTCTAACCCAACGTAACCTAGTTTAAGCTAGCCTAACCTTATCAAATGTAACATTCCTTTACCTAACCAAACCCAACAGACTAACCAAACCTTACCCTAACCTACATCCTCCTGGGAAAGAAGTGCCGAAATTGACTATACCCATTTTACTCAAACTTGGCCAAAAATTGCTATACCTCCATCTCTAGTGTTTAGTTGCAACAATAGATTAACAATAGAATATGATACTAGTCACGAAGAAGTGCAATGGAAAGGGTATAGAGCTATTAAATTGTCGTATTCAACCGGTGAGTTGCATGAAATAAGCGGAAAAAGGACGAAAATCAGGACCAAGTTAAAGTTAAAAGATTATAGTTTACAGAAATGTGCACTTGGGTGACCGAGCAGCTCGAGCGATTCACCCTCCCTCCCGCTCCAGTATTTTAATTTTAGAGTTGTTTGGTAAGATGTTTTATGTAACCTAACCTTCGACTTCTATGCTGGTAGGGATAAGCACAGACGTTAGCCTCTGAGTGAACTGCCGGACGATCCTCATCAGCCCATCTTTTTCTAATCACTATTTACAGTATGCATGATGAACTGTACTCAGCTCTAACTTTGCTTAAAATTGTCATCGCTTTAGCTTCACTGCTGCGCTGTAGCACTAGAATATGGTGCAATAATCGCGATGGAATTCTGTAGAAAGGATGTAGAACTGTAGAATCGTCCTGTTATTTCACTTAATCTCGAAAAATAACCTGCAGAAGGATGCAAAACTCCGCCAAGTTGAGGTTCGTGAACTATGGTCAGAATGTAATTACGGAGCGTTTCAGCTCCAAAACTAAACCATTTGTCCCGTTGTGGCCTCATATAACTGAACTATACTACCCTTATATTGGAAAATAACTGAACGTAGATCATCATGATTTGACAACAAGAGCAGATAGAGGGTATGCATGTTGGGGCAGGAGACACACTGGGTTTGTATTTGGTGATTGTAAGACATAATTGTGTTTGTTTTCACATGAAGCTGACTAATCCGTTTCAGTTGAGTTGATTGCGAAAGGTAGTCTGATTCTGTCGATTCGACAACGGAGGAGGCTCATTTCTAGCTCATAACTAAGGCTCATCGAATTATATGGAACTACAATTTTATATTTAAGTTGTGAATGTGATCCAGTTCCCACAGATAAAAACAAACCATGCATCAGATGGAACAAGCTGACGTGGTGTAGGATGACTGGTCGACATACGTCTGAGCCTAAACATGCCTGACCTTTAGAAGTCTGATAAGTGCTATGATGTACGCTTGCCACACTAAACGGACACCTCTAAGAAAGCTTTTCACTATTTTTAACAGTGCCGCATGTCGCTCGATAAATGAGAGCAACGTGAGCCTATCCTGCTGTTATTCCTCATGGAGAAAACTGAAATTAACCTCTCTACATTCAAACCATTAATCCTGCAGTACCCATTTTCACAGCTTATACTCTTATGAACTTCCCCCACCGTTCTTCACAAGTGCTACTCATCCCACCCATTTCTTCACCCCTTCCTACCCCCGCACTTTCATTCTCGGAGGCTTTTTAGAAACAAACTTTCACTGCATTTAAACTTCCAGTCCCACAGTATCTATTTTCACAGGATAAGTTTTCCTGATCTAGCCCCACCGTTTACCTGAAGTTAGCGGATCCCATCCTTTCCTTTGCTCACCACGCCCATTTGTTAACACCCCCTCCCTTCTCTGCTTATGGTCTTATGGCGCGACGCAGGTGACGCGGTCGACGAGTGCGCTTGTTAACATGACTGAGCACAGTACGAGGTCAGGTTCATAATAAGAGTGCATTCATAAAAATCTCTGTTAAGCAGTGGATGAACCTGCGACACTTCGTACTATGTACAATGAAGTGCTATGTGTGTCTTTGATAGCAGTTCGTAACCCATGTATTCCCAGCTTCTTGAGGGAGAGAGAGAGAGAGAGAGCATTACACATCACATGGCAACACTTGCATACATTGGTGTCTTAATCAATCTGAATGCAGTCTACGCACCCCATGCAAAGAGCATGGGATTATTTAGACTTATAGCTCTGCCTGACTAGCTGGGCTCACGGATCTTCTCATTAGTATACAGTGCTCTGTCCTGTATAGCCTATTTCATGCAACATAATTGGCAAAATGTAGTAAGAACTTGAAAGAAGTTTAAGCATTGTTGGTTATGGGTGTCTTATGAGTCTCCATGATGCATTCACAGACAAGCCGTTGCTTTGTTACCTTGAGAGCTGCGTTTTGTTTATATATTACTTTATTATCTAGATAGACAACTCCGGCATTTTTTTTTTTATAAAGGAGTCTTATTGATTAACAGAGACAAATAGCATTGCTTGGCCCTGAAGCTCAATTTTTGTAACGTTTTACGCAAGGCAGTTTATATTAGGTGTCAGTAGGACATGTGTCCGTGTGTGTGTGTGTGTGTGTGTGTGTGTGTGTGTGTGTGTGTGTGTTGGGGTTGTGGTAGGGAGTCATAAGAGGGAGGTGGCTGGTCCACTGGAGTGGCGAGGGGCCAAATTATTATTAATATTTTATTAAAGCCGTTCATATGGAGTCGCTTGCTAGCACTGACAAGCGGCAGGCCATTAGCAAGACCAGTGAAGTCCTTTCAAAGGTGGTCACATCCAAGCAAGAAAAAACAAGCGAATGTCACCAGGCAAGTAAGAGACAAATGGTCGTCGTCTTGCCTGTTAAGTCTTACTGATACACGCATGAGTACAGCAATAAAAAATAGTGAAGGTGTGCGTCAACGAGGATGCTGCATCCTGGGTATGTTAATGATTATTTAAAAAGTAGCGGAATATTACTAGAAAACGTTTGTAGACTCCCAGGTAGCTTGCCATAGGGAAGAGTGAAAGTATTATAAACTAGTCAGACAGCTTAATTTGGAAAACATGAGACAGTGGACGTGACTCATCAGATCCCAGTATCTTCATCTGTTGAGTCTTGTTTCTCATGTTATTGACAAACAGGAAACCAACGTGAGAAAATCTGCGACCTTCAATGGCGGCGAGCTTGAAGGTAAACAAAAGCTGGTCAAACAAACATCTATTGTAAACTACTGCTGTGTTTTTAAAGTTAATGCACAAAGGTATAGGGGAACGCGCCCTATACCTTTGTGCATGCGTGCATGTTTTAACACCTCGCTGACTATTTGATGGATCTGAATGAAACCTCAGGTGAGTTCACTGGGCTACTGGGAAGGGCTTCTACTATAAACAGTTTTCCAGTCCCGATTTTTTGGGGTTAGTCCCTCTCACACACATCTATCTATCTGTCTATATACCTAGGCTGCTTCCCCCAAGGAAAGGGAGGTAGCCGAGACAGGACGACTCACTCTCCATTTACTCATCCATTCAAACACATTCATTCGCATCTTAGCCCCAAAGGGGAGAACGGACAGATCCTCACCGCATCACACCGCACAAGGGTCAACTGCGCAATGCAAGCAGTGACATCCACAGCAGGGCCCGACAGCAGAACTGGTTTACACACATACAAAAAAATAATCAGAAATAGTGAAAGGGGGACAGATATGGCTTTGATATCTCAGTGCAAGTTATCCAGTGACTCATCTGTAATGCGATATTTAGGGGGGTGACTCCCCATTGATTCTTGGGGAAGTCAGCTCCCCTCCCAGAAATGAAAACGATCAGAAGTAGGGGAAAGTGAGTATATTGATTTCAACGAAATCGGCGTACATATCACAGGATTGAGTGTGCAGTTTCCATGTTTTCTCCGGATGCACAGGAAGAAAGGGCATATCCTACTTTATTTTAAGACGAGGGAGGAACTTTAGATGAGAACTTGTCCGTTCTCTCGGTAACAATTTTCGGACAGTAGGTGCTTCAGTCACGTAGATTTTATTGACTTCAGCCAAGCCACATCACACCACACCACGTCACACAAAATTACCCACCCACACGGCACGACACCAGGGGTATTAACCGAAGGACCCTGAAGTTCCCACAGCTAGTACATTTTCACATGTCATGGTTGATATATTGAAATAATTGATGGTGAAGGAAGCTGCAAAAATTTATTTTAATAAGAGATTTATAAAAATCACCTATCTTCTCATGCGTTCTATATTCTTCTTTTTTTTCTGAACGTGTCCTTAGCCTGTATCTTCAGGTACTTCATGAGGTTAAGGGGATATTCATTTAGGGTTCCACCCATGATGCTGTTTTGACACCACTACGGAGAGCGTTAAGTAGTCTAAAATGATGGACATTCGTACCATCTTTTCACCCATCACCCTTTTCTGTCTCCATTGTTACTTGTCTTTTGACATCTTGCCTCATAACTGCCATTGGCAAGGATGGCAGGTTAAACGTGAGATTAAGTTTATTACTGGTATTGTTAATGATACACAAAGTTGTGCAGTGCAGATTTGGTATCAATATACACTGAAAAAATGTGTGAAAATTTGCTTTTGTTATCTGTGGTAAGCCAGACCTCAAGTTTCAGTAATCAGTGTATGTAGAATGGCGGTGGTGGCTTTCGTATTAATATATATTAAATAAATAGTTTTCGTTTGGCTGATCAGCTGGGACATCTCACTCCGTCTCAGATTTCCTCTATGCTGTGTAAGGGGGATGAGTGAGATGGCAGTAATGGGGTGACTGACCTCTGTGTGAGGGGCAGGATGGCAATGTGATGGAGTCCTGGGAGATGTCGTGCGGGCTGGCCACGTTGTCGCAGCTGCGCCGGAGAACTTCGTACTCATTCATAGAACCACGGCGGCTGGCCAGGCCCGCATGTGGCCAGAACACTAGGCGAGTGCGGCTGCTTTCTTGCTTGACCTCATGGCTGGCAGAGCTGTTGATGTGGGTGACAGAGTGTGGGAGGGGGGCTAGCACCCCCTGCACACGCAGACGGTTAGCACTACCGTTGCCGGAGACTGCGGGCAAGTTGCTGCCGCTGGCCGCCTTCAGAATGGGTGGGAGTGAGCTTGGTGCGTCGCCTGTGTGACTTTGAGCGTCATGCAGGGCACCACTACTGCCGGAGCGACGTACACCACCCCACGCCACATGCATACTCATGTCACCCTCACCTGAGCATGACCTCATACCCTCGCACACACCACACCCGCTGTCAGGTGAAGGGGGTAGACAGTAAACAAGTGAACAGCGTTTGGAAAGGTGTTGGGGGGGGGGGGAGGACGTGACTTGTGCGGTGCAGTGAAGGAATGTGTGATGAGTTGAAGTGTGGGAATATGTGCTGAAATGAAGTGTAAGAATGTGTATGGTGAAGTAAACGAGTGTCTTTGTGGTGAAATGAAGGAGCCTTTACGGTGAAGTGAAGGAATATGTGGTACAGTGAAGGAATGTAGGTGATGAAGTAAAGGTACGTGTGTTGTGAAGTGAAGGATTGTTTAGTCAAAACAGTTATATACGTGTGAGGTGAAAATTGTCAAGAATTAAGTATTAGCCGAAAGTGCTGCGAGATTACATTGCAGTAATAGCAAGATATAAGGAGTGGATTGAGGGGCACCATTAAAGAAATGAAATTAATACAGTATTAACCATTGCTGGTGAAATTTGGTAAAACTTGCAGGGTTGTGCCACTTGTAAGAAAACGTCCTTAGATTGCTAAAGAGAAGAGGGAGTGTGATGGTTGCCAGTGTTCCAGCATAAAGCAAGAGAAAGACCGACTGGAGAGGGATCACTAAAGAAATGTGAATGTAAGGCAATATTGTGTGTCTTTAGCGGTGAAAATTGAAAGACTCTGAAGTATATTCCACTTGTAAATGAAGTTCCCTGACTTGGTAAAAAGAGGAGGGAGTGTAATGTGTGCTGGTATTGCCACATAAGAAGCGAGACACTGGACATCGGTGAACCTGTCTTAAGCCCCTCACCCTCCTTCCTCCTGCCTACTTACCCTCCCCTCGTCCCGTATCACGTGTCATATTAGAGCTATATTTATCATGGTTCTTAACTCTCCTAACTCATGCGACACACTCTCAGCTGGAGTTGTTTTGACCATACGAGCGTCAGTGGTGACAGTATTAACGCTGATGCTCTTATTGCGCATTCAGGTGGAGTTGTTTTGATTATACGAGCGTTAATGGTGACAGTATTAACTCTCATGTTCCCATACCTCACGCAGCTGGAATTGTTTTGATCATACGAGCGTTAATGATGACAATATTAACTCTCATGCTCCTCTGACCTACTCTCAGCTGGAGTTTTGATCATACGAGCATTAATGGTGACGGTATTAATTGTAAGGCTTCTGTGACAAACACTCAGCTATAGGTGTTCCGATCATATGAGAATTAATGGTGATAACATTAATTTTGAGGCTCCTGAGACTGTTTCTCAACTGGAGTTGTTCCGCACATACCAGCGTTAATAGTGACATTACTGTATTAACTTTATGGTTTTATGACTTACTTTCAACAGTTGTTGTTCCGGTTAATGAGCTGAAACATTGACGATAAGTATTAACTCTTTTATGGTCCTGTAACATACCCTTAGCTGAATGACATCCTTAGACGTTAGCTGGAAGTGAAGAGTAGCGTTGATCCGACCGTGAAAGAACAGAACATTTTCTGCCATAAAAAATGATGCACAGCTGTTCAGTATGATCAGAAACCTTTGTGTGTGTGTGTGTGTGTGTGTGTGTGTGTGTGTGTGTGTGTGTGTGTGGTTGGGTGGGTGGGTGTGGGTGTGTTTTCAACTTTAATTTTCGCCCGCCTTTAGAAGAAGGAGCTATAATGTTTTTGCCCGCCTGTGTGTGTGTGTGTGTGTGTGTGTGTGTGTGTGTGTGTGTGTGTGTGTGTGTGTGTGTGTGTGTACCTGTTCCCTGTATATTATGAACAGCTTGAGCTATCAACATGAAGCCGTCAGTGTATCAAGATATGGCCAAAATCTTGTACGAGTTCGAAAATGGGCACCAGAGGTCAAGGTCAAGGTCACCAAAATGGCTGCCATAGGTCAACTAGTTTTTATCGCCCGCCTTTAGCATCATTATATTTCATGAACCGCTTGAGCTATCAACATGGAACCTTCAGGGTATCAAGATACGGTCTAAATATTTGACTTGGCCAACAGCATTTTCTGGCCGGTGATTAGCATTCGGCTCCCGAATGCTTTTCTTTCATATTCATTCTGCTTTGGTTGTGAAATGTGTGATAGTTATTTGAAGGATGGCAAAAGTCTTAACAAGAAGACTTACTGACAGCTTAGGCTCTTTGACTTGGGATGTCTTTGCCGTTTGTGCATGTTGTCTACTGGTGATTGTATGGAGCCCAGGAGATATTTTTAGAATGAAGTAGGGAGGGAGTAGATTTAATTTAACCACTAAACCCATCACTAATATGCTCTGACCTGGCCTAAAACTTGTCATCCCTTCTCGAATGCTTAGTTGTGGCAATAGATTAACACTAAGATATGATGGTAGTCACGAAGAAGTGATATGGGTAGGATGTAGATCCATGGCAATGTATTTTCTCCCACATGGTTTCGTGGAACAAGCTAGGAAAGTCTGAAATCCTGGACCATGTTAAAACGAGAGACGTATAGGATGCTCTCCAAAGCCGCACAAAATCACCTCGTAATGGCAAGAAAAAACTAGTAAAACACATCACCAAATTAGGTTTAACTCATGAAAGTTTATAAACATGGAACCCCCTCCTGTCTCTTCAAGGGTCGCAGTAATACATCATAATCAATTTTCAACGATAAACTAATCTCCTTAACACGTAGCTTTTATCGATCTCTTTCTTATTCGTATTTTATCTGGTTAATAACCACTTTAATTAGATTTTTAAGTGTTTGGTACCTGCATAAGCGAAAACCAGAGTAGAAATAAAAAATGTGTAGACAGCTTAATCTAGGGACAGTTTGCAAATGTGTGTGTGTGTGTGTGTGTGCGCGCGTGTGCGCGCGCGTGCGTGCGTGCGTGCGTGCGCGTCTGTGTGTGTGTGTGTGTGTGTGTGTGTGTGTGTGTGTGTGTGTGTGTGTTTATCATTCTAATTTGATTTTAAAATATTGGTAGCTAAATGAGTGAAAGCAAAAGTATAAATAAGAGATCATGTGTACAACTTAATCAGAGAAGTTTTGTAAAAGTGAAATCAGCTCCCCTTCCCTCCTGTCTCCCTCCCTCCCCAGCGCTCGCCTCACGTAAGCCTTCTCACATTCTCCAGCCTGCCTTCCTCTCAGAGCCTTGCTTCATCACAGCCTCAGGACCTTTGTTATTTTTATTTTATTTTATTATTCTTTCTTTTTTGCTCTCCTGACGATTTGAAGTGTTTCCTCTGGTCATATCTTCCTTCTCGCCTTGCTACATCCTAGATCGAGAACGTATCTTATTCATGTCTCCAGACGATATTTTAAGCTTCCTAACTGTATCCTTTGTTTTTCCTCATGCCCAGAGGACGTCCCGTATTGTATTCGTGCCGTCTGTAATCGGCAGGTATAAAGATTAAGGAATTTAAGAGCGAAAGGTTGCTAACGGAAGTTACTGATTTAAAAAGTGTGAGTGTACAAGAAAGAGTAAGTGGAATATGAGAGCATGTTGGAAACTCTGCGGCAGTGAATTTTTGAAGTAAGGGAGTGAAAGATAATTATGTGGTAATAAATGTGACTGAAAAAGTGTGAAGCGCGAGGCGACACGGGAGAGAGAGAGAAAGAGAGAGGGAGGGGGGGATGATGTACGGCATGTGATAGGTTATAAGAAAGAAAAATGTGAGTGAGTGAGAAAGAAAGAAGTGGTATAATGGAGGGTATTACAAAGGGAGAGGGTATGAGAGTGTGTGGGAACTCTTAAAAGTTCTTATCTAATTGTATCTATAATCCCGAACATCATTCCTGAGGGCATCTCAACACCCCCAGGAGGAGCCTATGGAGGGGCAAATAGAACACGACCCGACTCCGGACGACAGGGACATAAGTCCACCCGGGCCACATGCCCCTATGACCCGGAACTCGCCCGCCGCCACCTTAGCAGGAAAAAGACTATCTTTTGGGCAAGCTGACCTCCAACTGGATCAGGGTGGAGCTACTACTATAGCTCATAGCAGCAGCCCTGCAACGGCCTGTAGCTGCGCCCTTTGTGAGACGGCTGGTAGCCACTCAGAAGGTGCCCAAGAGACGGCCTGTAGCCACTCAAACCTCCTTCAGGAGATGGCTGGTAGCTACTCCGGAGGCAAACAGGAGACAGACGGTAGCCGCTCCCACCTCGTCAGGAGATGGCCGGTAGCCTCTCAGAAGGTGCCCTTGAGACGGCTTGTAGCCGGTCACATCTCCTTCAGGAGATGGCCAGTAGTCGCTCCGGAGGCAGTCAAGGGACGTCCTGTAGCCACTTCCGCCTTTGTCAGGAGACGGCCGGTAGCCACTCGGAAGGTGCCCAGTAGACAGCCTGTAGCCGCTCCCCCACACGGGCCACAGCCACGGCCAGTAGCCAGGCCCTTGCGAGAGCCGGTAGCCACACCCCTAGAAGGACACGGCCAGTAGCTGGGCCCTACGGCAGGAGATGGCCAGTAGCCGCTCCTCCGTCAGATGCTGCTACACCCCCACAACGAGACGACCTTCAGGAGAGAGGTCCCAGCCCTGAGGACTGCTGGAGAGGCGCCGTGGCTCCTACCAGGCTCTTCTCCATGCAGACAGTCCCTGAGGTGCCCCACCTGACGGACCCCGGCGGAGGCTGATGCCGCAGCCAGTTCCTGCCGGCATCCCCGACCACCGAAGACCGCAGCCCACAGGACCTCAAGACCGCCCCTAGGACCCCCAGGTGGGACATCTCCACACCTTGACGCTGGAGACCCTTGTCCTTTGTCAGGCGCCTGAGCGAGCGCTTCAGTCAGCTCTTCAGCTCCAGTCCTGAGGGCCAAACTCCAGTTCCAAGCCCCGACAGTGCAGGGCCCTTCACCGCACATAGCCCCTGACGAGAGAGGACGCCCCTACGAGTGATTCCGTGGCCCCTGGATACGGAGGCCCCTGGCGGAACTCAGCCCCATCAGTAGCTGGGCTGTGAGTTCCCCGCTGCCCCTTACCATCGCCGCCACCACACCCAGTCTCGATAGTGAGTGACAGTGGAAGTACTGTATGTTGCCAGTGAAGGTTCCAGTGGGAAGCATGGTGCTAATGAAGGACCCAGTGGAAAGCATAGTGCTAATGAAGATGCTGAAGGAAACTAAGAGGGTAGGGCAAAGCCTTTCCCCTCGAAGTTAAGTTGGAAGTTGTAAAGCACCTTAGGGCAGGAGGAGCAAGTAAGATCACTGATGCTCTTAAGCTGCCTAGTCAGCTACATTGACTGTAATCAAGACGTTTTCAACAGCCCTCACAGCTGGGGAACAGGTGTCCTCCCCGACCGCCAAATGCCTTACTTGAACTAGGGAACTGATAACGGAAGGGATGGAGTGATCACTTGCACTGTGTGTGAATGAGCTGAATTGTGCCAGAATGTTCTTATGTAAGGGCTTCATCTGTGGTAAGGCTCTGTCCTTCTGGAAGGACCTGAAGGGGAGGAGGGGGGTGGAGGTTAACCCCTAAAGACTGCTAATTGTCGACCCTGCCTACCCCTGAAACCACGAAAAGGATCCGATTTTTCAGCTTTCATCAAGGTAAATTTTGGTCTTATAGATTTCAAGAGCACACCGCAAAATGTATATTTCACTCTCATATGTCAAATGGTTGCTGCAGCCGTGGCCTAGTGGGTTAGAGTGCTCTGAGTGAAAGGTCGGAGGTTCGAGTCCACTCAAGGGCCGTTGGTAGATATCAGGAAGGGCATCCAGTCATAAAGTGCTACACACTTCAAAAACCAAAGTCCTCTACCTAGGGGCAACGCCATAGCCGTTATCAGCAAATAAGGACGCAGTGGGGGGGGGGGAAGTCTAATGGTTACTGCGCCGTAAACCATCAAAGGTAGAAAAATAGTCGCCCCCCCATGGTAAGAATGAAAACAAGAAAATTTTGGAAAATGCATGCTTTTCGCCAAATAACCACAAAAATCAGTATGAATTATGTGCCTAGGGATGAAACAAGTTGAAGGAATGAGCATGAAACTATCAATCTATCTATCTATAGCCCGACCCCCTAATCCCGCAAAGGGTGGCCGCAGACAAAACGCCTTCAAGTCGCTCTGTCACCCACCATTTGACTACCCTCCCCCCAACTCACCCCCCCTCCCTCATATATTGTACCTCTCAACTCCATCCCTCCACCTCATCCTCAGTCTACCCTCCCTCTCCCTCCCTCCACCTCACCTACATACACCCTCATAGTCAGTCTTTCACTCTCCATTCTCTCCACATGTCCAAACCACCTCAGTGTATTTCTCCTAATCTTCTCAACCACATCCACATCCACCCCACAACATTCCTTCACTTCTTCATTCATCAACCTGTCCCTCCATGTCACTCCACATGCTTCTCTCAGGTAACTTATTTCCACTGCTCTTATTCTTGACTTGTTCCCCTCTTGCAAGGTCCACGCCTCACTTCCGTACATCAGGCTAGGGATCACAATACTATCATGCAGTGACTTCTTAACATCCATACTCACCTCCCTATTTCTCATCACTGCTTTCAGTGATCCAACAACCTTCCTTCCCTGCTGTACCCTTTCACCCACTTCATCCCCCAAAGTTCCATCCTTACTCATCACACTACCCAAGTACTGTACTTGAATGCACACACATTTTCCATATCCTCACCCTCCAACCTCACTGTACACTCTGTGACTTCATTCTTCTCAAACACCATAACTTTACTTTTGTTTACATTAACTTTCAGCTTCCTCCTCATACACACTGTCCCAAATTCATTCAGCAAACCTTGCAACTCTCATTCATCTTCACTCAACAATACTGTATCATCAGCAAACAGCAGCACCGGAATCTTCCAAATCTCACCCTCATTCATTAGAGCCACCCCCACATCCACTGCCCTACCTTGCACCTCCTTTACAACCCCATCCATGTATATATTAAACAGCCATGGAGACATCACACAACCCTGTTTCAGTCCCACACTGAGATCAAAGAACTCACTCAGCTCACCATCCACTCGCACTATAGCCCTAGCTCACTCATACATACTCTTCACAGCACTCAGCAATTTCCCCTCCACTCCATATATTCTTAATACCTTCCACATACCTTGCCTATCTATTCTGTCATAAGCTTTCTCCAAGTCCATGAAGGCAGCATACACTTTCCTTCCCTTTAGATACTTCTCCACTAAACATCGTAGAACAAACATCTGATCTACACACCCTTTTCCCTTCCTAAATCCCCCTTGTTCTTCTCCAACTAGCTCCTCTGTCATATGCCTAACC
Organism: Coenobita brevimanus; assembly: GCF_032717465.1. Classification (NCBI taxonomy): domain Eukaryota; kingdom Metazoa; phylum Arthropoda; class Malacostraca; order Decapoda; family Coenobitidae; genus Coenobita; species Coenobita brevimanus. The sequence goes on from NC_137060.1 coordinate 10,311,849, forward strand.
CTATCAATGAGTATTCTACCATATATTTTACCAGTCACACTAAGAAGGCAAATACCCCTATGGTTACCACATACTTCTCTCTCCCTTTTTCCCTTGTATAAAGGAACAATTATACCTGATTTCCAGTCCTCTGGAACCCTTCCCTCTTCCCAAGCTAATCTACACAACTTCCATATCCACTCCACAACAATCTCACCCCCATACCTAAGCATTTCACCACACACTTCATCAATTCCTGGGGCCTTTCCCAACTTAATCTTCTTCATCGCTTCCACTACTTCCGCCCTACTGATCTCTTCCTCCCTCCTCTCATCTCTTCCTCTCCCAGCCATTCCCCAACCACTAATACTCACACTGGTCTCACTCTTTACATTCAACAAATCCTCAAAGTGCTCCTTCCATCTCTTCAATTTCTTTCTCTTCTCCACCAACAATCTATAATTCCTATCTTTCACTCCCCTACTATTTCCCCTTTCACACTGCGTTACTCTCTTTACCTCCTTCCAAAACAATTTCTTACTTCCCTCCATTTCACACTCAGATTCCTCCCAAACTCTTCATTCACTTTCTTCTTACACTCCTTCAGCAGTCTCTTAACCTCCCTTCTCCTGCTCACATATAGCTCTCTCTTCTCTCTCTCATCTTCTCCCCTTCCCCTACTCGCTAGCCATTCACCATATCCCTTCTTTTTTTGTTCCACAGCTCGTTTCATCTCATCATTCCACCATGCTGTCCCTTGCACACCCTTGCATCCTCCTCACTCCACAAACCGCCTCACATGCTGCGCCTATCTCTTCCGTGAATATCTTACATACGTCTTCCACCCCTTCCATCTGCTTTAGCTCATACCTTCCCAATCTTTCTTCCACTATGCTCTTATACTCTGTCATTTTCTCACTATCTTTCAATTTCTCCAATCTTCTCACATGAGATGTTTCCTCCTGTCTTCCCCTTCATCTCCACAACCATTTTCTCTGCAGCTTTACCTTGGCCATCACTAAGTGATGGTCCGAGACTCCATTCCCCCACCCTCTCCACACTCTTGCATCCAACACTTGTCATCTCATTCGCTCATCCACACACACGTAGTCTATCACTGCCTTTCGTTCAACAAGTTCATCATCCATCATCCTCATTACTCTCCATGTATATCGGTGGATCATCTTATGACGAAAGTAGGTGTTGGCTATTGCCAACCCCTTACCAGCACAGATGTCCATCAAAGCACTACCATTCCCATCTACTTCAGCTGGCACACCCCACTGACCAACCACTCCATCCACTCGTACATTCCCAACTTTGCCATTCATGTCTCCAATCAACAGCACTCTCTCGCTCCTCTCAAACTTGTCCATACATGCTTCTACTCTCGCCCAAAACTCATCTTTCACTCTTGCCACTCGATCCTCTGTTGGAGCATACACACATACAGTCGCCCATGCTTGTATACCTACTTTCATCCTCACCCATACAATCTTTGCACCCACTGTTCCATACTCTCTTATATTCTCCTTCCACTTCTTGCTTATCATCAGACATACTCCCTCTCTTGCCCTCTCATTCTCACTGACTCCTGCACATATACCTACACCATATTCCCATTCTCTCACCCTTTCACCTGTACATTTAGTTTCAGTCAATCCACATATATCCACTTTTGCATCCTCAAGCACCTGAACAATCTCTCTCTCTTTCACTTCATCATTCACTCCTCTCACATTCCATGTTCCCACCCTAAGAATGTCCTTTGTCTGTTCCTTAGTCGTCAACGTATGGTCCGTCCGGGTCCGAGGCGCTTTATTCGCTTTTTTAGTTGGTTCTTTTTACAGGGTGGGGCACTAACCCACCACCAACCCTTTTAGGCGCCTTGTACGACAAGCAGGGATACTGGAGGAGTATTCTTGAAACCCCCCTACCTCCAGGGGGTAAAAAAGTGATGGTGGTTTGTTGTTTATATAGTAAATGTAAAATATGGCATCAAATCATGGGCATTAAATGAAAAATAATAATATATTGAAACGTCAATCAGCTGATTTATGATCGATCCTTCATCTTTGCATATGGCTACATACGAGACATTGGCATTTATATAAATGCCTAATTACCGTAAGTGAACGATCGACATACTTTGGAATTATACAAATAATCTTCATGTTACGTCTGTGTAAATGTTTCGGGATATTTTGCCATCAAGTCAATTCGCCATCACAACAATAACAAGACAATTCGCCATCGGGACTTTTCGTCGTCAGGATGATTCCCCATCGTTTATTTTCATATCAGTTTATTTAGGAAGTACACTACTTTTTTAGTACTGTACTTGTACCTCTTCAAAGTTGTTTTAAAATATACCCAGGATGTTGTAGTACCAGTGGAAATTAATGAAAACAGCTGTGGGTGGTGCTAGAACATAATTCAAAGTCAACTACAGCAAAGTAGAAATAAGTTAAATATTGTCTAAAAGTGCCACTTACAAACGATATACAAAGCCAATGCTATTGAATGAAAATAAAATTTGATAGATCCCCCTGAGAATTAGTTATTAAAGTATCAGTTAATCAGTAATAAGTATGTTTAAAGAATGACGGGGAATTGCCCTGACGGGGAACATCCATATTATGACGACGAATTGTCTAGGATCCACATAAACAATCGTTGCTTGCTTCAGTAAAAGTAAGATCTACTGTATACTGTAGTTTTCATGCTTTTTTCTCTTTATTCACTATTAATGTGTTACTTTAAATGTTTAAACATAAGGATATTTCATGTATGTGAGTGCTAAGGTGTGTGTATGTGAGAGTTTAGGCACGTCTGGGAACGTATCCCCATTGACTCCATGTTATAATGGGATTGCTATACGATGGATTGCTTTACGAAGGGGTTTTCAGGAATGGAACCCCATCATATAATGAGGGTTTACTGTATATATATATATATATATATATATATATATATATATATATATATATATATATATGTATATATATATACAATATATATATATATATATATGTATGTATATATAGACAGTATATATATAAATACAGTATATATATATATATATATGTATATATATATGTTTATATATATATATTTATTTATTTATTTATATATATATATATAGATGTATAGATATATATATATATATATATATATATATATATATATATATATATATGTATACATTATTTATATATATAGATAAATATATATGTATATATATATATATATATATATATATATATATATATATATATATATATATATAAGTAATCCCTCTAATATCCGAACGCCCAATATCCGAACATCCCCACTAACTGGACATAATCGTCCTGGGATCCAGTATTCCCAAAATGTGCCAAAAACCGCAAAAAATTAAAAAAAAAATCTGACTTTTTTCCCTCCCGTAATTTGAAATTGCCGCGTGGCGCCGAACAGCTGTTACACCTTGGTCCCTTCACCCCTTCCTTCCTCCTCCTCCCCCTTCCCCTGTCAGGTTGCCATTTGGTATTTTTCATTACCAAGTGTGGCCCAATTTGGTAATGAAAAATTCGTTTGGTAATGAATCAGAATAATACATTACCAAATGGATTTTTCACATGTATGAGGATACACAGGATGGAGATGGTGGATTGTTTGCTCTCTCTGATTAATCTGCTACCCTACATAGCATGAAAATAATCAACATGATGTTCATTATAAGGAGAGTGATTACATGTATTTCCACATGTATATATAATTAGTGAAGAATAAATACTAGCTTTACGAATTTGGTAATGAAAAGTTAAATTTGGTAATGAAAGTTGAGGAGATTGGTAATGTGGCCATTGCGATCTGGCAACTCTTACCCCGCCATCATCAACAGTCACAGCCAAACTCCGATCGAGAGCTGATACTTATAGCAGTGCAAGCCACATGTGCTTGTTTTTTGTGAATAAACAGTGAATAAACTGCAATACCTCTCCACTAGAACACACGGGAATTTACAGTGTTGTGCAGTGTTAAGAAATTAGAATTTAGAGTGCAAAGGATTAACTGTGGACTGCAAACTGACAGTTCAAGCTAGTCCAGGAGCCAGAGACTTGTAAGTACCCAGAAAGATTAATATTGTATAAACTCACCTCTAAAACCTCATTTTATGGTTCTTTTGCATTTATTTCAGTCTTTTATGTCCCTTATTGGTGTGATTTGGGTCTTAACCCGCGGCGTCTCGTCGACGTTCTTCCACGTCCTCACGTTTTGTCACTGCCAATCCCGTCGACATACTTTAACGCGCTGCAATTGCAAGGTCCATAATTTCCACAATTTTCAAAATTCGCGCAAGATTTTTGATTCGCCCACCTACCCAAGCCTCCCCTACCTGCCACCAGGCGGGCAGCGTCCCAGACCCCGCGTGACCTGCACGCGCCCTTGTCTCGGTCACTCACCTGTAAGCAGTGACCCAGGTCAGACATGGCGCGTAACGGTCTCTCAGACGACGAGATACAATCCGCCCTGGATGCCTTCACTGGAGACAGTGATTCTCCACTTGATGACGATGTGGTGGATCGAGATTACTTGCAGCCTGAGGAGGAAATAACAAGCAGCGATGAGGAGGTCCCTTCGCCCCGGAAAAAGCGGTATGTCATGTATCGTAAGGCAAGGGAAGGCCAGCCTGCACCCAAAACACCTGCATGGACCTCTCTCCATCCCCTAGAGAGAGATTCTGATGAGGACGAGGACGGCGGCTTAGGACGTGATGTTGCCTCGTGGTTGGGGAAGGAAAAAAATCTCACCCCGAGGATCAGAAGGTGGGGCGAGAAGGCAAATAAGGTATGGTCCTAGTGTTTTGTCTGGGGAAGGCGAAAGTGGTGTGGTGGGAGTGTGGGGTGAAAGGGAAAGTGGTGTGGCGGGAGCACAGGGTGAAAGGGAAAGTGGTGTGGCGGGAGCGCGGGGTGAAAGGGAAAGTGGTGTGGTGGGAGTGCGGGGTGAAAGGGAAAGTGGTGTGAGGGAGGCAGTACGAGCACGGGTGCACGTAGGCATAGGGGAGAGGAGGTGGAGCCACTCCTCAGCACATCTTTCGCCCCACAATATTCCCAAACTTCTTCCCCACAGCCCCAGGATGTGGGGAAAGGAAGGAAAGGGTAAAGGAAAAGGGAGAGGGAAGAGAAGTGCGAGTGATGAAGGGCGCCGCTCTCCACCTCCCCAACCTCCCCCACCATCCTCACCTCCCGACCCTGACGAAGGCGACGATGGGGACGAGGCTGGAGACGGTAGTGTTTCGTGGAACTGGGAAGATGGGAGTAATTTTACTTCCATCATTCACCCTTTCACTGAGGAGTGGCGGTCTGGTTGCACGGCTCCAGGTGTGCATGCTGGTTCCACTAGGGTGGATTTCTTCCACCTGTTCTTTGGGGAGGCGTTTGTGGGGCGCATAGTGGAGCAGACAAACCTATTTTCACGAACACAGCGCCGTGAAACTGAACGTCTGGGTACAACTAGCAGGCATTCCCAGCAATATGACTATCCTGTGACAATTTCTGAGATGTTCATATTTTTTGCCCTGGTTCTCTTGATGGGTGTTGTCAGAAAAAATCAAATACCGGCATACTGGACCACTGACCCAATGACCATCACACCTTTCTTTGGAAAGTTGATGAGTCGTAATAGATTTCAGCAGATTCTCGGCCGCCTCCACTTTTTTGATGCAGAAGATTCAGCTAATGCTTATAACACTGATAAAATGAGGAGAATTAGGCTTGTATTTGATCATTTACGGGAAATGTACCGCTCCTCATTTTATCCTTACAGAGACCTCGTCATAGACGAGAGTCTTGTGTTGTGGAGAGGCAATATTTCCTTTCACCAGTACCTACCCAGCAAGAGACACCGTTTCGGGTTCAAGATCTTTGTTATGTGTGACTGTAAGACTGGTTATGTGCAAGACATAGTCTTGTACACGGGCTCACAGACAGATATAACAGAAGATCGTAGTATTGGACTCTCAGGGTCCGTGGTGAAGACAACGATAGAGGAGTACCTTCATCGTGGTCATGTGTTGTACCTGGACAACTGGTACACTAGCCCTCTTCTCGCTCAGTTCCTCCACCAACACGACACCGGAGTCTGTGGTACAGTAAAGAGAAATCGTTGCCATATGGTCAAGATAGGGAGGAAACTTGACAAGAACGAGGTGGTTTTCTTCCAGGCAAATAACATCCTTGCCACCCTGTGGAACCACAACAGGGAAGTTTGCCTCCTATCGACTGTACCTAGCCCCCTGATGCACCGCACAGACTCCGTTGATCACCGTAGCGAGAGGAGGCGCAACGTCTGGAAACCTGAGTCTGTACTTGACTATAATCTGAACATGAGGCTAGTGGATCAGTCAGACTCGATGATTTCCAGTGTGGACACTGCCAGGACCATGATGAAGTGGTACAAAAAGCTCTTTTTCCACTTGCTCGACATCACGGTCCTCAACGCACACTACCTGCACGCCATGACAACAGGAATATCAGAGACCTTGAGGGGTTTGTGAGGGAGCTGTCACGTGAAATAATCGCCAGGTATGCCCAGGACAGGCCCACACACTGCACACACACCTCCATGGCTGCCCAGACTCCCCTACGCCTCGCAGGACGCCACTACCCTAGCACAATCCCTTCCCAACCAAACCTTCGTAAACCCCAGCGCCGCTGCCATGTATGCAAGCACTCGACAGTCAGACCAGCCACTCAGAGAAAAGACACAAGGTACGAGTGTGCAGAGTGCAATGTTGCATTGTGCCTTCAGCCCTGTTTCAAAGAGTACCATAACTTCCTACACTACTGAAACTGTGTGGGATGGTGATATGATGCTCAGTATAATGGTAAGGCCAGTCAGTATGTGCTAAGTCTTATATAAAGTTGAAACAGGTGTAATGTTAGCAGGAAAGTAATGTATAAGTTGAGAAATAGTGTAAGTTGAAAGAAGTGATATCAAAACTACACCCACTGTGTAAATCTGCAAAAATATGACACTCAGTATAACACTCTGGTCAGTAAATATGTGATAGCAAGAATATAAAGTGGAAATGGGTGTAATGTTAGCAGGAAGGTAACGTATAAGTTGAAAAATAGTGTAAGTTGTAACAATTGATGTCACGAGTACACCCACTGTGTAAATCTGCGAAAATATTACGCTCAGTAGAACATTCTGGTCTGTAAGTATGTGATAGCAATGATATAAAGTGGAAAAGGGTGTAATGTTAGTAGGAAAGTAATTTATAAGTTGAATAATAGTGTAAGCTGAAACAAATGATATCGCGATAACACTCACTGTGTAAATATGCGATAATATAACACTCAGTAGAATAGTAAGGTCTCCAATTATGTGATAGCAATTATATCAAGTGGAAACATGTGTAATGTTAGTGGAGAAGTATTATATAAGTACAAAAATAGGTTGTAAGTTGAAATAATAGTCATAGCGACTTCACTCTCTGTGTTGTTATGCGCTATTATTACGCTAAATATTATCGTAAGGCCTGAAACTATCTCAAAACAGTTCTCTAAAGTGGAAAAGTGTATAATGTTATTAGGAAAGTATTACGTAAGTTGAAAAAACACAATGCGAGTTGAAACAACAGTCACAGCGAGTTCACTCACTACGTAAATAAGCGCTAACATTACGCTAAATGTTATCGAAAGGCCTGTGAATACGTAAAAACAGTTCAATAAAATGTAAAATGGTATAATGTTATTGGAGATGTATTATGTAAGTAGAAAAAATGATATGTATCATGATTCAGCAATGTTAGCGAATCATCGTGAACAGTTTGGCCGATTTCGCTCGGTTCGCCCGATGGTACAATGCTTATTTCACCTCTATTTTTGTATAAAATCCAATTTACTCTTGTATCACATGTTTTTATGTTTGTAATAAATACATATCTACTTACTTTCATTGGTTTCCCAGACTTATAATACCATAGAAAACGTGAGAGCCTCAGACCACCTACACAGAACACGGTACCAGGTGTAACGAAGGTTTACCTGTTTAGGCCACTTATGGACCCCGGTGAACACTTTCTTGGTGATTGACCATTGTTTCTGACCAAAAGTGAAAGTTTTAGCAAAAAAAATTTGGGTCCAAAAATGGTCGGGATTGGGGGGTACCAGTGGTGAAAAAGTGGTCGGGACGGGGCGGGTTAAGTGGGTGCAATGCATGTCCAGAGGGAGTTGTATAGGTGTTTTTCTGAGTTAGGGTCCATAAGTACAAGTCCGGAGGCTGGGCCCCAATATCTGGACAGGATCACTATCCGGACATGCCTTTGGCTCTATTACGTCGGATATTGGAGGGATTACTTATATATATATATATATATATATATATATATATATATATATAATTATCTGTCTACCTATGAATCAATCTATCTATCTATCTATATTTCTATCTGTATATGATATACAGTACAGTATATTCAGCTTATCTACGATCGTCAGTATTAATAATGACTTTACCGCACCTAATGGACAAAGAGGGGATAGGGAGGAGGAGGGGGTGTGGGATGTCTCAGGCAGGAGTGAGTGTGGCTGACACACTCACCCAGTATAGTCTAGAGGTGGTATGGGTAGTAGTTTGGGTGGGAGGGGACACAGAGGCAGGATCCAATGGGGCAAAGGGAGGTGGAGAGATGGCATGGGGAGGGGTCCCCTCCCCGATACCTCCTACCACCTGGTCTCTTAGTTTTCATCGCCTTGGTACCATTTACGTCATAAAAGTGGTGAGGTTACGGCTCTCCAGTTTTTTTGTATCCCTTCAATTGTCAGACATAGGACTGCACGTACCTAGTCCAGAAACCAACGAGTATCGAACATAGTGCCTTAGGGGATAAGGAGGATTTCAAAACCAACAATGGCTGGTTTCATCGATTCAAGGCTGGTGCTGACCTCAGCAGTATCACAGTGCATGGGGAGACAGTGAGTGCAGACCATTTGATGGCAGAGGACTGCCTGATGCATTTCAGGTCAGATGCTGAGGGTGACCTAAAAAAAATCCCTCTCCTAATTTACCACTGGAAGAATGCCATTGATAGTATTACTGTGGTGTGGAAAGAGGTCAAGTGGAGGATCCTGAATGCAGTGTGGTGCAAGGTGTTACCTGAGTGTGTCCTCTTGTTCGCTGGGTTTCGTTATGTCGAACAGATCTGCAGGGACATGATTGACTTCTCCCATGAGTTGAGGTTCGAGCAGGTGGTTGGGGAAGACTTTCAGGAGATGCGTAACATCCACACCTAAAATGTCTCCAGTCAGGAGCTGATGGAAATGAAAGAGCAGATTGCACTGGGAGAGGAAGGTGGAGAAGAGGTGGGAAAGCAGGAGGAACCAGCAGTTATGTTGGATCTGAAAAGTATTGAGGAGTTTAGGAATGATGGACTGGCATTCAGGAAAAGGATCCAAACCCTGCCAGGAGTGATGCAGCTTGCTGTGCAGTTGAGAAGTTGTGTATGTACTGTGAGCTACCTGCTTACAAATAACAAGCAGCAAGGCATTGCTCTCCTGCAGCCCCTACATTGCTTTCCCAATTATTCATTACCTACTCCCGATGACCTTGAGTGGGTGCATACCAGCTGTCCCCGAGCCTCAGGGGGGGACCCATGGTGGTTACTCAGAATGACCAGGAACCCACTTATGGTGAGTTGGAAACTTTTTTGGCTTTTTTGGGTCGATGGCCCTTTATCAAAAACATAATCTATTGAACCCTTGTTATTATTGCCCCACTGTACACACTGAATTGCTATTTGATGGATTGTCACATTATGTAACCCCATCGTACAATTAGGCCTTACTATATTTGCTATCAGCTCTTCTTCTGCTTCTTTGTTTTTTTCTTCAGCACCTTTATTCCCCAATATTATTCAACCCCTTCATTCTGAGGATATCATCTTTATTATATTCTTCCCACTCGTTGACTACAATAGATCCTTGCTATGACGGACTAAATGGGGAGAAGCCTGATCTGATGAAGCCAATAGTCTGTTGTATATGATGATCCCCCCTGAGGTTGGACTTCAAGCACACCGATATATGAGTGCAGTAGCATATTCTAGTACTAAAAATGAAAACTATACCCACCTTACACTAACTTGGTCCATAATTTTGCCATTATGCTGCTTATTTCACATCCTTGTCCTAACACTTCTTCATGACTTGTACAGAATTACTGTACTCTGTTATTACAACTATCATGATGGGGAGAGGGCAATTTCAGGCCAGGTTAAAGTAAAAAGGGTAGGAAACACATGTCCTGTGTCCCATTGCACCCCATTTAATGGACATTGTTCATTATAGCTACGGAAGCTCGGTAGCCTTCATAGTGTCTGTTCAACCCAGTGTCTGCTATTCCGGGGTACATTATATTGGGGGTCTACTGTATTGTATTCACTGTAGGAAAGGCACCTGATAGCAGAGAATATTAGAAATAGCATTGTTATCAACTGTATTATAAAAGAGCTTTCCCAGATTGAATGAAATTTTCTGGTGGTAGCAAGCATAAATACGGAAGACATCATCATACCTGGCCAGGAAACTCAGCCAACATTCAAGCTGATAACTGCACAGTGTTACAATTCTTACTACACATATTAGATATGTTACAAATTTTATTACATATATCTTATGCATCTTTTCCCCAGCAGTTTCCAGCAACTCTTGGTTAATAATTTGTTGGGTTTGGCACTTGATTTAGATTCCAGTTCATAGAAAATCTCAGCATTACCATGTCCAACCCAGCATAGCAGTGTCTTAAGCAAATGCGTGGTGATATTTTTATGTACAGTATGTACTGCACTGTATGTAGCGTAATGTTCAAGAGGTAAAGTGTAATTGTGAGACTGATATGGCTTACCCACTGCCAGAGATGGGTAAGCAGGGGCTGGTCAATGTGACGACAGTGGTGGTGGAGCCGGATGAGTCCTGCCCTTGTGGACCCTGGGGCTCAGAAGGTGTGGGGGCAGACCTTAGGGAACTCACCCAGGCCACCCTCCCACCACACCTACGTTTCTGGCCCACTGAGATGCCCTTCTGCCATACACAGGACCACGCACCCTTCGCTGATGTCTGCTTCGTTATTGACGGCCACTCCTTCATGTGTCATAAGGTTGGAGCATTTTAACCCAAAGGTCATACCTTCCTTAACTTTATACCTCACCTAATCACACATTCACTTATATTATCCATCCACCTTCTTATTGGCTGTCCTTACTTCCTCCCATCCTCAGACTCACAGACATACATGCATGTCACTACTTAATTCATATCTTCACATCCATATTCTCTTCGCAGGCTTAATGTATGAGCTTATTTTACCCATTATTCAACACACACCCTACTCCACATCTTTCATGAATCTCTTATCCTTGCTAGGTGACACAGCTTGAATCCATTTAGGTCCAAAATGACTTGCCCCACCCTTACAGATTAATGGTAGTGGCTGCAGAGAAGTGTGTCTCTTTCTTATGGGTGTTCTCTCTCTTATTGTGACAGGGAGATGGGTTTGTAGCCTAGGAAAAGCTCATTTTGTTTTCTCTGTGTCAGCCCACTGGTAACTAGTTATTCAGATATCTTGTACCTGGTATTTTAAGATTTTAGCATTCATAATTTTTTCCAGGTTATGATATAGTTACAGTGACCTTTTTTTGAAACAGCTTTGTAACATTTCAGGAATAGAAAGAAGGGAGTAGGGTACAGAGATCTTTTCTCATTCATATCCCCAAAAGTGATGATATCTAGGGTTGGTGGCAGTACAGTCAAGGAAGAGGGAGAGTGGCCATGTGCAATTTACCACAAGGGCATGGGAAGTAATTCCATCTTGTGCAGTGTTTGTAATAAATGGGTGCACAAGAGATGTAGTGGTATTAGAGGCAGACTGCAAGATAATGCTGATTTCATGTGTGCGGCGTGGGGGGGAGAGCAGATAGAGATTGTCAGGCATGAAAGGATTGAACTTGTTGGAGAGTCTCATGAGTGTCTGGGAGAGTTTTGTTATTTGGAAAACATGTTATGTGCTGGAGGTGGGGCTGGAGCTAACTCTATGGCTAGGGTGAGAAGTGGTTGGAAGAAGTTCAGGGAGCTGTTGCCTCTCCTGACATTGAGAGGGCTCTTCCTACATGCTAAGGGGTCTTTGTATGCAGCATGTGTTAGGAGTGTGATGCTGTATGGTAGTGAGACCTGGACAGTAAAGGAAGAGGATATTCGCAGGCTAAACTTACAGAAATAACAATGATTAGGTGGATGTGCACTGCATCCCTGCATGCAAGGCCTGGAGGGGCTGGGTTTATGATGGAAGAGGTGAGATGTAGTATGGAATTGGAGTGTATTGGTGATGTGATGAGGAGAGGTAGATTGAGATGGTTTGGGCATGTGGAGAGGATGGGAAATGATAATTGGGTGCAGAAGGTGAGAAGTGTTAATATTGGGGGTGGGGTTATGAGGGGTAAACTGAGAAAGACATGGGACGAGGTTATTAAGTGTGACCTCATGGTTAAGGGCCTGAACAGGGAGGCTGCCATAGATCGAGCAGCATGGAGAGCCACCATTAGGTGACCAAGGCTGATGCATGCAAGCGTGTTGGAGTCTTCAAAAACGAAACAAAATGATCCCCCCAGTATCACATAACCTATCTATCTATCTATCTATTGCCTGACGCCTCAATCCCGTTTGGGGTGGCCACAAACAAATCGCCTCCAAGTCGCCCTGTCCCCCGCCATTTCACTGCCCTGCTCCCAACTCACACCCCCCTCTCTCATATACCTCTCCACCCCATCCCTCCATCTCATCCTCGGTCTCCCCCTCCCTCTTCCACCCTCCACCTCACTCACATACACTCTCTTCGTCAGTCTTTCACCCTCCATCCTCTCCACATGGCCAAACCATTATATTCCATATGAAATCATATAGCCATTTTCTAGATCTTCTTACCACGTGACACTGGGAGGCCGTTATTATGATGCTGGATGATAATGATGTTTACCTGGACAGGTATATTTTAACTTTGTATAATCTTTACAAACTGAATTAATTTTTCAGATGTTTGTATAATCTTTACAAACTGAATTAATGTTTCAGATGTTCTTTTGCACCCGGAGTGAGTACTTCCGAGCACTGTTGAGAGATCATTTCCATGAAACTGAATGGCAAGACTCTAGCCTCCCTGTCATCACACTGCATGATGTCACCCCACAAGTGTTTGCTGTTGTTGTACACTACCTCTACTGTAACCAGACTATTGTGAGTAATTATATAAGTTCACAGTGAGGGACAAAGGTTTGCTTACTGTTGAATTATGTCTGCTTCACACATTGGGTGTCTATGTGTCACTTTCATACCTGATGCATATTTAAGAGTCATATATGGAGATAAAAACATACCAAGTCTCTCCCATTATTGCATTACTGTATTAGCCAGCATAGGAGAGTGACTGAATATTAGGTGAACATTAGTCTTCAACTACAGTATATAAAAGTAGGCTATGTCATATGGTATATTGTTAAATGTACATATTTTAGTTCAGAATTGTTGCTTAATTTGTGAAGATTAAGTGATGGTCTTTGAGAGAGGATGAAGTCAGTGAACGTACAGCGAGGGTGGATGGTGAGGAATTGGAAAATGTGAGTACGTTTAAGTACTTGGGTAGTGTGATGATTAAGGATGGAGGTTTGGAGGGTGAAGTGCTTGAAAGGGTACTGCAGGGAAGAAAGGTTGCTGGTTCCTTGAAAGCAGTGATAAGAAACAGGGAAGTGAGCATGGAAGTGAAAATTTAACTACATGACAGTATTGTGATACCAACACTAGCATATGGAAGTGAAGCTTGGACTTTGCTGGAAGGACACAGTTCGAGAGTGAGAGCAGTGGAAATGAGTTATTTAACCCCTTAAACGCAGCCGAGAACAGTCGAACCCCCCCCCCCCCGAGTGGCAGGGTTGCATCACGGTCTGAGTACCTGTAGGAAAATGTTAGCCAAAAATCAGAGATTAACCCTAGAACATTATACTTGGTATGGCAGATAGTACTTACATTCAGCTTTCTCCAGAGACAGGTGTTGAGCCTTCGTGGACTACCCAAGGACTTGTGGAGACTTGCAAAGTTGGGTAACCAAATCTTCACTTTCACACCTCCAGCAACCCGGTTTCCCCTCTACCACAGCCTCATTCTGTCACAGTAAACTTTATACTACAACGTAAAGGTAGTTTGGAATCCGTATTTGTACAATAAGCACTGAAAATAAGGCTAAAATCAACGGAGCGTACGGCCGACATGCACCGTGGCGGCGGTCTTCCTGTCACTTAACAAACATTTCCATTTTCACAGCTAAAAAAATGTATACTACATTATTTTCAATCATATTACTTCCCAAAAGATCACCACGGCGCGCTTTTTATTCTGCCTTACGCCCGCCACTTTATTCTCGTTCCTGTCGGCCGCTTGCACTGACTGGGAAGAGCTAGAACTCGCCATAATGTCACTTTGAAAGCCTGCAGTAAACTGACGCTAAACAGGGGCAAACCGTGAGAAAAAAAGCTAGTGTTACAACTGGGGAAACAAGTGTTTCCTATTAGCATAAACTGCTTGTGAGAGGAGAGCGCAGATTTACAGTTCTGAGCGCTCAGAGCGCTGCCATGTATCACAGCCAGGCTGGCCGGGCCGTGGTGGGGGGGGGACGGGGGAAAAACGCGATACTTGGCAACAACTGTGGTCAGTAGTACAAAGGTAAAGTATGCTAATTTTAGCTAAAGGGTGGTGGTACTGATAGACAATACCAGCTGGAGCCTGCTTGCCCGCGGTTATTCAAAATTTACTAGAATCGCAAATGCGACGTTCCGCCGTTATGTCCTTTTTGTCGAGCGTCGCAAACGAGACAATCCGTGTTTAAGGGGTTAAGAGGAGCCTGTGGAGTCATCTGGAGAGACAGGCTGACAAATGAGGATGTAAAGGAGCGTTGTGGTGTGGATGTGGATGTGATAGGAAGCGTTAGGAGGAATACACTGAGGTGGTTTGGGCATGTGGAGAGGTTGGAGGGTGAAAGACTGATGAGTGTATGTGAGTGAGGTGGAGGGGGGAAGAGGGAGGGGGAGGCCGAGGATGAGATGGAGGGATGGGGTGGAAAGGTATATGAGAGAGGGGGATGTGAGTTGGGACCGGGGCAGTGAAATGACGGGGGACAGGGCGACGTGGAGGTGATTTGTTTGTGGCCACCCCAAACGGGATTGAGGCGTCTGGCAATAGATAGATAGATAGATAGAAGTTTCTTTTTTCTTCTTTTATAAATAACAGAAAGGAGAAAGGAAAAATAAATGTAAAAAAAACAAATAATAATCCCTACACCAGATTACTGGTGTCCTCCATTCATTGAAAATCTGCAACTGTTGGACTTCAACAGGTGTAGGTTGAAGTTTTGGGGGGAAACAACTCTGGGGAAGTGAGTTCCAAAGAGATGCAGTTCGAGGAATGAAAGAATTCTGATAGGCAGGAGTTTTGCAATATGGCTGTGTGACATTCCAGTCACGAGCGCTACCAGATGCCCATGTAGTGCATGGGAAGGCATGGAGAGGTGTCACAGTGGATGCAACTTCGTCTGAGCATTTGCCATAAAAGTATCTGTAAATAATGCAAGGGAGGCAACATATCTTCTTACTTGTAGGGGAGGTAGTTTATTTATAGTAGCAGGGTTATTAATAATTCATATGGCATTGTTCTTAATTTTATCTACTGGTGGTTGTTTTAGTGCAACCTCTCCACATCCATTCCTCAAGGGTGAGCAGTATTGCAGCTGAGAGAACACGTGACTGTTATAAATTATAGCTAACTGTGGGTCAGTGAAGAAGTTACGGATTCTGTACAATAATCTAAGTTTCCTTGAAGCAGTTTTAGCAAGTGATCTGACATGAGAGGTTCAGTTGAGGGCACTGTTAAATGAAACACCGAGAATTTCAGTCCTTTTATAGATAGGAATAGTAGTAGCATTGAAGGTAATATAGGAATCAGGCAATATCTGTCTGTTAGTAAATTGTATATATAGTATTTGGTTTTACTAGCATTAAATGAGACAAGGGCATTTTGTGCCCATTCAGTGATCTTAGATAAGCCTTGATTTATGGAGATTGCTGTACTGAGTTGTGAGTTAGAGTTATTAAACTTTGAGAATGGGTATTTAACTGTGATTGAACTGTGGAATGTTGAGTCATCTGCATATGAATGAATGGGATTATGGGTGACACATAAGGGATCATTAATATGAATTAGGAATAAGGTTGGAGCCAGAACTCATCTTGGTGGCATGCCGGCATTTACCCGTGGTGTGCGCAATTACCTTTTTTTATCAAATCCTGTGGTGTGCCAAAAACGAAGGAGAAAAAGTCTTTTTTTTGTGGTTTTTGTTTAATATAAACTTGAAGATAA
This sequence comes from Coenobita brevimanus, assembly GCF_032717465.1. NCBI lineage: Eukaryota > Metazoa > Arthropoda > Malacostraca > Decapoda > Coenobitidae > Coenobita > Coenobita brevimanus. Next base: position 10,328,270 of record NC_137060.1, read on the forward strand.
ACATCCAGGGCATCATCTGGTGAAAAAGAAAAAAATTCTCTCTCTCTCTCTCTCTCTCTCTCTCTCTCTCTCTCTCTCTCCGTTTTTGCGTAGGGCCATGCATAAGTTTACGTACGGGAGTAGTGAAAAAAAAAAAAAAAAGTTTTTATTTATTATGAACTTGAAGAGAAACATCCAGGGCATCATCTGGTGAAAAGAAAAAATTGTCTCTCCATCTTTGCTTAGCACCATGCGTAAGTTTGTGTAGGGGTCGAGTTGTTTACGGTGATGCACGGCCAGCACTGCCTGAGCTGTGGCCCGCAATGCAACGCTTCCCAGCCTTAGCTGTGGCTCACAATCCATAGGTTAATTGAGTGGAAAGTGGAATAGACATCATCTACTCTTTCTTTCTGTCACTGAGATATGAGGAAATCAGAGGAACAAAAGACGTTAGTCCATAGCAAGGGAGTTGGGTAGCAGGGAATGGTGCCACACTCTATCAGATGCTTTAGATATATCAAGGGCATCTGCATAAGTTTCTCAATGTTGGGCAGTTGATTAATGGATGGCATGAGTCAGGAGATTGAGTATATCAGTGGTGGATCTTTCGTGGCAAAAACCATACTGTCTATCACTAATTAAGTTGTTGGATTCAGGATGTTTAACTATGTGCATATTAATTACAGTCTCAAGTACTTTACCAAGGGAAGACATGATAGCTATTTGTGTATCATCATAGGGGTCAGAGGAACTTCCTTTCTTCAGAATTGGGTGGACATTGGCTTGTTTCCAAGAATTAGGGAATACTGTACATATGCATAATGCATAGTTTGAATAATTTAGCCAGAACAAAGGCAAGTTCTGGGGAGCACTTTTTGAAAACAATTGGAGAAATTCCATCTGGGCCTGGAGCTTTGTTGGTGGTAAGTTGTCTACAATGGATTTTACATATCTAGTCTGTATTTCAAATGGAGCAATTTCAGGAGAGTCAAGTTCTGGTACAGGGCCATTCTGGCTGACCTCCTGTTAAGTAGAATTTCTTGCAAAGGTACTGGGAAGGATGTTTGCTTAGCCACCTGGGTCATTTGTAATGTTACCATCTGAAGGATTTAGTGGGCAAATGGGTGATGACTTGTTAAAGTTATTATTGAAAGAATTGAGAGTTGACTAGATTGTTCTATTGTCATTAGGATTGTGACTTGGAGGCGTTTTGTCTGCGGCCACCCTTTGCGGGATTAGGGCGTCGGGCTATAGATAGATAGATAGATAGACATTAGGATTATTTAATAATTTAGATGCTTGGCTGTGAAGAATGTTTGTTTTAGTGACATTTATTACTGCTTCTGTATGGTTTCTAGCAATTTTAAATTGACTGAGCAATTCAGATGTTTTGTATTTCAAGTAAGAGTTATAACTAATGATTTTTGGGCCGTTGCTCTGGCACAATTGCTATCAAACCATATTGGGGAGTCCAGTCTTTTAGTGAACTGTTGGCGTGGTATGAACAATTCCATACCAGTTTGTAATAAGTCATTAATGTGTGACTTGATAGAATTGATATCACCAGAGAAGAAAGACTGTCATGGAATATCTATGTATCGATTGCCAGATGCCTTAATCCCGTAAGGGGTGGCCACAAACAAACCACCTCCATGTCGTCCTGTCTCCTGCCATTTCACTGCTCAGCTCCCAGCTCACACACCCCTCTCTCATATATCTCTCCACTCCCTCCCTCCATCTCATCCTTGGCCTCCCCATCCCTCTCCCCTCTTTCACCTCATTCACATACACTCTCCTTGTTAGTCTCTCACTCTCCATCCTTTCCACATACCAAACCACCTCATTGTATTTCTCCTAACATTTCCTATCACATCCACATCCACACCACAATGCTCCTTCACTTCCTCAATTGTCAGTCTGTCTCTCCATGTGACTCCGTATGTTCCTTTCAAATAACTCATTTTCACTGCTGTCACTCTTGACTTGTGTCCATCCAACAAGATCCAAGCTTCACTTCCATATGTTAGAGTTGGTATCACAATACTGTCATGCAGTAACTTTTTCATTTCCATGCTTACTTCCCTGTTTCTTATCACTGCCTTCAAAGAACTAGCAACCTTTCTTCCTTATTGTACCCTTTCAAGCACTTCACCCTCTAAACTTCCATCCTTACTCATCACACTACCCACATACTTAAACACACTCACCTTTCCATTTCTCCTCATCCAACCTCGCTGTACATTCATTGGCTTCAGTTCTCTCGAAGACCATAACTTTACTCTTCCCTGCATTCATCTTTAGATTCCGTTTCTTACACACTCCCCCAAACTCATTCACCAAGCCTTGCTGCTCCCCTTCGTCTTCACTTAACAACACAGTATCATCTGGAAACAACAGTACAGGGATGTCAGCAAGATAACTTCTAAATCCATCCCAGTCTGCTTTATCAAGATGCCATCTGGTCACCCTGATAGGTTTTTAACGGGAAGGTTTGGGGGTACTGACTACAGAATTGAGGCATTGATGAGATTATTGTTGGAGGATCCAAGTGGTGGTAGTACATCTATCCAGTACTGCTCTGGATTATTTGTCAGGAATAGGTCCAAGAGATTGGTGTTATGGTCAGGATTATCTGGTTGGTTGCTTTAGCAACTGTGTGAGATTAACACAGTTCTGCAAACAGCTCACTTTCTAGATCAGTATTATCTGTCATGGCAAAATGCAATTAAGTGAAAAAGCCATAAACAGATTAGTGCTTAAGAGTTGACTGAACAGCAGGGGAGTTGATGGTCAGGTGTGTAGAGAAGTGGCATGTTGTCTGGAAAGATATGAGTTTGATCCCAGGCTGGGGTAGGCAGCAGTTTGATGACCAGTACTTCTTTAAAACAGACTTTAATAGTCTTTCACAAGATTCCCCGACAGTTTAATTCATCATGGGAAAAACAGTCATTAGTGAAAAGGTTACTAGGGTTATATATGTCTAACACTTGCAGTTTGAAGTGTTTCCTCCAAGATGAATAAAGTCATCTTAAAATAGCAAGATTAACACAGAGAATACATCATCAGATTGAAGGAGTTATCTGGAAATAGCAAGATTAAAACAGAATACATCATCAGATTGAAGGGGTTATGTTGAGGAGGTATAGCCCTTCCCATGTCATCATTTACAACACACCAAAGCAGTTTTCCCATTATAGGCCACATGTTGCTGATGTCACACATCACTGCCACTCTATTCTTTTGGGGTCCACCATCTACTCAATATAGCATAGGCGGAACTAGACGGCTATTCTGGGGGGGGCCAAGCAAGAAAGGGGCGCCTGCTAGTAGCCAGCTTATTTAGATTTTAATTACTTATTACATATATATCTAATTCTTATCATTAACTTTTGGAAGGTTAGGTTAGACATACAGTGAACGTTTTCTATAGGAAAACGTTCACTAACGTCCCTATCTCTCCATGTGATTCCACATGTTCCTTTTAAATAACTCATTTCCACTGCTGTCACTCTTGACTTGTGTCCTTCCAACAAGGACCAAGCTTCACTTCCATACATTTGAGTTGGTATCACAATACGATTGTGCAGCAACTTATTTCCTTCCGTGTTCACTTACCTTTTTCTTATCACTGCTTTCAAAGAACCAGCAACATTTTTTCCTTGTTGTACCCTGTCAAGCACTTCATCAAACCACACTTCCATCCTTACTCATCACACTGCCCAAGTACTGAAATGCACTCACATTTTCCATTTCCTCATCGCCTAACCTCATTGTACGTTCAGTGACTTCATTTCTCTTGAAGACTATAACTTTACTTTTTCCATTATTTATCTTTAGATTCCATTTCTAACACACTCTCCCAAACTCATTCACCAGGCCTTGCAGTTCCCCTTTGTCTTCACTTAACCATACAGTATCATCTGCAAACAGCAGTACAGGAAGTTTTAAAATGTTGCCCTCTCTCATTAGGGCTGCTCCAACTTCCACTGTGCTACCTTGTATCTCCTTTATAACTCCATCTGTATACAGACTGAACAGCCATGGAAACATGACACATCCCTGTTTCATTCCAACATTCAGATAGAAAAATTACTCAGTTCGCTATCCACACGCACTGCAGCCTTAGCACCCTCATACAAACTCTTCACGGCATTCGACAACTTCCCCCTTACTCCATATATTCGTAATATTTTCCACATTCCTTGTTTGTCCACTCTTTAATGTACTTCTCCAAATCCATGAAGGCCACATGCAACTTGTTTCCCTTGTCTAAATACTTTTCAACTAAAGACCTAAGGGTGAATATCTGATCTACAGAACCTCTACCCTTCCTAAAGCTTTCCTTGTCATCTCCAATTTATTCTTCAGTTTTTGCCCAAACTCTGTCAATAAGTATCCTACAATATACTTTGCCTGTTACACAAAGAGGACAAATGCCCCTATGTTTACAATACTCTTGTTTTATGCCATTTAGTTTGTACAGAAGAATATAGTAATTATACAGTACATACTTTCTCAGTTATCTGACATAATAGAGCCAAAGGCATGTCCAGAAAGTGGATCCGTCTGGATATTGGACTTTTTCCCTGGCCCCCCTTCGTACATAACCTAACTTTGAAAGCCATTGTAAAAGGCCACTAGAGTACATCATACAACATTTGTTCCTGTTGTTTAACACTTCTCTGTCTGGTCAAGCAGACTTATAAACCAGAGTCAAGCAATTACCATGGTCAAGCATGGAAAAAAATACTCCTTTAAGATGTGGGATATCAACCATCCTGCATCAGTCTTACCCAAGGTCTCCCGCTTCATCTCCAGAATCAGCACTACCCTCTTCCTTTTCTGTGGTGGAGGGGCAATCATCACACCCCCTAGGAAGAGGCATGCAAGGAATAGCAAAACCTGAAGCAGGTAGGGCACATCCACAAAAGCCAACACGTGCACCTACATAACAACTGTCTGAGGGGAGCTGTTCACTGCACAGTTGCCATGTCGGAACTGGGAACGACCGAGGGTGTCTTTAGCGGACGCTGGGCGAACTACCTAGCCAGACAATGTGGACCTATCGGGCTATTCTTGCCCGCTGGGCAAAAATGTTTGTGCAGCCATAGTTCCTGTCCAGACACAAGCATTTTGTACAGATAAAATGGAAGAACTATTGAGATAGAATGGAAAAATGTACGAATACAGTAATCACTCCAATATCCGACGTAATAGAGCCATAGGTAGGTCCGGTTATTGGTTTTGTCTGGATATTGGGCCCCAGCTTATGGACTTGTACTTATGGACCCTAACTCAGAGAAACACCTATACAACTCCCTCTGGACATGCATAGCACCTATTTAAGACCCAAATCACACCAATAAGGCACATAAATGACTGAAATAAATGCAAAAGAAACATAAAATGAGGGTTTAGAAGTATGTTCATACATTAATAAACATTTTGGTACTTATGGACCCTAACCTAGCCTAACTCAGAAAAACACATTCCTACTGCACATGCATAGCTACTAACACCCTATTCACACCAATAAAGGACTTTAAAGAGTGAAATGAAGTAAGTATAGTATGGAAAAAAGTACAGTATGAAACATTCTGCCTACTTACAGCAAGTCCCTGGCCACCTTGATGAATAACCGCCTCCTCTTGGACTCTGACAGTAAGAATGATTTCCTGAAGCACTTGCAGTACACTGTTCCTGAAGTCTTACACTGAACTTAGTCAATAACACACAGAAGTCTGTTCTCTTCACAGTGTGCACTTTTGTCTAAATAATGCTCCATTGTAACTTACTAAGTGTTGCACTTTAACTTTTCCCATTCTTTTCATTTTCCAAAGCCAAAACAAACAAGTCTATTTATGTTAAATTTTTTTTTATAGAGTCTTTTCTCTCACAACATTAAATCCTTAACACAACACACTGTTTTTTTCACTGCACAACACTCAAAATTCCCGTGTGGTCTAGTGGAGAAGTTCTTGCTGTTTATTCACTGTCAGAGTCCGAGAGTATCACTGGCAGGCGACCTAGGGGTGTATCGCTTGGTCGTGGTGATGGCGTACCCTCTGCAGAGGACTCTGAAGACAGCCGCAAACTCACGTCGAGCGGTGACTCCACCGTGGCTGATGTGCTGGGCTGTGGCTCGGAGCATGAGGGCCTGTCTTGGGGAGGCAACGGAGTGGAGCCAGGGCTGGGCGCAGCGGGGGTCACGGGCCTGCAAAAACTGTCAGTGGTTGGTTGATGCAGTGACCGACGATTCTGACGATTGACGATGCGCTGCCTGAAAGCACGCACTTCCTCCACGAGTCCCAAGGGCCCCATCTCCCTGTTGGAGTCCGGGTGTTCCAGGTAGTCTAGGACGAACTCTAGATGTTCCCGGAGTGCGCTCAGCTTGGGGATGGCTGGAGTAGTGTCCTGCTGAGAGGAGTCCCCATCATCGTCGCCTTCAGCGTCGGAATCTTCAAGTTCGGTACTGACACCTGCAACCGAAGACTCGATCTCGATATCAGACAGCATCTGATACCCAGGATCGCCCTCGTCGTCATCCAACCACTCACGAACATCGTCCACATCTACATCGTCGCCGTGCATACGTAGCCGTGCATGGAAGTCATCCGCGTCAAATCCTAGAAAATCGTACTCCACATCCGTTCCGAGAAGCAGACGAGACCAACCATTTTCCAGAGTTTTCACAGGGACTTCCTTCCATGCACTAGCCCAGTTGTACAGCGCAGACTTGATGTTGTAGCGGCGAAGGTTTTCCAAAGTCCGCTTGCCTCGTGTGTCCCGTCCCTCCCTGCGCTCGTCCTCGTCCTCGAGAACAACCATCACCTCGTCCAGGAACTTGCGACGGTATAGGCGCTTTGTTGCCACGATCACTCCTTGGTCCATTGGTTGGATGAGAGCAGTCGTATTAGGTGGCAGAAACATGCACCTAATATGACCATTTTCAGCAACCAAATCCTTGTCGCACGGGTGGGCAGGTGCATTGTCGAGTAGAAGGAGGGCCTTTACCTAGTCGCGCGGGATTCCCAGTGTCTTCGTCTGGTAATGGATGACCTCCTTGACGAAGTGACGGTGAAACCAGTCTTTGAAGATCACAGCTGTGAACCATGCCTTCAAAGAATGGTACCAGACGACAGGAAGGACATCCATCACCCCACGAAGGCACCGAGGCTGCTTTGCGCGGCCAACAACAACGGGCTTAAGCTGGTGCATGCCGTTAGCACTGGCACAACACAAAGCAGATATCCGTTCCTTGGAAAGCCTGCGACCAGGTACACGCTTCTCCGTCTCCTCGGCTAGAGTGTTTGTTGGCAGCGAGTGATAGAATAGGCCAGTTTCGTCAGCATTGTAGACTTGACCGAGAGTTAGGCCCTCCCTGTCGATGAAGCCTTTCACCTTGTGCCGAAACTCGTCAACTCCATCCTCATTAGCGTCCAATACTTCGCCATGTGCTTTACAGTTGGTAAGGCCATGCTGCAACTTGAATGTGAAGAGCCAACCCTCGGATGCCTTGAAGTCTAGGGCGTCGTGAAGCCTGGCGAACTTCTCAGCAGCAGCCTTCAGCTCCGTTCCACGTACCATCACACCAGCAGCACATTGTTGTCAATACCAAATCAACGTGGATCGGTCGATTTCTGCAAACTTGGGGGTAAACATAACCTTCCTTTCCACGTTGCGTTTGCTTCTCGATGAGAAGCCAGCCGTGTACTGCATGAGTTTGTCTCGGGACCTTTTGATATCGAACAAAGTTGACCGGGCCAGGTTAAACTCGTGGAGAATGTGGGAAGAAGACCACCCCGCATCTACCTTCTCCAATATCTCCCTCTTCTTCTCCAGAGTCAACACCACTCTCTTCCTTTTCTCAGGAGGCAGGGTCACCATCACACACCTTAAGAGGAGGCCCGAGAGCAGCAGGTAGGGCACCACCACAAAAGCGATCACGTGGGCAGCCATTACGACGAGTGTGCACTCGCGGTGAGAGACAGGCGGAAAGTAGGGAGGATGCAGCGGCGCTCTATCGGACGTCGGAGGAATGATGTGCCAAAACAATGCTGTCCCGTGGCGCGCGCAGTAAGTTCAAATTACGAACGGGAAAAAATAGTTTTTTTTTGGGGGGGGGGGGGGGATCCCAGGACGATTATATCCGGGTAGTGGGATGTTCGGTTATTGGGCTTCCGGATATTAGAGTGATTACTGTATTTGTTTTGAAAAGCCAGATTGCTGCATCCGGGTAATGGATTGTTTGGAAGATGGACATCTGGATAATTGGGGGATTACTATGTATCTGCATCTATATGTATATCTGTATCCATATAAATAGATAAATAGATTGGTAGATCTATCTATCTATCTATCTGTCTTTATCTGTTGCCAGATGCCTTAATCCCATTAAGGGTGGCCACAAACAAATCGCCTCCACGTTGCTCTGTCCACCGCCATTTCATTGCCCTGCTCCCAGCTCACACCCCCCTCTCTATATATACCTCTTCACTCCATTCCTCCATCTCATCCTTGGCATCCCTTCCTCTCCTCCACCTCACTCACATACACTCTCCTCATCAGTCTCTCATTCTTCATCCTCTCCACATGGTCAAACCACCTCAATGTATTTCTCCTAATGCTTCCTATCACATCCACATCCACACCACAACACTCCTTCACATGCTCATTCGTCAGTCTCTCTCTCTATGTGACTCCACATGCTCCTCTCAAATAACTCATAGATATTTTTTCTTTTTCTCATAAAAGTGGGCATGAACCCATTCAAGTCTGATGCTCATGCATCACTTTCCAGGTGCAGCTTACTTTTACATCCATAAAATTTGGCAGCATTTTTACACAATGGAATTATAGCACCTTTTTCCTCAGCTATAGGCAGTGGTGAGATGGACTTGCTGGCAAATTTTGATCATGGCAGCCATTGCTGCATTTCCTTATGTGCCATCACAATACACATTTTAAGGTAAAAATAGTGTTCAGCTTTTTAAAACTTGCTTTTTTATTAGAGGCTAAAGAGTAATACATATATTTAGTACAGATGGTTTGGCATGTAAGATGGAGTCAGGACTTTGGGGATTTGCATGATGTGTAAATGTTTTACCCATTTAATTGGTCATGTTGTTGATAAATCTCCTGCTTCTATACGAGTACTGTCTCTTTCTTTGTTTTCTGGATCTAACCTAACCTTATCCTAAGATGGTAAAAATGGTCATGATAATAATGATGATGATTGTGCTGCTGCTGCTGCTGCTGCTGCTGCTGCTGCTGCTGCTGCTGATGATGATGATGATGATGAGGAGGAGGAGGAGGATGGTTATGGGGGTGGTGATGGTGATTATGATTTCTTTCTCAGGTGAGCCTAGAAAATGCCATGGATGTTATGATAGCAGCAGATATGTGGCTGGTACCTGGCTTGAAGCGGCAGTGTGGTGTTTATCTTGGCTCCCGATTACACACAGACAATGTCATATCCATCCTTCGCATGGCCAGACTCTTTGAGCTGTCTCGGCTTGAAGACCAGTGTGTTGCATTCATGGCTAAAAATCTTGACCAGGTAAGTGTTACTTCAGCACAGTTAGGCTAAACTTTTCGTATTTTAAAAAACTGAAGGTCAGGTCATTAGCAGAGGTCAGACAGTGATGAAGACAGTTCCAGAACTGTATGCAGTGCAGCCTTATTATGCGATGGGGTTGTGTCAAGTGAAGACCAATTACATAATGAACTATTACATAGCAAGGTCAATATATCCTGGGTTCAGTGGGGTTAGGAAGGGTGACCTCAACTGCGAAGCCTTAAATGACCTAAAAAAACTCAGCCTCCCACCTGAAGTTTGTCTTATGCCAGTTCGAACCATCGCCAATGGTCCCCCCACCCCACCCACAGGATGGGGGACAACGGGAGGGCCTGGACAACCACTCCACAAAAAAGATACGATATCACGTCACTTAATATCACTGCACTATTTGTTAAGAGCATGCTCTGTTATTTGATGATAGCAGTGGTGTTTCAGTGGTTTTAAATGCACAGGATGAAATGAAAGGCAAAGATCACAGCCCAGCCAGTGTAAACACTGTCCAGGTATCATTGCTCAGTCAGCTGTGTAGAGGCTCAAAATGGGGCTGATGGTTACCTAAGGTTGACACAATTTCCGGGTCACAAGTTTCAGTACTTCACACACACAAAAAGTATCGCTTTCAGTTAATATAGCACACTGCACTATTATTTAAGCACTTGCACCGTTATTTGGTGATAATTTATGGAAGAGTAGATGCCCAAAATTGAGATGATGATTATGTAAGATTGACACAGTTTCAAGTCACAAGTTTCAGTATTAACATGCAAAAAAGTATCACTTCACTTAATATTACACATAGCATTATTTCTTAAGCACTTGCACTTTTACTTTGTGATAACAATGGTGTTTGAGTGGCATGTCATGCACTAACTATAACGAAAGGCAGCGATCAAAGCATTGTAAACACTGAGTAACCATTTTAGCTTGTATGTGTTACCATGTCCACATGAGATTCTCGGAGGTGGCCATCAAAAATATTGTTGTAGCAAAATTGTTATTAATTTTTTAATGTTGTACTGAGGCAGGGTATATTTTTTAAATTATCGTTATAGTGATTTATTACACAGTGAGGCGTCGTATAGCAAGACTGCACTGTATAGGTACCTCTCAGGTAACATAAGGGTTTCATTTTTAGAAATACTGTATGGAAACCAGTCTTACAGTAGCCAGATATGATCCATCAAGAAACTCGAAAGTGGAGTTAAACAGCTTGCAATCACACCATATTCAGGATATGAAAGTATAGTACTGTACAGTGTACGTGTATATAGCTACAGTTTAGATAAATTGTACTGGAAGCTAGGCAGTGGATATTGTTATGGCAAATGTAATAGCACCTTGCCTCCCACTAAAGCATACTGCCGTTAAAAAAAAAAAAAAAAAAAAAAAAAAAAAAAAAGTCATGTGATATTCAGAGTTCAAATTTTCCAGCTAATCTTCAGCACAGGTAATTTTTTTGCTCTTTGAAGGGGAAAGGTCTGCCATAACTATAGCTGTGAACTTTGTAGTTCTAGCTGCAGTAGCTTCATATCACATTATAATTTTATCCTCTGAAGTGTTCATCTTCAAGTTTTGTTCCACTACCACTTGCACGACCATCACTCTGGTGTTTGGTAGACATTACTGTCAGTGGCACTGTTGCCTCATGCAACTTGCAGAGTTAAGCAGACATACAACCACTAAAATGTGAGTTGCTGCAGCACTTAGGTGGTTTGCCCTAAGAGTACCATGTATTTTTGCATGGTTGATATGCAAAGTAGTCAACAACCATACACTGACATAAATTTTGCTCATTTTCCTTTACAATTTATTATTTGGAGGGGATCAGAGGTGGCCACTAGAATAACTGTTGTGAAAATACATGGTCCAAAAATGCACTATCGTAGGATGTGTAGTTGTGTACAGGAACTGAGACTACCTCCACACACAGGAAAGGAAGGCTCCAGTACAAAGTCAGCAACTGTGCACAATAAAGAAAGCAGGGAGTCAGTTCATCACACATCTGAGAGAAGCTGGTTTTACAAGAGAAGTGATCATAATGTGGCTGTATTATTGATCATGGGAGAAATAATCACTTATAATACTGAAATGATGAGGAAGGACCAAGTTGTAACTACAGTGCAGTATTTAGTTGATAAGAGAATGGTTTTTTGGAAGACTGTGGCATCTTGAGAGATGAAGTGAGTTTTTGAGGCACTAGGAAAAAAAAAATTACCCCAGTCATAATATTGCAGATAGGTCTGAAGCCAGGTGTGCCAAAACCCCATCTCATGCCTGTTGTAGTGACTGTTGTGTTGGATGCTTAGAGAAGTACAGTGAGTCTTCGAAATACGAAAACCTGAAGTACGAATTTTTGATGGTACGAAAGCGATGAAAATAGGACAAATTCCACACTATGAAAATATCTGTCTCGATGATACGAAAATCAATACGAAAGGAAATAGAGATAGCCCGATTATCCAGACTATATGGTGTGAAGAGGTGCCTGACTAGTCCAATATCATGATTAAACTGGCAGAAACAAGACACAAATACTGTTAGATTGATTTATTTACCATTAAATGAACACTTGAAGCAGCAGAAATTCAATTCATAATCCTCCAGCTTGTTTTTGTATTTTTCTGACAACTATCAGTTTGGCAAATTACATTCTGAAAAATTTCCTCCTTGTTATTATCGTCACTTTCCCTTATGATTGTTTCCAGCGCAGTGGAAGAAACTCACCGTGCTCAAAGATGGATATTGTTTCCCAGTTTCCCAACTGAAGGTTAGGTTAGGTTAAATTATTAGGTACAGATAAGCTCAGTTAGTCCAGGTGTAGTTAAACACTTAGGGAAGAACAGTCCTTTCTGCCATTATGTTGATGAAATAAACAGTTGTCAACACCAGAACAGCTAAAAACGACGGGGAAACAGATTTAACAAGAAACATTTATATACCATCCCAGAAATAATATGAACAATATAACAGACTATCAGGAAGAACTGATTTGGTAAGGTGCTTTTACTGCTTAAAGTGAAGCGTATGTTTAGCTCCCTCAGTGGCTGTTGGTTCAGAAATTTGCGTGCTTCTGTGGTCAGTCTCAGGACCATTTTTTCAAAGCTCTAAAATCAATTTCTTTTTCTTACATATGTGAAAAGACTTGTCTGGCACACCTGGCTTTCCCCCCCCCCCCAAACCCATCCTGTGATTTGTTATGATTTGTGAAATAATTAATAAAATTAGGATGCGTGCTGCATTAGCAGGTAAACATCGGCAAAAACATCTGGGATGAAGTGAACTGTGAATGCCTGACTGCTTGGGATGGTAAAGTAGGGTCGTGTTAACACACCAGTGACCTTTGTTCTCTTCCCATAATTGGTCGCAGTTTTTTATGGCTCGGCCTAACTCAGCGTCACTGACACCGGTACAGTAAAGCGTTGTTCAGGGCCAGCAGCTATAAAAGCGATAATGGAATATATTACTGTTTGTGTCAGTTCTCTCTCTTTCATACACACACATAAGAATGAACAAAAGAATGAGTAGTAAGTGTACACTATCTTTAAGGAGCAGAAATAACTGTGCTCACTCAGTCCAAAATACATTGAGAAGAGCGATACCGAACAACGAATGTGGAACTGAATTCTAACCTATGAGAACATGTGGGACGAAAGATTAATTGTCTTTCTGATTAGCAAACATTTTTGTTCCATATCGTCTCCTAAATTTGTGAAACCCATAATCTTTCATGTAAGCATACAGCCTAAAGACCTTACCAATTCAGTTCATATTCCTTTAGTTTGTCTTCTATAATTTTCTGACTATTTTGAGGTTGGTAAATTATGTTCTCTTGCTGAAAAAAACTTACTCAAAATTAGGGCTTATGTAACATAAGCATGTAAACATCGGCGAATACATCTGGAGTGAAGTGAACGCCTAACTGCTTGGGATGGTAGAGTAGGGTCATGTAAACACACCAGTGACCTTCGTTCCCTTCCCATAATTGTTTGCAGTTTTTTATAGCTCGCCCTAACTCAACGTCACTGAAACTGAAACAGTAAAGTGTTGTTCAAGGCCAGTAGCTATGAAGGGGTTAATGGAATATTGTATGAAAATTCAAAATGGGCACAGTGCTGTGCACCGCGCTCACTTACCGACAGAAAACAAACTAACCCCTCTCTGGTAAACAAATTTTCGCCCGCTTCTCGCTCTCAGTTGAGTCCACGTCCCTCCTCTCCTCCTGGCTTCGCTGTACATGAGAATATTTTCGCAGCTCTTCACCTTTTTGTATTGTTTCACCATGCATCCCAAGCGCCCTGCATCATCTCCAGCATCGGAGGAGCCCGCTGCAGAGAAGAAGTAGCACAGTAGTCTAACTTTGGAAAGGAAATTGGAAGTTATAAGACGCCATGAGGAGGGGCAGGGAGTGTTGGAGATTGGGCATGCTTTAGGCCTTGCAGCTTCCACCGTTGGGACTGTGACGAAGAGAAAGGAGATGTACAAGGAAATGACCACCTCCTTCTCTACAATTGTATACAGGTATTGCGTACTTCAAAACGGGGGGAGGGGGGGGTAAAGTTTAGATGGGGGTCCAAGGGGGTCCTGGGATGCATCCCCCCATTTCTGTGTATATTTCTATGGGAAAAATTGTTCCGATACACGAAATTTTGAATTACGAAAGCTTTTTTTGTCCCAATCTCTTTCGTATATCGAAGACTCACTGTAGTTGGAAAAGTTAAGACTTGAGTCATTAGTATATGAGTGCATGGGGTTAGTTATGCAGCTTACTTTGCTGATGAATAGGAGGAAGAGAGTTGGTGAATTGACAAAGCCCCGAGGAACAGCATTAGTAACAGTTAAAAACAGTGGCTGTCTACAGCAGCAGCCACAGAATGACCAGAAAGCATGAGATAGTGAATTAATTAGGAGGTTAGAAATAATAAGAGGACAGTCTGGGGATTAAAGGTTTGTGCCAACCTTGGTTGAAAGGCTTAGAAATGTCATATGAAGTGGCCAAGGTTTAATAAAAGTCCCAATGGAAGGTGAGCTAGAATCTGAAAGAAAAGTCATAAAATCACCAGTGGAGCATCCCTGATGACACCCATGCTGACATTTAGGAATAAGATTAAAAGAAAAAAGTTGCATCAAACTCTTGTTACTGGAACTGTCGAAACATCCAAAAGATTAAAAAAAAAAAATGGTGATAAAGGTTGCAGAATGGTTGTCTTTTTTTTGGGGGAGGATAGGCTGAATGATTGCAAATTTCCATGAAGAAGGAAAGGTGCAAGTAAATGTACTCTTGCTAAGGATTTGCCTTAGGTAGAGTGCAGGCACAGAAGCCCAGTTCTTGAGAACTATAGCACAAATTTCATTAGAGCTATGTTTAGCTTTGTAGTATTAAGGCAAGCATAGGCAGAATGGACATCTAAAGAATTGTTAATTTCAGATATGACTGAAATTAGTTGGTGTAAAAGATAGAAGAGTAGAACTAGGAATATTCATAGTAGAATTAGAGTAAAAAAAAAAAAAAAATAGCTAAGATTTCAGCTGTATTAGAGAAGGAGACACCAACAGAGCTATGATAATAAAAAGGAGAATAAAGTAAGATGGTTAGAATGGTTTTGTAGCAGAAGGCAGAGTGTGTGTAATGGAAAGCTCATTGTACATAGAATGGATGAAATTGCTTATGGCAATATGAAGACTCAATTTAGCATGATTCTCAATGAATAGTGCATGTGATTGAGAGGTAAGTTGGTGTTGGTACCTTTTCAGAGTCATCTTATGGACAGTGTTAGAATACAGTACCTGTATCAGATCAAGAATTTATTACATGAATGTTGATATAAGCATTAAGAGAATTATATTGAGGTGGTTTAGCCATGTGTAGATGATGGAGAGTGAGAGACTAGCTAGGAGACTGTATGTGAGTGTGGTGGAGGGGAGGAGAGGGAGGGGTAGACCGAGGATGAGGTGGAGGGATGGCTTAGAGAGATATATGGGAGAGAGAGGGGTGAAGTTGGGGGGAGGTTAACGAAATGGCAGGGGACAGGGTGACATGGAGGTAATTTGTTTGTGGCCACCCCTTATGGGATTAAGGCATCTGACTATAGATAGATTGATAGATAGATTGGTTGATGGATTTATGGCATTAGTCATGGGTTAAGAAAAAGGAATGTACTCCTCCATGCCTGTGACAGTAACCTCTGCAAAGTCATTGTCGTAGTGCCTTAGGGCTTCCCAATCAGCAGTGGGATAGTGCAACAAATTCCACTTTTTACAAGTTCACAAACCTTACTTTAGTGGTAGGACAGGTTACAAAGACCAGAGTGCGATTGGATGAGGCTAAGAAGGAAAGATTGACAGAATAAGCAGGAGAGGTACGTCTGTTGGTTTAGTGAGTATTTAAAGCGCTCCAGTCGGCTTGACTGGGTGTAAGTTTATATCCAATGGGTGATCGGGGTTTATTGCTTACATAATTCCATTCAGGGATGAGTGAGGCTGGTTACTCTGATCTTAAATATCAGGACTAACTCGCCTAGCCCTCGGCTTCTGTGCTTCTCATGGGGCAACATAAGATTACTGATGGATGGATGGATGGTACAGAAATACAGGACCTGTAGTAAGAAAAAAGCAACGTATGTTGGAACTCTCCGCAAGATGGTCAGGGGCATGGATAGCTACAAACTGCTCAAGGCCATTAAGGATGGTAATTGATCTAAGCTTGATCCCCAGGTGGATCTTTAAAAGGAGAAAAGAGCCAAATGGTGGTGGTTAACTCAGTGTCCTGTAGAATGGAGATAACTGAGAAGATAGTAATGGAAGGAATGTTTTCCTTTTAAGATGTAAGGTTGTGAAAGAATTTTGGGTAGTTAGCAGCTTTAGGGTAGAGGTAAATAGCACAGGTATATGTAGTGAGAATTTGGAAGGACAGTGTTGTCAGTGCAGAGAATTCAGGTTGTCAGAGTGTAGAGAATTCAGAAGATTCAATTTGGGGAACACAGGAACAGTCCAGGTTGTTATGCATATACATGCAATATAACATCTATTTGTGGCTTGAAATGAACTTGGAGAAGGTAGGAGGGTACAGAGAAGAGTTTGCTTTCAGCAACCTTAGGGAGGTGAGTCTCAATAGGAAATGGAAAGTAGTATTGTACTTAGAAGGGGAGAAGTGGTGTTTTCACGCAACACAGTAATTTTTTTGCTAAGTAAGCAGTTAAATAATGAAGATGTGAGGTTGAGTGAGGAGAGGATAAGCAAAAATGAGAAGGAGGTATAAAGTAGGAAAGTTTGTAAGAGTGCAGTAGATGACTTGAACTGAGTAAAGCTAGCAGAGATGGGTTGGTTGCACTTCAGCGATAGCCATCCATCCATCCATCATCTAATCCTATGTTGCCCCATAGAGGAGCATAGGAACTTGAGGCTAGGCAAGTTGGTCCCGACATTTAAGATAAGTGTGAGCAGCCTCACTCATCTCTAAGTGGTATTATGCTAGCAATAAACCCCAACCATCCCTTGGATATAAACCTACACAGGTCCAATCTAATTGGAGCACCTTAATTACCCACTAAACCACCAGGCGCTATAATTTAGTTGTATGGTTACCACCCAGCATAGTAAATTGTTTCCTGGTGTACAGGAAACCATTTGGCTTGTCACTCAGTGTATAGTCACCCATACGCAGAAAGAAGAGGAAAGAATGAAGGAAAGAAAGACAGAAGAGAGAGTGTAAAGGCACCTGAAGGCAGAAGAAAGAGGAAGGAATGAAAGAAGGAAAGACAGAAGAGGAAGAATGGAAGAGAGGAAAGGGCAGACACCCAAAACAGCACTACATCGAGTAAGTGGATGGTGAGCACCCAGGATTAATTGTGGGGTAAAAGACATGTAGCTTGATAAGCTACTAGGTGTCATTTCCTAAATAAACCACATTAAAGAACAGAACCAGGTGAGGAGTCTCTTTGTTTTTTCGGTGGGTGGCCCATTTCTTTTAGCCTAGATAAATTTTCGACAGCACTTCCAGTTGCAGTTGTACAGTTCATCCACTTTAACTTATTGGAGAATTTCATGATATTGCAGTTTATTTCCCAAAGCTCAGTGGTAGAACATGACATCATTATGCCTGTACATCCATTCCCAAATACTTTTTCATGGCTAGCTCCATATTCTATCATTAATCTAAGTTAAAGTGGACATAGTGTAATACATTATGTTACTATATCCCACAGGTGGTTGAGACACAGGAGTTCCATGATCTGGTTGTAGCTGATGCAAATGAAGTAAGGGCAAGGGAAGAGACTGATTCAGTTGCAGTTGTGGACGACCTTCGCTACCACATATCCTCCGCTGTCCTCACTGTTTCAGGCATTACAGAAGCTCGCACCAAGTTGTCTGTTCTTGAGGCCTTGCTTGATGAACTGGGCATTGAGGCTTGAGGCTGCTATAGACTGAACAGTGCATTTCTTGAGGCACAGCAATCTTCCTACATGTTACACTCCTTCCGTTGTCACCACTTTTGCATTAATATCTGCCATCTACATTGATTTCCTGCTAGGGTGGTCTTATTGAGGACTGGTGTGATGGTATTAATATAGTTGTTTTTGTGACATATTGATGGGTCATGTGGAAGAAGAGCAAACTCAGATGACATTCATATAATCAGACTGTTCCATGTCCCAGCTTGTGATTGAACTTGCATGCTTTCTGGCAGCAGATAACATCCCTAACCACTTGACCACCACATCTCCCATGCATCCATCACAAAGTGTCTGAATATTGAGAGTATCAAGGAAGCTGTGCATATGACAAGACTGAAAATTTAACACAGGAAAACATTTCAGATTTTCCCATTTCTACCCTGAGGAGCTTATTTGAGTACAGGTACAAGATTTTAAAACAAGGTTATGACAAAGCTGTAGACTGAATACATGAAAGGTTTTTCATCTCTCCAACAGCCAATCCTTTATTGTCCCAGCAGAAGCATAAGGTTTATTATTGTCATGTACATTCTTTCAGTGTAATCTTCTTAGGACTCAACATAGAGCAACAAGTGGTTTCCTGTAAGCCTGAAACTGACTTAATATGTGAGGTGGTAACTATTTAACCCTCAAAATAGGCACTTTCTGATTTAGTGAATTAAGATCCTTTAATCAGATGTGGCCCTCACACGTCTTAATCTGAGGGGTTGCTGGGGTTACTCATTCCTTTAATTGCACTCAGGCAAGCAGTTGATCACCCACACTTTGAGTGGCCTAGCCCTGTGTCTGTGTATTTGTGATGGGACAGTAAAGGTTGGTAATGTATGGAGGGATTATTAATATTAGTGTTATTATTATTATTATTATTATTATTATTATTATTATTATTATTATTTGTATCATAGTGTATCATTTATAAAGGCTTCAGCATGATAGCATGCATTGGCCTTGGTCACAGTGGTCATCTTGGTCACCTAATGTATTATTATTATTATGTTTCCTGTACACCAGGAAACCATTTACTACGCTGGGTGGTAACCATATAACCAAATTTTGGCGCTGGTGGTTTAGTGGGCAATTATTGTGCTCCAGTCGGATTGAGCTGGTGAAGGTTTATATCCAAGGGGTGGTTGGGGTTTATTGGTCATGTAATGCCACTCAGGGATGAGTGAGGTTGGTCACTCTCATCTTAAATGTCAGGACCAACTGCCTAGCCCCAGGCTCATACGCTCCTCATGGGGCAACGTAGGATTGGGTGATGGATGGATGGATTATTATTATTATTATTATTATTATTATTATTATTATTTTGTTCATGTCGTTCTTCTAGAAGATTGCAGCCCTTACACAAATTTTTAAAACTTTTTTTTAAATTTACAAATCCTTAGATTTTATATTTTGATGATTGGACTTTTACAATACAAATTATTTCTGTTACACTGACAGATATTTGCCCCATGAGGGTGTAATACGATCAATATATGTTGTAACTTTCTCCTGGCAACTCCATTTTGGCGACATTCTCATGGCAGCATTTAAAGATATACTCTGTTGTGACATTCTCTTGGCAGCCTTAAAGATATGCTGGAGCATGAACCTTCACAATTATAGCTGCTAGGAAAAGCCACCACCAAAAGTTGCTGCCCAGATCAAGTTGCCTGGGAAAAGCTGCCAGAAGAATTAGTTGTGTAACAATGCCATTTCTGCACATATGTTGAGTTTACTTTTGTTGTATTTGTTTATCAACCCTTTTTGCACTGCCATGAATACACTTGAGTATGTCACTCAGGCTAAATCCAGACTATTTTATTCCGATGAGGAAAATTCAAGCCTTCCAAAGTTTACTTATGCCAGTCTTCAGCCCTTTGAAATTACCCTCAGCTGAACATACTTGTCTTGTGCAAGCCTGAGTAAAATGATGCATCCATACAAGGCACAAAGATCAGGTAAGGAAAAAGGGCATAATAGACTATGAGCTGAAAGCAAGGTAACATGTTAGGGAGACTAAAACTGATGAAATGAACGAAAGTGAAAATTAAAGTGGAAATCCTTCGTGGGTGAAAGAAATTAGCTTCCTTGCTTTATATGCTTCTGCAGCCACTCCTCTCACATAACATCTCTTCATTTTATTCTTGCTACCTTCAAACAGTACTGTAAAGCTTATGAGAAACTTTCTGAAGTAGAGAGGCCAGCTGCAGCTGTCTTTAATCCATTAAGTACGAGAGATTTTTCCAAAGTTTCATACACCATACTTGTTTGGAGATAACAAGAATAAACTGTAAGATGTTACCTTATTGGCGACATCAAGTGCTATGCAAGAATTTTAGAAGATTGTCATTGGTCCAAGTTTGGATACGATGAATTGTGTTCCATCTTAGGGTGGGGAATGTACAGTTATGCTTCGTACATGAAGATGAGTTACTGGGCAAAGCTTCTTGTTTACATGCTAAGAGTAATGTTTTTAGATAGTCTTCTTTCTGATCAAAGACTCATCGTTATGCAATATTACCTTAGTTCAACTTTAGTGTATGCCAAATGTATAATACAGTTGTAGACATAAATACTGATACACTCCAGCATAATAAATGACTAGATGGTGAACCATGACTTTTGAAGCCAAGTGATATGTACTGTAGAGTCCAGCAAACTTTTTAGAATATTGTTTAAGCATTTCATAATTGTTTAACTAACTGGAGCAATATTTGTGACCACAATTTTATTGTACTGATGCATGGGCGTCGATGATTGTGAAAAAGGAGGGTGATGTGGAATGAAACTTAACCTTGCTTTCCTTAAAAAACTGTGATGCAATGCTGATGCCAAAATTTATGAGTCACTACAAAAAGCACTACAGGTATAGACTGTTTCATCTGTACATCTCCATATCAAACAGCTAGGACAAAACAAATAAATGAATATGTCATGAATAGGTACCGGTACTGTAGCTGTTTTTTTGTAGAGCATTTTTTATTTTCATCCTTGTGATGAGAAAGTAATGAGTCTCCAGTATATATAGTATGTGTAGTGGAGAGCATAGTATTGTATGGTACTGTATAAAAGTATCACATAAGTATATTCAGTGCAGATAATTTCTTAAAACGAGTAAATGCCACAACAGTTACAGTAATAATCATAATGTTCATGATCACCATTACTAGCCTGTTATCCCTTAAAATATAAATTTTGTGATTAGGATTGAAAAACAGGAGTAAGAAATCATAAATTTTATAGAGCTTTCAGCAGAGTGTCCATTGAATGAGCCATACATCCATTTATTTGTCACTGAAACCTTTAAATTTCTCAGCTCCATTTTAACCCTCCTCAGGTACACCTATGGTTTCGCTTACAACTTAGGTACATCTGGATCTGTCAGACCTAGCTTTTAAAAAAATGCTGTAGTGTCACACATGCTTCATGTAATGAATTCCTGAGTATCCTAAAATGTATTAGGTCTTAACTGATGCAAAACTATGCAAATAAGTTTTAATTCACTTAACTGTACTGTACATATTTTTAAAAAAAAATTGAAAAAAATGCCAAACCAAAAAAAGGTTGTTTTGGGCAGTCGCCATACACAAAAACGAAGTATGCTATGAGCCTAGCACTTCTGTCACAACTTGAGTGATGGAAGTCCTTCATTATGGACATAGTGGATCCTACATAGTTTAAAAACAGCCTGCAAACTCGGAGTGAAAAATTCTCCCCCCTCCTCAGGTACACCTGGGTCTCACAGACCCAACATCCAATTCTGCGTGACATATTGCAAAAACCTAGAGAGACACGAAAGTAACCCCCCTACACCCTGCGTGGGCACAAAAAGTTAGGAAGCTGTTGAGAAGGACAGGGATCCCAGGTATCTATAAGCTACTGAACTATACCATCAAAAAATTGCCCGGGTCTGTCAGACCCAAGTGTACCTGAGGAGGGTTAAAGGCAAATAATTGGTGTATTTCACTGACATTTTTTCCCCCTTTAAGATGCATTTCAGAAACACTTATGTGGCAGAACATTCTATTGACTTCCAGATAGAATAGTGGTGCATGTTTTTGAAAGTGGAAATCATAAATAATTCTCTTCTTTTGATAATATTTGTTAAATGTTCATAATGTGAAGACTGATAAGCATATTGCTTAGAACTTTTAAAACCATTACAGTAATACACTGTCATATAAATTGGTTATATAAGAAATAAAGCACAATAATATCCTAGTCAAGTACTGCTAATTGTTGTGTATTCATATGATCTCCTCAAGGTTGTTCAGGCACTTTGCAACAAGATTCGTTCTAGTGAGCTTAGGAGATATCTAGCACCTCTTCTATAGTATTTCCATCTGCATATTGCATCTTACCTTTGCCAATGAAGTTAGAGGTTGTGAGTATATATTCACTCGTGTTTGTTTGTTTGCTTTTTCACAGGATTTCTGAAAAAGTAATTGATGGATTTGAGTGAAATTTTGTGGATATGAGGTTTATGAGTCAAGGAGGTGTTGATTAAATTTTAGTGGTGATCCAAGTTGAGTCCTGGTTCTGGACTTTTTTTTTTTTTTTTTTTTTTTTTTTTTTTTTTCCCACAAGATATCTTAAAAAGTTATTGAGGGATTTCAGTGAAATTTTGTGGAAGAGTTGTTTAATTTGAGTGATGATCTGAGTTGTGTGGTATAGTATAGGCATTGGTGGAGGTATGTGCTCTTTGAATGTGCTTAACTTGTACTTGCTGTGTTATTCACTTCCTTTTAAAGTTAAGATCTGCACAGTTAACAGTTGTGAATATGAACATAACTTATGCATAAATGCTCTTCATTACCACTCTTCATTACCACACAGGCACGGCCTTCTAAGTGTTTCACATTTTTAAGGAAAGTAACTTTAGTGCACTATGCAACACAGATATCTGCATGTTGATCATAGACTACAAAATGTATATAGAGCAAAAAATTTTTACCGATTTTAGGATATTTAAGGAAGTTGCCTGGATGCGCACTGCAACTTGTTTACTGATGATCCTACCAACCCAACCAAACAGTCTATCTGGGGGGCTTTGCATCCCAGGCCCCTATGATTTTAACCACCTAGAATTGCCACTACACCTAGCATTGGAAGTCCACAATCCCTAATGGACCAGAACTTTTGTCCTCACCTATCCTATTCAACCTGTGAAAGACCCATTTGAATAGCAAATTTTTAAGGCCTGTAAC
This sequence comes from Coenobita brevimanus, assembly GCF_032717465.1. Taxonomy (NCBI): domain Eukaryota; kingdom Metazoa; phylum Arthropoda; class Malacostraca; order Decapoda; family Coenobitidae; genus Coenobita; species Coenobita brevimanus. The sequence goes on from NC_137060.1 coordinate 10,351,474, forward strand.
AGGTGTCAATTCATTCATTGCATTTGAGAAAACATTTGATTTATTTCTAACATTATGTCTGACAATAGCTTAGGCTAGGTGCTTTGGAACGACATCTTTCATAATATATTCATGTTCTGTCTAGAGTAGATTTTTTTTCTTTTCAGCTTAGGAAGACCTTGTGCAGTATAAGGTGATTATTTTCATCATTGTGAAGGTGAGCAGTCCTTCTCAAGAGAGGTAAAATCATGTAAAAGTAGCAGAATAAGATTGATGAGACATTATCGCACAGACACTCACAGACCTGCGCAAATCTTGACTCTGGGAAATTTGACCAAATGGAAAACTCTTACATGCTCAATATGTTAAAATTTGCAGTATGTACATTTGTTTAATTTTGATATTTCTCAGTGTGTACAGTTTATTCTTATTATGTAAGTGTGTACAGTTAATTTATTATACAGTGTGTACAGTATGTCTGTGTGCATTATTACAGTTTTTATGGCCTGTTTGTTCACTAACTATGAATACTGTACAATCAAAGACAAAAGTTCTGCTTGAAATCTGGTGAAAACATCTGCCAAAAGGCTCAGGTTTTGGTGTGCTGTGTTTTTTGTGATACAGATGGTTGGTAGCACTGATGTGAGATGCCATTTGCCCCACATGATGAACCTGTGGATGCAAGCACATTTTTTATAACTGTTTGATAGATCTTCAGACTGCTACTTTTACTTGATACCTGTGAACCATTTCTCATCTGTTCTCTTTTTTACTGTCATATAAGCAACACTGCAATTCAGTTAGTTAAGGAGCTGTCCTGAAATCAGTTCTCCTTCATTATTCATTGTACTTTTATTTTGCATTAATATGATAATTATGTCAGGACCAACTTGACCCAGCCCGTGGCTCCTACGCTCTTCATGGGGCAACACTGGATTGGACGATAGCTGGATGGATGGATGATTATTGGCTGTGATTGTTTCTGTTATTAAACAGAATTGTCCAGACTATTCTACATATAAAGACAGAGTTACTGTATAAATGTTTCATTATAAGTGGCAAAATTAATCCTCTAGACTGGAGTTCAAACACAACCCAGAAGACCAAGGTCTGTGCATAACTAATCATGTGCTTCATTCAAGGTACAGTTTGTCTTTCACAGCAGAAACATTGCTTGCAGGTGTTGCCTTCTATTGTTGTGATTAATTTCTGGTTCTGTAATGGTGTGATAGCATGAGGGCGACCCGAACAATGATCTGTCTACATTGTGCCTCCCTCCTGAAGTCACCTATCCTCCTTTCTGCTGCTCTGCTTGTACCAGTGTTTTCACTACCTGTTCAGGATTCTCTCCTTTAAAATAAAGATCCTGCCGTCTCTCATCTCCCAATTAATTGGATGCATGTTGTTTTCCCTCTCCATACCGAGGTATATACTAGGTCAGCTTGATGTGTTGTGATAAATTGTAAGATGTAACTGCCAGGCAATCATTGCCTGACTGAATATGGTTCACATTTCATCCCTCAGATGCAGCAACTTTCGCGAATTGATGTTAAGGTTTCGGAATTTGAGGAAGTGTTAAGGTTTCGGAATTTGAGGAAGTCAGGCTAGCCAGCCACAAATATGTAACTGTGGCAGAGCCCTCACAATGTTTCACATGCTTAACTTAATCTTCGGACAAAACAGCGACACAGCTTTTGACTTTGATTGTACAGTATATATCATAGTAAATATGAGTGGTGGAAGTTTCCACTTTTACAAAGCCATCAAGAGTGGAACCCTTGCACTTTTTTTTTTTTTTTTTTTTTTACTATGTATACAGTAGTTATATCACCATACAGCAGGGTAATCAAGCCAGAGTTTTGCTGCTTCTTTTATTAACTTTAACTGTCATGGAAACTAGAAGTTTGCTTTGTTTCAGTTCATTGCCTCAATTTGTAATTATATGTATGAGGAAATTATACTCTGTTTTTTCAGAGTTGCTACGGAAAATAATAACTTCACTTGTACAGACACATCTTGGTATACAAAGTGTTCATGTCAAGTGAAAATCCATCGTGTAGCGATTTACCGTATAATGAGGTGGACATAACATGGGTTCAGGGGAACAGGGAGGGGGTCTGTGCCCATGAAGCCTAAAATCCCCTCCCCCCTCAAAAAGAAAATAAATAAATAAAATAAAAATAAAGCCACCCACCTGAAGGGTGTCCTTGGTCAGCATAAGTCATCGTCAAGTGTGTAGAAAATTAACATACTTTTGTGCATAAGGACAGTTTGCCAGTGGTAACCATCAAACAAACATCACATCTCACAGTGTTCTGTTGAGATCAGAACATTGTGAGATATTAGAAAATCCTACAGTGCTTAGAACAAAGCAGTGCAATATAGAGGTATTTGAAAATTGTAGCATACACTAAATCAGTGCTAAATCTAATGAAAATGCATTAACAGCATCAGAGATTGAAAAATATAGTGGAACCAAAAATATCTTTAAATGAGTCTCCCTTTCACAAACTGAGGTGTCTCTATTTTCAAACCAGTCTGCTCTGTACATGTGACAGAAATGTTTGGGACCTCAGGCTCCTTGAAAGTCAGAAACCCAGGGTGCACTTTCAGTGATTCACATCGTTCATATCGTTTGTAAAGGCTCCAACATGCTTGCATGCGTCGACCCTGATCACTCAGTGCTGACACTCCACACTGCTTGATCTCTGGCAGCTTCTCTATTAAGTCACTTATCCCTGAGGCCACACTGTGACCTCGTCCCAGGTCTTTCTTGGTCTGCCTCTTGCAACCCTACCGTTGATGTTCATGCTTCTCATCCTTCTTATCCACATCCCCAGATTACTGTATCCAAAAAATAAATAAATAAATAAATAAACATTCCATGCAATTTTTCTGGCTCTGTCAAATTTTGTAACACACCTACATAATGACAGTCTTTGCCATGGCCTCTACTTGGATGGTGCACTAAAACAATCACCCTTTTCCATCCCACAGCTGGGGCTTGTAAGTCCACACCATTATATTGGTTACTGCTTAAATGTACTTGTAAATGAACAAAACACATCAGGTAGTTGTTTTTAGTGTGTAAAATGTGTTTACAACAGTTTTTATAGCCATTACATGTGATCAAAATTACCCCATACAACCTTGCAACGTTGCCTCATTTGGCATATAGGGAACAACATACTATAGGCTTAAAGCTATAAATTCACATAATTGCTGTAACATACAGTCCACAGTTACTGACAGCATTTTTAAGTATGTAGACAGCTTTACGTAACACCAAACCCAAGCATTTCCAGCAAATATTTTTGTAAAAAATTGATAACGAACATTTTCCTTTAAAGAGAGTGTATACAGTAGTTGTCATAATTATAACAAGATGAGATTAAAGGATTATGTAGAATATCGAACAGTGAAGAAATTCCTGATAGTTTGATTTCAGTAATTATAACACATTTTAGTAATCACTCGACAACAACAGCTTATGGTTGACATTTTCAGGTAGTTGATACATTAACCCCAGACTTGACATAGTTACCCAACTATATGATATTTGTTACATGTCCATTTACTATGCTGGGTAGTAACCACATAACCAAATGATGCTTTGTGGACTAGTGGGATGAGGCACTGCAACTGAATGGACCCTGACGGGTGGTTGGGGTTTCCTGCTCATGTAATGCCACCTGGGGTCAAATAAAGCTGGTCACCCCTGCTTTAATGTAGGTATGGTACTGAGTAGCCTAACCCTCTGTCCCTCTGTTTCTGTTTATCTGGGAGAATATAGGCCTGGATGATGATGATAATGTATCATTACAGCATCTGTTTGAACATTTCTGTTTAAAGTAGCATAGTCAGCTAAGCAAGATAAGTGTGCATATGTGCAGTCTTGCATGCTTACTTTCTGTGTGCAGGTACAATACTGCACTGTACTAGTAAGCTGAACATATGATGAAGCAGAGTATGACGACCAACACTTTAAAAAACTGTCCCTGTTGTTCCCCACACAATCGACGCCCATGTAGTGATGATTCTGTAGTAGATAACCAGACACTCTGCCCTGAGCACAGTTACTCCAAAAACACAAAGCACTGTTGCTTCAGGATTGTAATATATCAATACACTGCGCTGATTCTCAAACTGCTTAAACACCTTCTCTCAGACAGGACTGTTTCATTGTCTTTTTATCATCTGTAGATGATTTATTCTTCCGATTGGAGATTTCATTAGATTTCACCTGTAGAGGCCCTCCCCAAGTTGAGTAAAATTGGTCGGTGGTAGTGTGATAAAAAAAAGTCATCAGAGTCAAGGAATTAAAAAGCTTAGATATTTTATGCAAGTGTATGTCATATAGCCATGTAGGCACCAGCTGGTTTAGTGATTAGAACACCCCATTTGCAGTGATAACCCTGATGTCTGTGGGCTGGGACTCCAGTAGGTGACTGATAAGTTGTTCCCAAATACTGAAATTATATTAAGAGGGAGTAATATCAACCATTTGAAAAATTAACATCATTGAAAAAAAAAAAAATGATTGGAGGTTTTGCAGTCAGATGTTACCAAGCTGAGTAATATTATCATCTACCCTTAATTGTAATGGACTCTAGTAAACTAGGCTAAGCCCCTCTACAAATCAAATGGACTAATATACTCATAGATATTAATTTAACCTCTGACATTATTAGATCTTTATTGTTATAGTATATTGTTACAGTTGTAAGAAATATATTTATTGTTATCATGAGCTTATTTTCTGATATTTTTAATAATAATACTGTAGCCATTTAATTTATAAAATTGTGTACAAAGTCAGGCCTCTGCTTTTCATGCTTGTTACTGCCTGGAAGAAAAAAAGACCTGTAAGCCAAAAATGCAAGAGCGGAACTCAGTAATTTACGGGGAAAGTGATTTGGGATTGGAGCTCTCTGAACCTTCCTCTTATATTACTTTCCAGAATCCATCGGAAACTTTTGGCTCTTACAAAGATTACCTCAAGTATGACTGTTCATTGAGTATATTGCAGGCATTCTGAAGTAGAATGGATTAACTACAGAAATTATGGTAGACATGACCTTCCCCTTATTGATAATTTTATTTTCTATTAGCATCACATTATTGCTTCTTGAAAAAATTACTAATGTTTTACACATGATATGTTTTATGCACCCCAGCACATTATTTAACATCTTTGCTGATCATTAAGAAAGTAATAAAATAATATTCACTGAGCAGTTATGAATGTACAGAACTATTTACTGTATACAGAGTACTGTCTGTGATATAAGAGAAAACAGCATAAACTTGTTAACTGTGCTAATGCAGCTTTGTGTTTTGTTAACCTGCATGGTGTAGAGATCAGAGTATAATTTTTTCTGAGTACATAGTGTTGTTTTTCACTCTACATTTAGCCGTTCTGCCACTTAGGAAGAATTGTTAGCCTTCCCTTAACTGTTATGTACAGAAAGTTACTAATGTTGTGGCATAACCCTGGTCTATCTTGCTGAGCAGTTTCATTGACCACAGGTAAGCACCAGTGGGATCATCCTACTGGTACAGTTCAATAAGGATGCCATGCAGGAACTAACACGCATTTGTGGTTGATGGCTCCTCTCCAGGGTCAGACAAGGATCCTTCCCCATGGCGAGGTGCAAGGTGCAGGAAAATATGAATAGATTTGGCACCTGGGTGGATACCATAGCTACTTCGCTCCACCCAGGGTACACTGCACCACTAGATGTAGGCCCCTCATCAGCACCTCCCATTCAAGTACAGTATGACCGTCATTATGAGACCACCCTGATTTCTTTCAAGTTGATAAAGGACATGATATAGCTCTCATTTCCAAACGAGTTGTGAAACTAAACAGACATTCCAAAGCAGGAGTCGCTAGGTTCTGTCTAGATGGAAAATTAGCCACTTAAGTTAAATCTTAGCCCGGTTAGTGTAAAATAATTCCTGTAGAGTGTGGCACATCATTTGCTCTCTATGTATCTATTGCCGGACACCTTAACCCTTTAACCGCGGGTGTCATTCCAGAATGACATTGCAAAAACTGGACCAAACCGCGGGTGTCATTCTCGAATGTTTGTGAATATTTTGAATACCCCGCGTTTTTTCCGTGCGCCAATTGTTTCAAGGGAGAGTAGCTATTAGGTTCTTTCACTCCAGCCGACCCCCACCTCCCTCCCCCCCCCCTGGGGCCCCATCTCCCACCCCCTGGACCCCCCACCCCACCCCGGACCAAACACGCATCAGTATCTGTCCAGCTGTGTGAGTGAGAACACTGCTGATGTGGCAGTGAAGTGCAGGCAATTACAGTGCCTTTTACCTGCCTCAGTGAACACAGAGTGGGTGTTTATCGTATGTGCAGTGTTCATATATGTTTATAGTATTATTATCAGAATGAGGTTGGCATTTGGTAATGGTGTGTGAGCGAAAAATAGTGATTACAACACCGCTGATGTGGCAGTGAAGTGCGGGTAATTACAGTGCCTTTTACCTGCCTCAGTGAACACAGAGTGGGTGTTTATCGTATGTGCAGTGTTCATATATGTTTATACTATTATTATCAGAATGTGGTTGGCATTTGGTAACGGTGTATGAGCGAAGGTAATGGTGCGTGAGCGAAAAATAGTGATTTTAGATCGCTCACTTCTAATGGCACTGCCCATCCAGTGATAGTCAATGAAATCATGAAACCTACATCATTGCAAAGCCGAAGGTTAGTACTTTCTAATGGTACCTTATTTTTCGCTCTAGATTTATTCTGTGCAGAGTTATAAAGGTTTAAAGTTTGTTTACGTTTTGGTCGAAACCCCCGCGGGAGAGGCCAGTCGGGGCAAAACAATGCCCGTGGTTAAAGGGTTAATCCCATAAGGGTTGGCCACAAACAAATCGCCTCCATGTCGTTCTGTCCCCCGACATTTCACTGCCCTGCTCCCAGCTCACCCCCACTCTTTCATATACATCTCCACTCCATTCCTCCATCCCATCCTTGGCCTCCCCCTCCCTCTCCCTCTCCCCCCCTCCATCTCACTCACATACACTCTCCTCATCAGTCTCTCACTCTCCATTTCAAAGCCAAAGGTGGCTGTTGCGTATATGTACGCAATGACTCATCTTGCTCTCATGTTCCAGAACATGATTCTTTTGAATTCTCTGCGCTCTGGCTTCGGCTTTCCTGTCATTCTTTGACTATATCTGGGCTGTTTACCTATCTCCTAATTCTACCAACTATGAAAAATTCTTCTACAATGTTACTTCTACGATGGAACACATTCTTTCCATTTCTTCTTTCTCTGAAATCTCCATTCTAGGAGATTTCAGTGTTCACCACCACCTTTGGCTCCACCTGGTGAATGAGCCTACATCTTTTCTATCATTAATGACCTAGAGCAGCTTGTACAGCACCCTACCCATATCCCTGACCTTGGAGAGAGCTCCAACATATTTGACCTCTTCCTAACATCTAATTCTTCTGCTTACACTGTTAATCTTTCCTCTCTGTGAGGCTCCTTCGATCACAACCTTATTACCTTGATCTGCCCTGTCGCTCCGGTACGACCTGTGGACCCCCTAAGAAACGTCCACTGTTGCACTTTGAAGCTGCAGATTGGGAGGCCCTCAGGCTGTACTTCTTTGATTTTCCATGGAATGATTATTGCTTCCATGGCCGGGAGCCATCTGGGTGTGCTTTGCGCATTACTCTTTCGGACATGGAAGCATACATTCCTTTTTCATATCCTCTGACTAATGCAAGAAAGCCTTGGTTTAATCACGCTTGTTCTAGTGATATCTGCAACAAGGAGAGGGCCTATAAAAGGTACCAGAGCCAACCCACCCCTGAATCATATCTTGTTTATGTTTCTGCCCGGAATCATGCTAAGTCTTCTTCCCTCCACTGAAAATAATTTGATCCATACTATATGCTCCCAACTCTCCAACTTGAATTCTTCCTGTTCCTTCTGGTACCTTGCCAGAAACCTTTTTAACAACTTTACCTCATCATCCTCCCCTCCTCTTTTCTATTCTGATGGCTCTGTAGCTATTTCTTCTACTGATAAAGGAGATCTCTTTGTTCAGACTTTCTCCTCCAATTCCACCTTAGATGATTCCGGTGCTGTTCCTTCATCATTTCCCCCCTCTGACTTCCTCATGGCTGATATTAAAATTTCTTTAGCTGATGTATTTTCTGCCATCACTGGCCTTAATTCTAGCAAGGCATATGGGCCTGACGGAGTCCCTCCTGTTGTCCTCAAGATCTGTGCTTCTGTGCTTACACCTTGCCTAGGTAAATTCTTTCATCTTTGTCTGTCAACTTGTACCTTTCCTTCTTGCTGGAAGTTTGCTCTCATTCAGCCAGTTCCAAAGAAGGGTGACCATTCCCAAATCTTTAACTCTCGTCCAATTGCTTTAACATCCTGTCTGTCCCCCCCCCCCCGACCTATATAGGCCCTTGCCTTCATTACACGCCTTTGCTTCCTTTCATCCACACACAAATAATTAATCATTGCCTTCCATTCATTCAGTTCACCGCCCACCCTTCTCAACACTCGCCTCGTATACCTGTGGATCATTTTGTGCCTAAGGAGCGTATTGGCTACCACCAACCCTCTCCCGACACAAATGAAAACACTGCCATTCTCATCTATCTCAGCAGGAACACATCACTCACCAACCACTCCATTCACCTTCGCATTCCCTACTTGACCATTCATATCGCCAATCAAAAACACTCTCATTCCTTTCAAACCTTTCCATGCACACTTTTACATTTGACCAGAGCTCTTCTCTCACTCTGCTTGCACGATCTTGTGTTGGTACATACACGCACACAATCGCTCACATTTGCAGTCCAACTTTCAGTCTTACCCACACAATCCTTGATCCAACCGATTCATACTCTCTTATATTCTCCTTCCATCTGTTACTCACCACAATACACACTCCTCCTTTTGCCCTCTCATTCTCAGTGTTATGAACTGTGTTCTGTGTTCAACTTCATGGACTCAGAACATGGGCATGGACTTGGGTCCTTTTGTTCAGGACCAGGCAAGAGCATGCAACAATGGACCGGGGCTCAAACACAGGCTAGCCAGTCTTACACGTATATTACCTTACAAAAATACAATGGACTACACAATACATGTAACACAATACAATCACTAATTGGTGCACAAGTGGAACATAGAGACTAAATCACAGGTAGGTGCAGGTGGCGGCCAGGTGTGGGAGGGGGGTCTGTCTGGGGTGCTCGGGCTGCGTATTCAGACGTCCGGTGTAGGCTGATGGGCAGCGTTGGGGGTGCCCCTCTCCTGGTGGGCCCTTAGGAGTATGGTGGCCCTAGGGACTGGGGCCAAATAGGACCAGTAGGTGCGCTGCTCGGCACCTGTCCATGGCTGTGGTGGGAGCCTTGGTGGAGGGTCTGGGCTGATCCTGGCCCAGGGTCGTCGGGGTGCCCGTCGAGGGTTGGGGGCTGCGGTCTCGTCGGGAAGGGGAGGCCATCAGGAGCTGTCCGCAGCCACTCACTCTCGGAGAGTCCGACAGTTGCTGGGGGTGTTGAGGGCTCAGCTGCAGGGATAGGACACCCAGGCTCACAATGGGTCCGCTCCAGACGTCCTCCAACCGGAACTCTGTAAGGGAGCAATCTCCACCCCTAGTGGTACGGGGGGAGCGTGAGGGGCATCTCGCTTGGCCTCTGGAGAGGCGAGCCGAGCCAGGGACACTGTCCTCAGTGGGAGCCTCCAGAGTAGTGGAGGAGGGAAGACCGGTGGTCGTTCCCTCAGCTTGGTAAGTCTGATGGATGTTGCCAGAACTACACTCCGGGGCAGTGGAAGGAGCCCCGGTGGATGCTCCCTCTGCCTGGCAAGTCAGGTGAATGTTACCGAGGCTTCCTCCTGGGGGTAGTGGAGGAAGGGGGTCCGGTGGACGTTCCTCCCGCCCGACACGTCCAGTGGAACTACTGGGGCGCTACTCATCTCGGGGACAGCAGGGAGAGGAAGTCCGGTGGACGTTCCTGCGCCTGCAGTAAGTCTGGTGGACATTACCGAGGTCCCGCTGTTGTGGGAAAGTTGCTGTCGAGGGGAATCCGGTGGAAGTCCCCTCTATGGCAGGTCCAGTGCATGCTACCAATGCTCTGCTCCCTTCCCTGGGACGACAGGTGGGGGAGGTCCAGTGGACGCTTCTCTGACGGCAAGTCCAGTGGATGTTACCGTGCCCCTGCTTCCGTTGGTGGGTGGCAGAAGAGGGAGATCCGGTGGATTCTCCCTCTACAGCAAGTCTGGTGGACGTTACTGTGCTGCTGCTCCCCTTGGGGTGTGTAGGATTGGGAAGACCGGTGGTCATTCCTCCTCTAGTGGCAAGTCTGGTGGACATTACCAAGGGCCTACTTGGGACTGTGCACAAACAAGTCCCACCTCGAGTCTGGCGAGTACTGTCCTGGTCAGAGGGTAAAGCACCTGGGCGATGCACTTCCTGCTGGTCTGGTGAGGTGAAAGAGGGGCATATGGTAGTGGGGGACGTGGGCTGGTGTGGCTCGGGGCCCCTGTGTGCCTCTCTGTGGCCTCCTCTTTGGGTGGGTGTCTCGCCCTCCCCAGGGTCTCCTCCTCAGGTGGAAATTTCACCACTGTCACGGACGTGAAAGTCACGTCCCCGTGGCTGGAAGTGGTAGGTATCAGAAGCGGACGTTTGATGGGAGGGCGTGAGGTGGTGGAGTAGATCAGTCCAGTGGCGTGTGGGGTGGTTCAGCTCCTGGTGAGGGTTATAGTTGACTTCTAGGGTGGAGGCCTAGTGTGTCTGCTGTAGGAGATGGATCAACTGGGACATTCCTTTGAGCTGGTGTTTGCTTCCTCCGGCAGGAGTCCACAGGACATGCTAGATCTTCATCTCAGTTGGCTGGGAGTAAAGGGAGTGACCTGTGGCTGTCGGCTGCAGACTGGAGATGAGTGGGGTTGCCCTGCTTTTATGAGGTCATGGGGGGTCCGCCTTAATCAGCTTAGTGGACCGAGCAACTGGAATTTTCAATCCCACGTGGTGTATTTTTAGGGTGGGGGGAAGATGTTGCATGTGCATGGTGTAGCGAAGGTTCGTGTGGGTGGTGGTGTGGGTGTTGGGGCGTACCTGGCAGGTGGGCGAGATAGGCATCCTGATCTGGTTGTGGTGGTACTTAGTACGGGTGGTGAAGAGGTGGGTGGTGTGTTAGTTGGGTGGGCGCGTGTTTTGTGGCTGGGGAGGTGGAGTTGTGATGCGGGGTGGTGGGGGGAGTGGATGTAGAGGATGGTGAAGTGGTGTGGAGGTTGGAGCTGGGCATGGAGATGGAGTGAGGGACATGGGGGGGTGCGTTGTACAGTACTGGGAGTGGCAGTGGTGTGGGCTGGAGTTGGGGGTGGGGAGGGCTGGCCACATGGTGTCGGGGTTGGGGATGGCGGCATGGTAATGGAGGCGGATGCGTAACGTGAGGTGGCCGGGAGCGAGTGCGGGGTCTGGGGAGAAGGTGAGGGGTTGGAGGGGGGTGTGGTGGGAGAGGTGATGGTGGAGGGGGGGCTGGGTGAGAGTGAGGAAAGAGAAGGTGTGACATAACAAGAGTATGAGTCAGCGCTGTGGTCAGGTGGTGGGGCAGTGTGCTGGGCAGAAGGGTGAAGGAGGTGAGGTGGTGGAGTTGGAGATGAGTGAAAGGGGCGCACATGGCAGTTTCGGTAGGTGCGCGTGGTGTTGTGGTATTGTATTATGACTTGGTAGGGATTTGCGGCTTTGATGACTGAAAGACCACAGGTAGCATGGTGATAACTTGTTCGTGCCCGGTAGTCTAGCCACCATGACGGTGTCACCTGGTTTGTTGGGGCTAGTTGCAGTGGTGTTGGGTTTTAGGTCCTGGGTGTTCTGAAGGTGGAGTAATCTTCGTTTGAGATGCTGTAGGTGGTCAGAGACCTGGGAGGTGGCGAATGGTTGCAAGCGGTGGTGGAGTGGCAGGAAGAGGGGCGCCTCGCTGAACACTCGCTCGTGTGGAGTGATGCCGTCCTCATGTGGGCAGGAGTTCATCCCCCATTGTACAATCTTTACGTGGGCTGGTCAGTCTTCGTTTTGTGTTTCCTGGATTCTGGTCCACACTTGGTTGAGTAGGGTGTGCTGGCTCCTCTCACAAATGCCATTTCCTTGAGGCCAGTATGGTGAGGAATGGAGATGTACCCGAATATTTCAGCAAGCTCTGTCCATGTTCTGCTGGTGAACTCCGGGGCGTTATCGGAGTGGAGAGCCTGGGGAATGCTGAAATACAGGAATACGTGGTGAATTAAGGCATCTACCACGGTAATGGCGTGGTGTTCTTTGGCCGGACAGGCAATCAGGAATTTACAATAGGTGCTGAAAATGTGATAATGTATATGTAGCCTGATTTAGGTGGAAGGGGCCCAACAACGTCCACTGAGAGGAGCTGCAATGGCTTACTGGCGAGGATGTTTCCTGACAGGCCTGGTGTCCTGGTGGTGTCTTTCCCGAATGCACATGCATGGCAGGCTTGAACAACTTGCTTGGCTAGATGGGAGGGTTTCGGTGTCCAGTAGATGTCACTGAAAGTCTGTAAGAGTTTCTTGGTTCCAAGTGTATACCATTATCTGAGTGTAAGTGCATCAGGGTGTCTAGGGTGGTGTCTGGCCATGCCGCTTAAGTTTGGAGAATATGTCAGGCGGAATCCAATCGGGCCAGTCTTTCTCTTGCCATCATTGTAGGAGGCTGGTGGTGGCGAGGATGGAGTTGATGGGTAGTCTGGATAGGGCATCGGAATTCGTATGTAGTTTCCCTGGCCGATATGCTATATCGAAGTTGAACTCCTCAAGGGCTTCTCTCCACCTGATGATTTGAGCATTATGAGTTTCCGAATGCTGTAACCACTTTAGAGACTGGTGGTCAGTGATTATGGTGACGTGGGTGCCGGACAGGTAAGCCCGGAAGTACACCAGAGCCCAGATGATGCCCATGCATTTCCACTTGGTGGCAGCATAATTTTTTTTCTGCTTGGTTAAAGGTGTGGCTGGCACAGGCAATGATGTGTTCCTGCCCTTCCTGGACTTGAGCTAGGATGGCATCGTTGACTGCTAAAGGTACATCGGTGTACAGGCAAAAAGGCAGGGTGTAGTCAGGGAATGCGACTATGGGAGCGGTGGCCAGCTTGTTTTTGAGTGTTGAATGCCTGTATGAGGTCTTCTGTCCGGGTGAAAACTTCCCCCTTCTTTGTCAAGCTGTGGAGTGGTTTTGCTGTTTGCAAAACCTTTACAAATCACCGGCAGTATGATGTGAGGCCGATGAAGGCACGGACCTCATGGACGTCTCGGGACAGAGGGAGGTCTGCGATGGCGTATAGTTTATCTGGGTCAGGTGCTATGCCCTCCTTGGAGATGACATGTCCCAGGAAGGAGAAGGAGTGTTGGGCTAGGATACACTTGGATGGCCTAAGCTTGAGCCCTGCCTGCTGGATTCTGAGAAACACTTGCTGGAGGTGGTTGGTCCAGGTCTGGCTGAAGGTAATCATGTTATCCAAGTGTGCGAGGCATATCTCCCAGGTGAGGCCACTGATCACTGACTCCATCAGCCGGGAGAAGGTCGCAGGGGCATTGCAGAGGCCGAAGGGGAGGATGTTAAATTCATAGTGCTTCCCATTACTAGTAGAAAATACTGTTTTGCCTCTGTCTTTGGGATGCACTGGGACCTGCCAGTATCCTGACTGAAGGTCGAGTTTGGAGAACCAGGATGCCCCATATAGGGAGTCAAGAGAGTTGCTGATCCTGGACAGGGGTGTGGCATCCTTGGTAGTCATGTCGTTTAGCCGCCTGTAGTCTACACAAAAGTGCATGGTGCGGGTTTTTTTCTTCAATAGGACGATGGGGGAGGACCAGAGGCTGGTTGATGGAGATATGACACTGGCATTTAGCATGTCCTGGACCTGCCGGTCTTCCTCAGCCCGTTGGTTGGGTTTTTTTCTCCTACATGGTTGGCGTATAGGCGGCCCTATGGTGTGTATCTCATGGGACAGATACTTGGTGTGGCCGATGTCTGTTGGTCCTGACGTGAAGATGTCTTGGAAGTCTAGGAGGAAGCGTTGAAGGCTGTTTGTATGTTGAGATGAGAGGTGTTCAGGTATGGGGCGGCAGAGTGGCGGAGCAAAGGGAGGGGGTAGAGACGCACGGCTCAGTTTCCTCCATCTCACTGACTACTAATTCCTTGAGGAGGGTGAGAGGGGTGATGGAAATGTTGGCGATGCACACTGCTCCGATATGGAGGGGGAAGGAAGGTGGGGGACAATAGGAGCGCCCACAAACTGGAAAAAGATGCCACCGCTCGCCAGATAACTTAATGTATAATGCAAATGTGGGGTCAACTTGAATTACCCTCTGTAATTCAATTTTTGTGTTACTTTGCTGAAAATAGGATATTTTTTAAATTTTAGTTTTGATTTGTTATGCTGAGTGTTTTTAGGTCGACTTCTCGTCCTAAGAACACCAGCAACTGAGCGGTGTCCTTTTTCCGGACCGGAAGTAAAGCACCCACAAAGGAACAGGACATAAAAAAACCAGGCTGTATACCTTAACACATCTATTGCCTTAATTCAACACCGTTACAATATAACACAGAGTGATATTTGATATATAGGAGACAGGGGCACAGAGTTAGCCTTTGACACCACGATGCACAGTTACACTTAACACACAGTATAATGCATGTACACTTATGTTATTAGTTATATGTAGCGATACCCATATTTCATCTATAGGCAGAATATATATTTAATTGGATGCAAGGGGAATGAACAAGATTAAGAGTCTGTGGGGTGAATACTACTATAATTAGACAGGGTGCGGATCGCGACACTTGATGTAGTCACTTAGTCGCGGCGGCACTTATACGCAGACTTTTGATTCGCCCGCGCACCCTAGTCTCTGTTCACAGTTACTGGAAGTTCTTTTATTTAGGACTCACACAATCACTATAAGTTCTCTTACTTAGGGTTCAAGTTATTTTCTGTTCTCCTGGGTATCGGGTTCTTATAGACTAATAGTAACTGTCACTAGCTTTACACTGGACTTCACTTGGTCACTGTTCACTGTTCACTGTTATTTCCCCTGGTTTGTTCTCGGTACAAGGGAGGCGTCACTATTTATCCGTGTATCCTGGGTAGAGATCACTCTGAAGTACAGGCGTGAGGAGAAGGCCCTAGGGGGAGCCTGCCTGGAAGGGGCAATACACTGCCCGGGTCCGGGTCGTCGGTGAGGTGCAGGGAGGCCCTCCTGTCTGGGGGCCTCAACCTGAGAGGAGGCCCTCGTACTGGAGCCTCGTTGGTGGGGTGCAGGGAGGCCCTTCGGTCTGGGGGCCTCGACCTGAGAGGTGGTCCTCGGGACTGGGGCCAAACAGCTGGAGGAGGCGGGCCTGTCGCCTCTGGCTCCATGGGGTGAGGGAGCCTGGGTTGCCCTCGTCTGGAGGCTGCTGGTTGGGCCTGGGAGTCCTGGGACTGCGGTCGCCTGTAGGGAAAGGCGCTGACAGGGTTGGGCTGCGGCACCGTCTCCATCTGGTGTCCGACAGGAACAGAGATTTCCGAGGGGTAGGAGGTAGGACTGGTATCGGGCCTTGCCACCACTCTGGCGACACCTCCGGGACAACACTCCCGGATGGTGACAAAGGGCTCCCACAGGAGGAAAAGGCAGGAGAAAGGTACACGGAGTCCAAGTCCTCTCTGGTACGTACTAAAGCCGTAGCCTCGGGTTGCCTTACCCTGGTACGTACTTTGGCCGTAGCCGTAAGCCTACCCGTCTTACGAGAAGCAACTGAAGGGCGTACAGTGGCCGCTCCTTCCCCGTCACGTACAGTGGCCATTGACGCGGTGTTGCTCCCGTAGTAGGGAAAAGCAGGAGAGGGGTGCACAGAGGCCGCTCTCTCTCCAGTACGTACTGAAGCCGTAGCCAAGGGCCTGTCTACCCTGGTACGTACTTTGGCCGTAGCCGGTAGCTGATCTTCCCTTAGAGAAGCAACTGAAGGGCGTACAGTGGCCGCTCCTTCCCCATCACGTACAGTGGCCGTCGACGTGGTGTTGCTCTCATAGGAGAGAAAAGCAAGTGAGGGGTGCACAGAGGCCACGCCCTCTCCGGTACACACTAAGGCCGTAGCCGAGGGTCTCCTTACCCTGGTGTGTACTTCGGCCGTAGCCGTAAGCCTGCCTGCCCTTTGGGAAGCAACTGAAGGGCGTACAGTGGCCACTCCTTCCCCGTCACGTACAGTGGCCGTCGACACGGTGTTGCTCCCGTAGGAGAGAACAGCAGGAGAGGGATGCACAGAGGCAGCACCCTCCCCGGTGCACACTAAGGCCATAGCCGAGGGTCCCCTTACCCTGGTGTACACTTCTGGCCTTAGCCTTGGGCCTCCTGCACTTGGGGTGGTAACAGTGGCCGTCGATGCGGTGTTACCTGGGACTGAATCTGGTTCAGTCCCACCCCAATTCTGACGATGGTTGTCCCGCCCGCAAGGTAGTTGACTTTCTCCGGTCACCTGGTGTTAGGGCAGTTGCGGGGAAAAAGGACTCAGGACAGTAGTGTCCCTGTGACCCTCTTGACCTGGGTCACTAGCCCCACCGTTGGGTCCTCCTGGGGTGGTGGTGTGGTAGCGGCTCGGTGGTGGGGTGGGGGGTGGTGAGGTGGGAGGTCCGGCGGCGGGCATTTTACCACCCTCCGTGGTGGAAAAGTCACGACCCCGTGACTGGAGGTGGTATGTCGTGGAGGTGGATGTCTGGTGAGCCAGGGTGAGGTGTTATAGGAGGCTGATCCAGTGGTAGGTGATGGTGTTAGGCTCCTGATGGGGGTTGAGAGTGAGCCGGAGGGAGGATGGGTGGTCGGTCTGGCGTAGGAGGCGGAGAAGGTGGTGTGTCTCCCGAATCCTGACAGGTGGGCGGTCGTGGGGACGCCATAGCACCCTCTCAATTTTCATCTCTGGTTGTGAAGTGGGAAGTTTCCACGATGCCTGATGAAGGGGGAGGGTAATGGGGGTGGTGTTTGGGGTGTGGGTGGCATGTGTTGGGGAATGGGGAGCAGGATGGGAAGGAGATGGAGGTGTGGGGGTGTATCTAGATGGTGGGCGGAAGAGGCGTCGTGATCTGGTGGTGGTGGTGGTGAGGGTGGGCGTAGGCAGTGATGGTGGTTGGGCACGTGGCGGCATGGGCTTCCCGTCATGGTTGTGGGCGGTTGTTGGTGGTGGTGTGGGGTGTCTTGTGTAGTGGGCATGGTCGGTGGGTAATGGGTGGCCAGGAGTGGATGAGTGGGTGGAGTTGGTGGTAGGTGGGGTTGGTGCACGTGGGGAGTTGGTGGGTGATGTGTTGCGTGGGGCGGTGCGTGGTGGGGTGCGGGTGGGGTGTGGTGGGAGTTGTGGTGGTACGGTGGTGGTAGTTGTTTCCGCGGTGGTGAGGTTGGGAGTTGGTGAAGGGTGGTGTGGTGCGGTGTTGGTGGTGGGTGTAGCAGGCGGTGATTGAAAGTAGTGGTTGGAGGAGGTGGGGTAGCTGGAGGAGATGCAGGCGGAGGTGAGGTTGGTGAAGGATCAGAATCGGAGGAAGGTGGTGGTGGGTCAGGTAAGGGTGAAGTGGGGGAAGGGGTTTGTGGGTATGGTGAGGTTGAGGGTGGGGTGGAGGAGGTGAGCGAGGAAAGAGAGGCAGGTGAGAGTGAGGAGGAGGATGGTGTGATAGGGAAGGTGAATGAGTTGGCTGTGTTGGCGGGGAAAATGAGTGGCAGGGAAGTGATGGTGGTGGGTGGTGCGGGGTGGTAGGTGGGAGGGAGTAGACAGGAGGAGGCGGTTTTGGGAAGTAGGTTAGGGGAAGATGAGGTAAGGGTTCTAGGAGGCCTGTGAAGGGGGAGGCAGGCTTTGTGTTGGGGAGGAATAGGAAGGGGGGAGGCGGTAGTAGTGGAGAAAGTAGTGTGTGAGGTGGGAAGGTTAGGAATAGGGGTAGGAATAGGGGAGGGCAAAATAGAAGAGATAGTGAGAGGAGAGGAAAAGGAAAGATAACATTTCCCCCTGTTGTAGACTGGGGGAGATGTGAGGTGGCCCCCGTCATTACGGTGGGATGCGGGGGCAGTGGGGTGGCACCTTCTGTGCCTTCCTCGTCTTGCTTTCCTTCTTTGAGGCTTGGGGCAATCGGCGTATGGTGGGAAGGCTTGTAGGCGCTCTTGTGTTGTTTTGCGGGCCGGGCAGCTTTTAGCTGTTCACGAATGTCGTGGATTGGGCACTCCGGGCAGCAAGGAGAAAATTTCCACAGATTTACGGGGATGAGATCCGTGGGGAATTGCTTGATGTCGCCGATGCGTTTGAGGGAGGAGTGGACAGCTAGAAGGCGCCTTATTAGGTTGATTTCTTTATCCAGGTCTCCCGTCGGTTCATGTATTATGAAGTGGTCTTTAATGAAACCGGGGAGGGTCCTGAGGAGTTTGTGGAATATGAGTTGTTCCCGGGTTTTTGCGTTTGTGCCTGAGTACGCAGCGGTGATTAGCCGCCTAGCCTGGATGAAGGTATCATCGAGGCTTCCGTCGTATGTGAGGGCGTCGAGTTGAGAGAGAGCGACAACTCTGCCCATGGAAGGCATGAAAGCCTGTCTCACAATTTGTGAGAATTGGTCCCATGTCAGTTCTGGGACGATTTTTGGTGCGACAGTGGCGATTATTTTGCCCAGGTTAGGTAATGTGACTGCAATTTTTTCTTTGTCCGAGTCGAACCCTATGTCTAAGAGGGGTTTATCCATATCTAAATACACATCAATGTCACATTGGTCCGGGTTGAATTTCGGCAACTGAATGTGCGGTTTGGCTGCCATTGTGCAAGTTTCCCTTTTTCGTTCCTACGTGCTTTTACTCGGATCCAGAACACCACTTGCCACCAGTGTTATGCTGGTGTTTTTAAGTCGACTTCTCGTCCTAAAAACACTAGCGACTGAAGCGGGGTCCTCTTTCCAGACCGGAAGTAAAGCACCCACAAAGGAACAGGACATAAAAACCAGGCAGTATACCTGAACACATCTATTGCCTTAATTCTAACCGTTACAATAAAACACAGAGTGATATTTGAGATACAGGGGACAGGGACACAGAGTTAACCTTCAGCACCACAAGATACAGTCACACTTAGTGCACAATACAATGCACATACATTGATGTCCTGAATTATATATGTTATTATCCATATGTCACTTTTAGGCAGGATATACACTGAGTCGACAACAAGGGAATAAGCAAGATTAGAAGTCCGTGGGGGAAATACTACCATAAATAAGACACGGTGCGGATTGCGACACTTGACACAGTCACTTAGTCGCGGCAACACTTACACACAGGCTTTTAATTTACCCGCGCACCCTAGTCTCTATTCAGTCACAGAAAGTTCTTTTACTGGGAGGACTCATATAATTACGTTAATGTTGTCTGTTCTGCCAGGCACTGAGTTCTTTTAGACTAATAGTAACTGTCACTGGTTTTACACTGGTCTTCACTCGGTCACTGTTCACTGTTATTTACCTTGGTTTGTTCTCGGCACAAGGGGCATCACTGTTTACCTGGATCTCCTGGGTAATGTTCACTCCGTAACAGGGGCGTGAGGGGAGAACCCTAGGGGTACCTGGCCTGCAGAGGGCAATGTATTACTCGCAGGGGAGTCACTGCCCAGGTCACACTCGTCGGTGAGATGCAGGGAGGCCCTCCTGTCTGGGGGCCTCAACCTGAGAGGTGGCCCTCGAGTCGGAGCCTCGTCGGTGGGGTGCAGGGAGGCCCTCCTGTCTGGGGGCCTCGACCTGAGAGGTGGCCCTCGGGACTGGGGCCAAACAGCTGGAGGAATCGGGCCTGTCGTTTTAGGCTCCGTGGGGTGAGGGAGCCTGGGTCGCCCTTGTCGGGAGTCTGTGGGTCTGGCCTGGGGGTCCTGGGACTGCGGGCACCTGTGGGGAGAGGCGCCGACAAGGCTGGGCTGTGGCAACTTCTCCATCGGGTCTCGGGCAGGAACAAGGATCTCCCAGGCGTAGGAGGTAGGTCCGTAGGAGGTAGGGTGGTGACGAAGGGCTCCCACAGGGGGAAGAGGCAGGAGAAGGACTCACGTAGCCCGTGTCCTCTCCAGTACGTCCTGAGGCCGGAGCCTTGGGTCGCCTTACCCTGGTACGTACTTTGGCTGTGGCCGTGAGCCTACCCGTCATACAAGGAGCAACTGAAGGGCGTACAGGGCCACTCCTTCCCCGCCACGTATAGGGACCGTCGGCGCGGTGTTGCTCCCGTAGGATGGGAAAAGCAGGAGTAGGGGGCACAGAGGCCACACTCTCTCCGGTACGTACTGAGGCTACCTTCAGGGGCTTCTCTACCCTGGTACGTGCTTTGGCCGGGGCCGTACGCCTACCTGCCTAACAAGGAGCAACTGAAGGGCGTACAGGGCCGCTCCTTCCCCGCCACGTATAGGAACCGTCGGCGCGGTGTTGCTTCCGTAGTAGGGAAAAGCTGCACGCACGATAGCAGGGGCTCTCTACCCTGGTACGTACTTTGGCCGTAGCTGGGAGCTGATCTTCCCGATGAGAAGCCACTGAAGGGCGTACAGGGCCGCTCCTTCCCCGCCACGTATAGGGACCGTCAGCGTGGTGTTGCTCCCGTAGGATAGAACAGCAGGAGAGGGATGCACTGGGGCAACTCTCTCTCCTTGGTGTACTAAGGCCATAGCCTTGGGTCTCTCTACCCTGGTACACTCTTTTAGGCCGTAGCCTTGGGCCTCCTGCCCTTGGGCCTCCTGCCCTAGAGGGTGTAACAATAGCCGTCAATACGATGTTACCTGGGACTGAATCTGGTTCAGTCCCACCCCATTTCTGACGATGGTTGTCCCGCCCGCAAGGTAGTTGACTTTCTCTGGTCAGTTGCGAGGAAAAGGGACTCAGGACAGTAGTGTTCCGGTGACCCTCTTGACCTGGGTCACTAGCCCCACCGTTGTGTCCTCCTGGGGTGGTGGTGTGGTAGCGGCCCGGTGGTGGGGTGGGGGGTGGCGAGGTGGGAGGTCCGGCGGCGGGCATTTTACTTATTGCTGTGAACTTGGGATCACATTTATTATTTTTCTCGAGTGAATTAAACAAATTCCAGGGCACAGGTGCTGGCGGAAGGAAAGCCCGGGTAAAGAGATGTTTCGGTGGAGCCACCACATATCGCATAGTTATCTCGCTACACCTACCTCTGAGCCCTACCTCATGCACCCCACTCACCCGTCTTGAGTATGCCTTATATTTTTCAGTAGTGGTGGTCCTAGGTAGGCAGATTATAATCTAGACTTTAATAAGATATCATTATACGTTAATTAGCTGTTATATTACACTTTGGAGGTAAGGGAACGGGTCGTTCTTTTACTTGGTATTCTGGTGGCAGTCGGCATGAAAGGGAAAACGACTCGTCGTAAATCACTTACCCCGTTACAATCTAACACAACTTTTCTCAACCTTTTTATCCTTATGGAACCCTTGAAATCGTTCCCATGTCTCAGGGAACCATTACATAAAAAGTACTTTATATCATTATTAATATCTTTCATAATGAGAGCATAAGGTGTTTTTTCTGTTAACTGGTTTAAGTAAAGAAATAGCTTACGTTTATCTCAAGTTTACTGGCAATGCAAATAAAAAAAAAATAAAAATAAATAACTGAAATCAAACTGTTTGTTCAAGAGACCTCATACGGAGGTTTTCATTCACACACACACTAAAAAAATAAACATAAATAACCAATATCATATATACAACACATTTAAACAACGAAAACAGGTAATTACTAGTACTACTACAATAACCTGAAAAATAAAACTTAAATATAACTAGAGCAAATTAAGGCAAACAGAAGAACTAACCTTGGAAGAGAGAGAGAGAGAGAGAGAGAACACACACAAGCTTCTCATAAACAAAATCATAAACATATTTAAACTGTTAAAATTCATATAAAATCGTGGGTAACATTTATTAAATAAGGTGGGTGAATGAGGGACTACCAGCACGCCAGGAAGTACAGACAGGACTGATGGAGGCCGTACATGTGTTATGTACTCGAGTGGGTCGCATGATGATACGAATCCGTCACGTATAGCTCCTGCATACTGACCACTAAAGGCCGTTTCACACCTGCGCCGCAAAGACGTCGCTAAGTATATTCCCTATAATTATTATATTTTTAAATGATGTAACAGGTTAAGACTTTAAGATAATACTTAAGAATTTTCCAAGATTATGCCGTATAGTAAAATTACGAATATGAAATTAAACACAAAAATAACTCAAATACATTTACATATGATTAGCCTATTTATCACTATTACTCTCGGAACCCCTAGCGACCTCTTGCGGAACCCTCTGGTTCCGGGGAACTCCGGTTGAGAAATGCTGAGGTCCAGCTAAGGGTATTGTTAAGTGAAACATCGAGGCTTTCAGTACCTTTAGAGATAGGAATATTAGTAGCACTGAAGGTAATATAGGAATCAGGCAATATATGTCTATTAGTAAATTGTATGTATATTTGGTTTTCCTAGCGTTATTATTTTGCCCCTTACACAGCCACCTGCCCCTTACACAACTACCTGCCCCACACAGAGCCCCGTGCCCCTTACACAGCCACCTACCCTTTACACAGCCACCTACTCCTTACACAGCCCCCTGCCCCTTATACAACCAACTGCCTCTTACACAGCCACTTGCCCTTTACACCGTCACTTATCCCTTACATAGCCACCTACCCCCTACATAGCCTACTGCCCCTTTCACGGCCACCCGCCCCTTACACAGCAGAGAAGGTTAGGCAATTACAGTGAGTTTTGGTTAGAGTAAGCCGCTGAGGATGGATTATGGTTGTTTTGGTCACGTCAGGCTGTTAAAATAAGTTTCTTTGTGTTAAGTTACAGTATGCTTTTAGGGTTAGCCTAATCTTTGCTCATCCTGAAGAAAGAAAACTTAGCACGAATTTCTGAAATACTTGAAAAGATTTCACAAATAATTTTTTTTAACTGTTCCAGGAAATACTGTCCAGCTGTCATTCTCTTGGAAACCTTTAAAATTAGATTATAACACTAGCCTTAGGAGTTGCAGTCGCCAGGAACAGTCGCCAGCAATCCCCTATTGTGGCCATTACTTGGGGCCTCAGTCACACTTGAGTCCCCGCTTGATGAAACTCTGCTGGACCCTTCCTGATACATCGCCTCTGATAATTTACTACTAACCTCACTTCACGACTGTGCATCAAAATGGCACATTTGCCTTTAAAAACTGTATAGTATTGTAAATCTCAATCCTGCTTTGTCTGTGCCTTCCTGTTACTGTAACTCTTTCAACCAACTCAGAGGTTATGTCAGAGTCGATGCTATTGACTTGGTTGAGGAGGTCGCATAAGCCTGATAAAGTCCGTCTGTAAGCTACTGATTTGTATATTTTTAAATGTCCAATTCTAGGCATAGGTTTAATAGTCTGTTACTTAATGTCCAATAATTATCCTACGTAGTAGGGGTAGGCAGCCCCGCTCAGGGAAGTACTACCGCCAAGGTAACGCGAGACTCAAGGAATAGTCAGGTTTCCATTTTCTCTCCTAGGCCTTGGTAGCTGGTTACATATCTTTCTGCCTCACACATCAGAGGGCATCAGGCTGCCTTCCCTACATAACACACACATCCGCATTATGTCACACTGCCTTAAACCTGCTATTCTCTCTCCATGAAACACCAGTCTTTTCATTACATGTCACCACACATACCACAACACATCCCTGCTCCCCCCCCCATAAAATGAACCATGGCTGCTACTATACTGGGAATTAGTGCAGTGGTCTCTGGGATGACCACCACCGGTAGGGTTGGGTCGTCTGCACAGGGCCCTCCCGGTCGTCATCAAGCAACTGTGCCGCCTTCAGTGTTGCAGCGCCCCAAAACTGCTCGTCAGTGCAGTAAGATTTTCTTCTGCAATATTAGGGGACTTCAACATCAACTCCGTTCATTCCTCCAGTTTGAATCCCCAGATCTGTTATTTTTGACAGAGACTCAAGTAAGCTCCACCTTTGATGTAGCCAGATTTAATTTTCCTGGTTCTCTATTGATGCAAAATTTCAGACCCAAAGGAGGTGTATGTTCCCCTGCTAAATCAGAATTTGCCCTGGAAGAGATTAGTAAATTTCATTGTCCTTATTTTAACTATTCCAGATACAAATTAAATTTTGTTGGTAAAAATTAAGCATTTCGGTTGTGTTTTTCGTTCCTCTAATGCCCCTCCAGAGCCGAGTTTATTTGACTCTCTGTCTTCACAGTTAAGTGTCCTCAACATTCATACTGCATCAGAAATTACTATCCTGGGTGATTTTAATGTCCATAATGTTGAATGGCTCACTTATTCAGCCAGAACTGATGACTCTGGTGTTGAATGTGAGCAATTTGCGGACTCATTTAATCTCACCCAGTTAGTCAAACAACCTACTCGTGTACCAGACAACCCCGAACAAAATTCCCAGCTCTTGGACATGTTTCTAACAACCAATTCAGATAATTATAATGTCAAGTGAAGTCCCCCCTCGGATCCTCGGATCATTGTCTGATACAAGCCACCAGTGTCAGGACTCCATATTATAATTGCAAATCATAATAGATAGATAGATAGATAGACAGACAGATAGAAGCAGCAAGTCAGAGGTATTGTGTCTGCGAGAATCGAGCAATGCTAAACATGCTTACACACTCTAAAGGCCCTCTCCCACTTTGGCGAAAGTGTGGAAGATAAAGTCACAATGTGTCAAAAATCCCTAATCGTGGGTATTCGTGATCAAAATCTTGTCACTTCGTGGCATGGCGCCGATACGTCGCACGAGGTGGAAATTTGTCATGGGGGGCCATGACGTTTTCATGCTGCATGAAAACGTTATGGCCTTCCACGATTTTGTAAAATTTCGCAGATTAGTCATTGACAACAAGGCGACGCCTCGGCGACGTCAGCGATTACCCGGCGTATAAACCGTGTATGATCGCCGACATCGGCGAGGCGTCGGCGGTGAAAAAAACCGTTGAGATGTCATACGGTCATACGGCGAAGCATCGGCAATGTATCGGCGATGCATCGGTGAGGTTAATACAACATAGCCTATGTAAACCGTACGATACGTACCGGGTTGTGCGACAGTAATATTTCATCTTATGAGTGTCGGTGATATATCGCCGACATTTCGCGGATGAACCATCGATTAATCGCCTTAAATACACCGATGACGGCGAGGCACCTGCGATGGCCTCAGCGTTTTGTCTGCAAGGTGCATGCAATGCATTCGCAGACACATCGACGACACATCGTCGACAGCACGCCGCCGATGTACCTTTATCGCCGTTGAGTCGCCATAAAAAAAAACGTTAAAATTTGAATTTAGAATAATGCTTGTGCATTACGCCGACATATCGCCGATATGTCGGCTACTAGTCGCCAGTTATATCGTATACTCCGCCGAGGTTTCGGCGTTTTGTTGTACTGGTGTCGCCGGTATTACGCCGACACGACGATTCTTCGTCAGAATCGTCGACACATCACCGACTTCGGCCATGATTTTCATCGTGGCTTCATCGTGCCTATTTACGCTGAAGTGGGAGAGGGCCTTAATGCTTGATAGGCACACGACAGCGCCTCGTGACCATACACACACATACACACATACACACAGGCTTCTAGAACATTTCAACAACAGTATAACACACGTGACACGACCCCTGCTACACCAGAATTTAGGAAGCAGAGCTCAGAAGGAGGTTAGCTATAGAACCGGCAGGTAGTAGGGGGTAGGAGCCTAGCAACATGGGCGAGAGGGTGGAAGAGAGAGAGAAGAGAGCGAGCGAGACAGGGAGGTTAGCTTGAGGGACTCTATACTTCACTTGTGTGTGAGAGACTTTGTTAATATTTCCAAGACAAATAAAAATAGTCCCATACTCATCTTTACCTCAACTGTCATTGCATGACAAAAGGGAACGAAGATTATCTTCTTACAAAACTACTCACGTATAACAACCGCTCGTCCACGAGTATAGTATATGTATAACTGATCTACAAAACATCACTACAAGAACCTACAAAGTTATTATGAGACATGGCGGCAGCGAACGTACGAACCTCATCTACGAATCTACAGTGAATTTCTGCAAAAGCAGGCGAGACTCTAACCAAGATTAGCTTCAGTTCTACAGTGAATTCCTACAAAATACAAGCTACAAGCCTACGAGTCTACAAGCCTACGAGCCGACGAGTCTACAAGCCTATGAGTGTACAGTTGATTCTGCATTAACAAGATTGAAAAAAAATAAATAAAACTCTTACAACCAACAACTCACAACCAGCACCTGACAGTATTCTCTCCAACCCCCCCCTCCGTCTGCCCGATCATCACGTTGATGTAGTATAACAAAGAACTGATACAAACAATCTTGCAATTTCTATGACAAACCAACGAACTACAACCATTTATGATCAACTGCAAGTAACAACTCTACGAGTCGTCCGTATAATCTTCTACACGCACCTACAAGTAGCGGCAGTCTTCATCCCACAACAAGTAAATCACAAGAGAAAAGGACCGAGAATACATCGAGAAAGAAAAACAAAACAAACAAAAGCAGAATGAGACACGACTCACAACTCACAACCACCAGACCTCACCCTCCTCTCTCTGCTACCTCCACCAACCTCCACAGCTGAAGCAGGAGTGCGAGGTCAAGACGATGCGGCAGATACCAAGCCCATATTCACAACTCATCTTACTCATCTTCACTCAAGTTATTCATCGCTACTCATTTACTCACCACAGCTACCAGTGTGGGAAGTGGACGTCACCATAAGTGGTTGCTGAGACGACAACACGTCAATCAACCCGTGAAGGACAACCTATCACCACGTGCAACCCCACTCACACCATTTCCACCACGGTAAAAGTTAGTGAGTTACATAGTTACTTCCTTCATACGATACACAGTGATAGACAAGAAACTTCTGCACAAACATATAAAACGTGCTGTATAATTACAACTTAAATACACATACTTACTTCAGTTATCTGCATAATTCAATCACTAAATAATCACCAACAATAATTATTCTACACTGTATATATTCATTCATTTATTATAGCATTTTTCTACTACCAACTAGTGGTACCATTTATACCTACATAAAATACGTGTTTCATACATACAGCTATACATTATTACATCCACAAAGTAATGAAGAAAATATACTATCACAGCTTCTCAGTAAGCGATCAGAAGAACTGTATTAAACATTTATTAATTAAAGCTACCTAGTGGAAACAGATAAATTAAGTTACAAGGAAAACCATAAAATAAAAAATGGCCAACACAAATGACGTTAGCAAGAATGAACAACATCTTCAACACAATCGTGAAGACAAAGATTTCCACACGGTGCTGACACATACAGTATATTGCCCACGATAGGTGCAAGTGAACAACAAGTCAGTGTATATAGTTAATACTGTATATATATTTTTATATAAAATAACAACATATGGGACTATATAATAACATTTTCAGTAATATCTGTGCAATATAAACTAAACCTTAAAAAAGGGTCCCAAGAGAATTAGCCGGCAATTATGCAACCTCGAACAACACCGAAAAAACGTAGACAAACGAAGAAAAACAAACTATAGAAAATCAATAGATACAAAAAAAAGAAAGAAAGAAGAAAAAGAAATAGAGTAAGATCACATAACAAACAAATGAAAATAAGTGTGATACTACAAATGCCAAAATACCACATAAACTACAAACAAAAAAGCAAATTAGTGTTCTTTACAAGCAAGTGGCATGGCACATCATCACATAAACTATAAGTGAAACAAAAAGCAAATTAGTGTTCTCCACAAGCAAGTGGCATGGCACATCATCACAAACTCCTTCTATAAGTGAAACAAAAAGCAAATTGTTGTCTCCACAAGCTAGTGGCATGGCACATCATCGACCGCAGCATGACCGGATTCAGTGTCAGGACTGCAATTATTACAATTATGTAACTACAAACAATATGTAACAATTATGTAACAACAAACGATTGCATTATGTTACACTTGCCACAATTATGTAACTACAAACAATATGTAACAATTATGTAACAGTTGCATTAACAAGATGTAACTTTAACTACAATTATAAGGCCAACACAATTACGTAACAGTTGCATTAACAAAATGTAACTACAATTATAAGGCCAACACAAAAATGTAACAGTTGCATTAACAAAATGTAACTACAATTATAAGGCCAACACAATTATGCATTACTCCAATATTATGTAACAATTCATACAATATTACAATTATTACTACAATGTTACTATAATACTATGTTAACAAGCCATACAATAATCATATTGTATTTGTTCAATTATGTATACAACTTGTTTAACATATAATATTACTGAACCATTACAATATTAACATGAATATTATATGTATACAATATTATAATCAATAGCATATGGCAATGATAATTACCGGTACTGTCGGAGGACCTCCAGCACGTGACCGAGCAATGTCAGGACTCCATATTATAATTACAAATCATAATAGATAGATTAATAGATAAATAGATAGACAGACAGATAGAAGCAGCAAGTCAGAGGTATTGTGTCTGCGAGAATCGAGCAATGCTAAACATGCATACACACTCTAATGCATGATAGGCACACGACAGCGCCTCGTGACCATACACACACATACACACAGGCTTCTAGAACATTTCAACAACAGTATAACACACGTGACACGACCCCTGCTACACCAGAATTTAGGAAGCAGAGCTCAGAAGGAGGTTAACTATAGAGCCGGCAGGTAGTAAGGAGTAGGAGCCTAGCAACATGGGCGAGAGGGTGGAAGAGAGAGAGACAGAGAGCGAGCGAGACAGGGAGGTTAGCTCGCGGGACTCTATACTTCACTCGTGTGTGAGAGACTTTGTTACTATTTCCAAGACAAATAAAAATAGTCCCATACTCATCTTTACCTCTCCTGTCATTGCATGACAAAAGGGAACGAAGATTATCTACTTACAAAACTACTCAAGTATAACAACCGCTCGTCCATGAGTATAGTATATGTATAAGTGATCTACAAAACATCACTACAAGAACCTACAAAGTTATTATGAGACCAGTTCAACACCTACCACACCCTCCTCCTCTGAACCTGTCGTGGTGACTAAATGGCACTACGACAGGACAGACTGGGAGGGTCTCCAAAATTTCTTCATGTATGTTCTTTGGACCTCCTTTTTCTCTCAAGATGCAAACTCCACATTGGGCCACATACAGGATTTCATTACAGTCGGCATGGAAGCATTCATTCCCCATCATAGTTACAGAAAAAGATGTAATTCACCTAAATGGTTTGACCACAATTGTGCTAGAGGAACAAAACAAAAAAACAATAGCCTATAACAGTTACACAAGGACCAAAACTAAAGAAGTCTTTAACTATTATATAAATATCAGAAACCATGCCAAAACTATTATCAATCTTTCTAAATCAAACTTTCTTCATAGACAAACTAACGAACTACTAAGCAACCCATCCATCCATCCATCATCCAATCCTACATTGCCCCATGAAGAGCGTAGGAGCCCGGGACTAGGCAGTTGGTCTCGACATTTAAGATGAGTGTGACCAGCCTCACTCATCCCTGAGTGGCATTACATAAATGATAAAATATTTTGGTCTACCCTTAATTCAATCAAATCTAACTTCACTACCACCGCTTCCATTCCTCCGTTACAGTCCCCCAGTGGAAATCTAGTAAGTGACCCATGTGGAAAAGCCTACCTTCTTGTTGATATTTTTTCAACAAACTCAACCCTAAATACAGAAAACCACAATATTCCTGTACTTGATTTTGATTCTCCTCAAATACCCTCTTTCAAGATTCACACAAGATATGTACAGTCAGGGAAAGTTCCGCATTACCCACTGTTCGCAGCATTTGTGGTCAACGAATAGTCACGAAGCAGCAGCCAGACCCCATCAGTCTGGTAACTGTGACTGGGAGGGAGGGTGGCTGGGGGTGGGGGGTTTGGAGAGTTGATCACGTCACAGTATCATTATATTGTTTACTGGTAAAGGTATGCTTCTATGCTTTCGTTTTGTAATGATCGATAGGAATGACAGTTACGGAGACTGATCTAATAATTAGGAATTCTTATGTCATTCTGTCTAGAGGAAAACGAAAAACCTGTTAATTGTTCATATAGAATTTTATTATTATTATTATTATTATTATTATTATTACACACTACCCAAGACCCTACATTCGAGATGAATAATTACCAGAATAACAGTGGAAATGTTTGCAGGCGGATGTTTACAGAGGGATGACAGAGGATAAATAAACAAGTAGGAATTAATAGATAGATAGATAGATAGACAGACAGATAATATAGTGGTTTTGTTTTCGAGTCAACACAACATATAAATGTATGCTATATCGTTACGAATATCTCCTGGGGAAACGTCTCATGTTAAAGTTGAGAGGGAATGAAAATATTCAAACCTCTGCCCGAACTCAGCAAACTTCCATAACTTTCCTGACAACACTAACTCTACAGACATTTACGAAATTTTTCTTATACAGTGTTAGCATCATATTGTCATCTACCCTTACTAAAGTAACTCAAACACACCGTCCAAGTCACACAGTGCAGACCTACACATGATTCCCAATTTATCACTAAACCTCCTCTGCCCCCAGTTTCCCGCCTACCCCTCCTTCACACTCGCAGTTCACATTCGCCTGTCTGACATCAGTTTTTCGGGAGGTGGGTAATGCGGAACTTTCCCTGACTGTGCAAGCTGTACTACAGAATCTCTCATTAGACAAAGCTACTGGTCAAGACGAAATTTCTTCGATAGTACTTAAAAATTGCTCCCCAGTGTTGGCTCCTGTATTGGCAAAATGTTTCCGCTTATTCATCTGAACCTCAAGTTTTCCAGCCTCTTGGAAAGAAGCAAACATCCATCCTGTTCCCCAAAAGGGGGCCATTTCTGATCCATCAAGCTATAGACCAGTCGCTATAACTTCCGTTCTCAGTAAAGTTTTTGAGACACTAATAAACAAACACATAATCAAGCATCCAGAAATCAATAAATTAATCAATGATCGGCAATATAGATTTAGACAAGAACGTTCAACTGTAGACATTCTTTGCCTTCTTACTCATCAGTTTAACAAAACAATAGACCAACATGGTGAAACACACACAATTGCACTTGATATTTTAAAAGCATTTGACAGAGTATAACACCGGACCATATTGTCTAAGATGTCACACTGTGGCCTTACATCGCTGGTTCCTCAGATTTCATCTTACCTTCATAACAGAAAAATACGGGTCATGGTAGATGGAATTTATTCCCAGTTTCATTCCATAAAAGCTGGCGTACCTCAGGGATCAGTTTTGGCCCCAACCCTCTTTCTCATTCATATAAATGACCTGTCTGTTACTCACAACCCAGTACACTCTTATGCTGATGACTTGACAATTCACAGTTCTTTCATATTTAGTACCCCCTTTACTATCTATCAGTCTATTGCCAGATGGCTTAATCCCGTAAGTGGTGGCCACAAACAAATCGCCTCCATGTCGCCCTCTCCCCCGCCATTTCATTGCCCTGCTCTCAGCTCACAATCCCCTCTCTCATGCACCTCTCCACTCCATCCCTCCATCTCATCCTTGGCCTCCACCTCACACACTCTCCTCGTCAGTCTCTCGCTCACCATCCTCTCCACATGTCCAAACCACCTCTGTGTGTTCTTCCTAACGCTTCCTATCACATCCACATCCACACCGCAATGCTCCTTCACTTCCTCCTTTGTCAGTTTGTCTCCACGTGACTCCACATGCTTCTCTCAAGTAACTCATTTCCACTGCTCTCACTCTTGACTTCTGTCCCTCCAACAAGGTTCAAGCTTTACATCCATACGTTAGAATTGGTATCAATACAATCATGTAGTACCGTAGTTTTTTCACTTCCATGCTCACTTCTCTGTTCCTGAACACTGCTTTCAAGGAACCAGCAACCTTTCTTCCCTGTTGCACTCTTTCAAGCACTTCACCCTAACTTCCATCCTTACTCATCACACTACTTAAACGCACCCACATTTTCCATTTCCTCATCATCCAGCCTCACTGTACATTCACTGACTTCATTTTTCTCGAAGACCATAACTTGACTCTTCCCTACTTTCACCTTTAGATTCCGTTTCTTACACACACTCCCAAACTCATCTGCCAAGTTTTGTAGCTCCTCTTCGTCTGCAATTAACACAGTATCATCTCCAAACAGTACAGGTAGTTTACAAGCATTACCCTCTCTCACTGGGGCCACTCCAACATCCACTGCCCTACCTTGTATCTCTTCTATAACCCCATCCATATACAGATTGAACACCCATGGAGACATGATACATCCTTGTTTCAACCCAACCTTCAAATAGAAAAATTCACTCAGTTCACTATCCACATGCACTGCAGCCTTAGCACCCTCATACATACTCTTCACCACCTTCAAGAACTTCCCGTCTGCTCCATATATTCTTAATACTTTCCAATCCACCCTGTCATATGCTTTTTTCCAAATCCATGAAGGCCGCATACAACTTCTTTCCCTTCACTAGAATCTTTTCCACTAAGGATCTAAGAATGAATATCTGATCTACACAACTTCTTCCTAAAACCCCCCTGTAATTCTCCAACTAATTCCTCCGTTATTTCCTTAAC
Organism: Coenobita brevimanus; assembly: GCF_032717465.1. NCBI lineage: Eukaryota > Metazoa > Arthropoda > Malacostraca > Decapoda > Coenobitidae > Coenobita > Coenobita brevimanus. The sequence goes on from NC_137060.1 coordinate 10,384,256, forward strand.
TCTGTCAATAAGCATCCTGCCATATACTTTTCCTATTACACTAAGAAGACAAATGCCCCTATGATTACCACACACTTCTTTTTCCCCCTTTCCTTTGTCTATCTATCTATCTATAGCCCGACGCCCTAATCCCGCAAAGGGTGGCCGCAGACAAAACGCCTCCAAGTCACTCTGTCACCCACCATTTGACTCCCCTCCCCCCAACTCACCCCCCCTCCCTCATATACCTCTCAACTCCATCCCTCCACCTCATCCTCGGTCTACCCCTCCCTCTCCCTCCCTCCACCTCACCTACATACACCCTCTTAGTCAGTCTTTCATTCTCCATTCTCTCCACATGTCCAAACCACCTCAGTGTATTTCTCCTAATCTTTTCAACCACATCCACATCTACCCCACAACGTTCCTTCACTTCTTCATTCGTCAACCTGTCCCTCCACGTCACTCCACATGCTCCTCTCAAGTAACTCATTTCCACTGCTCTCACTCTTGACTTGTTCCCCTCTTGCAAGGTCCATGCCTCGCTTCCATACGTCAGGGTAGGGATCACAATACCATCATGCAGTGACTTCTTAACTTCCATACTCACCTCCCTATTTCTCATCACTGCTTTCAGTGTACCAACAACCTTTCTTCCCTGCTGTACCCTTTCACGTACTTCATCCCCCAAAGTTCCATCCTTACTCATCACACTACCCAAGTACTTGAATGGACTCACATTCTCCATATCCTCACCATCCAACCTCACTGCACACTCTGTGACTTCATTCCTCTCAAACACCATAACTTTACTTTTGTTTACATTAACTTTCAGCTTCCTCCTTTCCTTTGTACAGTGAAAAAATTATACCTGACTTTCAATCCTCTGGGACTCTACCTTCCTCCCAGGCCAATCTGCACATTTTCCACATCCATTCTACTACTATCTCTCCCCCATGCTTCAGCATTTCACCACACACTCCATCAATTCCTGGTGCTTTCCCCATTTTAACTTTCTTCATTGCTTCCACAACTTCCATCCTACTGATTTCTTCCTCTCTTCTCACATCCCTCCTCCTCCCAGCCATTCCCCAGCCAATTATACTTGCATTACTTTCATTCTCTGTGTTCAACAATTCCTTAAAGGGTTGTCTTCATATGCTCACCTTTTCTCCCATCTCCACTAGTAATCTGCCGTTTTTATCTCTTACTCCCCAGCTAACTTTTTGGGCATCCTGTCCAAGTCTCTTTACCACTTTCCAGAACATTTTCTTACATTCCCTCTACTTTACAATCAAGTTCCTTCCATATTCCTCATCCACTGTCTTCTTACTCATACTAATTTTTTCATCTCTCTCTTCCTCTCTGCATATAACTCTTTCTTCCATCTCTCAACGTCTTCCACTCCTCGGTTTCCCATCCACTCACTATATACTTTCTTCTTCTGTGCCACAGCCTCTCTCACCTCTTCAGTCCACCATGTTGTTCCCTGCACCCCCTTTTGTCTTCTCTCCACTGCACACACCACCTCACATGCTGCACAGATTTCTCCTCTGAATATCTTTCACACACCTTTCACGTCCCCCATCTGCTCCAGTCCATATTTACCAAATTGCTCCTCCACTTCCCTCTTATTTTCGGGCTTTTTTCCATCCTCTTTTACACAATCTGATATTATAAATTCCCAAATTAATACAGCAATCTCTCTGAACCAGGATCTTTCTAAAATTAATCAATGGAGACAAACAAATCTGGTTTCATTCAATGCTCAGAAAACTAAATACATTAATTTCTGCAACAGAAAGAATCCCTCAGACTTCCACATAATTTTAAATGATGTCAATATTCCCATATCCACTACAATAGATATCCTAGATGTCACACTAAACCCCAACCTAAGCTGGACAGCTTACATCAAATCCCTTTGCTAAAAATTCTTCTTAAAAACTGGGACTTATGTACAGAGTTCGTGAATTTTTCACTGACGAGCAGTTGGCCACGATATACTAAAGTCATGTGCGTTCTCAGATTGAATACTGTTCGCCACTGTGGAGTGGATGTGGAGCGGTTGCATTGAGGCAGTTGGACAAAATTCAGAATAAAGCCATTAGATTAATTAATAATCATGCCGTTATGCAGGACCTTCCTCCATTATCGGTACGTAGAGATGTTGCATCTTTAGCATTATTTTACCGATATTTTTACCGTAAGTGCTCTGACGAACTTGCTTCAATTGTGCCTCCCCTTCACATTTTCTCCCGAAATACTCGGGCAGCTGGGGGCGCCCATGAACTTACACTCCCCCACAAACCAGAACCTCTGCTTATCAAAATTCATTTCTCACCAGAACTACTACTCTCTGGAATTCACTTCTTGGGAGTTGCTGCCCACAAACGTTGAATCTACTTTTATTTAAAAACAGTTGTTATAAATAATTTATGAATGGAGGATGCATTTATGCACATGGCCTTTTTTTTTTATTTCCTTTGATTTTCCTTCCTCCATTCATTGTTTCTTAGAAAAAAAAAAAGACGTGCCATATGCCTTTACAGTTTTTTTCTTTGCTATCGATCAAGAATTATGAACTGGCCAATGAGGAGATGCGAATGGAGGCATGAGTTTCATAGAAACGTGGGGTAACTGTGTTGGTACTGAACAGAGTCGTGGTTATGGGAGTTGGCCATAGTAAAGTGGAGTGGAAGGGTTGGTGATGAGCAGAGTTTTTGTGGGTGTGGGGTTGGATGTAGTAAAGAGGTGGTGTGGAAGTGCTGGTGATGAACAGAGTCTGGGAGCGTGGGCATTGGGCGTCGTAGAAAGGTGGTGTGGAAGTGGTAATCATGAACGGAAATTTTGGGTGTGAGGGGTTGGGCGTAGGAAAGAGGTGGTGTGGAAGTGTTGATGATGAGCTGATGTTTGGGGGGGCGTTGTAGAAACGTGGGATGGATGTGATGGTATGAGGCATGTTTTTGGATATGGAAGTTGAACATAGGGAATAAGGGGAGAGGCAGACTTAGAATTCAGGCAAAATGCAACAGGAGTGACGAGGTGGACATTATGGTGTCACTACAGGAGCAGATGTTACACCTGCGCCCCCCCCTCCCCCCCGCGCGCGGAGAGAGAGAGAGAGAGAGAGAGAGAGAGATTCTCCTGTAGTTCAGGGCAGAATACCTGACAATAAAAGCGCCCATAATGTAAAGCTTGCCAAATAGTCGGAAGGAAGAAAGAGAACAGAGGAAGAGAAAGATTAGATGATAAAGTAAATCTCAGGAAAAGTAGGAAGCACACAGACGACCCTACATCCCCGGACTGTCCCAATGAGTGGCATATTTCTCTGTTGTGAATCATTATGAAACAGTGTTGTAAGCAACAGCTGTCGTGTAATCCGATGATTTTTTTTGTCGTTCGTCTGTCCTGGACGACGCAGGAGACGTTGATATCTAACGTCTTCCACTACGGGGGCTCATCGAATGCTTAATAATATCATCCGGCCGTAACACGAATAAATTGAGCATTCAAGTACTTTGATGATTGACATCACTCTTAATGCTTCACTACCGAAAGTCTCACCTAATGTGAATGACATCGTCTGGTGGTAGGAAGAATAACGTACAAAAGGTGTTAACGTACTGAAAGAACTAATAGTACGTAATGTGATCCTGACGGAGAGAAGTGAGAGGAAGAGAATAGAAAGGGAGCCTTGCATAGGAAGTATGCGATGGAAACAGGAAAGTTAAAGGTCAAAAGATGGTACTTAATGTGCTAAACGGGAAGTTGGGATATATACAAGTAAGAACAGGGAAGGTGTAGGAAGAGAGAACTGAAAACAGGAAAATGATGAAGGCATAATGAAGGGGACAGGGGAAAGGAAAGACACTCATTAGTGGACAGTGGAAAAAGAACCAAAATTAGTAACTGGGATAACAGAAAAATAACGATGACACAGGAAGAGATAATAACTTTATAATAAAGGACTGGAAGAGAGAAATGGAAAAGACGTTAAGTGGTGGTTTGTGCAGTAAAGACAATTAAGCAATACGTAAAGACAAGAGGCGTGGGAAAAGATAATGTAGGGAAAGAATGACAGAAGTCAATATAGAAAGAAATTAGAATTCAAAGGAAGATAATACTTTCCAAAATGCCACGATTCACTGTTAGTTAAATAAAACATTAGGTGACATCTTTACGATTTAGTAGTCACCCCAGTAAAGAGCGGATTAACAGTGATCAATATTGACATTCACGATCACGTGACTCAGTTAAAAAGACAATCTGTCGTTTGATGAAGTGGTATATTAGGGTTATCTCGACATTGAAAATGGTTAATGATATGTGGCTGAGGACGAATTTACGTAATGAAAGTTATGAGAGCGAGTGAAAGAAAATGGGAAACGAAATAATTAGGAAAGTGGGCTGAGGGATGTGAAAAACTATTTTATCACGCAGCGGATATGGGGAGATAAGATAAGCAATTGTTCTCCACACCACGACACGTCCACTAAACAGCTGAACAGCGAGCTTGGTGCCAGTGCTACCGAGTTAGTGAGAATGTGGTAGAGTAGGAAGCAACTGATACTGTCTATAGAACAAGGAAGTGACAGAAAAATGAGAAACGATATATTGTGCTGAAAGTGATGAAAAAGGAAAGAACTGAGGAGCGGTAGAATATACAAGTGATATTTTAACTCTATCAGTCCCATGAGACTCGTGTTTTTCCTGTTGCTACCAGACGATTTTGTTCAGCTCAGGGGAAACTTTTCGAACTGGAGGGGTAGGACATTGCCTTAACCCCCTTCACCACGAGGGTGTTCCTAATCTGAATAAAATCGTCTGGTTATTGCAAGAATATATTTAATGAAAGAAATGCATTCTAGAACCGAATGCTAATAGCCCAATAGAATTACGGTGTTGGCCAAGTCCAAGATTTTGGCCATATCTTGATACCCTGAAGGTTTCATGTTGATAGCTCAAGCGGTTCATGAAATATAATGGGAACACACACACACACACACACACACACACACAGGCAGGCAGGCAAAAACATTATCGCTCCGCCTAGCAAAGACGGGAAATTACATCCTGGGTTGCACGAATGAATATTGTGGAGTGCACTGTGGTGGAGAAAGTGCCGAGGAACGTGTTTGATTTAGTGATGCAATGTAAACAAAGACAGAACGAGACAGAACATTCAGAGAGTGCAACACCCGCTTTCGCCAACTGGTGTAAGGGTCAAACATATGACACTACCCTGTGGACTTGATCTTAGACTGATTGCTCTCAAAATCATGTTACTGCATTTTCCCCTGACTTTTAACCCTTCAACCAAGTTTGGTCAAAAGCAGATCAGAACTGTTGAAGTTGACTTTGTCCTATGAAAATGACATCTGACTTTATGACCTTGAACTTTGGTTGATCATCACTATCGAATCCCTTTATCCTTGCCTTAGCCTAAAGCCTTCCATAAAGTTTGGGCTAAATCGGAAAATAACTGTTTAAGCTGCCTTACATTTGACCTTTAGTTCTAAAAATTAAGTAAACCCCCCGGGTGATCCTCTAACATTTCACTAAGTGTTTGTTTGAATAAGATCAGTATCGTTGTAACTACAGTATCTTCTCCATGCACAGACATATGGGTCGAAGTTTGACCTTGTCTTGTGACCTGTACCTTTGGCTGATTGTTATGAAAACATAATCCCTTCGTTCGTGCTTTACTGTCAACCTCCACCTTACTATGGTCTAAGCTGGACAAAAACTGTTGAGTTGACCTTGCTTGATCAAACTTTGACCTAAGCCTGTGATCTGAATATGAAATGAAAGAAACTGTAGGTCACCCCCCTCGCTAATTCTCAACCCTTCCACGAAGTTTTTTTTTTTTAGATCAGAGATAAACACTCAAAGTTACTTTCTTCACACACACACACACACACACACACACACACACACACACACACACACACACACAAATGCAAATAAAACACCTGGTTATGCTTCGTGAGCTCGGGTATTAGTTTAGTGTCGGGTATATATATATATATATATATATATATATATATATATATATATATATATATTGTTACGCTGTCCGCCTTTCCGCCCCCACGGGTGCAGCCGTTACAGCTGGGCTAGGGGATTATGCAGTATGTATCCGTGTCATTCGCGGAGTTTAAATTAGCGAGTGTTACAAGTTCTTTTGTTTCTTTCGTTCCCGCCACTGAGGGCAATTTTATTTCATGCCATGCTGAGTATGCATTTGATTATTTTGATTGTCTTATGTGAGCTACCAGTATATTTAATGATGTTTTGCTTGCATTAGAAGTACCAATTCATTGTAGAGAGAGGGGCACGAATTTAAGTTCCTTGTTAATTAATCTGATTCATGCGTTCGCGCTTGACTGCACGAGCCTTGATCAGGCAGTGTCTTCCCAGCCAGCTTTAGTATTGGGTGTTTGTACACTCTCTCTCTCTCCCCAGTCATTTTTATGCCGAGCTGGCGTTTTCATTTAAGTTTATTTTTATTCTTTTGTTGCTGACTGAGGGAAGTAGTTATTTTATTTGTTTTTTGTGACCTTGTCTTGGGAGGGCCAGTCTGGCTCACCGTAGTCCTCTCGCTGCCTTAATTAACGTTCCCCAACACACGTACATACACACACACCCCTAACCCCTACACAGTTAATCCCATCTCTTTGCACAAGGCTAGTGAGAACTATCGTGAGCCGTCAACTGCGTTCCCCCTTGGACACGGGTTAAGTAGAAAGTCGTCACCACCGGAAATAAGTGGGAGGTGTTCCTGTAAACTGTCTCGGGCGGTATTATTTCCGGTAGTGACGATAGTAGGCTAGATCTATAGGTAGGCTGTTCCGTTTTGCTATCAAAGTACAGAGTGTTGCGTTCTTAAGTACTTTTCCGTTGCGCAGTTTTTCTCTAGTTTGCGGAGTGTGAGTGCCGGGGTCTGCGTTATTTTTGCAACGCAGTGGAGGCCGATCAACTAAGGCTGACTTGTTGTCTTTTTGTAATAGCTCCGGGCTGGCGCTACCGTAACAATATATATATATCCTCACCCTGCCCTTGTGTCGGAAAGGAGGTCCGGATGATGATGATGATGATATATATATATATATATATAATGGATCTATGCTGTATATATATACTGTATATGCTGTATATATAATGTATATAATTATGCTGTATATATAATGTATATATTTATACCGTATATATAATGTATACATATACTGCATATATAATGTATTTATATACTGCATTTATAATGGATACAAATACTGCATATACTGAATAATATATCTATATATATATATATATATATATATATATATATATATATATATATATATATATTAAATAGGTGGTAGATGGGGACGCTCACCATCCATTCACTCGATGTAGCGCTGCTTTGAGTGTCTGCCCTCTTCTCTCTTCTTTCCATTCTGTGCTGCCTTTCCTTCCTTCATTTTTTCCCCTTCCTTCTGAGTACGGGTGACTTTACACTCCCGTTTCTTTCTTTCCTTCACTCTTTCCTCCTCCTTCTGCCTATGGGTGACTCTACAATGAATGACATGCCAAATGGTCTCCTGTACACCAGGAAACCATTTACTACGCTGGATGGTAACCATATATATAACAATTTTATGGCGCCTGGTGTTTAGTGGGTAATTAAGGCGCTCCAATCGGATTGAGCCTGTGTAGGTTTATATCCAAAGGGTGGTTGGGGTTTATTGCTGCTCACCTAATGCCACTCAGGGATGAGTGAGGCTGATCACTCTCATCTTAAATATCAGGACCAACTTGCCTAGCCCAGGGCTCTTACGCTTCTCATGGGGCAACATAGGATTGGATGGTGGATATATATATATACATATATATATATATAATGCTTAATACTAATCTCTAACATTCTTCTTTGCAGTGAAAACGCCCTGAGATGGTGGTAATGGATAACAGGTTAAATTTTGCGCGGTACAACCGCTTGATCTTAACCCTCATCCCGCGGGTCATGAGGCAGATACACCAGTGGCTCTACAGAGGTGGCTCGAAAAGTCTGAATGAGTATCTTGAGGGTGAGCAAAAGATGAAAAGATATGACGAGGCAGAGAAGGAATTAATAAGGAACGGAATAGAATTAAGCGAAATGGACGTCAAAATCCTTTACAAGTTGCTTCAAGATACGTGTGGCCTTGCGCCTGCGAAGGATGATGCATGGTATAAGAAGTGTCAGCCAGGAAATGAACTTACTTTGGAGAAAATTCTCTATAAACTGAAATGTTTTCGTAATAAGTTGTGTCATTATAAATCCGAAGATAATCTAAAGATATCAGATCACACATTGGACGAGACAGTGACTGAACTGAAAGAATTATTCTCAAAGGCTTTACAACTGGCTGGTCAAAAAGGAAAGAAGAAAAATACCGACGTAACGGCAGCGATAGAAAAAGCAAAATATGACCTGGACGAAGAGCGCTTTGCAGAATCTGGTTTCACGACATCTCAGTTTATGGAAATGGCTCGTCAGGAACTTTTTAATAAGGCACCTAGTGTGCTTTATCCTTCACACTGGTACCTACCACCCCGCTTGCTAACTCAAGATCCAAAAGATACCATGAGTGTCAAAGAAGCTCCATGCAAGGACTTACAGTCAATTGCCATGACGGGTCGGAGCCAGAACTTCATGTTTTAGTGGGAGAAACTGGCGCTGGCAAAACATCCCTTTGTCGGTGAGTTGATAGTCTTTGTCCAGGGATGGATCCAGGGGGGGGGGGGATGCATCCCCCCCACCGGCCATGCATCATTGAATAAAGAGGCAATTTCAACATTGAAATATCAGTATGTCACGTCAAATCTTTGATTGAATCAGCAAATCAGACCCCCCCACCGAAAATTCCTGGATCCACCCCTGTCTTTGTCTTAGCATTACATTCAGTAAGAGGCTATAAATTAATGCGCAAATGTAAACACACACACACACACACACATTATATATATATATATATATATATATATATATATATACAGTATAAACAGGGTGGTCTATATATTTGTGCATCTCTGTACACATGAGATCAGGATACGACTCGTTCAGTATTACCAGTGCCTACCTGCAATATTTTACTTCCTACGTCCCTTTTCATGTTTCATGATGCCTGCCTTTTCATATCCACTGATTGTATGGCTTGCTAGTAGTTTCTTGAAGCCACCATAATGTCTGTTCTCCTCACACTAGCAGGCTAAATTTCCCGCAGCACACAATATAGATAAGTGCAATTTACGAATCACCCTGTATATTGTTGTCCATTGTTTGTGCCCGCAGTATGACCATCATCATTTAGATGGAGCGAACTATGCATATGAATACAGGCCAGCTATTGTTGTTGATCACTGCTGGTTGTCTTGGCAAGCACATCCATCAACTGCAAGCAAGCAACCGCCTCCACAGGACCCTCCTGTGCAGTGAACCAGCATTTCCCTGCGGTTGACAGCCCATCGCTCTTGAGAGGCACAGGGAGAATTATGAAAATTTGGTTCCTCGATGGACGCCGCGTGTTCATATCTTACACTCAGTTAACATGGGCATCACAGCAGGTTCCACGTCACCCCCTTTACCTGGTTATATGGTTACCATCCAACGCTGGAATTATTGTCCTGGTTACAGGAAACCATTTGGTTTGTCACTCATTGCAGAGGCACCTGATGTGGAAAAAGGAATAATAAAAAGTGACAGGGAGGAAAGGGCAAAGTAGGAAGATAGGTAGGTAGACACAGAGATATAATGATAATGGTGAAGGAGGAAATAGGCAACACTACATCAAGTGAGTGAATGTTAGCCGTCACTACTTGCCTCAACAATAGTCCAGGTGGTTGATATCAGGTCTCATGGGAGCTGGAAAGCACGGGTGTCAAAACAGGGCACCTTTACCACTTCCATCTGGAACACAAGATCCATCGGTGACATGAAAACCCATGAGTCAACCGCTCAATAAGGGCTGGCGACCATGCTATGTTCAGGCCTTTCTCACTCCTACTCTTCCCCCTCTTTACAAGCAACAAATCGTAGTGGGAAGGTGCCAGATCTTGTCTCTCGGATTATCAACTAGGTTTCGCTCTTAGACCATCGCCCCTTGTGTGACTATGCCTTCCAGGCCATATCTCTTACTTACCTCCACTCTAGTTCCTTGGCTTCCGAGGTCCCAGCATTCCCTCCGTTTTGAACTGCGCTTCAGTCTTACCCTATAACCCTAATTAAATTCCAGCCATCTCCTTGCCCTAACAGTATTCCCTCCAGTTTAAACCCCAGTTCCTTCCAAGTACCACAAATGATCAGTCATAACAGGTTCATTTAATGCAGAGACATGGGGACATATTTAAAGAGTTCTTCTACCCCACTAACCTGGGGTATACTCAAGGGGAAGTAGGGGCTAAAGGGGCGATCTGCCCCACTCCTTGGGCTGCTAAATAAACTTCAGTACAACAGAGCTGTCTCAGAACAAACTATATGAATAATACATAAGCGTTTCATAACTGAACTGTTCTCTTTAACTCTTCAGAAGACGAAAGCATACGGTACCCGATTTGGCAAAAGGTTATAGGCCTCCATATGTAAGTACAGGGCTCGTGTAGGGGATGTTTTTATTTAACTTGCACAAGACATATGAACTTCAATCAGTGGCGGATTTAGGGGTGTGGAATGCATGTAGCCAAAAATATTCCCACATATGAGGGGCTCCCGCATTTTCAAAATAAAAAAATCATGAAGCCTGAACCTAATTATAGTTATTCTAAATCAGTATTGCGCAATAATTTTGTATGCTGAGTGTAGTTCTATCATCATGAGGTTGTTGTCTTCTTGAATGATGTTACGAATGTATTTTTGCCTTTAAGCAGTTATAAATGTTCCTCACATAAACCTTCATGAGAGCCAAAATCTCGCCTTGTGGGTATTTAATATAAATGTAGATATACAAGTTCCCACAAGCCTAAGTTCGGAGCTAAGCCGTACACATAAAGTATGTTCTTACTTCTTTCAGATACGTGATGAGATCCTGGTTGTTGTTCCCTGAAGAGATTAAGACTCTGAAGAACTATCATCTGGTCCTGAGACTTCACTGTGGTCAAGTCAACACAAGAGATCTTCATTATTATATATGCACTCAACTGTTACCACAGACAACAAAATTGTGCTATGATGGAGCCGAGCTGACACGAATAATGAATAAATTGAGAGTTCTGTGGGTGGTGGATGGATGGGATGAGGCAACTCCTGAAGCCAGAGAGTTAGTAAAGGAGCTTCTTATGATGCAATATGACACGCACACTATCTTGGTGGCTTCCAGACCTGAACGCAGTTGGGAATTGTTTGGTCATCCATTCACCCATAAAAAATCCATAAGGCATTCTTTTGCTCTACTCAGTGTCGAAGAGAAGGGAGAACTGATATATAGGAACATATACCACAAAGTTAATGAACATGACATAAAACCTACTATAGCTTCCATATTAAATAAAGAACTGATTAACCCACTAATGCTGGTCCTGATGGCCAGGTTATGGAGTGAAAAGAAAGGAAATCGAAAAGTTCATGAAAAACTGTCCCTGACAGATTTGTATGCAGAAATCTCCAAAATCCAGAAGTCAAAATTAAAGGGCAAGTGCATGGGTAGAGTTTCTGCAGAGTGTGCTTCAAACGTTGTTGACAATTTCTCCAGGTGTGTTTGTGAAGTGGCATTTAATGATGTTCACAAAGGTCCACTGTTGAGACTTGACAGTAACAGCACGGAGCTGCTAAAGAAAACGTGTGGACTAGTCGATCCCTCTCTCTGTTTTTCATCATTTTTGGAATGTACAAAATTCTCTGGAAGTAGCAATGCCATTTATTCTTTTTCTCAGCAGTCTCAGCGGCAGTATTATGCTGCTCTTCATATTAGCCATACTTGTTCAGGAGCTGATGATCCAGATTCCACACTATTAAAGATTTTTCAGTCGTACATAACAGCTGATGCTTACATTGATCCGTATCTAGGAGAATATGATATTCTGTTCGAAATGAGTGAATTAGCAGGTATACTCTTGTCAAAGTTATCATTTGGACGGTTGTTCCCATACAAGTGTAATGATGATTTTAGGTTCAGAGCTCAACGACTCTTGAAGAAAACAATTAATCTGGTAAAATGTTCAAACTCACCATCTGAGGAGAAGCAAAAAGTTCCAAACATGAACGTCTACTATCCTCTTCTGAACACTGTCTTGGAAATGATCACTGATAACAGCTTTGGAGTTAAAGTATCTCTCAGATGTTTGGTGAACCTTCTGTCCCGAGCAATTGGAACGGATGGTGATGTAAGCAAATGGTCAGAGGTACTGCGAATTGGATGCTTTAAGGAAGAGTTAGTGAAAGAGGTATCTAGTAGGGTGAATCTTGATATTTGGTGGTTTGATGATATGAATATTCAGTCTGGCTATGAACTTTTATATTATGTTGCCCCAAATGAAATTATCGTTGACACTTCCCAGGATCCCACGAACATCCCATATCTCCTCGAAATTCTTAACCAATTGGCTAAGAAAACTGTTACCATTAATCTCAGTTTTAATTGGGACTTTGACAACATCGGCAGAGAGAGTAAGAGTGATGATTATCTAGCAACACTATGCACTGATGGATCAAAATGTAAACTGAAAAGTTTCAAAGGGCATCTGACAAAATTGGCTATGGAGTTCCTAGCCAATTCCTCCTATTTACGAACATTAACAGTAAGGATTACCAACAGGAATGCCCTCGATATGCTGGTAGAAGTTGCACAAAACTGCAAGAGCCTAGAAACACTTAAAATTCTCTATGACCTAAACAAATTCTATGAGCCGGTGAAGTCACTTGATGGGTCATTAGGAATTCTTAGGTTCATGGACGGAACAAAGATTGTGCAGATTCTTCCGGGCAGTAGGCGTATTAATGTCGACCTGTTCCTACCACACCTTAAGGATACTTCAGTAAAAGATGCCATCAATTTCATCTCGAAGCTCAGTAAGGTATAAGGAATACTTAACATTGGTGATCTGAATTATAAAGGTGTAAAGGCTCTTGTTACGGGTCTAGACAACAATGCTGTTTCAGTGGGAAATCTCATCATACTCATGTACATTCCACGCTACAGGGATTACAGAATGATCAATTTTGGATCACTGCCTCTTCAAGTTCCTCTTAATTGGTTCGTTGAAAGGTGGCATGATATAAAGAAAGGCCGTTTTATGTAATGGTGGTGTTTGCATCAATTGTATTCCAGAGCTGAAGTACCAACGAAATTAGCTACATTAAAAATAGGGCTCAGTTCGTCTTCAGTGTACTGTACCCCAAATGCGGAAATGGGATGTCAAATGTACAGAAAAACTGCCACCACGCAGTTAAGGTGAGTATGATAGAACGTAAAGTTACTGTGAAGTAACCATACAACTGTCCTGAAATCATAGCTCTCCAAATAATTAGGATAAAATTCAGTCAGATTAACTGTATAGAGCAGACCCATTTTTCATGTGCCTTCCTTTGGTACAAAACAAGTTTTATATGTTTCTGTTATGTTCCACCCAAATTCGTTTTGCATAGCACTAAAGCATGTGTCACAAGAGAAAATAGCTGACGACATTCTATTCTTCTCTACCGACATTCAAAATACCCGCCTTCTACGATTTCTGGGGAGGAATTTTTAGGGCTTTCATGCCTAGCCTCAGCCTTTGAGGGGTTAGAGATGAGTTCTGGTTCTTTAAAATTCCATTTATTGGCCACTTACTATCATTATATTCTTTTTCAATCATTGTTTCTTGTACCTAATGATGATTAGTGTGTTTTAATGCATGTGTTAAGTGGGGGTATATTTTTCAAGAGAGCAAATATATGGACTTAGGAAAATTTTCGGGTTTCTTTCCCCACATTTAGCAAATAGCAATGACTGGCACAAACTCTAATGGCGTAGGCGCAGATACTGCGGGTGCTGGCATAGATATTGCAGTTGCTGGCATAGATACCGAGGGTGTTGGCACAGATACTGCGGGTGCTGGCACAGATACTGAGGGTGTTGGCACAGATACTGCGGGTGCTGACACAGATACTGAGGGTGTTGGCACAGATACTGCGGGTGTAGGGCGGGAGAATGACAAGCTTTGGTAACAATGTAGGACCTTGGCGAATTTGTGGTACAGGAAGGGAAAAAGGGTCGGTTTAATTCTTGTTGGTAGGAGGTTTGTCCATGCATTGTATGTGTGTGTGTGTGTGTGTGTGTGTGTGTGTGTGATATCTTCATGATGAATGTTATTGTACGTACATGTAATATCAGCTGCTGAATACGTAACAGTTTATAATAAATCATAAAGACTACTTGACTGATGGCAGGAAATATGAATTCGCTTATCAGATGCACGAATTAAGTGTTGTACCCAGTAATGATTAGATATGATAATTCAGGTACAAGCCCTTCAGTAGCATTTCAGTTTTGTTTTCCATTAACTCACATGACCAACAGGATTATTTTGCAGGCTGAATGAATGTCATACCAACGTCACTTTGAAGGCGGACACTGAGAGACATACTCGTATTCCCGTTAGCTTAACAGACCCCGTAGCACTTGCTCTATAGCCATTTATTTTGTATATTAAACACTCATACTAGCCTGTACGCTACTTATGTCTTTTCATTATCTATAAAGTTTGTATCAGTAACATAGGAGAGGACAATAAGGTGCAACTTTGGAAATGAAATACTAATGAGGTGCGACGGAATTTTCAAAGCTATCGAGAAGTATGACCCTGAGACACGCGTTTCCATCAACTGGTGTATTATACAACTGGTCAAAGGACTTTAGTGAATTTGTAATAAAATTAACCTCTTTATTACGATGACAATTTTCAAATATTTATTCCGTCCAGTTTGAGATGATTTTCTAAAACTTAGGAGAGACTTTTGAAAGTGGAAAGGTGAGATGTACTATAGATTATTCCCCTGACTCAAGAACCGTCCAAAGTTGAATAAAATAGTTTCTTGGTAAACAGAAGTGATTGTAGTGAAGATGTGATTTGTAAGAAAGACATATTTTAATAAGCATGTAAGAAATCTCTTTACCCTGTATCTGACATTCGTATGACAATAAATAGTGCAAAGTGAGCAGATAACATTTCTAAGAACCTACACATTACAAGAAGCTATTACCCCCCCCCCCAAGTCGGTGAAGACTACTCAACAATATCAGTAACTAGAGGGGCACTAACTGGAGCTCATCCCTCCTACAAGGGCAAGGTAATTTCCAAACCTTTAGAGTTTCGCAAAAAGTGTTTCTCGGATCCAGAATCTGTAATACGATCCGGATCGGTCCCCAGAGTTAATCGATTGGTCCTAGGGACATGGGCTATCTACCCAGCAAATTTGGTCCAAATCTTTCTTTTAGTTTTTGAGTAATCTTGCTAACAGACAAACAAACAAACACACAGAAGTGCAAAAATACTCTCCTTGTCGGAGAGACTAAGTTGTATGTATATATGTTGTATACATTTTATATCCTGATACTGGTCAATATGAAAAGATTTTCAGTGCAAGTTATAGCATACATATAGTACATACAGTATATAGTACATTCATTAAGAGAAAAGTAATATTACACACACACACACACACACACACACACACACACACACACATGCATGCACACACTGCCCCGATAATGTGTTGTGTACCACCTTCTTCGTTCCGCCAAGATAAATTTTTTGCTACAACACCTTACTGATACCTCAGACGTATCAAGCACAAGATATCCATCCACCAAATCTATGACATGTGGAGCTTTGAATGAGACAGACACCCCAATCTTGAGGAAAATATTACAATTTTATGCACAGTGTATAGAATTTTATGCACAGTGTCGACTTAAGAAGTCATGGTCAAAACATCCTTGACATCATTCCGATTGACATGGCTGACTACTACTTACCACCCAGATCCCTGCCTCCTCTCGGTAGTATCCCTCATTCGTCAGTGCTCTTGTTCCCCCTCCCCCCACACACACACACAGTCACCAACAATGCTATCTATCAAACCATGAAAGATAACCCAAATTGAACACCCACTGACACACTCATGGATTAGTGAGTTTGGCCAGTGGATCACACAAAAGGAAAAGATCGATGTTAATGACTAGTTCATTGTACAGTGATATAATCAGATAACCACTAACCTTACCATCAACTATCCCCACTACGCAATAAAAAACAAAGTAAACACTAGAGCCCCCCCCCCAAGGAAGGAATCACATCAGCCGCGAACCGATACATATCTAGTGAGGCTCGGAATATGGCCTTGACCTTGACCTACTTTCACCAATTTCGAACTCGTAGATTTTCATCCCTACTACTTACCTATAAAATTTTGGGATGATACCTTAAGCAGTTGCGAAGTTATAATGGTAGCAGACACACAGACCTTGACCTACTTTCACCAATTTCGAACTCGAAGATTTTCATCCCTACTACAGACCTGTATTGTTTTTTTTTTTTTTAATATATCTTGAGCAGTTGCCAAGTTATTGTGGTAACAGACACACAGGCCTCCTACTTTCACCAATTTCGAACTCGTAGGCGATTTTCATCCCTACTACACACCTGTAAAATTTTGTGATGATATTTTGAGCGGTTGCGAAGTTATCGTGGTAACAGACACACAGACCTTGACCTGTTTCATCAATTTCGAACTCGTGATCGGTTTTTCCCTACTACACACTTGTAAAATTTTGAGATGATATCTTGAGTGGTTGCGAACTTATCATGCTAATGGAAACACGGACAGACGGACAGAAAGACAGACAAACTGACAAACTGAAAACAATACCAGCTTTGCTATCGCGGCAAAGTAAAAAGAATCAGTAAAAAAAAATTACCTCGGCTAATAGTCCTTGGATCACTCGCCTAAACAGAGATATAAGCAACAAACACCACTTTCTATCACTGGTGAAGTGACCCGTCCCCATCCAGTGCTTCATGTATGGGTAGGACAGTGGAAGGCATTTGGAGTGTGGTGCAGGTTGTGATGTAGAGACTGGAGAGAGTGGCTGTGTTTGTGAGTGAATGTCAGTGCAATGATAAGGTTAAACAAATGATAGGTGTGTACCAACCAAAAACTTCCCTCCTTCCTTTGTGTTGATCGATTCAGTTATCAGGAAGGCGCAAACAAAATTAACATTCATTTTGCCAACACATGTTAACAGTTATTTCAGCTTGACCTCAGTCCTTCCCTTCGAAAAGGACATGAATAAGCATATATTCCTCGGACAAAAAGAAAAAAAAAAAAAGGCAGGAAGCCTCAACCACATTCAGTATCCTCAACGTGCAGTCACTCATAAAAGAAACGACCCCCCCGGCCAAGACACCTTTCAACCAATATGATATCGGTCCTGGTAACACTGTAAATGACGTCAGGTGAGGGGGTGTGAAACTGCGTTTGGGGGAAGTTCATTCAAAGTTCATTCTAAATGTGTCGAGCCCATTCATTTAACCCTTGAGGCCGGGGGTTTCATTTGCATCTTATTCCTGTCACCGGCTGACGATTTTATTCAGCTAATGATAAACTTTTTCAAATGTGATGGGTTACATACATATGCCCTGATAACAAGTCAGATATAATGTATGTTTGACTCGAAATGTGGATTGAAGCAGTGTTTCGTGCAGATTAACTCCGCCCTCCTCTCAAACACCCCACCTCATCCCCCCATATGGCTGACGTCAAATAAACTGTTACCTGCACTGAATACCCCGAGGTATATTGCCTCTAACGCAGGGGGGGTCTTTTCTTTTATGAGTGACTGTACCTGCCAACACAAACAACACACCATCCAGTTTGGCGTTAAATTACACACACACACACACACACACACCAGTAAAAAGGCTCCACCATCTCACAGCTAACTGACACCACAACTTCATAACGCTCACCAGCTTGCATGGAAAAGTGCAGACGAGTCCAATATCGTGCACTGTGAATCTGATATCCTGTAAATTAATACACGCACTGAGAAACAAAACAGAATATTCATCGTGTGAATGTACTGTAGCCTGACAAACTATATATTAAGCGTGTATGACTCGTACATTTGTTTATATTATATATTGTATTAAGTACAGCCATCATGCACTGTATTCCTGTGTACAAGCATTCTTAACGTTTTCCGATGTTTGTTTTCTAAATCCAGCAATTATTACGAATTGATCAGTTGATGTACTGAAACAGCCAGGAGGTGGGACTGAGATGTATGCCTTGATAACCATGTACAACGTGACCCAGAGTATTCGACAAAGCTCACCAATAACTTATCTACTGTTAAGCACTCCAATTTTATCAAGCTTATCAAAGAAAATTGTGAAATAGATTTTAAAATTGATTTTTCCATCTATTTGTTTATCTATTTCCTTTTGGTATATCTGCCATCGGTGTACAGTACAATACTAATTTACTTAATTGTGTAAACAATGGTGTTAATACGGTCACCAATCACAGCAATGCCTGCACAGATACTTATATACTAATATATGCATAGTGAGATCTTTTGCAGTATAATCTAGCACTGTCATACTACTGTGCTCAATATATATATATATATATATATATATATATATATATATATATATATATATATATATATACAGTGTGTGTGTGTGTGTATGTGAATTCTTATAAATTGGTTTAATATTTTATCCCCTGCCATCCCACTATAAATATCCGCCTGCAAACATTTCCAGTGTTATTCAGGTAATTATTCATCTCGAACTTAGTCTAGGGTAGTGTGCAATAATAATAGTAATAAAAAAACAAAAACTGTCTATATGAGCGCTTAATGGACAATATATATATATATATATATATCATCAGCCGTTTGAGTATCCACTGCAGGACCGGCCTATCCCAACCTAAGTCGGGACGATACAGCCAATGTATCTCTACCAAGTGGCTTAGGCTGTCTAGCAGAGATTGTATGTAGGGTGAGAAGTGCTTGTAAGTGTAATTGTAGTGTTGGAGTGGTTTTGGATGTGTGTGTAGTCTGTGAACCAAGTGTAATCGGCCTGCGCAAGTCGACTGGGTGCAAGCATACATTATAATAGTAAGCGACACTGGTTCAACTACAGCACCCCTAGTGTCCGCCAGTGTAGTACGTGGCCGGGTGAACACTCCCAAAGTTTATTACCCTGGCGGGGCGCGAACCCTGGTTCACCCGTGTACGAAATGCACACTGTACCACAGATGGTCCTTATATATATATATATATATATATATATATATATATATATATATATATATATATAAATTTGTGTTATTATTTATCCTCTGTCATCCCACTATAAACATCCGCCTGCAAGCATTTCCGGTGTTATTCTTGTAATTATTCATCTCGAACTCAGTCTAGGGTAGTGTAATAAAAAAAAAAAAAAAAACTATATATGAGCGCTAAACAGACTTTTCGTTTTCCCTTTGACAGAATGACATGGGAAGTCCTAATTAGAAGACCAATCTCTGCAGGCTAACAATCATTCCTGTAGAACATTACAAAACGAAGGCAAGGACTCATACCTTTGACATTAAACATGTATCATGTAATACTCACAGAACAGTGTGATACCAAGCAAACAACATATCGCATTTGCACTTTGAGAATTCGTCGGACGCATTATCATTGGCTATTGATAATGTGATGTAAGCAACTCTCCAAACTCTCTCAACCCCCGCCACCCTCCCTCCCACTCAAAGTTACCAGACATGTGGAGGTCTGCCTGCTGCTTCGTAACTATTCGTCTACCACCAATGCTCCGAACAGAGGGTAATGCGGAATTTTTCCTTGACTGTACCCCTGGTTGTACATATCTATATCTATCTGTCTGTCTATCTATCTATCTATATACGATAAATATACAGTATGTATATATATATATATATATATATATATATATATATATATTAAACAATGGAACAGAGGAAGGAAAAAAGGAAAAAAAAACACACACACACACCAGGTTACTGGCGTCCTTCATTCATAAAATAACTAACATCTGGACTTAACCCACGCCGTCCCGAGGACGTACTTCCACGTCCTCACGTTTTGTCACAGCTAATCCCGAGGACGTACTTCAACGTCCTGCAATTGCAAGGTTCATAATTTCCACAATTTTCAATTTTCGCGAGTCATTTTTGGTACGTATACACGGGACACCTTCCTCAACAAGATGCCAGGCAGAAACAATGCCTTACCCAGCATGACCTCCTCCCCCCCCCTGCATGCCCTTTTCTCAGCAATTCATCTGTTATCAGTGACCTGGCCAGTATAGCCATGTCATGCCATGGTACGAAATTCAGGGCCAGAGTGATTCCCCAATCAATGACAATGTGGAGGACAAACTTTACATAGCATTAGAGGAAGAAACAGTTAGAAATGATGATCAGGTAATGTGGCAAAAAAAGGTCAGGTATTAGTGAGTGAAACAATGCTTATAATGCCTATATTACTGCTTGAAAACCAATATACTCTTGTACTACATATAAATTCGTAACAGTAAATAAATAAATACCGTTTATGAGTGGTGTGAAATAGTTATCCTCCCATAGAACTCGTTTTCTTTGGTGCCAGCCTGATAGAAAACCCAGTAAGGTAAGGAGGCTCTCCTACCTGTAATGAGTATTTTAAACCTCAGGTGAGCGATTTCTCTATGAATTTTCGATGTTTCTCACCAAAAGCGAAAGTTTTAGCAAAAAAAAAAAAAAGGGTCGAAAAATGGTCGGGATTGGGGGGTACCAGTGGTCAAAAAGTGGTCGGGACGGGGCGGGTTAAACAGTTGTAGGTTGAAGTTTGGGGGGAAACAACTCCGGGGAAGTGAGTTCCAGAGAGATGCAGTTCGGGGAATAAAAGAATTCTGATAGGTAGAATTTCTGCAATATAACTGCGTGACATTCCAGTCATGAACACTACCAGATGCCCATGTAGCACGAAGGAAGGCATGGAGAGGTGGCACAACGGATGCAACTTCGTCTGAATATTTGCCATAAAAGTATCTGTAAAATAATGCAAGGGAGGCAACATTCATTCTTACCTGTAGGAGAGGTAGATTATTTATAACAGCAGGGTAATTAATAATTCCAACAGCTTTGGTCTGAATTTTGTCTAGTTGTTTTAGTGCAATGCAACCTCTCCACATCCATTCCACAAGGGTGAGCAATATTCAAACTGAAAGTGACCATGACTCTTATAAAATGACTTGAGAGGTCCAGCTGAGGGCATTGTTAAGTGAAACAGAATTTCAATACTTTTGGAGATGGCAATATTAGTAGCATTAAAGGTAATAAACGAATTTGGCAATATCTGTCTATTAGTAATTTGTACATATTTGGTGATACTAGCATGAAATGAGACAAGGTTATTTTGCCCCCATTCACTGATCGTAGATATGTCTTGATTTATGGAGATGGCTATACTGAGTTAAGAGTTAGAGATATTAGACTTTGTAAATGGGTGTTTGAGTGTAAATGAACTGTTGAGTCATCTGCATATGAATGGATGGGATTGTGGGTGACAGATAAGAGATCATTAATATGAACTAAGAATAGGGTTGGCACCAGAACTGATCCTTGTGGCACGCCGGCGTTAATTGAGTGGAAATTGAAGTTTACATCATCTACTTTTACTCTTATTTTTTCATTGAGATATGAGGAAATCAGAGGAACAAAAGAAGTTAGTCCATAGCAAGGGAGTTTGGACAGCAGGGAACTGTACCACACTCTGTCGAAAGCTTTAGAACAGTGGTTCTCAACTCTTTTCAGGCCATGGACCACCAGCCCAATTTAAAAAAAAATATCCTGGACCATTTCATTTTTGAGTAATGATAAATAAAGCATAGACAACAAACATTTTGGTTAGAAATATATTTCTTACAAACAGAATTTCGAGAAATGATATAAAATAGTAGACAGCTGACATTTTGGTCTGAAATATATTTCTTCCAATCATAATTTCCAGGAAATACATGAATACTTCTCTAACATTTTGCTGTGAAATTTATTTCTAACAAACAGAATTTTGAAATTATGTAGGAGTATACAACTAACATTTTTCTTTGCAACCAGACTTTTGGATTTTCTTTTCACTGACAAGCTTTTCAATGTTAGGAGTGGTACTTGATAATGCACAATGAATATCGTTTTCCACTGCAAGCCGATTCCTCTGTTTGGACTTAATGTCCAACAAACATGAAAATCTGCTCTCACACATGGAAGTTGATGCAAATGGCAGAAGACATCTGACTGCATGTGTTGACAGATTTGGGTAAGTACCAATCACGAAGGAGGAAGTGGAAAAGGCAGTAAAGGAGATGAAAACATGGAAAGCTGCAGGTATGAATGGGTGTGCTGTGGAATGCCTGAAGGGTGGTGGAGTGACTATTGTTGACAGGTTAGTAAGATTGTTGAATGTGTGCTTGTGAAAGCTATGGTGCCAATTGACTGGGCAAGTGCTTGTGTGGTCCCGTTGTATAAAGGCAAGGGTGATAAGTATGAATGTACTAGCTTTAGGGGTATAAGTCTGTTGAGTGTTGTAGGTAAGGTGTATGGTAGAGTGTTAATTATGAGAGTTAGAGAGGGTACAGAGGGAGTGATTGGTGATGAGCAGTGTGGTTTTAGGAGAGGGAGGGGATTAAAAAGGGGTGAAAAGTTTTTATGTAAATAGTAGAACGTGTGTAAGAGTGGGAAATGCTGTGAGCGATTGGTTTCCCGTGAGAGTGGGGCTGCGACAGGGATGTGTGATGTCGCCTTGGTTGTTTAATATTTATATGGATGGTGTTGTAAGGGAGGTGAATGCAAGAGTTTTAGGTGGAGGTCTGAGTCTGGTGAATGTTGATTGTGGAGAGTGGAATCTGAAGCTGCTGCTGTTAGCAGATGATACTGCACTGGTGGCTGTTTCAGAGGAGAGACTGAGACAGTTGGTAGAGGAGTTTGGAAGAGTGTGTGAAAGGAGGAAATTGAAAGTAAATGAGAATAAGAGTAAAGTGATGAAGTGTACGAGGTTGGTAGATGGTAGGGAGATGAATATAGTTTTGAATGGTGAGTTGCTTGAGGAGGTAGAGTGTTTTAAATATTTAGGGTCACATGTTGCTGTGGATGGAAGAATAGATGCAGAAGTTAAGTTTAGAATGAAAGAAATAGATAAGGTGCTGGGAGGAATGAAAAAAGTGTTTAGATGTCGTTCGCTTAGAATGGATGTAAAGAGAAGGCTGTATGAGGGTGTTGTGGTACCAACTGCGTTATATGGGGCTGAAACATGAAATATGGATGTAGCAGCGAGGAAAAGTTTGAATGTAATGGAGATGAGGTGCCTGAGGAGTATGTGTGGAGTGACGCATATGGATCGAGTGCGAAATGAATTGCGAAGGAGAACTGGAGTTGTTCAGGAGACGGCTGGTAGAGTTGAGCAGAGGGTGTTGCGATGGTTTAGGCATATGGAGAGAATGGATAATGAGCAATTGGTGAAAAAGAGAACTAGATCTGATGTGAGAGGTGTAAGGCTGAGAGGGAGACCACGAATTGTATGAATGGACAGTGTGAAGAGAGCGCTGGATGCAAGAGGGATGTCTGTTGAGCAAGGAAAAGTGGCTGTGTGTGACAGAAATAAATGGAGAGAAATTGTGAATGAATAAATGATGAAGCACCCCTGAGGGATATTCTCCTGCATTTGGTCTGATCAGCTAGTCAGGTCAGGTGCGGGTAAGGGGCTGGGTCTATTATGATGGGGCAGGGGTAAACCAGCTCTGCTGTCAGGCCCTGCTGTGGATGTCACTGATTGCACTGTGCAGTTGACCTTTGTGCGGTGTGGTGCGGTGAGGATCTGTCCCTTCTCCCCTTTGGGGCTAAGATGCGAATGAATGTGTTTGAATGGATGAGTAAATGGGGAGTGTGTCGTCCTATCTCGGTTACCTCCCTTTCCTTGTGGGAAGCAGCCTAGGTATATAGATAGACCAATCATACTGGAATAATCAATAGGAATAATACAATAAAATGAGTGGCCAATTATTTATTTTGATAAAATTTTTCGTATTGAATTTTCAATAAATTTAAAAATATATGCACCAATCTCCAGTTTATTACCAAATATAGTGAACGTCCTGTGGACCACCCAAAAAGTCACCACGGACCACCAGTTGAGAACCACTGCTTTAGAAATATCAAGGGCTACTGCATGAGTTTCTCCATGTTGATCAATTGATTGGTGGATAGTATGAGTGAGGAGATTGAGTATGTCAGTGGTGGATCTTCCGTAGCTGATATATATATATATATATATATATATATATATATATATATATATATATATATTCATCAGGCACTGCGGTTCATACATTTGTGCTAAGATCCGTATATTGAAAGTGAAATATTCGTATTAATCATAAAACGCTGCCTTGGTGCCTTACATCAGATCCCTGCAAACAACCGATGTCCATGTTCATAACAAAGCATGACTGTGCTAAGTACAATCATAAGATTTCTTGCAATTAATTCATTCACTTTTAATCACTGTTGTTCTCGAAACAATGCCATTTCTTATATTATACCGTAGGCTACTATCTAATATTATTGCGTTGTGAACTATATTACTCTTTTTCTAGAAATTCCAGCTTTGACTGTGCTAAGTACAATCATAAGATTTCTTGCAATTAATTTATGCACTTTAATCACTGTTCTTTGCGTAATAATGCTGTTTCTTATATTATACCGTACTATCTAATGTTATTATTGCGTTGTGAACTATGTTACTCTTCTAGAAATCCCAACTTTGACTTTATTTTTAGCTGCAAGGCTTCCAAGCATCCCTTAGGAGGAGTTAAAGCACACACACACACACACACACACACACACACACACACACACTTATTTCGACAGTATACCTTTATCAGAAACATTCTCTCATCCCCCTGCAGTTCCCGCACTTACCAGTTCATTAAATCACACGAGATCACATATATCAAAGTAATAATATCAACAGAAAGTCTCTGGGTTGAAATTAATGACGGCAGGGGAAACTCAGTTCCGGAGCCATTTACATATATTTGAAATTTGTCACCCAAACAGTACGGGAAGATACACAAGGTGGCTTACACATAACGTTTCTATTCACTCCACCAATCGCTTTCTTGTGTGCTGTGGAGATGGCTTAGACAGTGTTTATGACTGTATAACCAGTATCATTTACTCATATCTTACATATACTGGCATATCGACGCCGACATCAGCAGACTGAGCCGTTCCCGCAACTCATAACATCAGGCAAGTTTCTAGAAGAGCGTTCTATACAGGCCACCCTGTATTTGCGAAGGAGTTAAGAAAATGTCACAGATTAAAGTAGTATGTATTACGGGAGATGTTGCATGAGTGTGTCTGGAGAGTCTGGGGAAATGAAACTTAGAACTCAGGATTATGCTATTTTTAGCGGAAGTTCTACATTACATTTGTTTAAGTTTATTAGGAAATCCCCTAAAAGTAGTTTAGAATTGGGCCTCTCTAGTGGAGAAAGCAGCACCAGAAGTACTGAAGTTGGTAGGCTGTAGTAAGAATAATGTTACATTCCTGACCCACACTGCCACAGGCTTCAACAGCAGTAGTTCAGTATAGGAAGGGCGTTGCCCAGTAAGTTGTTCTTCCTAGAGGCAACCTTTCAGTGACCAAAGTCAACAACCGAGATCAGTTCAGGCGTTGTAAATAACCACTGGCTTCTAAAGTTCACTGTTTTTATTTTCCAAATAATTACAGTTAAGGCTTGCCAACTTCACTGTTTTCACAAATGATGTAGCAATGCAATCTCCACTGACACTGAACTAAACTCGAAACTCACTGCCCAAAGCTCTTCCACTATCTGAAATAACCTTCCCTACTTCTTCATAGTTCTACTATCCATTTCAGAGGCGGAGTTGCGCTGTTTATCGCAAATATCTCCTAAACGAATCGTTGGATCAGTATGGTATTTCAACACACTACTTTTGACATCCGGGCCTAATTTATGACCCTTAAACCATATTGCTATTTATGTTATGTGAGGAGTTTACTCGTGAAAAATAACAAAGTCGACTAGTCATGTTGACGCATTCGAAGGAAAGTGTTGCCCCCCCAGCACCCTCCCAAACTATTCCTTAACTACCCCTACTTCTCCCCCTTCTCGTCCTCGTTATCCCTCCTATTCTCCCCGAGCTCCTCGCCTCCTTCATCACTCTTGTGTCCCTCCCTCATTATCCCAGCACTGTATTATAATGTAAGAATGTTATGTAGTTGTAGACGTATTGATATGATTATTTGCAATGGATGCAAGTCGTATTTCGCGTAGAAAGTACTGTACATCAGGATGATTACGTACATGTAATAGAATCTATGCCTATATGTTTGCAATGTTTATGGTCAACCATTGAAAATCACGAATTACAAATTGTATCACTTGTTGCCTGAACCTTCTCGGAGAAGTTATTACTGTTATTACAATACTGTGTATTCATCCTAAAATGTGAACATGGTCCAGTTGATATATATATTGTTAAATAATATTACTAATGTATGATAAGTATATACATACTGTCATATTCAAATATTATGTATGCAATTAGAATGAAAAAAGAAAACAGAAGTGCAAAGATGGGAGAGGGATGGTGTGACTGGGAGTGAAGAGGGAAACGGGGAGGGGGTGAACGCGATATTGGGGGGTAGGGAAGGAATGGTCAGAGGGTTGTTCAGGGTGTTAGTGGAGGAGCTACCCCACACAGTCGCACTCGTCCGATTTTATATAACACCTTAGATTTGATGACTGGATTAGGCTTAATATCCTTCAGTAAACTCCTAATGTAACATATGTAGCAGTATGGTTTAAGGGTCATAAATTAGGCCCGGATGTCAAAAGTACTGTGTTGAAATATCATACTGATCCAACGATTCGCTTAGGAGATATTTGCGAAAAACAGCGCAACTCCGCCTCTGAAATGGATAGTAGTATACTCTCGAAGGGGCAACAGTTACCAATTCGGAGACATCCAAAATATACAGAGTTCTTTACACTGCTTAACACACTAAATTATTTAGCATACAAACTGAGATAAAATTACATAATTTAACAAACAATCACATAAATAAAACATCATAGAGAGAGAGCAGAAAATTTAATGCATTACTTTACAAAATACCACCACACAAATAGCAGGCTAACTGGCAACCTGGCACATAACCCAACTACCAAAATCACCGGGAACTCTCCAGTACTACCTAACTAGTATATCCTGCTTCTCAACTCTACAGTAGATATATGTCTAACTTAAGAGGTGATAAAACGTACGGAATGCAATAGGTCTCCTCAACAACTATCTGGGTGGGATTTTAACGATATTTTTATAACCAACTCCAATTGTTGAATTCATAATTTACTTTTTGCGTGAAGAACTAGATAGGCCTACATAGAAAGTTTCTACTCTTTTTTTCTTTCATTGTCATTATCTCCAAAAGAAACAACTGTAACAGTTTCCCTTTCGTAACCAGGAACTTTTTTTTTTTTTTTTTTTAAATAAAAGACAGGGGGTAAATGTATTCTCGTCCATTCTGCAAAATAAAAATCTGAATTACGACAGGAAATAATTATTCCACCCCGGAATGACTACGATGGATTACGACCCTATTTTAGCATGTAATCGAGGATGAAGTCGAGAGCTTAGGGTGACTGAATTCCTTGGTGAGATAGAATTTGAGACGTTGAGGCCAAAAACAGGTCAGATCACCTTTGAGGGTTCAGTCAATGAGAAATGCAATTTTCGTGAGTGAATATTTATTCAAGGAGGGAAGGAGTACTTTTGCCATACTCACAAGGGCAGTCAGATGCCATGTGTGTCCCTAACTGTGTCACTCACTACGTCATTAATTAAGTCCCAGTACCTTTTCAATGAAGGCTACTATATGAGTATTACCAACTCTAACGTATGGAAGTGAAGCTTGGACCTTGTTGGAGGGACAGAAATCAAGAGTGAGAGCAATGGAAATGAGTTATTTGAAAGGAGCGTGTGGAGTTACATGGAGATGTAGTGCCACACATTTGATATTCATGTATGTGTTTAGTAGTACTGTAATTTTAAGTTAGATAGGGTGTAACCTGAATATTAGTTTATAAGTTCCTACCCTAAGTAGTAATTCATATATTAATAATTACTGTAGGGCTAACTTTTTTATATGTATGTACCTCTGTATCTACAGTATGCAGTGGGTGGTGTAATTGTAGATGTTGAGCTATGGGAATTCCCCGTCTCGTAGAGTAACGAATAACAGACAGATGCGCCAACTTTTCTTGTCGTTGTTGGGCGCCGAGTTTAAACCTTAAACAGAGTAATGATGAATATACAATTCTTTCCGTAACCTAGTTGTGAAATGCTTGCTAATGAAGCTGCTAGAACACAAGTATGTAAGATTAGCAGTCCAAAGGGCCTAAATAATGTCATTTGTGAGGATTTAAAGTTCCGTTTATCTTGGCCGTCACTAGATGGCATGAGCTGCTCTCAGATTCAAATTGAGATAGTGATAGAATCAGTATCTAATTTAAGTAAGGATAAATCCCAAATTTTCCCCAATTCAATCAGGAGTCCTGTCGTCATGGGTACACCGCTAAATAAATTGTAAAGAGAATTGAAACCCCCCATATTTCAAAAACACCACCTCATTTGACTTGAGCAGTGGCGTCCTTTAGTGCCCAACATGCCCCACTTGCTGCCCAGGCATCGTGTGTAACAGACGTTCGTTTAGGTGAGTCGTCCACATTTCTTCTTCCTCCCCCTCTTTTTCTTTGTTTAATCCTTACTTATTATGAACTATGAGAAGTAATATTGTTGAGAGTTTAACGTAGTGACTTGCTGCCCAGACATCGTGTGTAACAGACGTTCGTTTAGGTGAGTCGTCCACATTTCTTCTTCCTCCCCCTCTTTTTCTTTGTTTAATCCTTACTTATTATGAACTATGAGAAGTAATATTGTTGAGAGTTTAACGTAGTGACTTGCTGCCCAGACATCGTGTGTAACAGACGTTCGTTTAGTCCCCAGACACCGGCGGCGACGACCGTGTGAGCACGCCATTATTCCCAAGTATTGCCCATAGACTTTTACACTTATACTTGCACCACTCACGAGTTATTATTACAAACCGAAGGTAGTTGATGTGTTATTAATGATTCTATCAAGTGAACTTTTTTTTATAGATAAGGAATAGAAGTATAAAAGTGATATGTTCTGTAACGGAAAGGAAAATTCAAATTCATCAACTGTTCTCTTTCTTTAAAATTAGTTTATTAGAAAAATTATAATCAGGAGCGTGGAAGGGAACTTACTGATTGTGAGCAATAATGTGATATTTAAGTTGTACCTCGAGGCTAAACAAGCCCGAGTGATTGAGGTGTTCCTAGTGATTGTATTTCTTTTTTTCTTAATTATTCCTCGAGGCTAGACAGGCCCGAGAGATTATGTATTTCTAGTGATTATATAACATTGTTGATGGTGAACTGTAAAAAAAATACTGATTTGATGTGAGAACCGAGAAAACTATATGAGGAGAATACCTTATATGGGTGAAAGATGAATACAAATAATCATTCTTATTGATTCGAGGCTATGCCAGCCCGAACAGACAAATCATATCCGTAAAAGTGTCCCTGTCTTGAGGCCATTGTTGAGCCCAAGAGTAACGGCCAAAAAAGAAAGTAAAGTACAACGACTCCATATCTCGCGTGTATCAAATTGTTTCGTCTGGTAATAATGTTAGAGGAATGATCACCCAAAAGCCTTAGTAACCTTTACAATCTTCTCTCATACTAAAAAGGGTCATGTAATTAAAAATGTTTTTTTTTGTGGAAATTAACAATTATTAAAGTAAAGTATATAGCATTTTCTTTTCTTTATTAGTATACCTAATCAAGGAAATTATGTCCTCAAGCCAAATTCACTCCCCTTCCAATTCAAGATTCCTTCGCTGAGGGAACGACGACCACCTGAGGGACCGACTAAATCTAAACTCGGCCAAAAACTACAAACGCTACCACAATTCATTCTTTTCATAAATATTTACCATCCACTATACTAAGTCGAGTACCACTTGTATATCCATGGGTGAGTTGATCAATACCCACAACAGGTAAGAAAATACATACCCCTATCATCATTACACTGGTGTCAACTGGTGGGATAAAGTTTCAGGTTTTACACTGGTGTCAGCCAGTGGCATAAAAGGTCTTACCACTAGCATCACACTGGTGAATACCGGTGGGACAACATACATAGCTTTACAGAGAGACTGACTGACAAATGAGGAAGTGAAGGAGCATTGTGGTGTCGATGTGGATGTGATAGGAAGCATTAGGAGAAACATGCTGAGGTGGTTTGGACAAGTAGAGAGGATGGAGAGTGATAGACTGACGAGGAGAGTGTATGTGAGTGAGGTGGAGGGAGGGGGAGGCCAAGGATGAGATGAAGGGATGGAGTGGAGAGGTATATGAGGGAGGGAGGTGTGAGCTGGGAGCAGGGCAATGAAATGGCGAGGGACAGGGCGACATGGAGGCGATTTGTTTGTGGCCACCCCTTACGGGATTAGGGCGTCTGGCAATAAATAGATAGACCTTTTCAATGGGTGGGTTCAGGACCTGTGGGAGTGTTGAAGGTTGAGGGATTTGGCGGCCTGTCTGGTGTGAGTCTGGGGTGTGATTAGGCCATGTGCAAAGTGCGTGTGGTGAGCATCTTGTAGACTGCATTCCTGTCTCGTGCCGGAATACTGTAAATGTGACAAAGAGGAACAGCGCAGAGCAGTGTGGTGTGCATCTTAGACTTGTGTAAAGTATGTATAATGCCCATCTAGTCGACCGTCTACCGGCTTCGAGCCAGAACAGTCATTAACTGTGAGAGAGGGACAGGACAGTCATGGGTCGTTAACTCTAATGGGATGGCCCATGAGTCAGAAGAGTTTATGTACGCACTGAACAAGTAAATCGTTACTTCTTTCTCTTTACAAAACTGCAAGGGTGATTGCATTCTTGAAAGGGGTCCTTTGCCTTGTTTATGTTTATTAAGCTATTTCAGATCAGACCAGATACCAGGAACTATATTAG
Organism: Coenobita brevimanus; assembly: GCF_032717465.1. Classification (NCBI taxonomy): domain Eukaryota; kingdom Metazoa; phylum Arthropoda; class Malacostraca; order Decapoda; family Coenobitidae; genus Coenobita; species Coenobita brevimanus. The sequence continues at coordinate 10,415,398 of NC_137060.1, forward strand.
TATTATGTGAGTTTGTGTTCCGAACTGTTTTCTTTTTCAAGGAACAGTTCATTCTCTGGGCTAGTTTTGTGTAATCGTTGTAATACTTGTTTATTCATATGCATTATTTGATAATGTATTGCATCATCAATAAAAGCCAAAGCATTTGCCCCTTAATGTGTATACCCCCCCCCCCCAAAAAAAAAAAAAAAAAAAAAAAAAAAAGATGAGTAATCCTTTGGCAATCAGAGGAATATCATCGGATCTTTGCCTGATTTGAAAAAAGTCTTAGGATTTCGCTGTTTACCCCTACTAAATTAAATATCATGCTAGCATTCAGAAGTCTGAAGTCAGAGATATTAGGCTATGCTGGTGAATGTCACTGAGTGTACAAAGCCTTTAAAGAACTTCTGAAAGTTACCCATTAGATAGCCATTCTCTTCGTTGAAGTTACAACAGAAAATGATGAATAAGGACAAGCTAGAAGAAAAACATTAGATATTACTTCTTGCAAACTCCTCTGGTAATTGGATGCATATCATCTCAGCTTCTCCAAAATTATTAACAAACGAGCCATAAAACGTGGGATACTGCTCACAAACTCAGAATACAATTTGCCCACTAGATTTTGAGATATTCTGGGAACAGCCAGACAAACACGCAGACACATAGAAACACATCGATTACAGTACTGCCTCGCTAGATGGGGGATAATTATGGTCTGCTTATCCAAAACATTCGAGAGTATATCATTTAGTTATGCTTTATTTATGTTAAGCAGAAGCCTCAGAATAATGCCTGTTCATAGGCTATTCGGGGAGAGATATGTTTAAAAACTCCGGTCTTCACCTAGAAAACAGCACAGAACTATTGAATGTACAGCCAAGGTCCCTATTTCACTTCTAGATACAATAGGCTGCAGTAAGAACCCAACTCATAGGTTTCATGAATGGCCCAGGAATCAAACAGAGGAGTTCCCTGTTGTGGGCTGACTATGTTTCCGAGTATTACATCACTGGCACTCCAGATGTTTCAAGTGTGCTTTAGATTCATGTGAAAATACCCAATACAAAAACGTATACTGCCACGCCGGTTTTACTGGGGGGGGGAGGGGTCTTAAGTGTTCTTGCATCAGTGATGTCGTTTGTCAGAAAAAGGATAGCCAAGGTAGGTCTGCATAAACTGTTGCAATTGCAAAGTAGCTATGACAGAGCTGGAGCATCATGCCTTCATGCGGTGATATCAATACTGCCTGGGGAGCGAAACATTGTCGATAATATACATACACCACTTAATTTCTTCCTTGTCCCTCGAACAGAAGACGGTGAGCTGCAGCGTTAGTGCAAAGCTGCGCTGTTGGTTATTCACGCAGATGCCGTGGCCTGGCAATCTCTTTTATTCCTCCTAGGTGGGGTCGTTGAGACCAACCCTGGCCAACACAATTACGCTTGTCTAGCACACAAATATTGCATACAATGATTCAGTTCATTGTAGCTTTTCATGTTATATGGGAACTCTCTGCCAACATAATGCTCTCCAGATTGCATCCCATCCCTCATGTGAGAGCAAAAATCATGACAGCCGGAAGCCCTAGTCCTGGGGAATTTATAGAGGTTAAAGATATAAATATGAAAATCTCAATATTCAAGACATATTTTTCTGTAGTAAGTGTCGCTATTATGAATAATTTTATGATAATTTATCCTAACTGTATTGATTTCATTTAACCATATGCCTCAGGCTGTGACTTTTTTGCTGTCCTACTCTGGTTAGCGGTAGACTATTTTGCTTTGGCTAACGCCAGACAATTTTACTCGCTGTTGGAGAACCTTCCCACGTCCGAGGGTTAAGAAACAATGTCGAGTTAATAGGTTTCATTTCTGCTCCATACATCCATCATCCAATCCTATGTCGCCTCATGAAGAGCGTAGGAACCCGGGGCTAGGCAAGTTCGTCCTGTCATTTAAGATGAGCTATTGTACATAAATGGATAAATCATTTTATACATTCATTATAAAACAAATTTTTAATTCGGACTCAGATATTTTAAAGCATCATAGGCGGATTGGTGAAATGTTCAGCTGATACTTTGTGTTTGGGGTGATGGACAGAGAGCGAGACTGGTGCTGGCCTTTTTGGTATTCATGCCAGATAGGAGACAAACAGTCCTTGCGAGGGAGGGCAGTTGGGTTTCATGCCAGATGAATATATTTCGTGATATATCTACATAGGAATCTTGAGAACGCCTTGCTTGAAATGGTGTGTTAATTTCGCATTAACAATTTCCTCATGTGAAAATATGAGCTAGGTAACTGACATCATTACCTATAACCAATAATAAAGGTTGGTCACATTAAGCTAACATTTTTGTTTCGATCCACCTCTGATGGTATGTGTTCTATAATCTAGTAGTTGTGTTGTGATATTCTTTAGGGTTCCACAAAGTCCCTTTAACGAACAGGCAAATTATCTTCTAAAGAGATTTCATCATATATTGTAGGCATTTACATGGTGCACGGTAAAGATTTCTATCTTACTGTGAGAATATTATTCAGCTTATTTCCTCGCACCACAAATTTTCCTGATCTGTAGTTTGTCATACGTTTCGTTTCCTTAAAAGTAAGCAGGCATTGCATGGTCATCCTGTATATTGCTCTGATAGCTCATGGAGCGGCTTAACTCACCCCGACATCCATAACACCACCAGTGTCAGAAACAACCAAGATTACATGCGAACGACACAACAGACATATTCAATGGATGGTAATAGAGACAAATACAACATCTTTTAATTCATGTTACAGTACTGTATTTACCACTGTGAAGGAATATCTCTCTTGGGCATATCAGCCTGAGCGAACAACTGGCCACCAAGATTGAGGCTTTAGTAATGCAACGAAATCCATTATCATTTCATTGTCAGTGCTATTATCTTAAATAATGTAAAACATTACTAGATGAACATTCTTTATTATCATGAATATACAAAAAAGGACAGTTTCCCGGGCCGTAGAGAAACAATATCTTAGTTCGACTGGTAAAACGGCTTGTGTTTGCGTGTTGGGAGGATGACCAAACAACGACACGCCTTCTATTAAGGATGAAATAGGCGTGCACCCTCCACTTTGACAGTATCAGTTTTTTTTTTTTTTTTTTTTGTACCCTTCCACTTGACATTCATAGCACGTGAAGAACAGTGCATGACCTTTCATAGTTGTTGTTGTTGGCTGGGTTTAATGGCCATCACCCACTATGAGGGGCATTAGGTCAAATGAGATAAGTTATAAAGACTGGAGAAAAAAGAATGACAGGAGACAAGGCGGTAAGTCTAGAGAGCCAAGCGATCAGGAAGCATAAAACAAAAAGCTCGAAGATCGGCAGGCCGTACTCCACCCCCCCCTCCCGACAATCAGGCTGGATGGAACTCCCTTACCCAGGTCGTCCACCCGGAGATCATACTGGGTCATACAGGACGATTCCCTGAACTGGTACGACCGGGTGTGGGTGCCAGGAGTCAGGAGGTGTTGGAAGGCAGGCACATCAAGCCAAACGTTGCAGGCCTTGAGTGCAGGATATGCCGGGCCGCCCTCCACAGCTAGAGGAGTTGGTTGGCACATCCTCGGCCATTGAGACGGAGTCGGAAGAAGAGCCCTGTCCCTCCTCGTGTGCTGGCGACTGGTGGTGGTTGTCAGGATTGAGAGGCTAGGCTGTGGTGTGGTCCAAAGCCGGGTCAGTGACCTGATGGCAGTTGCGTCGATTCAATGGGGTTTCCAGCCGCAGCCATTTCTGTGGTGTCTGGCAGGGGGTAACAGGCTGCAGCTGTTGGGCCCAAGACTCTTGACGATGAAAGGCAGAATGTACGACACAGATAAAGCACTCAGGGATGACACAACAAGACAGCCCCGTCTCCTCAAAAATCTTGGGGAGAAGAACCCCCTTGCCACCCCCACTGAAAGCCTTCACCGACGTGATGCACACCTCATTGATGGAGCTAACTTCTCCAGAACTACCAGGGACCCTGGCTTGGTGTCGCTAGGCAGGGCAGCACTGTCATGCATGGGCAGAACCCTGCAGGGCCGTGCCCCCAGGCCTGGTAACATCCTGTGCCTCAGGACCCTTTGGAGTCCCAAAGATAGAAAACTCCACTGGTTTACCATCACCGAAAAAGCATTTGAAGTGCCATGGATTAGGTTCACCTATCAGCGCCAGTGCCCCGGCACTTGATGAATCCGTACCCCGTCGTGCAAATGAACCAAACCATTGTTCCTTGGATTGGTTACGTTGGCATTAATAACTGCTGAGAGCCCCCCACAATGGGTCGTAAGCAAGAGTGTTGGGAGAGTGGTCTTACCCTGTGACTGCTGGGTGTGAACTCCTTCTGTCCTTTCATTGGACTATTTTCCTGTTATCAAACCCCATAGGATGAATGCAGTCCCAGCTTACTTTAGAACACACACACACACACACACACACACACACACACACACACACACACTACAAGAAGATAAAGCATGTACAGTTCACAGGGGATATGCAACAACCATTAGAAACATTCAGCGTGGACTGCTTCCTGATGAAGCCAGCACTAGCAATCAAAAGTACCACCATAACCAGCAAATCCCCCATTCTTACTGGTAGTATTAAAAGCTTCCCAGATCAAACAGATGATCAAGGAGTGAAACAGACTTAAGCATGATGGTACAGCTGACCTCAACCAGATCAGAAGCTGCACACATACACACAAAGGATCTAGAATTATTTTGAGTATATTCTAGATCACAGACCGACAGCAAATTCTGGGAAAATTAGCGAGCATCCAGACAAATAATAATCCTTTCCTCCCTCAACCGACTCATGAAGCCTTATTGAACAATGACGGAACTACTGTCCACAAGAATGAACAGGTAGACATCCTTACAACTTACTAATTCACAGAAAGTTCTGCAGTATAAACTGCTTCACCACTTCAAATCACTGAATGTGCGATAAGTGCAGCAGTCAGACACCACCCTATTTGTCAACTGTATGTAAGTGAATTGTGGAGGGCAGGAAGAGGGGGTAGGAGTTATCAACGCCCCGAACCCTCCTCCTCCCATAATCCCACCCATTTCACACACAGTTACCAGGTAAGATGATGTCTACAGGCTGCTGTGCTAGAACACTTGTAAAAAAAAGTACCCCCTCTGTGCGAGAGGCCTTGTAACTCGCGGCATTCAGGTTTGGTAAAGGTACACCTGCCGTTTGGCAGACTGATATTATTCCTCCTGACTGGACAAAGGGTTTGGTCACCCTTCTTTGGAAAAGAAAAGGAGACCAGCATGACTGTGGTGTCTACTGTCATATTACAATGCTCAGTGTGCCAGGCAAAGTTCTTGCTCACATTCTCCTCGTGCATATCTGGGACCATTTGCGAAAGTTTCAGAGGCCTAAGCAATCTGGATTCACGCCTAGGAAGTCTTCCGTTGACTGTATCCTAGCTCTTTGAGTTCTTGTGGAGTGCCGCCTTGAGTTTTGACAAGGTCTGCTAGCAGCCTATGTGGATCTCAAGAAGGCGTTTGACTCAGTAAATCGAGAGGTACTATGGAAACTCCTGCGACTCTGTGGGATCCACGCAGGGATAACCTGACTGATTGCTTGCTTGTACTCAAACACTGAGAGTGCTGTCAAGTGTGGGGGGGAACATCCGACTTCTCCCTAGTAAGTTCTGGTGTAAAACAGGGATGTGTCCTCGCCCCCACACATTTCAATACATGTAAGGATTGGGTACTGGACCGGGCTGTGAGTCGAAATCACTATGGGGTATCAACTGGCAATTTCAGAGTCACCAACCTTGACTTTGCTGATGATGCAGATATCCTAGCAGAGTCGCTGGAGATACTACCGAGTGCTCTCGAGGATGTTGACGGGAATGCAAAGCCACTGGGATTAAAGATCTGTTGGGCCAAGACCAAGGTCCAGGCATTGTTGGCTTGTTGGATGAAGCAGTTCAGTCTGTCCAAGCATGTGGTGTGGACATAGAAGTCTTGAAAAGATTCACTTATCTTGGTAGTGTGGTAAATAACAACAGTAGATCAGACTGAGATCTCTCATCGCATTGGTCTGCCTTGTGGGGTTATGAATTCACTCAGTTCTGGTATTTGGCGCTGTCACCATTTGTGTAGAAGGACAAAAGTTCACATCTTCAAGGCGCTGGTGCTCCCTGTCTTAGTTTATGGTTGTGAGACATGGAGACTAAACAGTGAATTGAAGTGGTAAACTGACTCCTTTGGTACTGAGTGTATTTGCAGAATCATGGGATATTGCTGGCACAACCGGGTGCAAAACGAGCGACTACCCTGTGACATTGAATCGAGGCCTGTTACCCTCATAATACAATGCCAACTCCATCTATTTGGGTACGTGGCCTACTTTCCTGAGGCTGATCCTGCTCACGGGGTGATCTCTGAATGAGTTATCCCAGGGTGGTGGAGGCCAAGGGGACGGCCACGTACCGTAAGTCATGGTTGGAACAGGTCAACCATTCCTGTCGGGAGATACTTAAAGGAGGAAGAGTTGCTGCCTGGAGGGTTGCACAAAGGGACACGCGTGGGTGGAGTCAGAGGGTGAGTGAGACTATGTTCCCGGCGGCGTTTGCCTCTTCTTGAATGAGTGATTGATTGATACCTGGCATCAGGAATGGGGGTGGGGAGTGTGGATCGGTGTCTGTGGCGTGCAGGAGAGCTGATCTGCACGAAACACTGCTTCACGTCATATTTCGAATCAATCACAACTATATTTGAAATATGTAATATACCTTCACAATCATACACCACCAACCTAACTCCCCAGCGACCACACCCTCCCACTCCCATGGTATTTCTGCCTTGAATGTCCTACACGTTCATAAGGTATTTGTTATTTTTCCTATCTGTCTGTGATCCTCTGAGGCGATGACCACACTTTTGCCAACACACTCACGAACACACATGCATGAGATGTGTGCCCACTCCAGATGTGCAACAGAACTGTCATGTTTAGTCAAGAATATAATCCCTATCCCCTAACGCTGGTTTAAAAAAAAAAAAAGAAAAAAAAAAAGAAAGAAAGATTAACCTCCATACATTGCTTCCCATCAGCAAAAGGGAGGGATAGACTGGAAGGCATGAACTAGTTGGTGCCATGCACATCAATCAGATTCGAGTTTTTCAGGCATAATATTGTAATTCAACATTATATGGAAATTCCATTATGACGTATAATTTAATAAATGTAATTACGTTACCCACAGTACTCCGTCTATAGGGTGGTATTTATTTAACGAAACAGTCATTGCAACCGTGCTGAACCCTGATTCTAAGGGATGTTACTCGTACGTTTCATTTTGTTTACAAAGGCTCCAACATGCTTGCATGCGCCGGCCTTGGTCACCTAATGGCGACTCTTCATGCGGCTTGATCTCTGGCAACCTCCCTTTTCAGTCCCTTACCACTGAAGGCAAACTCAATGACCTCGTCCCAGGTCTTTTTCGGTCTGTCTCTCGCAACCCTGACCCTAACGTTAACACTTCTCACTTCCGGTACTCAACTGTTAACCTCTATCATCTCCACATGCTCAGACCAGCTCTATCTACCTTTCCTCATCATAACACCAAAACACTCCAGTCCCATTCTACCTATTAACTCTTCCATTGTAAACGTAGCTCCCCCAGGCTTCGCATTCAATAACGCATTGCACATCCACCTAATCATTGTAATTTCTGTGCATTTGAGCCGGCGAATATCCTCTTCCTTTACTGTCAAAGTCTCACTATCATAAAGCGTCACACTCCAAACACTTGCCGCATACAAAGATCCCTTAGCACAGACAGAAAGCCCTCCCAGCGGCAGGAGAGGCAACAGCTCCCTGAACCACTCCTCATTCTAACCACAGAGCTGGCTTTAGCCCCACCTCTAGCACATAACATGTCTCCCATGTAACTTTTCCACACACTCGAGAGACTCACCAACAAGTTCAATCCTTTGATGCCTGACAATCTCCACATGCTATCCCCGACACACCACACACACGAAATCAGCATTATCTCGCAGTCTACCTGTAATACCACTACGTCTCATAAAACCCATTAATCACAACTCTGCACGAGATGGAATTACATCCCACGTCCTGTGTGTTTTTTTCGGGTGGAGTGCGAAAGGGAAAGCAGTGTTTCGTGCAGATCAAATTTCCCCCCTCCCCCTTCTTACGCCAGTCCTTATCCCCATCCCTGATGTCAAGTGCATTATTATCAAACCTCAATGCCGCAGGTAATACGTACAATGCCTCTCGCACAGGAAGGGTACTTTCTTTTATGAGTGACTGTACGTGCCTCACATTTAGAGGTTTGAACTGGTGGCCGGGTGTATAACGCGAAAATTTACTTGAGTGTAACCCCACTATACAGAGTAATCATTAAGCAACTCCCAGAGAGTAAGGGAACCCTGATTCCCCAATTTACTTCACAGCAAGTTCAACAAATGACCAAAACTCAAACATTCCCATGGATTACAAACATTCACTTTAAATTCCAAGCCGTGTACTCGTGATTCCAGTGAAATGTTAAGTTTCTCATGAACTCACAGTCGCAACTCAGAAATCTGGAAGAGACAATGATCACCTCAGTACTCGTGCTAGGCAAATAACCAAGTAGTCCATCATTATATACAGTAGACTACCATCTCTGCTCTGTGCACCGCTCAGTCATGAAAACGTAAATCCTACGGAAATTCACTCTTCACATTCCAATATTCGAATCTCAACAAAATGGGTTCGATTCACACTGTCAGCCACCACTCACTTTTCAATAAGTGACTGAGCTTATTATCATTAAATTGAAAAAGAGGCAGCCTCAGTAAGAGAGATTCTACAGCATAAATAACAGAAATTGCTTGAACAAAGCTCTTAACATAGTACCAAGACATACCCTATTCAAAAAAATCATGAACACGAATATGCAAGACAGTGATAAAAAGAGGCTAACCAAATTCGTTTTTCAGCAGATAAGCTTGACTTAATCGAAGTCATTGATTCATGTTCAGAATACTCCCCAGCGGTCTCCCACAGGATTAAGTTACCTCACCCATACCTTTCAGCCTATTCCTTCATAACGTACCAACCCCCCCTCCTTTTGTTACAGCTTTAACTATACCTACAACTTGGAAAAAACAGCTGACAACTTCCTATTCCTATTTATCAAGAGTACACTTTTCACACACACACACACACACACACACACACACACACACACACACACACACACACACACATTTTATATATATATATATATATATATATATATATATATATATATACACACACATGAGAATATATATTTTTTTAAGTATCCACCAATGTCAGTTGCACCACAGTATATACGCTGATATTATAGTCTGCTATCTTGTTACACTGGATATTGCTTCTCTGAACTCCTTGTGCAGCTTCCCCCATTGCAAAGAGTGCACAGCAAATAACTTTTATGGCTATGCAATAATCAGATCGTCTCACGAAATAAATTTCTGCTGTCTCAAATCACCTCCTGTGCTGTCCATCATCTCTTCCCCCTACTTTCTCATTACCGAACTCTGTCACATCGTTGTCTTCGCTTTCATACACACCCTCCCCACAGAAAGGGCCAGTGGCTACACTTTCTTCTCTAATTATACGGTGGGGGCACACAACACAGCCACTAGCACCTTGTTATGTCGCCGATATTACTCCTATTACACCCCTTTAATTTAGAACACTTCTCTGGTGTAAATCCTCACCTGCGGGCCTATCATTGATCTCTCTTATCGTTTCTAATCACTTGGAACAGATCAAGGAAATATGGCACTGGCACCTGTGATAGCAATCTGTGCCTATATGTCTAAGGAAGGTTCATATCCCTATAAATGAAGGGTTGGGCAGAACTGAGGACAGACTTTTAAACTGATCTCAGACTTCTCCCGCCATAATGTCCCATTAGTTCCCGAATAAGATATGACACTGAGTTGGTTGCCAGAGTAGAATGAGCCACAATTATTATCCTGTCGCCTCTCTTGTTTTTCTCTCCACTGGCGTTGAAAATCATGGCATACTCTTTACTTTATACTGGCTCAGATTTTCACCCCCGTGCGGCATATTTCATGTTCAGTGACAGAAGCAGACAAGTACGGCTCTACATAATTTCCAAGGCACGACATCATGACTAGCACCAAATTCTAGTGTTAATTTCTCGTTACAGCTCAGCATTCAAGACACAGAAATGAAAATTCTGGGCCAAGTTAGAATAAAAAGAGGTTAGTATTCTGATTGGTAAAGGCCACATCATAGTACCTCTTCCTTATTGACCTATTCGCTATCTTACACCATATTTCCTCTTGTGTGCTATTTTTCCTTAATATCGACAATTTGTTTCAAGAACATTCAAGAGGATTATTAAGATGTGCTGTACAAAACAAATCGCTGAGGAAGAGGCGTTACGACGTCTTGGAGCCCATCTACAAATGTATGTTCGGCTATCATGCTGGGGAAACTGCAGCAACTGACACTAATGACTTTATTTGGTCACAGATCAGTGCCATCAGTGTCGTTTGTTTCGGAATCAAGTGACTAACTTTCAAAGTCCACGGGCAGAAAAGGAAACGTGGCAGAACATTCGCTGCCGATAGAACAGTATTAAGGTCATAGAATAGGAGCATCAGGGCGATAACGCACCGAAATGGGATCTTGGTCAGTTTGGGCGCTAAGACTTTCCAGTTGAGCAAGATCGTTTGGCGTTTCCGGTAAGAAAATATCCAATAAATGAACGTCACTGAAAAAGAGCAACACCATGTTAAGTGTCTTTCATCACATAAAATCAGGTTAGAGACTGAATGTCTTACCTACAAGGCCTCCTTTCCACAAGTAATTTAAACCACGCGTAACTTAAAAGGGCGCGTCCATACGTTTCCTAGAGCATGTGTTGACAACACAGCTGGCAACATGTTTGGATACATGAATGCAGCAGTATTAGGACAGATATTTGCAAATATGTTTTGGTGCAGCTTTGAACTTACTGGCAGCAGAGTTGGTGGGGTAAGTGAGTCCATACGAGGTATCTGAGACTTCATCATGATGTTGCCAACATGATCTGGACGCTGCTGTTCCAAGCATGTTTGCAGCTTTTTCGTTACTGTGTTCTTTACATGTTGCCAGCAACTGTTCCAGCACGCGTGTGGACGCTCACTTAGACGAACACACGATGTTGGTATACCCTTATCCACGGTCATCGTATTTTTGTTTCATGTTTTGTATCCAGGAGGAACTGTCACTTAATATTTTCCTATAGGCCCAGAAAAGTTAAAGGTAGGACATAAATATTGAATTCCGCATACACTGTATGCTTAATAATCAGTTAACGCATATTTATTTTGATTCAAGAAGGCGCACTCGCAGATTTCAGCACCTGCACCCAGAAACTGGTCTAAGGGCCAATTGTATGAATTAGCCCTGTAACCCTGACCTTCGACAGATTACTCTAAAACAGCAGTTCTCAAACTTTTTGGGCCACGCACCACTTTCCAGGCTATGACCGAGTCAACGTTTCCCCCTCCTACTGCCACCACCACTTTTGTTACCATTTATTAATAACTGCATGTATCACATTTTCATTACGTTTATACAGCTCACATGTTTGCTGATATTAACTGAATGATATCAGATTATATCATATGAATATGTCATATCTTCAGAATATAAGAGATAATGTCAAATTATAATAAGGAGCTTCGTCAAGAGATGGTTATGTTACTTATAATATGTTGGCGGTTATCTATTAGTAATTAGTGGGATGGATGGGCCCGCATTTCAGCACAAAGATCAGCAAAGTTGGGAGCAATTGAAAAAAAAAATTAATTCTCAGATCTTTCTTAGCATCCCTCCTTTGGCGATACTTCGTCTTCATTGTTGTGAGTGCAGATAAAACAGCCTCACACAGGTATGTTGTGGCAAAAGTCAACAGTACTCTCACAACTCCCATGGATAAGTCAGCATACTCTTCTATGACTTGTGCCCAGAAATCCACGAGTGTTTTTTGTCTGAATTGTATATGTAGCCCTCCATCAGATGACAGCTCCAGTAACCGTTCCTGTTCCTTAAATGACAGATGCGTGATAGGAAGAGAAACTTCAAATGAGATGCGTATCCAGGTGTGAGATGGGTCCCTGGAAGGAAAGTACTCTCGTGGCTGCTGGCTCAGTTGAGGTGTTCAAGAATGAGACTTTTCACACGCTCTTTCAAGACAATTTGACTTGTTTCTGTGAAGTCATATAACAATGGAAAACAATGAAGGGAACCTGAATCTACATAGCTTGACTGAAATGTTAGTTTTATCACTGCATCGATCTTGTCGTGTGTTGAACACTGTGAAACTGACGCCGTGGAAACTTAAGTTCGTTTCATTCAAAACTGGAAAAATGTCTGCCAAGTACCCAAGTTTTTGTAGCCAGTCCTCATCATACAGGCAAGAAAACAAATCGAAAGGGTAATAAAAAAATAAAAAAAAATGCTTAACTTCACATCGAAGCTCAAAAAGTCTTGTCAGAACTTTGCCTCTGGACAACCATTGCACTTCTGTGTGCATAAGTAGTGTCTCATGTTCACTGACCATTTCGTTGCACAGAGCTGTGAAAATCCTTGAATTTAGTGAGCGAGCTTTGGTGAAGTTGACCATTTTTCACTGAATTATCTAAGAACAGACAGAAGCTCAGCTGGCATATATTTTGAGGCTAGAGCCGCTCTGTGCATGCAGCAAAACCCAGGAAACTGAAGGAACAATTTTCCTTATAAAAACTAGAAGTCCTTTATGTTTCCCTGTCATTGACATTGCTCCGTCAGTACTTATTCTCACACAGTGCTCTCATTCAATCCCATTGCCTTTCACGAAATTGTTAATTAAATTAAAAATGTCTTCTCCTGTTGTACGAGTGGCAAAGGGCCGACAAAACAAAAATTCCTCGTGAACTGTGCTTTTATATAAGAAACGAACATAAACTATATAATTTAGCCAAATTTACAATATCTGTTGACTCATAAGTCTGCATGGAGTAAAACTGTTGATGAACGCAGCCGAGGGGTTTGATTAGATGGAGGGATTGTAGGTGTATCGTAGACTAATGGCTTCCTCTCTATCACCAGTGGAGTGTAACGTGGGCCGCAGCTAGCAAAATGGTGCATCGTCGAGTACTGTGAATATGGTAGGTCTCTCTCTTTCTCACCTTTCCCCTCCGTGTATCATAAGCGAGGTGAGTTACAGAGCACTCTTGGGTTACAGAGTTTATTGTACACAGTTATATCGAGATATGATTGACAGCATGACGTAGCGTGATGGCAAACCTCCTAGCTTACCCTATTTTCTGCCTTCTGCCCTCGATCATACTCTCGGGCTCTCTGACTACTACGCCCTTCGAAATCTGAGAATATAAACGGCTCAGTAGGGATGTAGTGTCTGGTAGATTTCCATGGTTAGTTTCCATGACATCAGGTAACTGGCTCAATCTGGTTAACCTGCTTGTATCACGAAAGTCATGTATCATCTGGACTAAAATGAGATTGCTTGAAATGCATCGTGTGTTAAGACTTTCTTGATGGTCTGGGACAACAGGATTGTGGATATATATTCCTAGTGTTAAGCTGTGTATGTCTCCAGCAGACACTACATACTGCACATTGTGATATGAGATGTATACTAGTGCCTATAGTGCCTACATATAATTGTGTCACGCAAAGCTGTCGTACCGATGACAATACATACTGTCATAACATATTAATGCATATTATATTCACATTACAATCAACCTGTAAGTTAATTAAGTAAAATACATAATACTGTAAAAGTAACACAATTGTCGTAATATTTTAACATAATTACAGTTACACTGTTGATGTAATTGTAGTTACATTGTGTTAATGCAAGTGTTATGCAAGTTGACTGTAACATAACGTTATGGTAATGCAACTGTTACACAATTGTGGTTGTAACAATCCGTAGTTACATCGTGTTAATGCAACTGTTACACAAGCGTGGGTTTTTCAAAACTGTAGTACCTGTATTATAATTGTAGGTATATTCTGTTAGGGCAGCTGTTTCACAAGTGTGCTTATCATAAAATTGCAGTGATATCGTAATTATATCGTTTTAATGCAACTATGACACAGATGTTGTAGCACCATAGTAGTTACAGAACTGTAACAATTGTACAATAATTGTAGTTACACAATTGTAGCAATTGTAACATAATTGCAGTAATGCTAGTGTTTGTAGTTACATAATTGTAGCAACTGTAACATAATTTCATTAATGCTAGTGTTTGTAGCTACATACCGGTAATTGTAGCAATCGTAACATAATTGCAGTAATGCCAGTGTTTGTAGCTACATACCAGTAACTGTAGCAATCGTAACATAATTGCAGTAATGCTAGTGTTTGTAGTTACATACCGGTAATTGTAGCAATCGTAACATAAATGCTGTAATGCTAGTGTCTGTAGTTACATACCAGTAACTGTAGCAATTGTAACATAACTGCAGGAATAATAAGTGTAGTCATTGTAGCTATATAATTGATACGTATGTATATAATTTATACAGTAATAGCGTTCAGTGGCAAGTCTACAGTAGTCAATCGTATCCTGAATCAGCCATATGTTATGTACTTGCTTTCTGTTTATTTGAGACATCATAGGTGTCCTGACTTAGTTACACTGCACAGTTTATATTTAAATGATGTTATATGTAACCTCAAATTTCATTTTATATAAAATTATGTATACAGTATCTACAGTACGTACAGTTTTCACTTAGTTTCCTTTGTACCACACATCACTTGATACTATAGTTCTTCACTGGCTGTGAAGTCAGCTTGGTGTGTGTACTCACTTTTTGGTACTGGTTGGAAGTAAACCTACTCATGTGTCTGAGTATAGCATAGTGGTTTCATTATTTCTAGTTTCATTTTTGTTAGCCATTTTTACTGTATTATCCTTGCAATTATAATGTGAACGATATATGTGTACTTGTGTTTTAGTTCTCTAGCCTTACTAGATTATCATATGTAATATATGTTGATATAAGGATATATATTGTCTATCACTGTGTATATGTGTAAAGTTATATATAAATGAAGCAGTACTATTAGACTAATAGAGTAAATGTTCAACTGCTGATATGAACTGTGGTAGGAATGGTGAATGTGGTGGCTGTAGTGGTGTCCGGCAAGGGTTGATTGACGGGTTATGCTGTTCTTAGCAAATGATGACACATCTGCCAGTCGCTGCTCCCCCCTGGTAGTTGTGGAATGCAGGTGTGGAGTGCTGGTGTGGAATCTAGGTTTGGAGTGGAGTGGAATTGTCGTCCCCACTCAGCGAATGACACACTGCAATCTTGCTGCTCCTGAAGGCTCAACACTGCTTGTCTTTGTGGTGGGGAAGAGTGGAAGGAAATGGTGGGGGGGGGGGGGAGGACGAATGGCGCAGAGAGGTGGGGATGAGTGGTGGTGGTGGTGGGGTGGTGGAGTAGGTGGTGGAGATCGACTGTGCAGTGCTTAACTCAGCTGTCACACAATTCACTCACTTCCTTGCTCACTTTACTTCTTTTTTGTGTGTGTGATTAACTTTTAGGCTTGTAGAGTTGTCTTGCAGAGCTTCTTGTAGTTTCTCGTAGAGCTTGTTTTTCCTCACTTGTAACTCGTTTCTACTTACAGTTTACTCGCTTGTGGTTACTTGTTAATCATGGAGCGTAAATCGTAGAGTCGCGACCAAGATAAGAAGCGTAGATTGATGACTGTTGCTTGTTGGTGTGGCCTGTTTCGTGGCAGTCGTAGTTACTTGTAATAGACTTCTTGTCTTCTTTTTACCGCACTTGTAGAGTTTCAGGAGAGTCCGCTGCTGCGTATAAACTCGGTAGCTGTAGGATGATTAGTCGATTCGTTTTCGCCACTTCCACAAATGTCGATAAGACGTAATTTATCGTTGTTACTGTTTCTTGTAAATCTTGGAGTTACGGTTAGGGTGGTAAGGAGCGGTTAAGGGCAAAGTTACGTTGCAATGATGCTCCGTCAGCTCTCGCTCTCTGATTTGCTTGATTTTTTTTTTCTTGTTATTTGTGATTGAGTGAAGTCGCCAGATTGAGTGTAATCGGTTCGTTTTCGCCGCCAATATCGATGACGTCGCCGTAGATAGACGCAGATAGAGAGGTTGGTTGTAATTGTAGATTATCGAAGCACCGCCAGTATAAAATCGTGAGGCGTCGTATGGCTCGAACTTACCACTGCCACCAATATCAATGAACGTAGCTGAGGGGTTTGATTAGATTGAGAGATTGTAGGTGTACCGTAGATTAATGGCTTCCCCTTTATCACCAGTGGAGTGTAACGTGGGCCGCTGCTAGTAAAGTGGTGCATCGTCTAGTAGAGTGAATAGGTAGGTCTCTCTCTTTCTCACCTTCCCCTTCTGTGTATTGTCAGCGAAGTGAGTTACAGAGCACTCTTGTTTTACAGAGTTTATTGTGCAGTTATACTGAAATGTAATTGACAACGTAACGGATTGTGACGGCAAACCTCCCAGCTGACCCTGTCTCCTGCCATCTGGCCTCGATCGTACTCTTGGGCTCTCTGACTATGCCCTCCGAAACCTGAGAATATATACGGCTCGGTGGGGGATGTAGTGTCTGGTAGATTTCCTTGATTAGCTTCCATGACGTCAGATAACTGGCTCAGTCTGGTTTACCTGCTCGTATCATGAAGTTCTTGTATCGTCTGGACTAAAAAAGAGACTGTCTGAGAAACATTATGAGTTAAGACATTCTTCATGGTCCGGGACAACAGGAGTGTGGATATAGGCTACATTCCTAGTGAGAAGCTGTGTCTAGCAAACACTACATACTGCACATTGTGCTATGAGATATATACCAGTGCCTGTAATGTGTCAAGACATTTTTGATGGTCTGGGACAACAGGAGTGTGGATATACATTCCTACTGAGAAGCTGTGTCCAGCAGACACTACAACTGCACATTGTGATGTGAGATATATACTAGTGCCTATAATGCCTACTAGTGCCTATAATGCCCACAAAACTCAGTCCTTTATATGACTTACCAGCTGGCAGAGAATATTAATTGATAACATACTGTCAATGCGGCGGACCACAGTATTGTTGGAGAGTGGGATCATATCAAGCTTTTTCCCTACCTTTTCGCCAAACATGCAGTTTGCCAAATCTTTTGCAACTGGGACGCATGCAGCTTCCGCGGTCGTATGTGGCAATCCTGTTTTATGCTGAAGTGCAGCTAGCAAGGTAAGATGCTCATAGAGCGTCCCTGCTAGATTCGAAACCTGCATTTGATACCAAAAGTTGCTTGTTTTTCTTAATTCTTCCAATCTGCACTTGAAAAATCTACTGGGTTGTCTTTCAAGCTGTTATGTTTAGTTTTTAGATGGCAACGTAAGTAAGAGGGCTTGAGACAGCTGTTAGCTAGAACCTCACTACAAAGAACACATTGTGAACTTTTGTTTTCAGCATCACCAATCCATGTAAACCCCAACGCGATATAGCTTTCATTATATTTGCGGTTTCTACTTTTTGTAATGGTGCCTGTAATCTGTAGAGGTCGTTTATAAGTTCTGAGTACGAATTTTTCCTTCACTCACTTGTTGCCTAAAATAGGCAAATAATATTTGTACTTACTTTAATATTAAGGTTCCATGAATGTTATGGGCGAGAGATTGGATTCAAACTGCCTGCCATCCTTAATCCTAAAATCCTCGAACCTGATGCCACTGTTCTCCCGGTAGCGAAATTTTTTTTCCTGCCCAGTTCCGTCACTTTGCACATATGGCAACGTTGCCCTGTGTTTAGTTTGGCAACGCCGCGCAGCAGTGAGCAATATCGGATGCCAGGTTTAGTATTCATCACAATTATTTACTTTTTTTATGCTTGACTATAAATATAATACCTGACTATCTATATTTTACATGGATTGAGAGAATAATAGAGACATAGAGGTCATATAGTTTTCGCTGCCTTAGCTTAAATAAATATAAAAAGGGGCCATACCATTGTCTTTACTTCGTCACTCGTCTGCTGAGAGAGAGAGAGAGAGAGAGAGAGAGAGATAAGATACTCTCTACACTTTGCTAAAATTAGTTATATGTTGATTTAATGAAAATGCGGTACGTCTTAGGGGTGGTACATGACTGCTCGTTGAGAACACTTATCAGTAACATATGTTGTAGGCCTATACTACTTTACCTGTCATTTCTTGTCATTGCTCCCAGACGTACGATTCAATCAGCTGTGATTACAATCGGCAATGGCGCATCATTGGGTCAGTTGCACAGACTGTCTGAGATTATTCACGAACAACAAAGTAGACCCTTAATATGACCACAATAATTGCTTATTTTCCAATCATTATTTTACATTCAATCCCTCACTGAAGATCAGCAAATGTGTTCCCAGCCCAATGCTATTATCAAATAGAATATATTGAGTTTATTTTTTTAATTCCTTGTTTCTCTTGATTTACTTATTTTGCACACAATGGTCTATAATGTCTCATGTCTGACCCAATGCCTGTCATCAGCACATGGGAAATAGCATATGGTGCCTGGTGGTGTTTAATATTTAATAAAGATTATACCGTAACAAATAAAGCTTTGCATTTCATCAAATACAAAAACCCTTCAAGCATACTTAACATGAAATAAAGGACATGAGAACATGAAAATAATCTGAAATGTAACCTGACATGATTTTACTAATATACCTAAGAAAAACAAGAAAATAATCTGAAATCTAACCTGACAAATGATTTTACTAATATACCTAAGAAAAACAAGAAAATAATCTGAAATCTAACCTGACAAATGATTTTACTAATATACCTAAGAAAAACAAGAAAATAATCTGAAATCTAACCTGACATATATACCTAAGAAAATGTCTAATGAAACATTGATATTCAGGCATCATTGATACCAATATTTCCCAGCTTGCAGCAGAAATTACCAAGGTTAACCCTTAAGAATGATCATGAAAAGCGTTTTAGGTGATAAAATATTATGGGTCATTAACCTCTCTCTCTCTCTCTCTCTCTCTCTCTCTCTCTCCTGTAAAAACAGCTGATTGAATCGTACGTCTGGGAGCAATGACAAGAAATGACAGGTAAAGTAGTATAGGCCTACAACATATGTTACTGATAAGTATTCTCAACGAACAGTCATGTACCACCCCTAAGACGTAACGCATTTTCATTAAATCAACATATAACTAATTTTAGCAAAGTGTAGAGAGTATCTTCCTTGCATACTCACTTTTTATTGATGACCCTGCATGTTATTATTTTATACTGTTTCAAGCTCTCTCTCTCTCTCTCTCTCTCTCTCTCTCTCTCAGCAGACGAGTGACGAAGTAAAGACAGTGGTATGGCCTCTTTTTATATTTATTTAAGCTAAGGCAGCGAAAACTATATGACCTATGGCTCACTGCTGCGCGGCGTTGCCAAACTAAACACAGGGCAACGTTGCCATATGTGCAAAGTGACGGAACTGGGCAGGAAAAAAAATTTCGCCTCCCGGTATGACGTAACCTTCCTCCTCCTCAGTTCCCTAAAATCCTATTAGAAATGAATTATTAAAAACAGACGACTGCACGATAACAATCATATTCGATGACCCTTCCTCTTATGTTAAATTCATACTGCCATTCCTGCAGGGGGTTCCCCTCGCCTTTGTTTATAACAACACGCAGCAGAGGGCAGGATCCCTCTCACACTCACACTTCCCATGGATCTGTAGGTTAATTTACCCTCTTAAAGAGGTTAGTACTTACATGTAAATTCCTCATTGACACATTTAATGTAGCATGAAGCCTTAGCATAAACTGTCAAGTGATTAACAAGAGAAATGAAGTGAAAGGCATGTTGGAAAAAGCCTTTGTTCGCCGTGGCAGTTACAGTACAGAATCATTCTGTATGCTCGTTTATAACCTGTGATTACATTCCAAGTGGTAAATGAAGAGAAGTTAGAACCTTTACTCTCTCAAGGTCAAGGGTAAACTTACCTATCCTAAGTATAATTCTAGCTTATAAAAATTTCATTTCCTTTTACTATTTTTTCAAACAAACACCACAATATGTACTCTTTGTTAATTTTGTAATTTGTACATGCTCATGACTGTGAACTTAGGATCACATACAGTATTATTTTTCTAGTGTGAATCACATAAATTTCAGGGCACAGGTACTGGGGGAAGAAATGCCAGGGTTAGAATCTCGGTAGAAAGACTCTAGGAGCTGAGGTGGAGACACCACGCCTTCTAGTTACCTCGCCACACCTACCTCTGAGCCCTACCTCATGCACCCCACTCACCCGTGTCTTGAGTATTCCTAGTACTTTTCAGTAGTGGTGGTCCTAAGTTGGCAGAAGAATGTGAGTACTTTATTAAGATTATAACCTAGATTTTAACAGGATATACAGTAATTTAAGTTAATTAGCTGTTATATGATCTATTTTCTTATGCATGAAATAACGGGAGTTAAGGGGGCGGGTTATGCTTTTACTTGGTATTCTGGTGGCAGTCGGCATGAAAGTGAAAACGACCCATCACACCACCCCAGTTACATTCTCACATTCGTCAGCTCTATCTTTGCGACTCAGTAGGTCTCGCTGTTCATTCAGACCCTTCAATCCACCCTGTCCCTCCAATTCATTCTGATCTCCCATATCATTGTTTCACCCTGTCTGTTTTTTCTTGTGCTTCTCTCCGTCCCTCTTCATCAATAACATCAGTGACATTCATGGCAATATGACCATGAACTGCTTTTCAGGATTATTCTTTCCTGCTAGCTTCCATATTTTCAACCAGATATCCATTTCCGGTATTTGAACAAATTTGTAATTTTCACACCTTCCCACTGTGAATGCAACTGACAGGCCATAGGCTGGTCAAGACCCGAGTCCCTAGGTAAGTGTGATCACTGAACAGGAGTCGCACGCGTCCAATCTGGTGTTGTATGCACGGAGTGACGCTGGAAGTAGTAATACTATTTCGCTGAGTGCGCATGCGCCTAGTACCCTTTTAGCTGCTATGTTGAAAGTATCTGCATGGTATCTCAAGTACTGTGCCATTTATCAACATTTTATGAAATACATGTGTCAGGGAGGTAGTTGGATTTCTTACCAACCTGTAGGTAATTATAGGTTGATATATAGATAATATAAATAAATACATGTATGTTACAGGCAGATTGTGAAATCAGTCATTTCATGAATTAAGGTTAGTTTAGTTTAGGTTTATTTAGGCTAAATTTATTGTTCTAGGATAAAGATAAGTTAGGTTAGTTTAGGTCTGGTTAGGTTAGATTAATTTAGGCCAAACAGAAGGGAGCAGTACCTTCCTGCATAAGTGACTCCATGCATACGACACCGGACAACACAGACCATTCATCACACATTAGCACCGGTTACATGATAATACTGTATAGTTACTATATTCTGTAAAGGGTCACATATCATCATATTAACCCCTCTGTGGTCGCCGGCATCAAATGCCGTTTAGCCGATAAATGACCGCAGGCACGGTTTGAGAGCGGCCTATAAAAAACTGCAAAAATTTTTGGGAAGTGAATGAACGTTCTGAATGTCTTCAGACTGACTAACACTACATTCCCATACACTCCATCAAGCAGTTCAGAGCCTGCTGCCGTGATGAGTGCATTTTTGAATTCGCTCCTGGCCATGCCTAAACAAGCACAACTACACCCATTATCTTGACCCAGACAGAAAATATCATCTTTGTCCTCGCTTGCAAAACACACACAACCACCTGTTTATGTTTATCAATTAATACAGGCACTAACCCAACAGACATGATAATAAGGGAAAAAGACATTTTTTGTCTTGATATCTTGACTTATTTGCTCAGGTTAGTTGTAATGGTTTGGATCATTCGATGCAGTGCGACTTGTAGAAAACTGAAAACTTTCGGGAAGTGAACGAACATCTGGGACATACGACTGACCTTCACTTCACCGTCTCACATAATCATCTGTCACTGTCACTCACCACCTGCTGCCGTGACGAGTGGATGCACGATTGTTTTCGCTCGTGGCCATGCTTAAACACATAGTTACACTCATTATCTCGACCTAGACAGAAAATACCATCTTTTTCCTCCCTTGCAAAACCTATACAACTACCCTGTTTACGATACAGCAACATATATTACGAAAATAACAAGGTAAAATGAGTAAGGCGAACGTGTTATTACCGAAAAAAATACGTTTTCCCCCATCTGTGTCTTTTTTTCTGCTTTGTCTCTATTCGTAATAATTAGACTTATTCGTAGTTTTGAAACTGCATTACGATTCTATTTTTAGCCATGCACGTGGTGTAGGAGCTGCAAGTTCTGACAACTTTCTTATTGCTACTCGGATCTGACCCTCCACTTTCATCTCCCGTGGTAGTACCTAGCCTCAGTGGACGGGCAATTTTCTCATTTAGGACTGAAAATTCAATCCTTTCACTTCCTTTTCCAAGCATGGGCACAACGATAACGTAAAAAATAACTCGAAACTACCATAAAAATATAAAAAAGGTGAAAAAAAAATATTCATAATATTTGTTTTTCGAGCCATTCCTAACATATTATGTTCTGAAATCATTTGATATCATCATATCTCATATATGCGCAATATTTCAGCACCATTCACATTGTTTTGAGGTGTAAAAAAAATTATAACACCTGCAAAGTTGCACTGACAGCACCTCTCGGCAGTGATATCGGTTGCTGATATTTCTGCAACTTTTGCGCTCCATTGCAAGCCACAGAATGGGCCTAGGAAGCTGAGATTTGCACTGTTAGATGTGCCTGAACTTTCTCTTCAATATGGCAAAAAATAAATCGATAAATAAATAAATTTTTGAAACTTCGGAAAATGGCCCTGGCATCGGCTTGGGGTGCACAGAAAATTCCGGACCCACTGCCTTGGAGGGGTTAATCTGATCATGCAGGTTTTGTCTCATTTAATTTCTTTGCTCTTATATACAACATGTCACAAAACGAAAACAAAAGGAATAATGTCACATTTTCACTCGCATCAGCCAAGATTCAGTTCTTTAAAATTTCATCCAATAGTTACGAGTTAGGTGAACGAGGCTCTGAGCGATAATTATCAAAACAGTGAAAATGTAAACTGTGGGCTGGATGGATGTGCCCAGAACTCACGTAAATTTCAAACTTAAGGAATACTCAACTCTGCTGAAGTGTAGAGCATACATTAGTTTTAAAATAATGTCAGTTAATGATATGTTGGAAATTTTAATGAGACAAATTTAAAATCCGCCATTACAGATTTTTTCTTGCGTACCCCCAGTGATCATCTCGTGCACCTTCAGGGGTGTGTGCAGCTCAGTTTGGGAATCACTGCACCAAAATCGAATGACAATTCTTGTCTAACTCTAAACCCTTCTACCATCGTTGGTTCAATTTAGCTCTAAGCAATTTGAGTTGACATTGCCCAGTGATGTAGACATTTGACCCTTCCCTTTGACCTTGACATCTGACTGAATGTTCTAAAAATCGGAACTCTTTATATCATTGTTTTAATGTGAACACTTCCATAAAGTTTAGGCTCCATTGGATTTAAAAAAAAAAAAAAAATGTTTAAGTTAACCTTTTCATGTGACCTTGACCTTTGATTTGTCACTCAAAAGCAACAGATCAGTCTCCTTATCGATCCTTATCTTATTTATCTAGTCTGATGTAGGCCCAAATCAGATCAGAGCTTTCAATTATTCTGTTCACATACAGACACAAGGGTCAAAATTTGACCCTGCTGTTTGACCTTGACCTCTGACTTCTTAAAACTGAATTCCCTTGTTATTATCTGACCCTTAACCTCCCAACAAGTTTGGTTTAATTGAGATCAGAGCTGTTGAGCTGATCTTGCCCTGTGACAACCTTTGATATTCCAGTGAGCTTGGCCTTTTACCAAGTACAGTACTGTATTATCAAATCGAACCCTTTCATCCTAGTCATATTCTGAACACCACCCACAAGTTTGCTGTAAATCGGATAAAAACTGTTCAAATTGATATTGTCCTATGACCTTCACTTTTGACATACTCTTTTTTGAAACAGTAGGTTTGTCTCTTGGTTAAACCTCAGTCTTTCCACTGGTTTGGTTGAATCAAACTTTGAGCAAATTTTCACAAAAACACACATGAGTCATCTTTCCCTCCTCTTTTCTACTCTGATGCTCTGCAGCTATTTCTTCTACTGATAAAGCAAATATCTTCACTCAGACTTTCTCCTCCAATTCCACCTTAGACGATTCCAGTGTTGTTCCTTCATCACTTCCCCCCTCTGACTTCTCATGGCTGACATTAAAATTTCTTCAGCTGATGTGTTTTCTGCCATCACTGACCTCAATACTAACAAGCAACATGGGCCTGAACTAATCTTGAATTTGGCTCTCATTTGTATTGTTTTTTTCTTTTTTCTTGGAGGGGACGGTTTGCAGGCTCCTGGTCTTTGGTTCCTTCTTCCTTGCATAAAAAAAAAACATTGAACTTGCCCTGTGACCTTGACTTTCGACTGATTGTTTAAAAATTTTAACCACTCCTTTCTTGTTTTACCGTCAACCTTACCCCCAGATCTGGTCAAAAGTGGATAAAAACTGTTGAAGCTGATTTTGCTAGGTCAACTTCTGACTTAGTCCTGTGACCTTGACCTCTGTCCTTGTGTTCTAAAAAGCTATGAATTTATTCCTTGGCAGATCCCTGTCACTTCCACCAAGTTAAAATTGGATAAAAACTTTGAGTTATTGTTAATTCTTCTCCTTAACACACACATTTATACACACACACCAGTCAAGCATAATACCCTCTCTGGTTTTGCAGGTGCAACTGATCGTAGGCAAGGATAAGCTCAAAATCCTCGCTTGTTTTTCTTCTTTATTCTCGACTAGTTGTAACAGTTGCGCCCTGAATGACCTCCTGGTTTTACGAGTAACTGCCGAGCTCCGGTCGCGCTCTCAGCCCTGGCTTTCAAAAAATGCTACATAAACAAAACCCATGCAGTGGTGAGACCTAAGTCAGCGAAATCAGTCACGTAGCTCTTCTCACAGCTACACATAGTTACACATAGCAATATATTACTCACATTAACATTTACATATGAATAAACAAGGTTAACAATTTATACAATGTCCCGTTAATAAAGAATAAACAAGGTTAACAATTTATACAATGTCCCGTTAATAAAGAATAAACAAGGTTAACAATTTATGCAATGTCCCGTTAATAAGTAATCATTAGTAACAATTTCCTCGGGGTAACTAAAAGTTGTGCCTTCTGACACAATGGTTAAATGCATAGATAAGAGGCGAAGTACTGTACCTCGGTTCTTAATTATAGATGAATACAGTGGATATTATAAAATGAGGAAGGTTTGGGTTGCAATGTAAATGGCTGGCTTATGTAAGATAAGAGAAAATAATATAATACACACACATGGCCATGGTAAAAATATAACAAAATAAGAGCTGTAGATGGTATGAGAAAAGTACAAATCATTAGCGGCAAAGTGCGGGCGAAATAAATAACATTATTTATGTGTCTAAGCTCCGAGCCCTTAGTGTAACAGCTTAGCTCTGATCAGTTGCATAGAAATCTATACGAGCGTGACAGGCACCAGGAGAGCACAGAAAGTTGTGAATTATATTTATGTATTTAAGGTCAAATGAGGTCACTCTGCACCTACAGTACATCCATGAAACATGGTTAATAGCCAAGGTGCCTCAAGACCGCTGTAGATTCCTATAGACGACATACGCAAGAGTGTTCTCTCCTGTCCACGTCAAGAAGGGTTCAGTCGAATGGGCTCGGATTTAGAAATATTAGTGTCACGTGTATATGAGTGTGGAATGCAGTGGCAGGGAGGAGCCTCAGGGCAACAGGCAGAACGTAGGAGGGAAGGGTGTTAGATGTGAAATTTTAGTACTGGACAACACAGCATTGTAACTGGATAACTACACCAGTAATTTAACAGAGAGAGAGAGAGAGAGAGAGAGAGAGAGAGAGAGAACCACAGCAACAGATATCTGATCATCAGCAAGTGGAACAGGCAGCAGCTGGCAGGCAAGACGACAGTCCTCATACCTCTGCCCCTGTGAGAATCAGATGCACCGACTGTTGGGCCCAAAAGAAAAGGACAGTAGTATGAATATTACAAGGATGTGTTATCGAATGGAAGTGATTCATATGCTCCACCGTTATTTATGCAAGTCATGTCTGTGTATAGAAGAAATATGCAATAAATACCAAAGGATCAGGTACTGTGAAGTCTCCTGTGATAACGATAATATGCTGAATTCGTCGCTAGCACCTCATTCGCTCTGCACTCCACCCCGGCATACCAACACTGTCACCACCAAACCAATATCATTCATCACCACGACAACACCCTGTTACCAGCACACCAACAGACCAACACACTATCACCATCATCCCAGTACCCCTGTAACCACTAAACCACCAAATCAACACCTTGTCACCCCCCCAAAATCTGTCAACCCGCATCAACACCCTGCACCACCACACCAGCTTCCTGCACCACAACATCAATACCTTACACCACCACACCAACACCCTGCACCACCACATCAACACCGTCGCCAAAACACCGACATCCTGTCACCAACACGCCAACACCCTGTCATCATCACACCGACACCATCACCATCACATCAACACCCAGTCATCACCACATCAACGCCCTGTCACCATCACACCAACACCCAGTCACCATCACACCAATACCCTGTCACCATCACACCAACACAATGTCACCATCACATCGACACAATGTCACCATCACATCGACACCCTGTCACCATCACATCGACACCCTGTCACCATCACACCAACACCCTGTCACCATCACACAACACCCTGTCACCACTACACCAACACCCAGTCACCACGACACTAACACCATGTCACCACCACACCAACATTCTGTCACCATCACACCAACACCCTATCCCCACCACACCAACACCCTGTCACAACTACACCAACACCCAGTCACCACCACACTAACACCATGTCACCACCACACCAACACCCTATCACTATCACCAACACCCAGTCACCAACACACCAAAACCCTGTCACCATCACAACACCCTGTCACCAACACACCAACACCCTGTCACCAACACACCAACACCCTGTCACTAACACACCAACACCCTGTCACCATCACATCAACATCCTGTCACCAACACATCAACACCCTGTCACCAACACACCAACACCCTGTCACCATCACATCAACACCCTGTCACCACCACCCCATCACCATCACATCAACACCCTGTCACTATCACATCAACACCCCATCATCAGATCAACACCCTGTCATCATCACATCAACCACCCTGTTACCACCACACCAACACCCTGTCACCACCACACCAACACCCTGTCATCACCACACCAACACCCTGTCACCACCACACCAACACCCTGTCACAGCTATACCAAAACACCAAGTCCCTGTCACCAGTACACCAGCACCGTCACCACCACATCAGCAACTTGGTCCCCTTAACTTTCCACGTTAGTTTACGGTTCAGTCCATCACCGCAGTTTACCTCCCTCCTTTAGTGTGGTGGCGCGAATTAGCTGAAAGTGTGCGTGCGTGTGTGTGTGTGTGTGTGTGTGTGTGTGAGAGAGAGAGAGAGAGAGAGAGAGAGAGAGAGAGAGAGAATGTGTGTGTGTGTGAGGGGGGGGAGTGGATGTTGTTAACGGTAGGAATTTTGAGGCTGGTTGCAGGGGTTGGGGATGTGGTTGCAAGGGTTGAATGTGACAGCATGGACTGAATCGTTGTTGCAATAGGTGATTGTTGGTTGTAAGGGTTTATGATTGGTTGCAAGGGTTCATTGGTGGTCACAGGGATTGAATGGTCGTTGCAGAGTGTTGACTGGTGATTGCAAGGATTAGGAAGGATGATGTAAGGGTTGAATAGTAGTTGCAAGGGTTGAATGGTGATTGCAAGGTTTGAATGATGGTTGCAAAGTTGAATGGTGGGTGCGAGGGTTGAATGGTGGTTGCAAGGGTTGAATGATGGCTGCAAGGTTGAATGGTGATTGCAAGGGTAGAATGGTGGTTGCAAGGGTTGAATGGTGGTTGCAAGGGTTGAATGATGATTACAAGGTTGAATGGTGATTGCAAGGGTTGAATGGTGATTGCAAGGGTTGAATGGTGGTTGCAAGGGTTCAATGTTGATTGTAAGAGTTGATGGTGGTTGAAAGGGTTGAATGATAGTAGTAACTAGGCCTGAATGATGAAAGCAAGGTTCAGATGTTGACTGCAAGGGGTGAAATGGGAGAAATGGAGTTCCCCCGAGCTAAGCTCTGTATTGGACTATATAACCCCGCTAGGGTTACAGGCGCGAGCTACCACCCCCGGCACGGCAGCCCGGGCGAGGCTCGAACTGGCAATCCCCCGATTACGAGTGCGGCGCGCTACCACTGTGCTACGGCGCCCCCCTGCAAGGGGTGAAGGTTTATTCAGCTTAGAAATGAACTCCTCTGCTGGAAGTGTCAGTGACGACTGCGTCAAACATTTCTATTCTGAAAAGTCTTTTCTTAACATGAATATAATAATACAGAGCTTTCTCTTGTCGCATTAGGTTCCTTTGAACTGAACCCGGCTAAATGCAGGTTGAAGCTGCCTTCTGCACACTACCATTCTTCTTTCTGGGGATATGGAAGGAGGTGAGTGACGTTTGTTTAACCGAGTTTGGTGTCACCAAGTATACTCAACAAAAGTATAAACGCACGAAGAAGTTATTTCGTTTTATTTATTGATCCAACGGAAAATAAATCTGCACATTAATTTTTGTTTTATTCTAGACATAGTACTGAAATCACATGAACATTATTAACGAATTTCTGTGAACATATCACAACTTATCACAGCCTAATGAGACAAGGGGTCAGCAGTCTGAGTTCACAGCTCTCAGTACCGAGTGTGTCCACCATTGACATCGCGCAAAGCGGTACACCTCCGGCGCATAGAGTTCACCAGATTGTCAATGGTGGCCTGTGGAATGTTCGCCCACTTCTCCTGCAGTGCAACTCGGAGCTGGCGCACGTTTTCTGGCACTGGAACACGCTGCCTCACATGCTGATCCAGAACATCCCAAACATGTTCTATTGGCGACATATCGGGAGAATATGCCGGCCAATTCAGGACAAGAACATCCTTGTCATCCAGGAACTCCGTGCAGATCCTGGCAGTGTGCGGTCAGGCATTATCGTGCTGGAATGTCACGTGATGGAGGCGGACAAATGGCATGACAATGGGCCTCAGGATCTCGTCGCGGTACCGCTGCGCGTTCAGGTTGCCCTCATCGAAATGCATCTGGGTACGCTGTCCATGGCAAACACCTGCCCAGACCATCACACTCGCACCACCATGTGCCACCCGACGCACGACATTGACATCAGCATAACACTCGCCCACACGTATCCATACGCGTTGCCTACCATCGGCGCAGTAAAGTTGATAGCGTGATTCATCGCTGAACAGCACCGTCCTCCACCGCGCAAGTCTCCACCGAAGGTGACGGTTAGCCCAGTCGAGTCGGTTCTGCCGGCGTACGGGGGTCAGGTCCAAACCCCGGTGCGGTCGACGGGAGCGGAGACCTGCCTCCCTCAGACGATTTCTGACCGTCTGAGCCGAGATCCGCCTGTTGTGGATTCCGACCGTCTCATCTGCGGTCCGGGTGGCTGGGCGCAGGCAATCACGCAGGTGCTGGAGTCGCATGTGCCGATCTTGTGCGGGAGTGGTCACACGTGGTCGGCGGGCATGTGGGCGGTTCACAGTGCTGCCAGTTTCTCGGAACCGACTTCTAAGGCGACTGATACTTGAATGATGCACATTCAATTGTCCGGATACTGCTGTCACAGACATTCCAGCATTGAGCATGCCAATGGCACGCTCCCTCATGGCTTGTGACATCTGTGGCATTGTGACTTCTGACAAAAGTCCACATTTCAGGGTGGCCCTTTATTGTCCCAAGTGCAAGGAGTGACTGTGTACTGGTCACGCTCACTGACCAACTCCTCACCATGCTCCGAGCAGCTCATGACTATAATGACTCAATTATTCAGTAAACTCAGTGGGGGTGGTCGGTGAGTAGTGGGTCGCCATAACTGAGCAAAAGAAGCCGTTCAGTACACCCAGAAAAACAATTTTATGGAAAATTCTATAACAGGTCATACTAACTTCACAAATTTGGTTCGTGCGTTTATATATTTGCTGAGGGTACTTCCGGCGTCTCTCTCCAGCACTCGTTTTAAGGTCTTAAGAAATTACTACGAAAGTCATCTTGTTGAAGATGTTAAGGAACTCGGTGATTGTACTTTGAATGTCTAAATATGGCTAGAAATAAGATGGGTGTAATATAGTGAATATTTTGCTGCTGGACTGGTGACAGTGCGAACAAATACTAATACCATCCCACAAGTCTTAAATGATGTAGCCCTGACAGGCATTCCGTATGGATGGTGGGTATTAGTGACGAAGCAGTGACATGTGAAGGTATGTGGCACGTAGGAGGATTACTGGACCTCAGGAAACGGGTCACCAAGCCTATGGCCAATGCTGGACACATAAGAAAATGAAAGAAGTTACTTTGTGCTCCAAAAATCACCAAGATTTGGATATGCATATAAAACTAATAGCCAAGAAGAAATTCAGTCTGAAATTAGGTATCCAAATAGAAAGACTAGATATAGAAGAGATACCTGCACTGGTGGCAGAAATGAAAAATGAGATTAACTTTCTCATGCTTGCGTCTTATGTTAGTTATTATCACTGTAGGGGGTCTTAATTATAAACTAACATAAAGCGAAACAACTCACCATTATAATATACGGTATGTGGTATGGCGTTTTAATCAGTACTCAGTATAAATATGTTAGGCCCAATAAATATGCTGAGTACTTAGCTGTGATGTTGACGGTATTGATAGCAGAGAGAGATGGATAATTCTTGAAGAATGCTTAAGGCAGGTCTGTACTAGCTGGTGGCAAGGAGAGAACTGTCGAGTCTGGTGGCAGCTTCGTGCACGAAGTATATGAAATGAAACAACATTACTGAATATTATAACTAAATACATTGTTTTCTCCATGACTAGATTTATCTCTAGCGATAAATAGCATTTTACCCAAATTATAAAGTACAGAAAACTATTTACAAAAATGTGCTGTCGTGGGCGGGAATATTTAAACCCGAAATCCACGACAATTTAAACCCGAAATCCACGACATACTCCCCGGCCCAAAATACTGTATATACAATATTTACAACTGTCCCGTCCCAATCAGGGTACGCCATAGTTGGGAGGAACCTAAGGCGGTCCGACGTGATGTCCTCAACGAGGCATCACATCGG
The DNA here is from genome assembly GCF_032717465.1 of Coenobita brevimanus. Lineage (NCBI taxonomy): Eukaryota > Metazoa > Arthropoda > Malacostraca > Decapoda > Coenobitidae > Coenobita > Coenobita brevimanus. The sequence continues at coordinate 10,446,881 of NC_137060.1, forward strand.
TCATTTATGGGTGTAGGGAGGTGTTGGGTAACGCCGGTTTGGCTGTCATCTTCTTCCCTTTCTATATCAATTTCTAAGGGATACAGCTTAACCACTGGTCTCGTGGTCAAACCGGCGCTTGTCCTTAGCTGTACTACCCTACATTCTTGATCGGGACCATATAACAATTTGGTAACCCGACCTAGTCGCCAGAGAAGTCGAGGTCCATCGTCGTGTATCAGCACATCCCCGACTTGTGGTGCTGCCTTCCCCTTCTTGTATGTCAATTGATGGTGTTGTTCCCTGAGAGATATTTGGTAGTCAGTGGTCCATCTCCTCCACAGATCTCGTGAAATCTTTGTCACGTATAGGAGACGTTGGTTTATTCCCGAATTGGTCCGCCAGGTGATGTCCGTGAGATCATCATCCCTGACTTCCTGTTTCGGGAACTGTCTAAGACGCCTCCCATTAATAAGTTGTGAAGGAGTGATAGGGAGTGGTTCTTCAAGGTCACCGTATGTATATCCACGTGGACGGTCATTGACTGTGGCCTCAAGTTCCAATAATACGGTATCCAGTTCTTCACAGGTTACTAAAGCTCGACCCAATACCTTTCTCAGGCCAGCCTTTAGGATACCTATCACTCTTTCCCAGATGGCACCGAACCATGGCGCCCTGGCCGGTATGAACCGCCACTCACAATTTACCTTTACCAGTTCACTCTATAACCTTGGATAATTTTTTAACTCCCTCAACACTCTGGCTCCACTTATAAATGTAGTAGCATTATCACTAATTATGAGTTCAGGGAAGCCTCTCCTGCTACAGAACCGACGGAAGGCATGAATGAAGGACTCACAAGAGAGGTTTGACACCGTCTCAATGTGTATAGCCCTAGTAACTTCACGGGTAAACAAGACCACATATAATTTTCCTACGATACCCTTTTCTTTAATGGGTAGAGCACCTGTGTAGTCTACTCCTGTTACTTGGAATGGGTTCACTTCCTGAACCCTAAAGTAGGGTAACGGCGGAGCCTGTACAGCACAATATGGGGCACCTTGTAACCTTTTACAAGTTATACAGTTCCTTAAAACCTTCTTTACAACTTGTCTGATCCTAAGAATCCAAAATCTTTGTCTTATGTAACTTACCTTTCAGTGTCTTGATAAATTTCAATACCCACGCCATCACATGCCTTGTCTTCACATAAGAACCATATCGGTCCCAATTCAATATGGCAGGAATGGTTACCGATACTGGCAATGACAGGGTCTCTTCGAGGAGACAACCCGTGGTGACGTCCCCAACTTCCTCAAATGGACCATTTTCTGGCCACATTTTTTGGTGAGGTAGCCATGTGGGCCCTCCCCACCACAAAGAAGAACTTATTAAGGACGTATGTGACTTCCCTCTGGAAACCATATCACTGGGGTTGTCCTTTGTAGACACACAACGAAATTCAGCATCAGGGACTAATGCCTTTATTTCGTCAATTCTGTTCTGAACATATACAGGCAACAGTTTTTTACTATACAACCAGTATACGGTTATCTGGCTGTCCGTCCAGAGGTATATGTTCTCTATGCTTAACTCGTCCTCATAGGCCTCATAAATATACTTGGCGAGACGAGCTGCTAGCATGACAGCAGTTAGTTCTAATTTTGGTATAGTGAGGGGTTTAATGGGTGCTACTTTGGCCTTTGCCATAGCTAATCTACTACTTCCCTCACTAACTAAGTAGGCTGCTACACCATAAGCAGTGGTGCTTGCATCACTAAATAGATGCAGCGTGGCCTTATTACTATCAGCGACTTGACGGGGAAATACAATACTGGTACTGTCTATCATATCCTCATATATCCCCTGCCAAGCAGCCTCCTTATCTTCCGGTATGGGAACATCCCACCCACATTCAATACGCCATAGATCTTGCACAAATTTTCTTGCACGGATGGTCACCGGCAACAATACTCCCAGAGGGTCAAACACACCTGCAGTTATGCTCAACACATCACGTTTTGTCACTACTGTGGGTCTATTTTCGTGTCCCTTAACCTGTAAACTATCCATATCAGTTAGCCAATTAATGCCAAGTACTTTTACCTTGTCCTGAACTTCAGAAGCCAAACCCTTTAGGTGGAGTAATTCCGCAATTTCACACTGTTTGTTACCCACTCTCTTAAGGACAAATTGGCACTTGAAAATACTCTCAGGGCATCCCAACACAATTGTTGTAAAGCATCCTCATCTTCCTTGGTTCCTTGCAAATTGTCAATATACAACCCTTTCCTTAATTTATCAATCAAGGTTTTATCCTCCTGAACCACCGATAAATGTTTTTGTATGGTGGCATTCAAGAGGAATTGGGAACAAGTGGCTCCAAACAGCACTGCCTTGAACCTATATATCATGTAAGGGCTATTTAGATTTAAAGGTTCAACAGGCCAAAGAAATCTAGTGGCATCCCTATCCCTTTCAGATAACCCCACCACAAGAAATGCCTTCTCGATGTCACTCACCCAGGCAAACCGATGACACCGAAAGCGCAACAATATCTGCGTGAGGTCATTAACCAAAGATGGGCCTGCGTGTAAGCGGTCATTCAGACTATATGCCCTCGCATGCTCTCTAGCTGAACAATCAAACACTACTCTAACTGGTGTTGTTAAGCTATCTTTAGTGACACCATGATGAGCTAGATAGTGTACAAGATGTCCTACCAGACTCTTGTCCTTCACCTTTTCTATGAATGCTCTTTCAACTTGATGCTGGCTGACTTTACTATACTGTTTGCAATAGTTGGGATCCTTTATGAATTTACGCTGCAAACCTCTTAATCTGCCCAAGGCTAACTTAAAAGTGTCAGGCAACTTATCAACGTTTTCTTTCCATGGTAATTCCACAACATATTGTCCCTGTTCTTTGGAATATTGCACCGTTTCATAGAAGTTATTTAATACCTTCTCTCCTTTCTTATCGGTCTCATTGGGACTAATAGCCTACCTATGTGATCTAGGTCCCATAGAGCTGTCAGATCCTTGATTTCTGGAGTAGTATTCCTGCCATCAATATTTGCTAACTCCATTATCGGATCTACTGCCAGTTTCAGAACAGTTACCAGCTCTACTTGAGTACCTTCTTCTTCTGACCGATAAGTGCCACTCAGTGTATAACCATAAATTGTGGGTAACAAAACTATGCCTCCTTCCCTTATATAGCCAGCGTGTACAAAGTGATAATAAAAGTCCGCCCCAATCAGCAGTTCGACTACATCCCCACTAGTGACACTTGGATCTGCTAACTTGTAGCCCCGAGCCATCAGGTCCCGCACATTATGTTGCAGCCCCTTCCCTGGCTTATAGATAGATAGTTCGTCTACAACCACCGCCATCAACTTGCGCACCTTTCTACGATGGCGGTAAAACAACTCCACTACCTCATACTCGTCACTACCCCTAGAGCCAGTAAATCCTTGCAGTTGTAAACGTTCCTTTCTCATCTTGTTAACTTTCAAGTTCGCTAAACTTGATCTTAGAACAAAGGTACGTTGTGAGCATTGATCTAATAAGGCCCTAACCTTGTTCTGCTGGCCCGTTTGAGTAACCAATGGGATCTGAATCGTTGGCAACAACACTGCATTGCGACTCGAAGCCACAGCCATTGTCACTGTTGGTTCTTAGGTTACTGTTTGTTCATGGAGTTCAGAACGAGTAGTCGGACACAAATAGTTGTAGTGTTTCTGCTGGCAATATCGACATGGCCTTACTCTGGGATTTGTACAACCCTGACTACCATGATCTGCCGACAAACATCCGACATACAGCCTCAATTGCTTTGCTGTCTTTAATTTTGCCCCTTTTACTTTATACCTTGTACACTTAGCCCAAAAATGTCCTGGTTTAAAACACAATTTACATCCATTCCTCCGCATAGGTTCAGCGTGTTTCACTTGCTTCACTGCATATGCTGCCGTAGCGGTCTCACCCAAATGTTCTAAGGGATTCTGTCTACTTTCGATGTTACATACCTCCGTCTTTAACACACGAACGTAATCATCTACATCCAACCACTTCTCTTTAAGTTCACGTTTGATCACTTCCGAAAGTGTACCAGGGAGTTTATTATGGAGTAAAACAGCACAAATTTCACTCACAGTCACTCTCATTGTACGTAGTGATTCTAACGCACATTCAAATGATGCAGAGAAGTCCTTTAGTTCATTCACTTCATGAGGTGGAGGAGGTAAATTACATAATTTAGCAATGTGAGCAGCCTTTATGCTATCTTCTTGACCGTAGGTATTCTTTAAAACTGTGACTGCCGATTCATAACTAGCTGCTACCAAACTGAATCCACTAATAATTCGGAGTGTTTCACCACTTAATTTTCCCTTTAGATATGTAAATTTTTGGATGTCTGTCAGATCTTTTCGGGAGTGCACACTGCAGTCAAATAGCTCCCAAAAACCCAGCCACTGAATCGGATCACCATCAAATATCGGCAGTTTCAGAGACGGTAATTTAATTCCCGTTGCTTTCCGACTCTTTGCCTGTTCTTGTACTACCGAGTCCTTGGCGGGTAATTCTAGAGCACTCTTCAATTCTATCAAGTGTCTGTTGACCTTATTAACATATTCCGTATCACTGACCACTTCTCTTTCTAGGTCTTCATCAGGATATAATTCATACAACTCCTGATTGTAAAACTCGATCTCAGTGAGGATTTTCTCAACCGTCACTTTCATTCCTTTGATGTCATGAATGGTTGCGGCATGTTCTATAAATTCTGTTAAGGTAGCGGTCAGTTTTGTGACTGCTCCCTTTTTGGCAGCTCTAAGCCTCTTTAATGATTTTATGTTATCCATTTTATTACATAGGCAATTAAGTGAAAGAAGATGACAACAAGTGCAGATTTTAAGTTAAATGTAGTCTTTCTTGGGCAGAATCCAAATAAAAATAAAATGAATTAAAATTAAGCCAAATTTTGATATTAAAATTTTGACAAATAATTTTGTCAAGCCCCTGTGAGGGTAGTATGTTAGGCAGTCCAGGAGATCAAACCTTAAACCCCCTCACAAGGAGCTTACTGCCCAAGAAAGCAACACGCTCTTCTCAGAAGGCCATCAAACACCCTTTTGTTGCCTGGTGTATCCAGGTGTACCCCATCCCAAGACAGGTCAGACTCATTCATCCCCATGAAGATAAACCGAGCCTTTGCGAAAGGAAAAGTTCTCTTCAGGCGCTGGTTCACTCCGTTTCTGGCCCGGATGTATTCTTCATAGGTCATATCTCGGGGGTTCGTCCTTTTCTCGATGCCGACAATGAGGCAGTGGCCCCCTGTTTCATCCTCAATTTCCCTAGCCAGGGCTTCTATATCGAGGGCCAACTGATTCAAGTCCGCATCTAGGAATAAGTCGTTCCCCCCAACGATTAGAATTGTTAAGTCTGGCTTGTATGTTAGGAGGTCCTGGTATTCCTAACTGTCTCTAATTGTGCTGACCTTAGCACCAGGCACGCCAAATTTTCGGACATAAAAGGCCGGAGCATTGTCTGGATACTGCACCAGACGACCTAGTGGGAATCTCTGGACATAGGAATGCCCAAAGAAGGCTACTTTCTTCAAAGGGGACTGATAATCTACAGGAGAGGGTTCAAACCCTACCCCAACACCCCTCCAACCAAGCGCAGCCTCCCCTGGTGCCCCACGCAACATATGGTTGTTTGCCGACACAACACAAACAGTGCTCGGCTCTCACACCCGCAACCCCCTGTTCTTTATCACTAGATATAATCCTGGTCACGGCACCTAATTTATGTTAGTTATTATCACTGTACGGGGTCTTAATTATAAACTAACATAAAGCAAAACAACTCACCATTATTATATACGGTATGTGATATGGCGTTTTAATCAGTACTCAGTATAAATATGTTAGGCCCAATAAATATGCTGAGTACTTAGCTGTGGTGTTGACGGTATTGATAGCAGAGAGATGGATAATTCTTGAAGAATGCTTTTTTTTTTTTTTTTTTTTTTCCTATCGACCATTGTGGCCGGAGCCCCTGGTCATTAATTAAGGCAAAAATATATATATGTATATACATTGATACATATATATACGAACATATATATAGACATACATACATACACACATCCATGCATGTGAACATACACACTTTCATGCATATATATATATATATATATATATATATATATATATATATAATTTTTATTTTATTATTTTTTGTAGTTTTATTTTTATTAGTTTATTAATTTTTTATATTTTTAACCTTATATTACTTATAAACTAAAATGCCTAATCTAAAGACCCTAAAACTAATCACCTGACAGACAAATCGCTAACCTATACTAAATCCTAAGAGACAAATAACTAGACCTACACTAATGGTAAATAAACCTCGACCAAGAGAACACCATCGACTGCAGATATGAAATGCCTTTCTACATTACATACCTGCACTCATCACCTGGTGACTGTCAGTCGAGGCACAACCTAATATAGGGGACATCAATATATGAAAGGGAACCAGACGAGTCAGGAACATTTCCATATACATCAGCTGTCGGCCCTAATTAGAATAACTTAAGCAAGATGGTATAATGTATCTACATAATTTGTACAAAAAGCGAAGAACCTCGCCCAGCAGACCACCATCGACTGCAAGTGCCCAATACCTTCCTATATTGCACACTTGCACTCATCAGCTGGTGACTGTTAGTCGAGAAACGGGGTTTAATGTAGGGGACATCAATATTAGAAATAGATCAGTGGGTGGAGGAACTATTTCAAATACGTCAACTGTCAACCCTAATTAACAGTACTATATATACATATTTACAGTTGATAAAAACTATAACCATACAGTAAAAAAGTCACATCACTCTGACTAGTCCGGTCTCTCTCAGGAAAGCCATCAATTTATCAGTCATATCAATGTCCCCATCACCCAGGATGGTGGAAAGGGTGAAGGGGACGTCTGCTGCGCCGCAGTAATTTATAAGTGAAGCACGTTCACGAATAAATCGCCGACAGCGCAGGATGATATGACTGATAGATAACACCGCATTACAGATGTCTCAGTGCGGTGGGAAGCGTCTTTCCATATATGGTTTCATGTGAGTTAAAATGGTGGCAATGAGCAGTAGCCGTGCCAATACTTTTTCATCAAGGCAACTGGGGCGGTTAGCAGTGGCCCAGTCGCCCAGGTGCGGCTTACAAGTTGGAATATTTAGTCTGGTCCACTGACCTTGCCACAGAAGATTTATTGATTTCTTTCCGAGAGAGAGACTCGACCGTAGATCACGAGGAACGTCCCAAGTCTCCTCGAGTTCTACAGCAGACTTTGCAAGTATGTCAGCCTGCTCATTGCCGTAGATGCAACAATGACCAGGCACCCAGATCAGCGTGAATGACTTGTTGCATGAATGCAACTTATTAACGATGCGGCCCTGGATCTCGTGAGAGTTCTTAGTACAAGATGCAATTGCCTGAAGGGCTGATTTTGAATCTGAAAATATGACAAATGAGTCATGCCTAGAATTGAGAGCATAGTCTATGGCCTTGTCAATAGCAAAAAGTTTGGAGGTAAACACAGATGTATGAGTCGGCAACCGATACCTAAGTGCACATTCAGTCGACCACACACTTGCACCCACACATTCACTCGACTTGGAGCCGTCGGTGTACAATTGATGGGACCCCAAGTGATGCACGATGATGTTATGAAACAAGTGGTGGACCTCTGCCTCCGGCGCCTTGGCCTTTGGTGCTGGGAGCCATGATACATCCACTGTAAAACCGGGTGGCTCCCAAGGCGCTATATTTTTAAGCACCAACTTGTCACAGTCACTGGGGTCCACACCAAGCTCCTGAGTTAGTAAGTGGAGGCGAACGGCAAGTGGCCGATGCACCCCCCGCAGAAGATGGTGATATTGACGCAGGGGGGGTACAGGCCACATTGCCGATATTACTTTTCCTATATGTTCGATGCCATATGATAAGGCCAGGTGGTCACGGCGAATACGGAGGGGAGGCACATTCGCCTCCACTTCCATACGAGCCACACGGGTACACCGGACAGCTCCAAGACACATTCGCAAACATTTATTCTGTAGCACATCCAATCCTTTCAGCGTGGCATCGGATGCCGAGCCATACACCTGTGCACCATAGTCTAGCTTCGATCGAATAAGGGACTTATACACCATTAATAAAGATTTTCTGTCGGCACCCCAGGTAGTACCCACTAGGTACTTGAGGACATTTAACGGTTTATCACAACGAGCAAGCAAAGTATTAATGTGAAGTTTAAAATTCATTCTACAATCAAAATGTATTCCTAAAAACTTTACAGAATTTTGAAAAGGTACCGCCTGATTATCCAAAGTTAAGCACAAATTAGGTACGTTACGAGTCATAAGAACTATAGTGGCACACTTACAGATGGAAAACTTAAATCCCCACTGCAAGGCCCATTGGTGGACGGAGTCAAGGGCTGCTTGAATCCGCCCAGCCGAAAATTGTGCATTACGGGAAGAGTGCCATATTGCACAATCGTCAGCGTAGAGTGAGTATTTAAGATTCCTCGGGATGGGAGCTGATGACAGAATATCATTGATCATAATACTAAATAAAGTAGGACTAAGCACACTTCCCTGCGGCACCCCGTTTTCCTGGATAAATATATTCGATGTTACGTTATGGTGCAATTTGACAGAGAAAGTCCTGTCTCTTAAGAAATTTGAAATAAAAATAGGCAAATTTCCTCTTAAACCATAAGCATAGAGCTTCATTAGTATACCGTGTCGCCATGTCATGTCATAGGCTTTATGGATGTCCAAGAACTCCCCTATCATGAATTCTTTATTGGCAAATGCTTCTGCAATACAATGCTCCAAATTCATTAAATAATCTAGTGAACTTCTGTGTTTATGGAAGCCACAGTGTTGATCATTTAACAAATTCTTCGACTCTAAAACAAAAAGAAGCCTATTGTTTACCATACGTCCCATGACGTTACATGGACAAGAAGTCAACACAATAGGACGAAATGAAGTGGGATTCATAAGACGACCAGCCTCTTTGGGTATCGGTATGACGTGCGCAAAGTGCCATGAGTTTGGGAACGTTCGAGATGCCCAAATCTCATTGTACAGTGCTAACATCTTAATCAGGTTGTCCTGATTAAGATTCTGGATCATACCGTACATGATGGTGTCTGGTCCAGGGCTGGTGTCTTTACAGGATTTAAGGGCAAGGAGCAGTTCATCTAGCGTAAACTCTTGGTTGTACGGGGAGTCTACGTCTTCTGTGGCAAAGTCAATAATCCGTAGCTCAGCCATGCGTTTATGATGTTGGAAACGCGGATCATAATTAGCTGAGCTACTTACATGAGAAAAACTCCTGGCGAGGATGTTAGCAATGTCCACGGGCTCATCATAGATGGTGTTATTCACCTGCAGGGTGGTCACAGGGAAGTATGGGCGTTTATTATTTAATATTCTTATAGTGGACCAGACTTTATGTAATGGTGTTGTACGAATCACCGTGGACACAAAAGACCGCCAGGAGTCACGTTTGGCCCTTCTTATTATTCTCCTTCCCTCAGCGCATGCCTGTTTGTATGCAATAAAATTTTCCTCAGTGGGCTGACTATCAAAAATCCTGTATCTCCTATTGCGTTTTCTTAATGCTTGTTGGCAATCCGGCTTCCACTAATGTGCTCTATGCTTCACATGAACTGTAGAAGTCTTGGGAATAGCAGCCTCAGCTGCGTGTAATATGGATTTTGTTATATTTTCGACCTTAACATCTATGGTCTCCCCAGATATATCTAAATTGGCAATCCTTGAGAAGGATCCCCAATCTGCTTTCTTATAGTTAAATTTTGGAGGTGGAGGGTCCGAAATGATGTCGTGTGTATAAGAAAGACAGATGGGTAAAAGATCACTTCCCAAGGAGTCGTCATAATGGTCCCATTAGAAATCGTGATGTATACCAGGGGAGGCCAGAGATAAGTCAATGGCCGAAAAGTTACCAGTACGATCATCTACACGAGTCGCTCTACCATCGTTCAGAAGACAGAGGTTGGACTGTAGTATTAAGTCGGCTACTTGCTCCCCACGACCATCGATCCTCAAGCTACCCCATTGATAGTGATGGGCGTTAAAGTCGCCCAACACTAACTTATTTCCAGGCAGATGTTCAAATAGTGAATTTAAAGCATCACTATCAATGGGGCCATGTGGAGGACAGTAGAGAGAGCAAATAGACAGATACGTGTTATTAAATTTTACTCTGCATGCGACAGCTTCCAAAGTAGAATATAGAATCACTTCCGTTTGTGGGTGTGATTTGTGTGTGTATATGGCAACTCTGTGACCTTCATATCTTCTATACGAGTGGTAGTGTTTTAACTGTGGAGGATCAGGGTGATCCTCCAGGCGCGTCTCCTGTAAACAAATAACGTCTGGCCTGTGTATTGACAGCAAGATTGCTATATTTGGTAACTTATTCCTGACACCTCTACAATTCCACTGTAATAGAGTGAATGCGGCAGTTTAAGATTTTCGTTGGGGGCCAGTGTGCTTGGTCTTTTTTTGTCGCCCGCCAGCAGGCGAGCAACTACCAGGGGACCTATCCTGGTGCTTACTCATGGAAACCTCCATATTCTCATCAATTACAAGGCTCCCAGACTCCACCGAGGAAAAGCTATTCTTTCTCTCCCTCACTGGACCAGGAGCTGGAAGGACATGAGGACGTGCCGGCTTGGTAAGAGTGGTCAGATTAATCTTACCAGACTTGTCAGGCTTCGATTTTGGCCGCACCGACTGCGAAGGAGCAGCGGCAGCCTGAGAGTATAAAGTGGCAACAGGGATGTCTGTCAGAGAGTTGGAACGAACAGGAGACTTAGACTGAGAGGTAGGGCGTGGGGCATTAGGAGCGAATGTAAGGTCAGTCTGCGTCTCCACGGTGCACATCACAGGACGGGACACAACCGCCGATGCATAGGAGATATTAGGTTTGGGATTTGCATGCAACTCCTTCACGTTCATCCTAGCATCGTAAAAGGATATGCCCTCCCTCGCTTTCACTGTGCAGACCTCTTTCTCCTCCCTCCACTTGGGACAAACCCGAGAGGAAGTGGGGTGAGCACCCTGGCAGTGAAAGCAACATTCATTCTCTGATGTACAGTGGTCAGCAGAATGGCCTACAGCCGCGCACTTGCCACATACTAGGTTAGAAGATCGACAAGCCTTTTCATGGTGTCCATAGATCTGACATTTTGCACAACGAAGGGGGTTCGGGATGTATGGTCTGACATTGAAAATTTCGTATCCAACTTTCACATTGGCTGGAAGAGATACTTTACCAAAAGTCAAAACAACTGTTGCGGTCTTCGTCCTTATGCCTTCCGAGAATCTGGTAATAAACCTTGCCTCAATTACATCTTGCTGAGCAAGTTCCTGTACAATTTCTTCTTCCTCCATAAGCACAAGATCCCTGCAGGTGATAACACCCTTGCAGGAATTCATGGAGTGGGGGATCATAGTTTGGACATCATAACTGTGGAACTTCCTCAGTTTCAGCAAATCCTTTACCTGGGTTGAATTTATTGTCTTTACCAAGAGATCTCCACTAGCAAGTTTTTTTACTTGTTCCACCTCACCTGCACACCCATCAATCACCTTCTTGATGATGAAGGGATTGAGGCTGGACAGGGGAGTGGAACCAACCGCATGGATCATGACAAACGATGCATTATTTACATTTATGTCTAGCAGTTTACGTGTCTGGGGCCGTTCAGTCTCGGGGCAGTCTGTCCGTGCAGCAGTCGGGGCTCGGTCAGGACTACCTACCCCCCTGAAGGGGGAGGAGGCATTAGGGGCGTCCAGCATAGTTACCACTTCCCCCTAAGGGGGGAAGTGGGAAGAGGGAGAAAAACGAGCAAGGGACGAATGACCGGGGTCCAGACACCTAAATCTGAGGTTGCCCTCTCAAACCACTCCAGGGAGGCCTGACCGTGTTTATTCACGCCCCAGAGCGATCAGTGGGGGGGACCCTCCGTGGATGATAAGCAAAGGTAAACTCAGAAACAGACACAAACACCTATTGTATCTCTAAATAGGGAAGGGAGGAAAATGAATACTAGCTATCCTAACTTTATTGAAAAACGCCCTAGTGGCGAGCAAAACAAAGCTAACGCCGGTAAGGCAACCCTATGCTAGAGCAGAGCTCAAAAAACACGTCTCCTCTCTCCGCAACCATTCATGAAAGTCCTGAAGAATGCTTAAGGCACGTCTGTACTAGCTGGTGGCAAGGAGAGAACTGTCTAGTCTGGTGGCAAGAAGAGAACTTTTTTTTTTTTTTTTAATTAATTTGGCCATCACCCTGAAGAGGCATTAGGCGAGCAAGAATCAATAATCATGAAAGCCAAAATAATGATATGAAATATTTGCATCTATTTCATACCAATATTATTATTCATGATTATGAAACAATAAGTAATAAAGAATACATCAGTATACATGGATAGTACCAGGACAAATACTTCCATCTATACATCACATGTAGACTCATTACTATACTACTACAAAATAATTAAATAATTATCAAATTTATGTAAAAAAAAATACATAAAAAGAACAAATACAAATTTACTGCTCCTGAACAAAAGAAAAAATAATACACATTTATATAAATGTAACCTCCTCCTGCGGTTCACAAATCTATAAAAGTGTATTGACATATTTACATATGTACAAAAACCATATCCCTATATACAAAAAAAAAAAATATATATATATATATATATATATATATATTTATATATACATACATACACACACACACACACACACATATATATATATATATATATATATATATATATATATATATATATATATATATATATATATATATATATATACATATACAATAAATAAGGAAACCACAACCAAGTTTATAAAATAAATCACAACTCTCTGAGTAATCTGGTCTCTTTCAGGAAAGTCATCAATTTATTAGTCACACCAACGTCCCCATCACCCAAGACAGAATCAAGTGTGAAAGGGAGTGCATTTGTCCTACAGTAGACAGCCAGAGAGGTACGTTCCCCAGCATACCTACTGCAGTACAAAAGGATGTGACTAAAAGATAACACCGCGTCACAGGTGGTACAACGTGGTGGAAATTGTCTGTTAATATATGGTAACATATGTGTTATTAGGGTGGAATTCATGCGGAGGCGGGCTAAAGCGACCTCCTCCCGTCTGTTTCCTCGAGAGGAACTGGACCAATCACATATGGTCCTTTTGACTGATGGAATTGCCAGGTCGGTCAACTGACTTTGCCACAGAAGATTAATTGATTTCTTTCCGAAAGAGAGACTAGACTGTAGCTCACGAGGAACGTCCCAAGTCTCCTCGAGTTCTACAGCTGATTTAGCTAGTACGTCAGCCTGCTCATTGCCGTAAATACCGCAATGACCAGGCACCCAGATCAGAGTGAAAGCTTTAGCACATGTACAGTATGCAGCTTATTGATAATGCGGCCCAGGACCTCATGTGAATCAGTCCTACATGAATGAATTGCCTGAAGGGCTGACTTAGAGTCCGAAAAAATGACAAACTGTTGTGATCTGAACGCAAAGTCTATAGCTTGATCTATGGCAAATAATTCGGCAGTGAATACAGACGTATGGGGGGGCAAGCGAAAACGGATGCGGCACTCCATAGACCACACTCGCACCCACACATTCATCCATCTTAGAGCCATCGGTGTACAAGTGGAATGACGTTAGGTGTCTAATGAGGATCATCCGGAACAACTGTCGTACCTCCACCCCCGGCGCCTTGTACTTTGCGACGGGGAGCCAGTCAGTGTTGAATGTGGTGGCAAGTGACTCCCAGGGCGCTATTTTTGACGTTAAAACCTGATCCCCATTAGAAAGGTCGTACCCTAACGCCTCACAGAGGAAGTGAAGCCTCATAGCCACCGGCTTGAAGGCCACATACAGCAGGTATTCCCACTGTAGGAGGATCCGACAGGTCGGAAGGCCAAGTGAGCGTTTACGGTGGGTGGTGATACCATAAGAAAATAACAGGTGGTCACGTCGTAGACGGAGGGGAGGCACATTAGCCTCCTCTTCCGACCGCTCCACACGAGTACACCGAAGGGCTCCGAGACATATACGCAAGCATACGTTCTGAAGCACATCCAGTCTACTGAGGACAGCATCCGATGCCGACCCACACACCTGTGAGCCATAGTCAAGCTTAGAACGGATAAGGGACTTATACACCATCAGTAAAGACGTTCTGTCTGCTCCCCACGATTTACCGGAAAGAAACTTAAGGACGTTTACTTTTTTACTACAAGAAGCAAGCAAATGATTAATGTGTGTTCTCCAACTGAGCCTACTGTCAAAATGTAGACCCAGGAATCTGACTGAATTTTGAAAAGGTATCGGCTGATTATCTAAAGTTAAATGCAAAGGTGGTACGTTAAGTTTTCAAGTATAAACAACACCGACACACTTGGGGACGGAAAATTTAAATCCCCACTCCAGGGCCCAACGCTGAACAGATTCAAGTGCCAGTTGAATCTGCTGTGCCGAGGAGTGTGCATTGCGGGAAGAATGCCACACTGCACAATCATCAGCATAGAGTGAGTATCTAATCGTCCTGGGGACGGAAGCGGACGACAGAATGTTATTAATGGCAACGCTGAACAAAGTAGGGCTAAGCACACTTCCTTGTGGTACCCCGTTCTCTTGAACAAATATGTCCGAAGTTACGGTACAGGGTAACCTGACAGAAAACATTCTGTCAGTAAGGAAGTTCTGAAGAAAAATGGGCAAATTACCTCTTAAACCATAAGTGTAGAGTTTACGTAGTATTCCGTTTCGCCAGGTCATATCATAAGCCTTATGAATATCCAGAAAAATTCCTATCATGAATTCGCGATTGGCAAAAGCCTCGGCTATGCAATGCTCCAGGTGCACTAAATGATCCAGAGTGGACCTGTATTTACGGAATCCACTCTGTTGATCATTTAACACACCCTTCGACTCTAAAACAAAAAGTAACCTTTTATTAACCATACGTTCAAAGACCTTACATAGACAGTCAGTTAGCGCAATAGGTCGAAACGAGCTGGGACTCGTAAGGCGACCGTCTCAGTGAGGTATCGGTATGACGTGCGCGTAGTGCCATGAGTTTGGGAACGTGCAAAACGCCCAAATCTCATTGTACACAGCTAACAGCTTACTCAGGTTGGCCTGAGTAAGATGCTGGATCATACCGTACGTAATGGTGGATGGACTGGGACTGGAGCCTTTACAGGATTTAAGGGCAAGGAGAAGTTCATCTAACGTAAATTCGGAGTTGTAGCTGGTCTCTCCGTCTTCTGTGGCAAAGTCTAAGTTTTGCAGCTCAGCCGTACACTTATGGTGGAGAAAGCGAGGATCATAGTTGTCTGAGCTGCTTACCTGGGCAAAATGGTCGGCAATAGTATTGGCAATATCCACGGGATCGTCAATTACATTCCCGACCACCTCAAGTGTGGTGATTGGTGACCAGGTGTACTTGTTGTTTAGTACATTTATGATGGACCAGACCTGACTTAGTGGGGTGGAGCGATTCACCGTGGACACAAAACTACGCCAGTTAGTCCGTTTTGCCTCTTTAATTGTCCTCCTTGCCTCAGCCTTAGCTGCTTTGTAGGCAATAAATTTTGATTCTGTTGGCTGTTTCTCAAAAATCCTGTATCTCCTATTGCGCTTTGTGAGTGCTTGTCGGCAGTCTGGTGTCCACCACGAAACTCTGCGCTTGTTTGGAATTGTAGATGTCTTGAGAATAGCAGCCTCAGCTGCGTGTATAATGGAAGTCTGTAGGTGTGAAACTTTCTCGTCAATGTTATCTCCCGATATATCTAGATTGGCGACCCGTGAGTAGTACCCCCAATCTGCTTTCTTAAAGTTAAATTTAGGTGGTGGAGGAGGCCGAGAATCATCGCGTGCATAAGAAAGACAGATTGGAAAATGATCGCTACCCATCGAGTCGTCATATGGGTCCCAAGAGATGTTAGTGTGTATATCGGGAGATGACAAGGACAGATCTATACATGACATGTTACCAGTGCGGTCATCTACACGAGTCGCTCTACCATTGTTTAGAAGACAGAGGTTTGACTGCAGTATGAGGTCGGCTACTTGCTCCCCCCTGCCATCACTCCTCAAGCTTCCCCATTGACAGTGATGGGCGTTAAAATTGCCTAAAATTAATTTATGACCCGGAAGTTGATGGGTTAGTGAAGTGAAAGCATCACCATCAATGGGACCACGGGGAGGACAGTAGATAGAACAAATAAACAGATACGTGTTATTAAATTTTACTCTGCACGCGACAGCTTCCAGAGTAGAACTTAGAATCACTTCCGTTTGTGGGTGTGATTTGTGGGTGTATATGGTGACTCCGTGACCATCATATCTTCTATACGAATGGTAGTGTTTGAACTGTGGAGGATCTGGGTGATCCACCAAGCGCATCTCCTGTAAACAAACAACGTCTGGCCTGTGTATAGATAGCAAAATTGCTATATTGTGGAATTTATTCCCAAGAGTCCTACAATTCCATTGTAACACAGTGAATGTGGCGGTTTAAGATTTATGAGAGGGGCCAGTGTGCTTAGCTTTTTTATACCGCCCGCCGCCAGGCGAGTGGCTACCGGGGGACCTATCCCGGTGCTTACTAATGGAAACCTCCATACATTGATCATCAATAACTAGGCTTCCAGAGCTCCCCGAGGAAGAACGAAACTTTTTCTTCCTCGCTGGACCAGGAGCAGGAAGGACATGAGGACGTGGCTGTTTTGAAAGGGTGGTCATATTACTCTTACTAGAGTTGTCAGACTTCTGTTTAGGCTTTACTGACTGAGAGGCAGCAGCAGCCTGAGAGTAGGAAGTTGCAGTGGGGATGTCAGTTTGAGAGTTGGATTGGACAAGAGGCTGAAATGGAGAGGTAGAGTGTGAGGCAAGAGGAACAGGTTCAGGGTCAGTCTGTGTTTCAACAGAGCACATCACTGGACGGGACATTACTGCCGAACCATAGGACCTATTCGGCGTGGGAGTTGCATGCAACTCCTTCACCTTTTTCCTAGCTTTGTAGTAGGAAATGCTTTCAGTTGCTTTCACTGTGCAGACCTCCTTCTCTTCCTTCCACTTGGGACAATCCCTAGAGGAAGTGGAGTGTGCGCCCTTGCAGTGAAAACAACTTACCGTCTCCGATGTGTAGTGTTCAGCATCATGTCCCTGTGTTGCACATTTGCCACACACTGACTGGGAAGCCCAACAAGTCTTGTCACCGTGCCCATATAATTGACACCTTAAGCAACGAAGTGGATTGGGGATATAAGGTCTTATGTTAACAATTTCGTAGCCAATTTTGACATGGTCTGGGAGTAAAACTTTGCCAAAAGTCAAGACAATAGTAGCAGTCTTCGTCCTCACGCCTTCGGAATATCTAGTAATAAACTGGGCACCGATTATGTCCTGCTGAGCAAGTTCCCTTATGATCTCGTCCTCATCCATAACCATGAGATCCCTGCAGGTGATAACACCTTTGCAGGAATTCATGGAATACGGGATCCTCGGCTCGACATCATATTCGTGGAACTTATGCAGTTTCATTAAGTCTTTAACCTGGGATGTGTTTACAGTTTTGATAAGAAGGTCTCCATTACCAAGTTTTTTTACTTGTTCCACCTCCCCAGCACAGTAATCAATCACTTTCTTGATGATGAAAGGATTGATACTGCTCAAGGAAGTGGAACCGAGAGCATGGAGAGTCACAAACTGTGCATTATGTACAGGAAAGTCAAGGGTGGTTCGAGTCTGGGGCCGGTCTGTCTGGAGGCTGTCAGTCTGTGGTTCAGTCGGGGGTCGGTCAGGACCGCCTCCCCCCCTGAAGGGGGGGGGAGGCAGTAGGGGCGTTCGACATAGTACCACTCCCCCCTAACGAGGGAAGTGGGAAGGAGGAGAGAAAACGACCAAGGGACAATCAACCTGGGACCAAACACCTATGTCTGAGGTTGCCCTCTCAAACCACTCCATGGAGGCCCGACCGTGTCAATTCATGCCCCAGAGCGATCAGTGGGGGGGACCCTCCGTGGGCGATAAGCAAAGGTAAACTCAGAAAAAGACACAAACACCTATTGTGTCTCTAACAGGGAGGGGAGGAAAATGAGTACTATCTAGCCTAACTTTATTTAAAAAACACCCTAATGGCTGAAAAAACCAAAAGCTAATGCCGGTGAGGCAGCCCTATGCTGGAGGAGAGCTAGAAAACATGTCCACACTCTCCGCGACCATGCAAAAAAGTGGAAAGAACTGTCTAGTCTGGTGGCAAAGAGAGAACTGTTCAGCTTCGAGCAGCTTCGTGCACGAAGTAAATGAAATGAAACAACATTACTGAATATTATAACTAAATACATTGTTTTCTCCATGACCAGATTTATGTCTAGCGATAAATAGTATTTTACCCAAATTATAAAGTACAGAAAACTATTTACAAAAATGTGCTGTCGTGGGCGGGAATATTTAAACCCGAAATCCGCGACAATTTAAACCCGAAATCCACGACATCTTATTTAACAGTTCATTCATTCTAGCCAGCGCCAAAAGATCTCATTCAGCTGAGAGTGAGTCACAGAAGCACAGCTACCATTTTCCCTGCCATACTCATACCAGAAACACAATTTTCTGGTGTTTTAAGACCTTTATAAAGAATGAAAACTCCTATAATGTTATCTGTGCGCAAACCCCACCACTTCAGATAAAAAAAATGTCCTTACATTATTTCGAAAACTTGCTTTGTCCAGCAGCAAGAGTTCGAGAGTTAACAACATAACCCCAAACGGGATTGAGGCGTCTGGCAATAGATAGATAGATAGACCATTAACCCTTTATAGTTGGGTCAAGTCTGGAAATTTATTCCAGTCAATGCCAGACAAAATCCGGGTGAGTCACAGGAGCCTGAGAGGGTTCATACAAGTAATTATCGGCAGGGATCAAGAGGAAGCCTTAACTGCACAGCTATTTGTGAACAGCACCCTGTATTTCCCCTAATCAAAAGCAGAACCGATAATACAAAAACAAAATTTTTCAGAGCTTTTTGTGATGCAGTATCAAAGATATTATACTACCAGTACACCAGTCCTGTATGAGACAGCCATGGCACGTATCTAATATGGGCGGTGGGTGTTAGAGCCGAAGTGGTGACATGTGAAAGTGTGTAGGAGGACTACTGGGCCTTGGGATAGACCCCGAAGCCTTTGCCTAGAGTCGGACACATTTAAAAAAAAATAAGATATAGACGAAAAACAGTTTTGGAAAGTGTCTTATTTCAGTGTCGTGAATTGTTCAGATGGTGAATTATACCTGTCAGCATCATCATTATCATCATCATCATTATTATCATCAACATCATATTCACTTTTTCTTCTTTTCACCCAAAGATTGGTGAGATATGATCCAGAAGCAAGAAAAGAGAAAGTACGTAAGTGGGTACACCATCAACA
The DNA here is from genome assembly GCF_032717465.1 of Coenobita brevimanus. Lineage (NCBI taxonomy): Eukaryota > Metazoa > Arthropoda > Malacostraca > Decapoda > Coenobitidae > Coenobita > Coenobita brevimanus. The sequence continues at coordinate 10,466,466 of NC_137060.1, forward strand.
GCATGCCCAGCGGCATGAGCCAGCCAGTCATGCACACATTAATCAAGTTCCTTGAATCCTGGTTCTGCCTCACGGGATTAACCCATCCGCACGTAGATTTAGGAGCGGGGGGGAGGGTGTCTTATAGCTGCGTGCCACATACACCAATTTATTGTTAGGATACAGTAGTGTAAGGTACTTTTTATTATTTTACATCGGTCGAAAGTATTGTATCCCAACAATAATGAACAACTTTAATACGGTAAGTGAATACAATTCTTCAAGCTCTGTAAATTGCTGCTTCTAACCTGAACCATACCACACTGCAGTGCGAAATACCTCCGAAGCGATAAAAGTTGGTGATATAGTGTTAATGAGCGACGGTGAGAATCGCAGTCAATGGCCACGGCTAGTAGCTGAACTGAATTTTCCCGGTAGAGAACGAATTTGTGGGGCAGCGATGTTAGGTTCAGGGAGGGCTGAAATCATCAGGGCCATAATTTACTAGGGAAGATAAAAAGTCAGGAAATATGGATGTGGCTAGACTGGAACCTGCACAGTGTGAAAAATGACCTTCCTTCCATTACCGATCACAGCTCGAGTGGGTGTCTGATGAGGAAGGCAATTTAGTCTTTTATGGACAAGTTATGACCAATCTGCGTTAGTGCACTCCGCAGCATGCTTGAAGTTTGTTCTGTTCTCGTTCCTCCTTAACATGGCCTACTATTGGTATGTCCTTATCTTGAAAACTGAGTTGTAACAATAGTTTAATACCGGAAAAAGCTCTGAATCACGTAGAAGTGCTGTGTAATGGATGTAGACCTGTAGAATTGTCTTTCTTCCAGTGATCCACGTAAAGTAAGCTACAAAGGACGAAAATCTGGACCAAGTTGAAGTGAAAGGAATATAAATCCTTGCCCAGGATCAAAGAGCAACCTATCCAACCAATATTTTATTGGGAGTGGATTTAGGATTTTTTCGAGGTGTTGCACGTATCACCGTACACAGTACTGAGCTTTTGACACCCCTTTTGATCAAACAACAAAGTGGCATTTGAAATTTTGATATAATTTTCAGCTACAGAACGAGAACGAAAAACTGTAAACATGGACGAGAAACTTACAGGTTTAGTTTGTCAGTCAAGCATAGCATGAGTGACATATTTGGAAGAAAGAAACAATAGCCAGCAAAAGATACAATCAGTAAAATGTGTACTATAATGTTCTCACCTTAACTTGGCCTATATTTTCGTCCTTCTGCGCCTTATTTTCTACTTATTCGTGACTAACATCATACAATTTTTTTTTTTTGCTGATTACCTGCTAAAACTCAGCATTCACTCATTCAGGTTAAGGAATGGCAATTTTAGGCCAAGTTAAAGTTGTATCTCGCGGTGAAAAACCAAGTGTTTCCAGAACAACAAGATCAACGCTCCTGGTTCCGTCTATGTTGGAATCTTATGAATCTGAGGCATTATTCCGACAATCCCTCAGTACATATGGCGGTATTTTAGTCCCTTATCAGCTTGAAGCCGGGTGTCGTCCTTTTTGGTCGATTCTTGCTGTTACAAGGCGATTTTATTGAACTTGGGTCAGACAACTCGTGCTGAAGACGTTCATGAATGCAATCTCTCACCCCTCATGCACAAAACATCTTTCCTAAAATAAGCTGAATTATATCGGCAGGGATGGCATGAACAAAGTGCAAAAGACCTCCCTTGGTTGAAAAAGTAAGTCATTCGATGTTACTGACTATTGTTGGCTAAATGAATAACAAATTCTGGTTACTGACATAATTTTATTGAGACCAGAAGTTACCACTGGACTTTAACTCTCTTAGAGCGATCACATGTATTCTATTTTGCTCTTGCTACTGCCAGACGATTTAATTCAGCATACAGCAAAACTTCTGGTATTGAAAAGGCTATGGGATCCAGCGTAACTGGGACTGCACGTGTTTTGCGATGGACGGCTTGAGTCTCACCGATGAGTTTGGTCTTCTTCAGAACAATAGGCCAAAGATCAAGGTCACGTGGGAGGATCAGTTTAATCAGCCTTATCCGATGTAGACTAACGTTGTGGAAATGGTTTACGTTGAAACACGGGTGGCAAGATTTAATTCTGAGGACAATCCGTCAAACGGTATGTCACAGGGCAAGGTCAAAGGTATGTCAAAATCACTGAGCAAAATCAAATCAAACAGTTTTAATCTGATTTGGATCAAAGTTGGTGGAAGGGTTAAGTGTTAGGTAAGAATGAAGTGTCGGTAATTCGATTCTGACAGTAGTCTTTCGAAGGTCGAGATCATAGGATAAAGTAAAATAATCTGCCCTTAGACCAGTTGAAATGGGAGAAATGGTGTTCCCCCGAGCGGATCATATAGCCCCGCTAGGTTACAGGAGCGAGCCACCACTCCCGGCACGGCAGTCCCGGGCGAGGCTCGAACTCGCAATCCCCCGATTACGAGTTTGGTGCTCCACCACTGAGCCACCGTTCCCCCTAATAGACCAATTGATGATCGCAAGTGTTGCATTCTCTGAGTGCTTCTTCTTGTTACATTTTATAACTTGACATTCTCGTGTCTGTTACTTATTTCGTTTTAATATCGGCATAGTTTAATTACTAACATAAACCAGGATACGGATGCATTATGTTTAGAATAAATTGATAAGGAAGAGGTGTTATGGATTTCTCAAAAGCTGCTTAGAATACAGTTCTGAGGCCCACATTGTCGTCACCTTAGGAGGCTGACTAGAGCCTTTTCCTTCCTTTTTTGTTTCTCCTACATAAGACTGGCTAAAGTTCTCAAGCGTAATAATTGTGTAGTATACGTACATATGAGAGAGAGAGAGAGAGAGAGAGAGAGAGAGAGAGAGAGAGAGAGAGAGAGAATATTAATCCACTTCGTACTGTGACGTGTGCTCTTGTTCAGTCATACTGCTTTCAGATTACCTTATTCAAAGGAAATATTACCTTATTCAAAGAAAACATTTTTGTTGTGGCATAGTAAAGATTATAGCTAACCTCTCTACTTCGCAACATCTTTTATGTGGCCTACAGATTAAAACTGTCTAGGGAGAGCAAGAATAAAAGTTGTCGTAGTGAAAGGGTTATACTGTAATATAAAGAACGGTTTGCTGAGGAATAAGTGCCAAAAAGCCTGGTAAGTTCACAGTAAATTAGCCGCAGTTCCACTCAGGCAGCATTCTTCACACACACACACACACACACACACACACACACACACACACACACACACACACACTCACACACACAAAGGCGCATTTTTGGCTTTCCCAGCTTGAGTCTATCTTATCGTCCAGTAGAGCGCCAGGCATTTATTTTTCGTTTTCGTTGCTATACATTCCTTTTTGATGCCTTCTCTTAGTGAAGGGGTTAGATGCAATCTGTGTTAATTCAGCCAATATGATGGGACTTGGTTAAATTAATTCATTTTCTGGCAGATGATTTTTTTTTTTTTTTTCACAAGGAAGGGCGGCTCATAAAGTATAATAATTGATCATTCCTACGATATTAATGCTCTGTTGTGCCACAAATACAAATAATAAACTGATCCATGCTACTGTGATTTCAACAAGATAATGCAGAAGACTACATATCAGTATAACTCGGGATAGAAGGCAGTTGACTCACTCCCCTCTAAACCAGAACAGCCATGTTGTTTTCAACCGAACCTTCTTAGAACCACACATAAGCTAAATCTATGACCTGTTTATCTATAGCCAGATGCCTTAATCCCGTAAGTCGAAAAGGGTGGCCAGTTTGTCTTTTTAGTTAGCTATTTTACGGGGAGGGGCGCTAACCCCCGACCAACCTACTTATTGACTCGTAGGATCGAAGGCTTAATGGAAATATATATTTCATTATCTTACTAGAGAAAAAAAGAGTGGGATGGAGCAGGTGGGAGAGAGGAGAAGACGAGTTGCGCTCTGCCTTCCTCTATCACCGACAGGAAGATACTGACTCCTCTAGTGTAATATCGAATTACAATAATGCTATACGGTGACGTTCCACTGCCGGCAAAGGGTTGCTAGAAATCTCCAAAATTTGACATATGTTCTCCCCCCCCCCACCATTTGTGTGTGTGTGTGTGTGTGTGTGTGGGTGGGTGGGTGGGTGGGTGGAGGGTCCTGTGGGCTGTAAAGGGCGATAAAACACTATGATCATTAGAAAGGCAACGGCTTCCGAGCACGACACCATAACTGTACTGAACGTATGCTGGCCTGACTGGAGGGTGGCTCTGTGTGCTCCCCTGGCTGATGTATTGTACCTCGAAGTTGATTACTGAGGAACTCAGCAAAAATGTACTTTCTAGGCTCAGTACCTGGAAAGGTCCGGCAAAAAGGTGGGTAAAGCCATATAGGTTTGCAGGAAGATAATACAGACTAGATAGACACAGACAATGAAGCTATGATATTCACACGAGACAGTGCTATGGTATAGTTATGATTACCTGAATGGTGCAGACAGGCGTTAGCTTGTGAGCGTCCATCTCATAAACTCGACCGCAATCGATGGGTCTCGAAACCATTCCGTATCTTCACCTGGAAGTTAAGTCAGCGCTAAATAAACTGAACCGCCAAGTTGCAACTCCTTTCTGTCGTTAACACCATGCCATTTTTTAGTATGACCGTGTGGTGGAGGTGATGAATCGTACTGACATGACGGCAGGCCACCTATGAACCTCACCACCACCGGACTTAGCTATGAGCCAGTCTGACTTCTCATAGAGCACATATTTCTATCTAAACCGTATTTGTCAGGAAGCTCTAAAAGAATTTCGAAGATTCAACTGATTACCATCAGTGAGTCACTGTTTTTTTTTTTTTTTTTTTTTTTTTTTTAAAGGTGAGCTGACAATTTACATGCAAGAATATGCACTAGCATTCAGAGGATTCTTTTCCATTCCGTAAATTACCGGTTCTAATAACAAGACAAAGGACACCTTTGGCAGCCACACGCACCCATGCAGTATTATATAGGGAAATAAATAATTATAACGGGGGAAGGAGAGGGTCCTACCCTATATAAATTCTGTTCTGGGTAAAGTTCTACTACTGTGTAGAATTTCGTGTGTCTGCATAAAAACATCTCCCAACGTAAAGGGTGGCCATCGAAGGTAAGTGTTGCATGTGCCTTCACTGATTGTATGATTTATCCATTCACTACGCCATCCACTGTTATTACCGATTATTGCTGATTCAGCAATAGTTTTGTTGAGATTTGTAAGCAGTATAACACCAAAATATGTAATGTCATACTCAACCATCCGGTTTCTAGTGGCCTTGTCGAAAGGTAAAATTGCAAGGTGTTGAGTGGTTGAGGTATTTAGGTTCTCAAGGCACCTGTTGGGATGAGTGGATACCCCAAGTTGCTGCATCAGTCAATAGCTCCATTAATATATTCATTGGCGAAACTCCATTCTTTGTCATATATGGATATGCCCTATTCGGATCTATTATCAAAACTTAGTCCACTCTATAACCTGGATGATTATGTGAAAGTGAAACTGACAGACTTCCAGAAAATACACAAGTATATATAAAGGCTAATCTAGCCAGATCCAAAGAGGATATGTTACATCACCATCATAACTTTGCATCACCCATCAACATTAACGTCGGGGACTTAGTATTTGCTCGTTCATATTCTCGTAGTTCTAAATTAGATGATATATTTACAGACCCACACCGCGTGATATCTCGTAAAGGTAACAAATATGAGATTAAAGACTTGTCATCTGAGAGTAAGTGGTTCACGCAGACGATCTTAAGGGAACTCCCGGGTATTTTGAGTGAGAGGAAAATCAGGAAAATAATGATTCTTCTTCTTCTCTTCCGCCTTCTGTCCTTGCTACCCCTTCGTCACCTTCACCTTCTACTCTACTTGTTAATGAGTGCAAACAGAAGGTTTGCACAGCAACTCACCCCGTTGTTGCTTGTGTCTGTTCCTCCACCTGTCAGGACCACTTAGCTAATGTAAACATTAATCCAGATTCCTTTTTACCCCTCCTGGACGGAGCCCGACGAGGTATTGTTTTTGATCAAGTTTGTTTCTTTGTTAGCACATTACGGAAAAAAGGCAGAATGAAATTACATGAAACTTTCAAGATATGTGAGGACTGGTCCCCAAAGAACGTGATTAAATTTTGAAGATATTCGAGTGACTCTGAAAGGTCAAAATAAAGGTCACGGATTTTCAGAGGGCTATAATTTGAGAACGGTTGAAGATAGATATATTTACAATTATGAACATCCAGCAACTCGTAATATGGGCTTTTATTTGACACGAAGATCTTTGTCCTTAAATGATCTTGAAATGTCAAACTCAAGGTCATGGATATTCAGGGGGCTATAACTAGAAACTGGTTAAAGATAGAGAGATTTTTACTATTATCATCATATAGAAATTCCCATTTGGGTTTTTAAGTGGTTCTTTGACCTTTGACTGTGACCTTGAAGGTCAAACTCAAGGTCACGGATATTCAGGGGGGTATAACTCGATACTCATTGAAGATAGATATTTACTATTACCAAGATATAGGAAGTCTCATAAGGGCTTTCATGTGGCTGCATGACCTTTGACCTTGAGTGACTTTGAAAGGTCAGAAGCAAGATCACGGATTTTCAGAAGGCATAACTTGAAAACATTTGCACCATTACCCTAGACTTTAACCCATTATCTCCAGGGTTCCTGTGTGAGGGATTTTCCTGGAAGGGTATTACGTGCCCTCCGCCTATTGGCTCATAGTCGCAGAACTCACAGGTCCCTACCCTTCCCTCCTGTATTATCTTTTGAAAATGCCCAGTTCCATCCTGTATTGAGGACACTGGACGTAAATGGGTTAATTGTGCACTGAATGGCAGAAACGAGTCAATATTTAACAGCAATAAAACAGACAGGTCTACCAGTGTGCAAAATTTCGTTTTCCTTACACTCCTTCCATAAGGCTTTGACCCCATTCTTCGAGAAAGTACAGTGACTCACTGAGTGACTGAGGGAAAGAGTGATGCAGTTGCAGACAAGCACTATACTGGGCCACCCCTTTCAGTGCAGCAAAAAAACTGACCTTTTAGACCAGAGGTGTCAAAGTGGAGGCCCACGGGCCACATGTGGCCCTCGAGGAGGAAAAGAATGGCCTGCTATGACTTGAGAAAAAATGAGGAATAACACCGGGAAATCTAGTAAGTTTGTCATATGATAAGGTGAAGAAGTATTACAGCACTGTTAGGAAATATTTATTGATAATTTGAATGGTAAAAATACCATTTGAATATGTCACTGGTGAACAAATATGTCACGAAACTTTTATTTAAATATTATCAGTAACTTGAAGCACAGAAGCCAATGCCACTGCAAGGATTAGATGGCATGCCGAATTTCTCCAAACGTTTGAATAGGCTGTGGCTCTGCCGTAATTTATATGATACCGGTATTATTTTCATTTAACAAGTTTTCAATTTTATATTGCACCCTGAAAATTTGCGTGCACTTTAAAGTAATAATGTACTATACAGTGTACAATTATAGTTCACTAGTTTGATGGAAATTTGGAAACAAATTTTCCTGTTTCGATAAATTTGGACGAAGTGCAAAACGTCAGCACGCTGGTCTAGGCTTCCAGGGACACTTGTATTACAACTTTTGGTGAGTTTCTGCTTGCTTAACCCGTATTATCCTATTGCAGGGATGGGGAACGTCCGGCTTCCGGGCCGTATAAGGCACGCAAGACCATTTGATCAGGCCTGCGAGGCAATTCATAAATGCAATTTGATAAACTTATGAACGAATATATATATATATATATATATATATATATATATATATATATATATATATATATATATATATATATATACAGTATATATTATGTACTGGGCTACAGTTGATTTTAAGTTGATAATATTGTATGGCCCGCGAATGATGATAAAAATATACTAATGGCCCTCAATAGGAGAAAGGTTCCCCACCCCTGTCCTACTTTTTGTACACTTATTTGAAGTCAGTGGTAATTGTAGCTTATAGTGAATGGGATTAAAGTTGTTAGAGCAGTCACCAGCTGAAAATGATAATAAGAGGTGATGATAGTCTGTCACAAAATTACATGTGATAAATTATCTGCGCTTTTCATCACAAACCCTCAGCTATAATAATGTATCTCATCTCACGATATACTCCATTTATATACCTCCGCTGATTTCGATAAGGTTAGGTAGACTTGGCCCTCAGACGATCTACAGAACTGAAGTGTGGCCCTTGGGAAGCTTGAGTTTGACACCATTGTTTTAGACTAATTCTGTCATGGTGGTTAAAACTCTGAGTCCTTTGATTCACTCCTAGCTAAATACTGTAACATCGTCTTGCATTAGCTGGATTAGAGTCCTTGAGCTGCTCCGGTTTTGACAGGGTTGATGGTAACAGTATTAACACTCAGACTCCAATATTCTTTCTCTAATGGCGTTTGTTGGAATAAAGTAGTAGTGTTCTCTCGACCATTAGAGAGAGTTAATGGTGACAGCTGTAATATCTGAGACTCCTGTATTGTGTCTCAGCTGAATAAAGTCTTCTGGCATTGAATGGAATAAAGTACGGAAGGCGACAGGAGTAAAAAAAAAAAAGTTTGTCAAACCAGGCACAGCTTCCTCCATCTTGACGTGTGTGTGTGTGTGTGTGTGTGTGTGTAGCAGCAGCAGCAGCAGCACAGCACAACCCCGTACTGCTGGCCGAGGCCACAGGGAGACACATTGAAAGTGTTTCCAATACTCTGATGGCCGTAGTCAGGAGCCATTAGAGGACAGCTGGGACGGGGCCACTGGGACCTGGGGAAATGTTTGGGTGCTGTCTTTGTCAGTCACGCTTGTATGTCTTCGTGATTGTCCCTTACCCATAGAATACTGTCCGTGCATGTTTGGTTAAGACCCGACATTTGGAATTCGTCTTGATCGATAGTAGTAGTAACAGTGGTGGTGGTGGTGGTGGTGATGGTTGTAGTTGTAGCTTCAGGTTCATCCGTAAGTGAACATGGTGGAATGCAGGCTGAAGTTGTTCCTTTCTTGCAGCCCACCATCCTCCTTTTAGAGGATTGATATGGAGCTGAGGGACGTTTGTATAACCGGGCTGCTCCAATATCGGGTTGGATCAGTGCCACCGCATGAAGGTGTCATTCTCCAGCACCAAGATCATTAGTAGTAATGATTATTACCATAAAAACTTAGACAGTGGCGAGCGCTGGCTGTCTAGAGTCATTCCCCAGTGAATAATACCAAGAACGAATGTGGCGGGTAAGGGTTGGGTGTTTGACGCAGATGTGTCCCACTCTTTAGTGTACCTGATAAAGATGCTTATGGTTCTGGTGGGAGCAGTACAGTGGTCCAAGTTTTCGTTGGCCTCTGCCCGAAAAATGCGCTTTGCCATAGCCTTTGACACGGAGAGGAGAGCAAGGTAAAATTTTTGCTGTTACAGTACTGTAGGTATTTTATGGTAGTAGTAGAGTAATACTCGGAATCGTATGGCTAATCGAAATGGTGACTGCGGTAATAGCGGTGACAGTGATGATCTGAACGTTCAACAGGTGGTGTATAGACTGGCTTTGGGGACAGCTTTGAAAATAATGGAAGTGCTCCGAGAATTTTAGCTTAGTGGTAGACATGGCACATCCGAGGTGTATGAAGTTTTTCCTGAGGTACAAAGAAGTGACGGGGTGCATGGAGGGATGTATGATATAGGAGGTTGCGAATTACGAAAGCGAGGTTTGAAAGAATAATGTTGACTTTACGTATTATAAAGGTATTTTTTTTACACGAAACTATATATCTACATTAATGCACAGCAGTGGGACAACGAATAAAAAGTGATAACTTTTGATAATCAGTGAATAATCCTCACTTACATATGCCGAGTCCAGTAGCCCGAGAGAACTGAAACTGAAGTGTTATATCGTGTATTTTCCACCCAAGGTGCTGACGGACTGCGCCTACTGAGATAATTTTTGGCAAAGTGTAGCACTTTTTTGACTGACTAGGATATTTTCATACAGTCACCTGATTTGTACATACAGTATGTCACTGTGTATAGTTCTGGTCTGATTCCGTCTAAGCTGTTTTATTACTTCCTGTTTTGTAGTTTTTGGTTCTTCCATTATGCATGGTGTTGTATTTGTGATGAACGTTGCCATATCCATGTGGTCTCTGAGAATCTATGAGATGTGATTCTGCATCCCAGTATACTGTTATATATAGCATACTGTTATGTGATTTTGGTCCGAATATTCCTCTGGATTGCTGGAGTGTTCTAGTTCTCTTTTAGTGTTCCAAAATTCCCTTTTAAATTCTCTTCCAGTAGTCAATTAACTTAAGTGATATATCCTCTTCTTTTATTTCCTCTCCATTGTTCTCACACGACATTACTGGTGTTATTTTTCCTTATTGTTTCTCCTTTCGTTTTTACCTCCCTCAAAGAAAGTTGGATTAGGTTATGTATTCACCACTGATTGACCGTTTGTCCACAAGATGACTGAAAAATTATTGAGGGATTCCAGTGAAACCAAGAATATGTTGGATATGGGACAAGGAGGAGTTTATTGAACTTTGATGGTGAACTGAGTTCGAGTTACGGTTCAGGAAAATGTTTTGTTTGTTTGTCCACAAAATATTTCAAATAGTTATCGATAGATTTCAATGAAATTTTATGGATACGTGATGCATGGGCCAAGGGAGAGTTTGTAAAATTTTGGTGATTTGAGTTGTCTGATATAGTCGCTAGCAGAGGTATGAGCTTTGCTAGTGCTGTCCGGTTTTACATGTTCTCATATTTTTTTATACCTTGTTTTTAATCACTTTGATTGTTGCTTGTTGTACCTTTTAATTTTTCCAGATTCTTTCATAAGAGTTTGCACTTTACACTTTTGTTTATAGCAGAGTTCGTTGTATTTTGTATTTTACTGCTCCTGAGTGTCACGAATCAATTCGCGACATTTCCGTTTTGTGAGAAGCCACGAACTATTAGTGGAAAACTCACTGTGTATCGCTCAGCTAACCGTTTCTCCCTCCATTTCGGGGTATACTTTTCAAAACATTCGTCACTGTTTAAAAGTGACCGATTTAATGCACGTCACTAAGTGCGCTACTGAGCGATACAATTGTTTCTTTATCGTTCGCCTCTGCTCGCCTAAACCGTTAGCCACGCCTTCTTCTGGTAGCTTGTGCGTCCTGCCTATACATTATTTGAATTCAGTCTTGTGTTTGCTGTGACGGAGAAAGGTTCTGTGCTCAGAAGTGGAGAGGTCAGCTAGCACCCCAGGCTCCACTAGTTCAGTAATCCCAGTACTCCCACCTTAGTGGTGATACATAGCATTCATCGACTGGTATTTCTTTTGTGTATTTTGTAGTTTTAAGAGCTTAGTTAAGGTGTTTTTCCCTAGGCGTAAGTATTTAGCTTCTGTGTGAGTGAGCGAGTGCGTCTCATTTAATTGAATTGAATTGTAACGTTAAATTTATTTTTTGTGATTAATAAATTTAACAGTTCCTTTCTTGAGCTTAATGTAAGTAAACTCTTGTTTCATTTAATCCAAATTAAGCTTATTTTCCATATAGCTCCTAGCTTGCATAAACATTTACTATTCATAACTGGTACTTAGACCAGTCTTGTTGTATTAACTTAAAATCCGTTGTGCCAGGAGTTAATGCATCAGCAAGAACCTGATGTTATTATTATTAGTATTAGTTATTTATTGTCAGGGGTGATGTAACTTTCTCCAGAGGCTAACAGTACAGTAATTCAGCAATTGTGAGTAATTAGTCTCTGCTGTGTACTGTTGAGAAAGTTTATAAATTCTCGTTCTTGAGAATTTTAGCAAGTCAGCGTAAAGTAATCGTTGCTTGATGTAGCAAGACAATCATTGTCTCTGCTCTTCAATATTATTGAATATTATTATCAAATTAAATAATATTTAAGCATTTATATCAAAATTACCGCGATATTATAAAAACCCCGTGACACTGAGAAGCTTGCCTTTTCTTTTAATAATATTCCCTTCTCTTATTGAGTTCCTTTTTAATGCTTGAGGTTAAACGTACAGGTTCCCATCTGTTTATATTCTCAACTTTTATCCGCTTCTTTATCATTCTTTCCATTAATCTTGACGAAAACTTTCATGTTGACCTAAAAGTCTTGCATTGTTATTGCAGTTTCTGGCTGGTATAATTCTGTCTCAACTTGTTTGATGTATAGAAATTCATATATATTTCATCGTTTTCTTCTATATATATTTTCCTTTGCTTCTTCAAGATACGTTTTGTGTGTTCCACCCTGTATTATAAAAGATGATGTAAGTTGATTATGGTCGCTCAGGTCAACTTGTTCTTGGTCTTCATCTGTCTCCATATTAGTAAAGTGCAGTATTTTCATAGAGTTTGGTTTGTGAGCATGCAATAAAGAGTACTGTGCTGCTCGCGTCTGCTCCAGGTTACGTCTTTGCATTGTTCATCAGTATTTAGTATCACATAATGTTTTTCTATAAGGTTCAAAATTACATTTTATCTTCATTTAGTGGATGTGGGACCAAGAAAGCAATCTGCCCATTTATGTCTGCAAGGAACAATAAGGGGTAATTCTCATCTTTTCCTCCTATTATGTTTTCTAATTTTTTAACAGTCTTCTTCTTTGTTGGGGGTTGCTGACTGCCAAATACAGTAATACTAAAATATACTTTTGTTCTCGAAAAGTAAGGAACATCACTTTGGCAAGAAAAATGCTCCTTTACACAAAATGATCATATTCCTTCATATGTATCCTACCATTAATAGACCTCCTTCATTTTTGTCATACCCTGCCCTCACTGCTTGGATAGTGGTACATTTATCATCTATATCCACCGTATGTAGTTTCTGGTGTTTCAGGAAAGCAGTAAATTGTATTTTCATTGATCAACTGTATTAGTTATAGTGCTATTGTTTTGAATTAACCTTAACTTTGTATCAGTTTAATCCTTATCTGCTTTACATATTATTTATGCTACTGCTACTGTACGTTCTGCGTACGTAAGAAATTTCCTCCAACGTTGCTATCGTTAAGAAAATATCATCCATATTCTACTTCCTCCCTTTTCTACCTTTTCAAGGTCTCTGTCTGTCTGTCTGTCTGTCTGTCTGTCTCTCTCTCTCTCTCTCTCTCTCTCTCTAAGACTTGGGGTTATGGAGATCGTTTTGAATTCAGTTTTATTTGAGTGTTTCAGATGTTCCGCATTTTTATCGCCCGCCTTTACCAAGGAGGAGCGGTAATGTTTTTGCCCGCCTCTGTGTGTGTGTGTGTGTGTGTGTGTGTGTGTGTGTGTGTGTGTGTGTGTGTGTGTGTCTTTTCCAATTATATCTTATGAACGGCTTGAGCTATCAACACGAAACCTTGTATCAGTTTAATCTTTATCTGCTTTACTTATTATTTATTTTACGGTTACTGCATGTTTTGCGTCTAAATTTATTGTTCTGCGTATGGAAGAAATTTCCTACAACGGTGCTATCATTAAGAAATATATCATCCATATTCTACTTCCTCCGTTTTCTACCCTTCCAAGTTTCTCTCTCTCTCTCTCTCTCTCTTCTCCTTCTAAGACTTGGGGTTATGGAGATCCCTTTGAATTCAGTATTTGTGTGTTTCAGATGTTTCGCATTTTTATATCCCGCCTTTACCAAGGCGGAGCGATAATGTTTTTGCCTGCCTCTGTGTGTGTGTGTGTGTGTGTGTGTGTGTGTGTGTGTGTGTGTGTGTGTATCTTTTCCCATTATATCTCATGAATGGCTTGAACTATCAACATGAAACCTTCAGGGTATCAAGCTTTGGCCAAAATCTTGGATGAGGTCGAAAATGGGCAGTCGGGGTCAAGGTCAAGGTCACCAAAATGGCTGCTAAATACCAACTAGTTATTGCCCACCTTTAGCATCATTATATCTCATGAATGGCTTTAGCTATCAACATGAAACCTTCTGGGTATCAAGATACAGCCAAAATCTTGGACTTAGTCAACAGCACTTCTGGTGGGCGATTAGCATTCGGCCCCCGAATGCTTTTCTTTCATTTTGGTATGCCATGTCGTGTTGTCAACTTGTAATATCGCTAGCAGAGATCTGGGTGCTCAGGCAGCCTTCGGTTTTCCCAGTCGCCTTCAGCCTTTGAGTCAAGGGTCTACTATTTTTATTATCGCCCGCTTTTACCAAAGCAGAGTGATGATGTTTTTGTACGCCTGTGTGTGTGTGTGTGTGTGTGTGTGTGTGTGTGTGTGTGTGTTCCCATTATATCTCATGAACGGCTTGAGCTATCAACATGAAACCTTCAGGGTGTCAAGATTTCGCCAAAATCTCGGATGAGGTCGAAAATGGGCAGTCGGGGTCAAAGTCAAGGTCACGAAAATGGCTGCCAAAGGTCAACTAGTTTTTATCGCCATCCTTTAGCACCATTATATCTCATGAACGGCTTGAGCTATCAACATGAAACCTTCAGGGTACCAAGAAATGGCCAAAATCTCCCCCTCCCCCCGAGGGAGACCATGCCCCCGGCGGACCCTCAGCTCCCCCACAGCTACCCCCCTGTCATCCGACCCCCTTGGGGCGGGCGTCGGCCCCCGGCCCCTCCGGGAGGGGGAGGGGGGCGCGCTTGTAACATGAGCAACAGCATATTCTGGTGGGCGACTACCATTCGGCTCCCGAATGCTTTTCTTTCATTTCATTTAGAAATATGTCCATGCACAGCACACCGCTTCCTGTGGGTTGTCTGTACTGATCTCCAGTAAGTTGTACATGACTCGAGTCACACTCTCTCTCTCTCTCTCTCTCTCCTTTATACCTGACTGTTTATATCTTGCACTAAGTTTTCGTTAATCATCTTGACCATCCACTCCACAGACTAGGTAGGATCGAAGTACATAATTTTTATCCTTTATGCTAATTTTCTTTTCTCAGAATATTTACCTTTTTTAGCCTATAGCAGTGCCCGTTACAGAAGAACACAACCATCATAGTTTGTCTCCCAACTGCTCCATGTATTATATTGTATCCTTGACGTTTTCTCACGGCCAATATGGAACCATAGACAACTAAGTTTTCGTTTCAACCCGTATTGGTTTCCTTTCACCTCTGGTATATTTTCCACATTTGTCTACTTCCTTCTCATCACTGTGCCTTTGGTTACTTTTTTTTTTTTCTGTTGTCCTATTCTAGCCGTTGTTTCGTTTTCCACAATTCATTATGCTCGCAAAGAAAATATTCTTTCTTGTGCAAGCTTGCGGGATTGCCAGCGGGGTTGACAGCTTAAATATCTGCCAATGTATCAGTCACAATTTGTGTTTTTGTGAGAGTTATACTGAAGCTGAACCTTAAAGAATCCTGCTGGTTTATCTCATCATTTCCCTTTCTTAAAATAACACAATACCAAGGAAAACCCAGGCATCCCAGTTCACTGCTGTCACTACATCAACGCTTCCTTTCTCTTTCCATTGGATTGTTCTTCTGCAGGGCGAAAAGAAAGGAGTTGACTGTAGTATGGTTGTTCATTTCAGAACTGTTCTTGTGTGTAATGCATTTAATGATTCAGCTTTATTGTCACTGTACAAGTGCGATTTGGTCTCAACACCGAATTATTCAGAGAAGAAGGACGATTTAAAACTGGGACGAACTCCGTGTGCCTAAAGTAGCCTTGTTAATTCCATCTGAATTTGCGCGGGAATATAATTACCAGTAATATTCAGCCATAAGAACGCCCGTGTGACGGCAGGTAAAAAAAAAAAGAAAAAAGAGCGTTTTACGAAAAAATGGGGGAACCACCAAGCTGGGACCAATGGACCTACAGCTCTGCATGGTAAGGAGAGATTCTTGGAAGGACTACTACGTTTCTCACCAGAAATACGGTACTCTGGTGCGGGCTGCAACTACCCTAGATCAAGAGAGAGATCTTGAGTCAGGGAATGTCAGGATACGACTGAGCCCGTCTGTCCAAGTGAACCGAGGGGAAACACCCGCGTGACATCATGCGCCAGACTGTCTCATTTTGAAACCGAAGTGAGTTGACCTGTTCTCTCTCTTGATCTTGCAACTACCAACCCTACTCTTGTGATGCGCGAACGCTATCAGTGGCCTATTTTGACCTTGTTATGAAAAAGGCAAATAGTTGCCCACCATTAACGAGTAGAAGTCTAACTCGCTTCTCTCAAAGGTTTTCCCTGAGTTGAATAAAAATCGTCTGGAGTTGATATAAGCATAAATAAATTAATATTAAAACATTCTCGAAGTGCATGAGTTAAAAGACCAAAGTTGACAATGAAACCCTTACCTTGACATTTCGTCGTATGTAAGGAATAATGGATGATCACCAAACCATAATATGGCCAATAGGCACTGTAGGAGTAGAGGGAAAATAAAAGACAGAAAAAAAAAAACAGAAACTTCAAGAAGAGGTATGACAGAAGACCACCAGAGGACAGTAAGGAGAGAAAGACAGGAGACAAAGAGACTCCTTTTAGTCGTCTTTTACGACAAGCAAGGATCATTGGGAAGTACCTGGCGGCATTTACAGCAAACTGTCAGCTACTTTTGCCTTCTGAGATGAGAATAAGCTTGTGTTGTGCCATAGTAATGCATACGTTTAATGTGTGTGTGTGTGTGTGTGTGTGTGTGTGTGTCTGGGTGTACGCGTTTCCAAGCCATCCAGGAGGTACCGTCTTAGCTCGTTCTTTTTTACAGTGGTGTCCCCACCACGACCACAAGGAGAACAATCGGGCAGGCCTAGTCCACCGAGGCAGAGAGGCTGTGTGTGTGTGTGTGTGTGTGTGTGTGTGTGGTAAGTGAATAACTGAGGCCAATTGTCACGTCGTCGATCTGATCTTTGCCAGCAGGTGCTCTGTAGCGTTCTTGATCTGAACTCGGCCAACAGGTCCACTGGGCCTCTTTGATCTGATCTAGTCCAGTAAGTCAACTGACATGTCCTTGATCTATACTCGTTTTTTTTTTCTTTTATCGAGGCTAAGCTGCACTTGACAGGTTGGTGATGATTGGCTGAATGCAACATGTCCGAATAACATTGTTGTGTTTCAAATAATTACTGGTAATGCAAATCGAAACTTACTGACTAACTCGAATGCTACAGTGTTATTCGGACATACTGCATTCAGCCAATCATCATCAACTGTCAAGTACTTCTTCGCCTCGATAAAAAAAAAAAAATGAGTATAGTTTCGGCCAACAGTTCCATTGGGCCTCTTCGATCCAATTAAGTCCAGTAAGCCAAACGACATGTCCTCGATCTGATCTTGGCCAACAGGTCCACTTGGCCTCATTGGTCCGATCTAGTCCAGTAACTTCCTCGTCAGACCATTTCCTGACCAGCCTCCGTGCAGTCAAGACCTCTAGCCCATCTGTCTCTAAAACTGGACTCTGCCTCTGTTATAGAGGAAGAATTTTTTCCAGTTTTTCCCAGTTTTGCCATTTTAGGGACTTAGTCTCTGGCACTGAGGAGATTTTTGTGTGTCTCACAGGTTTTTGCTGGGACTCTGTCTCCAAGGCGGACGTCTGTCTGACTGTGTTTGTGTGTGTGTGTGTGCGTGTGTGTGTGTGTGTGTGTGTGTGTGTGTATTTTCACAGCTTGCCAGTAGAGTCCCTCACCGTAGTACGACGCCAAACCCTGAAGGGGTGCCGTTAGGGCACTTCCATGAGGGGAGGCCTTTAGGGCCTGGTTAAAGGAGGCAGTGAGGGCAGCACTTCTGATAGAGTAGGGAAGTCCCTCACGGGGCAGTGGCGGGTCTCCTTTGTCGCCCTTTAGAGGGTGGGGAGCTAGGCACCCGTCACTGTAGAGCCTTTTTTTTTTTTGCCATGCATTCTGTTCTTTTTTCGAGGTGAGTGCTTGTCTGTGTGTGTCTAGTCTGTAAGTGCCGTCTGTGTGTGTGTGTCTGCCTGCCGTGTTGGGATGGTGGGTACCACCACCCCTAGGCCCCCTGGGCCTACATGTATCCCGGTCTCTCGGTCAGGGCCTTCTCCACCTATGCCTGTTACAGGGGCAAAGCGGGAGCACCATCACTCCACAGCCAGCTCACACTCGTTGGCAAGTGGAGAGCCTGCAGCCTCTCCCTACCCACCTGTGCATGCGGGAGCTCATGCTCGGCCTCGCTCTGCTACCTTGGGCTCCTCCTCCTCCTCCTCAGCTCGCCGAAAGGTAGCGAGGCGCCATGAAGCAATGGAGGACATCACCCCTGCTCCTCTCACTCTTTCCACCACCACTGCCGCCCCTCCAGCTGCTCATCGTGCTGTCGGTACTGTCTTGCCCAGCAGTAAACCGCTCAGCTCAGCACACGACACTTCTAGGTCATCGCCTTCAACTCGCACTGGTGGGGTCTCAAGCACTCGTGCCAACAGGCTGGCCGTGACCACTGCTCCTTCTGCTTCTGCTGTGGTCCATGCTGTTCCCTCTGCTGCTCCAGACTTTGATGGGTTCACCCTGGTGGCACGCAAAACACGGTGAGTGACAAAGGGAAATGGATCACCCTTGGCTTCTCGCCTGGGGGCTCCACAGAGGCCTCCACCCGCTCCCCGCCCATCAGTATCTGTCGCTGCACCTCCGCTGCCCCGCTCCGCCTATCCTGCCTTCCGTGTTCGTCTCCAGTCAGGGTTCCCCACCAGTTATGACGCGGTTGCAGCCCTGGAGAAACATCTGCCAGGGCTTGCAGTGACCAACTGCTTTGGTTGAGATGAGAGCTGCGTCTTGATCCCGACTGAGGAGTAGGCGTATCTGCACCTAAAGGCGGTGGCAGAGGACAAGGCCCCACCGGTGCAGATCGAGGAACTGCCGCGAGGTGGCCAAGTCACCAAGGCCATCATGATGGGTTTCTCTCGTCGGATACCAGTAGACCTACTGAGGCATGACCTCGTAGAGGAGGCGACGCGATGCCAAAATCACAGAACATGTGAGGAACCCAGCAGGTCTGCATCACCCTCCACGGACCTCTCGTGCCTTCACTTGACCTGGGAAACTGGGGGGTCTTTTGGCTGCGCCCGTACACTCTGGAGCCACTATGGTGTTACCGCTGCCAAAGGTTTGGAAATCACCGTGCCAACTGCAACCAGTGTGCGGGATTTGCAGCGGGTCTCATGACACCGAGCGGTGCCTCACAAAGTTCAAGGCAAGCGAACCCGTCACCTCCCGCTGCCCCAACTGCTCCGGGTCACACCATGCATGGCACCCGAGCTGCCCTGTCAGGGTGAAAAGGGTGACTCAGGGCAGGGAACGACAGGTTGCCTGAGTTCAGCAGCAGCAGTCCACCAGTGCCACTCCAGCTCCCCCTGGCACCTTCGTCTGGGGACAGCAACGCCATCCTCCAGCACCGAGTCCGCCCATCCTAGACGAGACTGCGTTCCCTCCACTGCCTTCTGCTCTCGTCAAGGACCAGACAACCATCGAGGTCCACCATTCCAAGCAATCCCAGGCTCCGACGACCACGCCCACCCCCAGTCCGCCTCCGGCTCCCACCCAGCCGGCCACGCTCTTCTCGTTGGACGAGCTGCGCACACTCGGGACACAACTAGCAGTTCCCATAGCAGGAGCTATAGCCCAATCACTCGGGGTCCAGGTCAACATGGACCACATCGTTGCTACGGTGGATCGTGTCCTCGACCAGGCTGTCAAGGAGAAACGGCAGCTCACCGCCCCTCCTCTCTCTTGCAAGCAGGCACACCAGCTACGAAAGGCCAGATCTACACCTCGCAGGCTGGCTCACACAGTACGGAAGGCCAAATCTCGGCCTTCCCCTGCCCAGGCCGAGATGGCCTGTGCATCTCACCTCTCTCCTGCCCCCCTAGGGACTCTGCCATCGCCAGCAGCCGCCGAGAGTATGGGGGCAGACCCAGTTCTCTCACAGGACAACACCCAGCCACCTTCACCTGCCAGCAGGCTGATACTGGCCTCCTCCACATCGTCCAGTGGAACTGCTTAGGGGCCAGAAGCAAGCTCCCACTCCTACAGGAGATGACTCTCACAGAACAACCACACGTTTTTCTGCTTCAGGAGACTCTGCTGCCCGAGAATACCACTTTCTGCCTGCCGAGCTATAACAGTTACCCCCTCCCGCTTATTCGTGGTGTCACGAGGGGTTGTGCAATATTAGCGAGGGAACACATCTCCTGTACTGTCTATGACCCTTCACCTTACTGCGGCCCTGGTGTGAAAGTGCATGGTGTAACCCTCCACCTGGCTACGTTGGCACTTACCATTTTCAATGTTTACAGGAGTCACAGGGGTGTTTTGGATGTGGGGGAGCTCTTCTCCCAAGGTAACACTGGCTTCATTTTTGTTGGGAGCGACTTCAACGCCCACCATGACATCCTTTCATCGCCTCTTCCATCTAGTGAAGCTGGTCGTCACCTCTCCTTACTTCTGGGGGAAATGGATGGTATCACCCTACTCAATGACACCACAGACCCCACTCACATCGACGGAGGATGGCTGGACCTTTCGCTCACCTCCTTGTCACTTGCAGGCTTGGCAACGTGGTCGCTGCACCCCCACCTCACTAGCGACCAGTTCGCTATCCAGGTTACGTTGCCTATGGCTCCTCTTCCACCTCCCCCTCTGCCCCCCCCACGATGGAACCTCCGCAGAGCCAACTGGGCTGCCTTCGATGGCGCTTTAGCTGCAGCCTTTGCTACTTCTCCACCTGCCCTGGACCTAGAGGCCTGAGCAGATCAAGTAGCCCGTGCCTTTTCACAGGCTGCCTTTCTCGCCATCCCACTGCAGCAGCGGTCCACGAGGTGCTACCGGGATGGTTGTTTTTATTGCGACAGGGTCAGAGAACTGAACCACCATTTAAATGCGGTGTGCAGGCAGTGCCGGCGGCGCCGCACATCTCCGCACTGCCAGTACCTTGTTGCTGTCACGCACCACGTGGTTTTGGAGAAGCATCGCATTAAAAAGGAGGCGTGGATTGGATGGTGTTGCACCTTAAACTCTCACTCCACATTCCATGAGATGTGGAGGAGAGTCCGGTCCATCTCCGATCCACGTCCTCCTTGTCTGCCTTCCCATCCTGATCCTGCCGCTGAAGCCAGCCGTCTCGCATGGCACTTTGCGGACCGCTCTGCCTCCCACAATTTCCCGACGTCTGTTCGAGCCTTACAGGAGCAGTTGTCTGCCTCTTGTTTTGCTGCGGTTCAGGCTTCCTGTGATAGGCCTGACCCTGCTGACTGCCCCATCACCAGCAGGGAACTTCAACAAGCGCTGCGTCAAAGAGGCGACTCTGCACCGGGGCTCGATGGGCTGCCGTACTCTGTGTTATCTCACTCTGGAGATAGTGGTGGCGAGCGGCTGGTTGACTTGCTCAACCTCTCGTGGTCTGAGGGTCGTTTGCCGAGGTCATGAATGACGGCCATTATTCACCTGATTCCCAAACCCCGTGATCACACTGCCATGCACCCTATCTCCCTTCTTAGCTGTATTGCTAAGACGGCAGAGAGGATTGTGCTCAGTCGTCTGTCATGGCATTTGGGCCCGCTGCACCCGAGGATTTATGCGTACCATCCAGCCAGGAGTGCAACTCACTGCCTAGCATCCTTCCTCGGGGAGCTTCGCGGTGGACGGGGAATGGCCGTTTTCTTCGACCTCGAGAAAGCATTTGAGCTGGCCAGTCCTTCTGTCATCTTGGAGGCTCTCGCAGCCAAGGGAATGGGGGCAAACTTTTGACATGGGTCCGCGATTTCTTCGTGGATCGTGCTGCAGGGGTACATTACCAGGGCCATCTCTCTGCCTTCTATTACCACCCAAATGGTACCCCCCAGGGGAGCATCTTAAGTCCACTACTCTTTAACGTCTTGGTAGAGAGGCTGCTTACTGTGGATTATGGTGCTGGTGTCACTTTCCTCTGCTATGCAGATGATTTGGCCCTCTTCTTTACCAGACGTAACTGCTTCACTCAAGCCCACTATGCCCTCTCCAGACTGCATGCCAAATGCAATGAGCTGGGCCTCAAGATAAACTTAGATAAGACAAAATGTCTTCCTTTTGGTCTCCGTCCCCCAGACTTCCCACTGCTGCTTGGTGGCCACCAACTCACCCTTGTTTCTCTTCACCAGTACCTCGGGGTCTGGTTTGACAGTGGGCTTACCTTTTCCAGGCACGTCAGGTACTTGAGAGAGCGCGCTTCCACCCGCACTGCTGCCCTCAGGTTTCTTTCCAAACGGAGCCTAGGGGCGTCGTCCAAAGTACTACGGACTTTTTACATACACGCCATACGGTCCCTGGTGGATTACAGTGCTATCTGCTTGACTGGTCTCGCCCCGCCGTTACTCAAATCTCTGAAGGTCCTGCAGAACGAGGCACTTCGAGTAGTGTTGGGTGCTCCTCGTTGGACCCGGCTCACTAACTTACGTGCTGAGAGTGGTTTGCCGTCTCTAGAGCATTGCATTGACCTTCAGACGGCAGTTACTACTCTCCAGCTGGTCCAACGTCGGCCTCACCTACCAGTCTCTGCCTTGCTCAGGCGATTGCTTTGCAGACCACCAGACCCGCTTCCTCGGCGAAGGCCCGCAGCATGGCTGCTCTTGTTCACTGCCTGAATGTCACCCCTGCCATTTGCCAAGCTCCCAACTCCCCCTGTCCAGGGTATGTCGAACCACCACCATGGGCTCCTCCTCCTTTCAAGATCCTCTGCCCTTCAGATGCGAACCCTCGAGCTTCTCTTCTGGCTTTTCTTCGCCAGGAGGGTCTTAGTAGAGTCGCTGCTCTGCACACCCCCAACTCTGCTGTTTATTTCATGGATAGCTCCGTTAGCCCTGATGGTTCTGCTGGGTCGGCCTTTGTTTTTGGCCAACATGTCGAATCATGGCGACTCTCCCCAGGTGTTTCTGCCTTTCAGGCAGAACTTGTGGCTATCCTCATGGCATTACACCATGCTTGTCACCACCAATACCAGCAGGTCATCATTCACATGGATTCTCTGTCATCGCTCCACAGGCTGCGTTCTATTTCTCTTAGTGATCACGTTTCTCTCCTCACTGCCATCTTTCACGTTGCCTTCCTTCTTAACCACAGGGGTGCCACTGTCACTTTACATTGGATCTCGGGTCATGTTGGTATTACTGGCAATGAGAGGGCCGATGCCGCTGCCTACACCGCTTGTTCTCTCCCAGAAGTTACATTCCCCCTGCAGCCTTGTACCTCGCAAATCATCACAGCTCTGACCACCACCATCGGCAGACTGTCCTGGGATGACCATCAACTCTCCATCGCCAAAGGTTCTCGTTCTGCCACGTGGTATGCCACGGCCACGTCCTACACACCACTTCTGCTCCCACTGGGGCTGCCTAATTATCTTGTAGTACAGCTCAGACGATTGCGTCTGGGGTTCCCCTGCTATACACAAATCACTGGGGTGGCATCTGACCCTTGTGC
Organism: Coenobita brevimanus; assembly: GCF_032717465.1. Classification (NCBI taxonomy): domain Eukaryota; kingdom Metazoa; phylum Arthropoda; class Malacostraca; order Decapoda; family Coenobitidae; genus Coenobita; species Coenobita brevimanus. The sequence continues at coordinate 10,489,877 of NC_137060.1, forward strand.
CTGCTGTCTGATTAGTCCCGATGATCCACTGGTACAATATCTACTACACTGCCCAGCCACTGCACTACTCAGGTCTTCCCTTGGTGCGGGCTTTGCTCGATCGGGAAATGATTTTCAAGATGCTGCTAGAATTGTTGCCAACTCGCCATTTAATGTACTCCTTTCCATGGTGAGGGACCACCCTCCAGTGCAACCCTGACGGGCTCTTAGTTTGCCCGTGCCCACTTCAGTGGGTAAATATTCAACAAACAAACAAACAAACTTCCTCGTTTGGATCTTGGCCAGGTCCACTGGGCTTCTTCGATCCATTGAAGTGCAGAAAATCAAATGATATCCTCGATCTAATCATAGCTAAGTTACTTGGACTGTCCTTGACCTGATCTCAGTGAGCATGTCTCTTATACCGACCTTGAACTGATCACAGCCAACAGGTCACGTGGATCGTCCTTGTGCTCATCTCAGAAAAAAGGTCACCTGGACCAACTTTGGACTAATCTCAGCAAAAAGGGCTTCTGGATCATCCTTGATCTGATCTCAGTCAACAGATTACCTGAACTGTCCTTCATCTTATTGCAGTCCTTGATCTTATTTCAGTCAGCAGATCACCCAGAATGTCTTTGATCTTATTGCTGACAACAGATCACCTGATCTGATTGATCAGGTCACCTGGACTGTCTTTGATCTGATCACAGTCAACAGGCCACCTGGACTGTTCTACATTTGATCACAGTCATCAGGTCACCTGGACTGTCTTTGATCTGATCACAGTCAGCAGATCACTTGACTGTCCTTGATCTGACTGCAGTCAACAGAATGCCTTGACTCTCCTTGATCAGTTCCCAATCAACATGTTTCCTAGACTGTCCCTGATATGATCACAGGTAGCAAAACACCTGGTCTGTCCTCCATCTGGTCGCAGTCAACAGGTCACCTGGGCTGTCTTTGATCTGATCACAGGCAACAAGTTACCTGATCTGTCCCCGACCTGATCACAGGCAACAGTTTCCTAAACTGTCTTTGATCTGACTGCAGTCAGCAGATTACGTGAGCTGTCTCTGATAAGATCGCAGGCAGCAAAAAACCTGATCTGTCCTTGATCTGATTGCAGTATTCCAGTACACACCAGACGATTGTATTCAGCAAGGAATAAGTCACTGGGCGTGAGAGTTAATAACAAATAAATAAAGACTGCACAGAACCAAAAAGACAGCCAAGTCCAGTGACACAGAGGGAGGAGACGCGTCGATGAGACTTAAGTAAAGTAAAACAATAAAAGCAAATCATTCCATGACACAGCAAATTTGATCTAGGGGTCATATGATCATCTGCTCACTCTATTTCGCCACTCTCTCACCCACCGAGATATAACAATGCGTACCAAGAATTACAGCAGGTAATGTATATGCGTGTGAAGACATGGTACCAAACAGTGCCTGTTACAGGTTTCTAAGGACCCAAAGTGGAATTATATTTGGGGGCCATCCTAATGTACCCCACCTGCATTTTACCTAGTGGCAATTAATCCTATATGAACATTCTGATAATACTAATATTCTTCATTAAAAAACAGACTTATATTCTGTACAGGAAGGCTTGAAAAATTTATTAAAATCCAGCTAAGCTCGGCCCAAGAACTTGCTACACTGAACGCATACTTCTTAAGAGTGTTTTATTTAATATATTCCAGGCATTGATTATAACTAGGGAATCCGGAAACAAGTGTAACTTACTTCAGATGATTTTCTATCACTAGTCCCTCGATGTACCACTAAGATGGAGCTGCGATCATTCCAGTGATTCAGTGGTTATTATCGGAAATGTATATCCTATTTTTCCACTGCTTCATCTCCCCTAACCGAAACGACAGCCAAATCAGTTGAAGTGGTAGGATGCACAGGAGTGTACTTTCAACAAACAGATGACCAGCTTTTCAGGTGAGTCCGTGCTGGTACTGCCCAACGTAGATTTAAAAATTTATACTTCGGACAGACGCCTCAAACACTGACCTAGGAGCTGTCCTGCTACAGTAGCGAGATGGTATTAAGAAGCCAGTGGCATACGCCAGCTGAAGCTTTCACTCCGTGAGTAACGCTAATCGGTGCATCGAAAAGGATATTATCAGTTTATTTGTATGGTAAACTATTCATTCTTAAAGCAAACCACAGATCCCTAGTCTATATTGCAATAGCAAATACAGTAAATGGTAGACTTATGAGCTCGGCACTGATGCTTAAACCCTACTTGATTGATTTTAGTGTTATAAAGGGCTCTCAAAATATTGGATCCTAATACCTTAGCCGGATTTGGAAAGTAACTGTATAGTTTTCATCTTAAGAGGGGAGGCTTGTTACACGAACAGGCGAGATCCGTTCCGCTGACTCGACCCTGATTGTTAGCCAAGAGTCGTTTCCTTGAGTAGGGTTATTTGTTACTTTGTAAAGTGGAACTCGTGTCACGGAATTTTTTGATTGGCCGATTTAATACTGTCGTAGTCCACAACTCGACGACTCAGCAGTGTGGATGCAAAAGGTATTTGCAGTGGTGATCGGAACCTGTCTCCGTTACCCAGGTCGCAGGGTCAATGTCAGCGGTTACCCGCAGCAAGTGCTGTGCCCGTGATCAAGACTTTTGAGATATGTGTCCAGAAATATCCTGTCTCCTGGTAAACGAGATGTTGATACTGTTCCGACGGTGGATGCTGGCCAGTAGTATAAACTTGGGGTTGGTGATTATCGAGGGTCGGATCAGTGTTTTTTACTCCTTGTAAGTGTCATCTGACGGTAGTTAGCTAGCATAATGGGGGGGTTGATGAATTCCAGTAAGTATATTTATATTTGTTTCAGGCTATTTCAGTGGTTCTTGTTTACTGTGCTTTTCTGTACATAATATGAAAAACTTTTAAGATTTAGATCACTTACAATATTATCAGGTGTTTGCTGTGAGATAAGTGTGTGAAAAGTATTTAGCGAAAGGCAAGGATGTGTTTTGGGCATTTATGGATTTAGAGAAAGCGTATGATAGAATTGATAGGGAGGCTTTGTGGACTGTTTTAAGATTGTATGGACTTGATGGTAGGTTACTAAAAGGGGTGAAAATTTTTTATGTAAATAGTAGAGCGTGTGTAAGAGTGGGAAATGCTGTGAGTTATTGGTTTCCCATGAGAGTGGGGCTGTGACAGGGATGTGTGATGTCGCCTTGGTTGTTTAATATTTACATGGATGGTGTTGTAAGGGAGGTGAATGCAAGAGTTTTAGATGGAGGTCTGAGTCTGGTGAATGTTGATGGTGGAGAGTGGAATGTGAAGCAGCTGCTGTTTGCAGATGATACTGCGCTGGTGGCTGATTCAGAGGAGAGATTGATACAGTTGGTAGAGGAGTTTGGAAGGATGTGTGAAAGGAGGAAATGAAAGTAAATGAGAATAAGAGTAAAGTGATGAAGTGTACAAGGTTGGTAGATGGTAGGGGGATGAATATAGTTTTGAATGGCGAATTGCTTGAGGAGGTAGACTGTTTTATATATCTAGGGTCACATGTTGCTGTGGATGGAAGAATAGATGCAGAAGTGAAGTTTAGAATAAATGAAGTAGGAAAGGTGCTGGGAGGAATGAAAAAAGTGTTTAGATGTCGTTTGCTTAGAATGGATGTAAAGAGAAGGCTATATGAGGGCGTTGTGGTACCGACTGCGTTATATGGGGCTAAAACATGGAATATGGGTGTAGCAGAGAGGAAAAGTTTGAATGTAATGGAGATGAGGTGTCTGAGGAGTATGTGTGGAGTGACACGTATGGATCCAGTGCGAAATGTTGAAGTGCGAAAGAGAACTGGAGTTGTTTGGGAGATGGCTGGTAGAGTTGAGCAGAGTGTTGCGATGGTTTGGGCATATGGAGAAAATGGATAATGAGCGATTGGTGAAAAAGATAACTAGATCTGATGTGAGAGGTGTAAGGCTGAGAGGAAGACCACGAATAAGATGGATGGACAGTGTGAAGAGAGCGCTGGATGCGAGAGGGAAGTCTGTTGAGCAAGGAAGAGTGGCTGTGTGTGAAAGAAATAAATGGAGAGAAATTGTGAATGAATAAGTGATGACGCAGCCCTGAGGGGATATTCTCCCACATTTGGTCTGATCAGCTAGTTAGGTCAGGTGCGGGTAAGGGGATGGGTCTGTTATGATGTGGCTGGGGTAAACCAGTTCTGCTGTCGGACCCTGCTGCGGATGTTACTGACTGCATTGCGCAGTTGACTCTTGTGTGGTGTGGTGCGGTGAGGATCTGTCCGTTCTCCCCTTTGGGGCTAAGATGCGAATGTATGTGTTTGAATCGATGAGTAAATGGGGAGTGTGTCGTCCTGTCTCGGCTAACTCCCTTTCCTTGGGGGAAGCAGCCTAGGTATATAGATAGATAGATAGATAATATTATTTCCTCTTGCAATCTGCATGGGTCTAATGATAATACTGCATTTGTTTATAAGGAAAAAACCTGAGAAATCGCCGCCAAAAAATATCCTCAGTGAGGGAAATGTGACAGAGGATGGTGAGGCCAAGGAACTCACAATGGATAGAGCTGGAGGAGAGAATTTTGTGCAGAGGAGTGTATGGGAAAAGTCTGGAAACCCCTGTTTTTTTCCTCGAAGTTATAATCATTGGACTGACTCTAAGTGATAGGTGAGATGAAGCGAGTGGGTGTAGATATTTATGTATGTGGGGTGGAGTTCAGATTCCGGGTTTTGAATGGCGATTGAATGAGAGTGTGGCATATTTCACTCGGCAGACTCTCTCTCTCTCTCTCTCTCTCTCTCTGGATTGTACTATACTGTATATCCTCCTTAGGTGGGAAAAAGAAGTGTGGATGATGATAGTTAAGTGGTATATATATATATCTCTCTCAGATGCTTGTTCTTGCTTAATCTCACTGGGACATTAGCGAAATACTGCATGGACATCCTTATTCAAAGAGTTTAATAATTTTACTGTCCAGGTGCTTTTTATTTTAATCCAGCCATCCAACGTTGGATTGCCCCGATCCTCTTTAGCTCCATACTTTACTATGTTGTTGTGGCTGTTGTGGTCCCAGGCTCATCTAGAATGTAAACCTGATGCACTGCAGGTTAAAGCAGCCGTTCTCCTGCTGTCCACCATCCTTCTCTCGGGGGGGATGGGGAGGGAGTTGAGGGACGGTTGTATATTCGGGTAGTGGAGTCGTCCGTCAATATCAGCGTTACCACGGAAAGGCGTCCCACTCAGTCACCCTACTTTACCATGAATGTAGTTCTTTAGTTCTATGTTATTTACTGGCATCAATAGAGCATGCGCCTCAATGTTACTGTTGTTCGGGTACTATTTTTAATGGAGGACAGGGAAGGGAAGTTAAGGAGTTTTCTTATAGTGGCTCATAAGTTATTTTAGTTTAAATAGAGATGAATTTTGCAAGTCAAGAAATGTATAGGAGTCCCTCTGTGTAGTGCATATACACTGCTCATGGTCTCGCCTCCCTTCCCCTCACTGAGAAAATCCACGGTACGTGCCTGACAGTCCGGTGTTATAGTGTTGTCCATCACACCCTACAGGTAACACTTCTATGACTGACTGTGTGCGAGTTTTGGCCTACATGGAAGTTCAAAATATCGGCGTTGATAATATTCGTAGCATTAGCATAAGTCACGTTTGAAACAGAAACGTATCATGTCTGGACAATGTTATGATTCTGCTTAGCCATAATTAAAGATAGAACAGTGACGAAGACATTTCATCTTTTCATGTTTGAGAAATTGCTTATTTTTGGTTTATTTACAGCTACACCGAAGTGTAACAGTGTTCAGCAGGAACTTGATATTATTTAAAACTTATTTTCACACAATATTCATCTGTTAAAAAGCGATTAGTGATGATAATAGAAAAAATTATGTCGAAATTTTGAACTTCATCGTAGCCACAAACTCACAAATGATCAGAGTGTGGGGCAGCAGCGAGGGATGAGATGCTGGACGGTGACTGTCCCTCATGCTCTGTAGTTGCTCTTCTCCTGTTGAGAGGGATAGATTTGCCAAAAACAGTATTGGTCGTATGTTGCTGCCATAAGGTGTTTGAAAGTCGTTAAGTACAAAATTCTCTGAAAACTTAAAATGAGATTATGGAAAATTACTTTAAAATAACAGAAAAAAAGCTGCGAAAATTTGCCAGACTGAATTAGACATCTTCAGATTCTGGCCATAAAGTGCTAAAACCACAAGTCTAGTTAATTTATCGGAATTTTTCCCCGATTTCTGTCTTTTTGCGGCCCATTTCCCGTAGTTCAGTGGCAGAATAGCAACGCTATGGCTCTGCGTCATATTCGATGCATTCCCTCGTGACTTGAATTACCATCAAGAAGTATTAAAGGTAAAAACATAAATATTTTAGGCCTTGTTAGGGTAAAACGGATTTTGTAGGACTGTAGGGATCAGTGAGACGTGAGGTGCTGGACAGTGTTACATCGTTTTCCTTCACACCTGCATGTAACTTTTCACTAGCCGGTGGGGAGCAGTAAAGTGTGAGATGCTCAGCGGTGGCTGTGATGAAAGTGCTGAATATAGGGTTGTAACTTTTGATGGGTACAATTTGGAGTAGTCAGAGGTATTGCTATAGTTCATTCACCCTAACCTGGCGGAGATGTTTGTCCCTTTGCATGATATTTGTTGCAGTTTCGTGACACAATTGCCCAGTAATACTGCTATAAATCCATCCTTGTTCATGCATGTCAAGCTCATGTTACAGTACAACATTTGTGGTGGAGAGAGGGCAATATTAGATATTTAAATTGGAGAAAGCATAGAGTGAGGCGCTGTTGTCATAAATCTATTGGTTCCTTTGACGTTCTCTGAATTTACTGCTGCTAGAAGCAGGCCATACACTGTATATTATTAAACTTAACGAAAGATTTGCCGCATAGGTTTTAAGTATCAATGTATCTAACCCGTCAAGCATTTAAAGTTTATCCTAACGAGACTAAAACCAGTCAGGAGATAGCAAGAACAAAAAGACGAGTACATCCTTGCCTCAGTGGGGTAATCTTTGTGCTGCGACTGCGGATTGTATAGACTCAGATATTGTAACACCTCTTCCCCTGCCACTTATACCTTGCCCGGGACGGAGTCCGGCGAGGTATTGTTTTTGGTCGAGTTTCTCTGTTTATTTACTTCTTCGTTTCTTGTTTCTTTGTTTTTTAGCACCATTACGGAAAAACGGCTGAATGAAATTACATGAAACTTCCAGGATACGTGGGCATTGGTCCCAAAGGAAAGTTATTAAATTCTGGAAGTAATCCAGTGACCACGAAAAGTTATAATCAAGGTCACGGATTTTCAAAGGGGTATAACTTGAAACCGGCTGAAGATAGAGATATTTACTATTATCATCATACAGCAACTCCCGTATAGGCTTTCATTTAGCACCAAAACCTTTGACCTTGAGTGACAAGGTCACGGATATTCAGGGGGCTATAGCTCGAAACTAGTTGACGATAGATATTTATTTTACCAACATATAGCAAGTCCCATATGGGTTTTAATTGGTAACATGACCTGTGACCTTAAGTGACCTTGAAAGGTCAAATTCAAGGTCACGGATATTCAGGGGACTATAGCTTGAAACTGGTTGATGATATAGTTACTACTATCAAGATATAGGAAGTCTCATATGGGCTGTCATTTGGCGCCATTACCTCTGACCTTCAGTGACTTTGAAAGTTCAAACGTAAGATCACGGATTTTTAGAGGGTTATAACCTGAAAATGGTTGAATATAAAGAGATATTTACAATCATCAACATATAGGAAGTCCTATGTGGCCCTTCTTTTGGTACCATGAACGTTGACTTTCAAAGGTCAAACACAATGTTATATAACTGCCGTTACCACATCCTATCGACCTGCATGCCACTGACAAAAACTATGTAACTGTTGGGAAGATATACATAACATACAAGGCAAAATGTTAGCCACGAAGACTGCTATGCCAATGAAGGGATGATTCGGTGTGACGTTGTGGATAAAAAGAGCGTCTTTAGGTGTCAAAAGGAGGAACCCAAGATGCTTGTTACAGGGATCCTTTTTGAGTACTTTTAATCCCCTTTTTACAGTGACGTATTATATATTTAATTCTTGCTACTATGGGCTATTTTATTGAGGAGAGCTACCTACACTCTTTTCATCTCCACCTCGACCAGATTCTCTTCCTTTTGCAGCTCGTTTCACTTTGCTCAATTTCAGGTGAAGAAAATACTTCGGCTGTACAATCTTTTCATGGCACTTCTTTGCGACCACCATCACGCTCAAATGTTAATCTGTTGTTACAACTCGGCGTTCAAGGTGAAGCGATGGCAATTTCAGGCCAAGTTAAAGTAGTGAGGGCATAGTAGTGAAAGGGTTACTGAAGGCTGCATCTAACTCTTCGGCTCAACAAAATGTCTTCCACACTGAATAAAATCGTCTGGAGATAGCAAAAGTTAGAAAAAATCGGACTGAAGAAGTTTATCTAATTTTCAGGGCAAAACAGATTGCACATCAGCCTACCGTTAATAGATATGCAGTTATGAGCAAAATTAAGTCTACAGTCCAAATCTAGCATTTTGTTCTGCCTTCCTTATTTTTCACTCCTTCCTGAAGATCAGATCATCTGTCCTTCTCATATACTTTGGCCGTGCTTCATATTGCTGTCACATTAAAAAAAAAAAAAAAAAAAAAAAAAAAAAAAAAAACTTTATAACACCTTCCATCGCCACGGTCGGCTGGGACGTATTGGCCAACTCGTGCCCATGGCTATGCTTGTTCTTTATATCATTTCACTTCATTTTGCACCCGAGTTTGGCTGCGAACTGTATGGTAAGTGTATGAATGAGAACAAAAGTATACACAGACAATCTCATGCATAACTAAAGAACTGTATGGTAAGTGTATGAGAGAGGACAAAAACATAAACAAGCAATTGCATACATTGCTAAAGCTTATGAATGTTTGTAAATACGTCCTCGGATCATTGTTTACCTGAAGTAATGATTATAAAGTTTCTCGACGCGAAGGTATGTATAAAATTACTTGTTTTGACCTTTGTCTTTACTAATACAGCTATCATACACTTTACAGTCAAGTTATAGAGTGAATGTTCAAGGGAAGTAATAATAATAATAATAATAATAATAATGATGATGATTATGATGATATTAATGATAATGATAGTAACAATGAAAAATCTCTGTAAATCCTAATTCCCCTCCAGCCACTGGTTTATGCGGCATTTATCACTGTGTCACATATACTTCCTTTTTGACAGCCAATGTTAATACCTGTCTGGTGAACGAGAAGGAAAGGTGATATGATTATTGAGGAAAAGGAAAAAAGAAAACCTGAAAGAGGAATAGAGCTGAAGGGATCAAGGAGGAAGTATTAAAATTTGTGGACAAAAAGAAATGGTGTTTTTCGTTTTGACGACATGAATTTCATCTCCATCTCATTTCCACTAGACGATCGTATATTCAGCTTAAAGGAGATCAAGGATGCAGTTAATCTCTTCAGCCAAGATAATCTAGATTACAACTGGAAAAAACGACGAGAAAAAGAAAAAAAAGACACTCCATGACTATAGGAGTAGTAATGTTGTTAGAAATCCACATTATCATAATACAAATCATAATAGATAGCAACATAAATGCGTAGTCTTATAGGTAACGTGATAGTCAAGCTAGGTACGGGAAAGGAAATGTGTTTGCAGATTTCTGTAAGGAATGTCAGATGTGCGATGTGTCACTGGAAACTCTACATACACAGACACAGAGGCTTCTTGAAACTCTCACATACATCCAGTACACGTGACACAAGCTCTCCTAGACAAGAAAGAAGGAATTAGAAGGGAGAAGGAGGCTAGCGACAGGGGCGAGAGGTTGCAAAGAGAGAGAGCGAGAAGAGGGGTCTAACGAGAAGTTAGTCATCATATAAACGCTCATTTGTTACACGCCGTGTTCAGCTTGAGTTTTCCCTTTGAAAACAGTAAAACTACAATCAAGATCCAGCATCTATCTATAACTTCTCCTGTCACTGACTACAAGTGAACTGAAAGTTATATCCTCACATATCTACTCACTATTTACTCCATTTCGGCTAAGACTACTATATAATCAATAACAAGACTGACATTATTTTTGGTGGCGCGAACGTGCGAACCAACGCCTACGAGCCACCGGTTCTACCTAGATCAAGTAACCACAGTAAGGAGAACGAGTTACGAGTGAGGAAAAATGAGTTCTATCTACAAGTAACGAGTCTATGAGACACCTCTATAATCTAATACACCCACCTACAAGTAGCGGGAGCCTTTATCCAGCAACAAGTATATCACAACCACAACCACAACCCCACCATTCTCTCCAACTCCTCCCTCTCCATCTGCTCCATCACCACGCTGACATACAGGTGAAGAGGTCATATAACCCAAGCAAAACCACCATGCACCTTTGACCCAAGCATCTCACCCACTACTTGTTACTCATCTTTACTCACACATTCCTACTGATACTCATTTATTCTCAACAGTTATTGAGTGGGAATTCGACGTTGTATGATGAGGTTCGAGTATGAGTGAGGCTATTCAGCACTTCAATCAACCCTGATATGTCACCAAGCCCTGGAGTTTCTGAGAGTGACATCATCTATCAACATAGCCCTGAGTTTCTGAAAGTGACATCTTCTATCAACACATCTCTGAGTCTCCAAGAGTGACATCATCTGCCTTTTAAGTGGGTGATTATGCTTTTTACTTATTTCTTCCCAATGCTTTAAATAAGGTACAATCACCTCCTTTACTTATTTATATATATACATTTATATACTTAATACCCTTCATTTATTACTACCCATTTATTCATCTATACAGTTAACATAATCATAAAATAAGTGTTCCATAACACCATACCCTAGCAAAATGAGTTTATTTTACCTGAGTGATATGATGGGAATATTTTCAACACCACCAGTATTAGTGACAGGAGACACAGTTAGCAGCGACTGCTGATTCATAAGTAGGAGAATAAGAAAACAAACAAAACATACAAAATTCTCCACAAAGTAAAGATAAAGAAACAAATATCTCATTTTTAGATGAGGTGGTTTGGCCATGTGGAGAGGATGGAGGGTGAAAGACTGACGAAGAGAGTGTATGTGAGTGAGGTGGAGGGGGAAAGAGGGAGGGGGAGGCCGAGGATGAGATGGAGAGATGGGGTGGAGAGGTATATGAGAGAGGGGGGTGTGAGTTGGGAGCAGGGGAGTGAAATGGCAGGGGACAGGGCGACTTGGAGGCGATTTGTTTGTGGCCACCCCAAACGGGATTGAGGCGTCTGGCAATAGATAGATAGATAGATAATCATTGGGAAACTCCCTCTGATGTAGCAAGTGAGGACTTTAGCTCTGCCTTACATATTTATGAAAATTTACTTAACAGAGTTCATAGGTCAGGTAAAACATATTCCACTAATCCCTCACATAACAGCAAAGAACTCCAAGAGACCTTAACAAAACAACCAACTAAAATGAATAACGAAGGCAATGCCACAACTCAAACATCCCCACCTCATGTTTACGTTTATCATGAGGGTAAAAACATTCCAAAATTCTCAGGCACAGAAAAAGACCGCATTGATGTAATGTCTTTCATAAACCTGTGCGAACAACTCTTTGTTAAGAGACATATAACACATGAACAAGAAAAAACAGCAATATTTTCCTCATGGATTAACCAAGAAAGATGTCCAGCAGGTGATTTGCTTCGATCAGATAAGCTCCTTCGAGCTAAGACATACGATGAGTTTAAAGCAGATTTCCTGAAGAAATTCTCTGGAGGTATAAACTTTTTGCCAGGTATAATTCCAGAATTACACAAGATTGTGAATCTCGTAAGAGAACATACAACAAATCATGTATTAAGTGAAATAACAGTTGATGTTTCCACAATTAAGAGAACATTATTAACTACTTTACAAAACTCAAACTGGATAACAGATGTTGGAAAGATGTCACCGATGCTTGTCGTAGACATCATTGGTTATGTAGCTGCCTTGTGCAAATTACCTGATAGGGTCCTTAATATTGCTAAAACGATTCCTTACACCCCAAGAATGTGCTTGCTAGATTTTATGAACGAGGTAGAGATAAATTGTAACAAAGCAGGGGTGACCGAAGCACAGTCAAATTCTACTTGAATGGGAATGACAGACTCAGTGTCGGCCGTGAAAACAGCTACAGCTACCCAAAACAAAGAACAAAATTGGTTGCGACCCGAAAACAAACAGAACAAACAACCACAAACTTCAAGGCAGCTGTCTGAAACACCAGGCCACAGGCAGTCACATAAGTCTGCGCGTAGTCTTAGCAGAAGCCGCACCACAGATACCACTAAATATGGGAGGTCATCTCGAGGATCACATTCGGGAGATGAGTCCACTCTATGTTTCCACTGTGCGAACCCAGGACACACAAAAAATGAATGCTTTATCAAAACAAAAGAAGATAAACAAAAGGCGCAAGGATGTGACCAATACTGTAGACATCTCAAGTCCCAGGGTCACTGGACCTCCAGTTGTAAGACAGTAGAAAAACTTATTTCAATATTTAAATCGGGGGAAGGTCAAGTTACGACATAAAACGACCAATCATAGAGAAAGCCAAGTCTAAAATTCACATAGGAGGCATTTTGGGAAGTGAGTGTATCTTGATACTAGCTGTATGTGAAGGTCAAAACATTTCTTTATTCTTGGATACAGGCTCTCCAGTGAATTGAATAACAAGAAGAATTAGATAGGAGTTTTAGAAATAGGAAGAAAGTAGTTTTTCTGGAAGAATCTGATTTAGACTTCTATGCAATAGATGGCAAACAAATTACAGTAAAAGGCATGATACGATTAAACATCAGTTTCATAGAGACTACAAGACCAATTTCTGCATTTTTCTATATTGTTGAAAACTTAGCAGTATAAGCTAATATGTTGCTAGGTTTAAGGACAATAACAGAAAAAATAATTTTACTCCCACAAATGAATGGGATTGACTTTAATAATGAATTCATAGAAGAATTATCATCAGATTTCACACCAATCAATAGTGGAGAACCAAAAAGAGTTGGAAATATTAAAACCCTAAACAGAAATACACAAACAGACGAGTGTATAGATCCACTCACCCCCCCCCCCAGCCTCCCTGACTAGAGACCGAGGTAACAGTACTGACTCATCAGTTTTTCCCGCCCACCTCACCAATGATACAGTCATTTCTCCTAACTCGTACATGAAAGTTACCATAAAGAGCAGATTGAAGAATAGTACCGTTCTTGTCTTAGAGGAATTATGTAAAGTGAAAGAAGTGTAAGTAGAAAACGCATTATGTCAGGTGGATAACGATGGGCAAACTCAGGTGTTCCTAATTAATCACATGAATGGAGAAGTACAGATGATAAAAGGGACTTGTATAGTTAATACAGAAAAATGTCCTGCCCCTGTAATGGAGATAGTTTCAGCTGGAATGACAAGTAAGATAAAATTTATGGACAGAGAAAGCATAAAAGAAAATTTGATTCACTCAGGACAATTTAATGAAGAAACTGATCTGTTAAATTTATTGGAAAAACATCGACAAATGGTAGCATTACCTGGAGAACACAAGATTAACGTGCACCCAGACACACAACCTATTTTTGTACCCGCCTGTAGAGTTCCACAATCACAATTTACACTTGCAAACCAGTATGTTGATGAAATGCTGAAAATGGATATTATTGAGCCATCGGTCTCCCCATGGAATGTCCCATTATTTTTCGTGCCCAAACGAAACGGAGAAATGCGTGCGGTAGTAGATTACCGTAAACTAAATAGTCACACACTCCCAGATCGGTTTCCCGTGCTATTGCTAAGTGATGTCCTGCAAAATATTGGACCAGAAAATAATGTATTTTCCACAATCGATTTGTTTAATGGCTGTTAACAAATACCATTAGATGAGGAGTTACGTAAATACACTGCCTTCTCCACAAATACAGGACATTTCCAGTACAAGCGAATGCCAATGGGATTGGGGACAGCACCGGGCACTTTTCAACACTTATTGAATTATGTATTGTCCAGAGTCCTAGGAAAAGGAATATTCGTCTATCTTGATGATATAATTATTGCAACTAAAGACATAAAGGAACATCTCCAGAAATTAGGCCAACTCCCACAAAAGGTTGGAGATGCTGGTTTAAAAACTAAGCTATCTAAACGCAAATTTTGCTTAAGGGAAATAAAATTCTTAGGCAACAAACTGAATGCAGAAGGAATCCATACAAAATACAGGCAGTGAGGGACTTCTCTGAACCAGCTAATATAGAGGAAGTTAGACAGTTTTTAGGTCTAACAGGATATTATAGATCTTTCATCCAACAATTCCGTCATACAGCTTTTCCTCTATTCCAACTACTCAGAAAAGATGCTATATTCCAATGGGGAGAAGAACAAAAACAAGCATTTAATGAATTAAAAGATAAACTTACAGATGCACCAAGCTTGGCTTATCTTGATTTCACAAAACCATTTATAATTTGCATAGACACATCTGTTAAAGGATTAGGTGCTGTATTGATGCAAGAAGATAAGAGAGGAAAGAATCAACCAATTGCATTCACCGGCAGACAAATAAAAGGTGCAGAGAAAAATTATTGCACTACAGACTTAGAGGCACTTGCAGTGGTCTTTGCATTACAAAAGTCTCGAGATTTTGTGTGTGGTTACGAAATTCACTTATTCACCGACCATACACCACTAGTGGGTATGTTCCAAGAAAAACTACTCTCTGGGAGGAGAGCAAGATGGAAATGTACAGTTGAAAACTACAATGTACATATTCACTACATACAAGGGAAAATTAATTTAGTAGCTGACGCATTATCTAGGAACCCAACGACAATTCATGTTGCTGCATTAGATCTCAAAGGAAATATCCCAAACCATGATGAAATCGCAAAAGCACAGACTTGATCCAACGTGTTTTAAGGTTATACACAAGTTTGAAAGTGGAGGTGACACAATTACCAAAGCTACATACACCACTTGAACAATCCACAATTGTCAATAATGCCTTATACAGAATCAGCCCAGGAAAACTGAAATGCCGAGGAAATAATAAACAATTAGTGGTACCTAATGACATGATACAAGTGTTACGAACGATACACGAGAGTCCACATGCAGGACATCCTGGAAAAGATAGGACATATAAACAAGCCTAGCTGTTATACTACTGGCCATCATTATGAAATGATATAAACAATCATATAAACAGATGCGAGTCATGTGCAAAGCACAAAGGCTACACGATCACACCTGCACCTATAGGTAAATATCCTGTACCATATCAACCGTGGGACGTTGTCGCAATTGACTTACTCAGGTTACCATTATCATACAATAATAACCAATACCTATTCGTAGCAACAGATTATTTCTCACGATGTGTAATTTTAGCCCCAGTTGAGGGTAAGACAAAGAAACAGTAGCAAAAGCAATAGTAGTTAATATATGTCACTTCACGACCCCAAAGGTACTGATCAGTGATAATGGAGGTGAATTTAACTCTGATATCTTACAAGAAATATGTTAACAATACAATGTCAAAAAGGTTAATATTTTAGCCTATCACCCCGCATCCAATGGGTTAGTAGAGAGACAAAACAAAAAAGTACTGGATTTACTATGACACATTCTCAATGAAAATTATGCAAGCTGGGATGATTGGATTCCCTGAGTAGAAGCATCAATTTATATATATATATATATATATATATATATATATATATATATATATATATATATATATATATATATATATAAGTGAAACGGGGTCAGAGGCAAACAAGCAATTTGCAAAAAGGTCATAGCAATAGCCAATTCATGATAATTCAAATGAGGAACAAGAAACTAGCAGAAGTAAAAAAAAAAAAAAAAAGGATTTATACATAAAACAGATGTGCAGTTTCTTGTAGTGCATTAGGAGAAAGAAGCAACAGCATATACAGTCCTGTGATATGTATGCCCATTTCGTTGAAATGGCATCTATGGGACCGGGCAAGTGCCGAAAAATCAAAATTGCCGAATTATCAAAAACCCTACCCACTCAGTACCTTATATGTTTCGGTGAACACTATCATCACTACTCATATCATTACAAATGTGTTTGGAGAGAGTACTGTATACTGTTTGATACTGTACAATACTGTAATGAATACAGTACTATACATGAATATGAAAAATAAAGAAATTAGTGAACATACTGTATATAAATGTAATGATACAGTAGGCCTACAAGTTCACATGCACTTACCTAAACTATAGTAGGTTCCTTATTTACATATGTACAATAGAAGGGGTTGATTGGAGTCTGCTACTGCTGGAAGAAGTCCCCACCAGTAGAGGGGACGAAAAAAATCGGAAAATCTGCCGAACGATCAGAGATTTTCGTAAATGGGACTATTTCTCAAAACTGCCGAAATGTCAGATTTTCCGGGGAATTGGATGCCGAAGAATTGGACTTTTACGTAGCCACTTTCCCCTACTTCTGTTCGTTTTTATTACTGGGAGGTTGACTGACTCCCCCAAAAAATCACTGGGGGAATAATGCATCCCAAATATCTCATTACTGATGACAGTCCATTGTACAACTTGTACTAAGATATCAAAGACATACATGCCCTCCTTTCACTATTTTGGGTGATTTTTTACTTGGTAAGATGGGGCTGACTGCGCTTAAAACCACGATTGGGAAACTATAGTAGTGAAAGACATAAATAACCAGACGAACTTACCTGGGAAGTCTCATGCAAATTTTTCCCCTCTTCCTGAGTCTCAGTATTTTTCGGAGGGGTCTCAGGCGTCAGGAGTCATGGGGGCGGGGAAGAGGCTCACGCTTCCCAAATATCATATCATGGATGAGAGCCCAGTGAGCAATATGTATTAAGATGTCAAAGCAAATCTGCCCTGCTTTCATAATTTCCGAAGATTTTTAATTTGGTGAGGGGCCTGACCACCTATATATCATGAATAGAAAATTGTATGTAGTGGAAGGCCTTCGGGGTAACTAGACAAACCCACCTGGGATGTTTCAGTCATTTTTTTTATTTTTATTTCTGATTATTTTTAGGAAGGTGCTGATCTCCTCACAATTCATTGGTGGGGAGATGACGCCACCCAAATATCAGCATTATGGATGAGAGTCCATCGTACAGCTTGTCCATTATCCAAACCGTATGTGCTTCCGTTTCCCTTCTGAGAATTTCCAGTTTGGTGAGGGTGGCTGGCCTCACTAAAAATTATTGTGGGAATAATGTATATAGTGGAAGACTTTCCCAGTAACCCTACGAATTCTCCAGCGAAGTTTAATTCAAATCTCTCAAAGAGCATTATGAGTTAAAGCACACACACACACACACACACACACACACACACACACACACACACACACACACACACACACACACACACACACACACACACACACCGCTGGGCTTTGCAGGACTGACACAAGGGAGTGTGATCAATTTCAATCTTTTCCTTTGCCACAGTATGCGGTGCCTTACATGTTACCAAGGCTCTGTGCTTTTCCGAAATTATTGCCGTATATTCCATTCACACTACTTGCTAATCCAACCACTCTGTGTTTATCTATGATGAGGGGTTGCATGTCAGTGTACCTCAGTTTTAATTTGCTAGTTCGCCTAAATTTTCAGATTCCGGTTAGCGTAGGACAAATAGGCTGATGCGCTGACTGTTCTTTGCCGAGACATCCGTGAGCATATACGAGTATTTGTTCCTGAGAAAGTACCGGTATGATATTACGATGACATAAGCAGAGCAAAAGGTATGATGTCATATGACCGTTACGACAGTCAGCATGCCATAGCTTGTGACCAGTTTTTAACCTTCAAACCATGAACCCTGTCTCTCTGTACCCTACTGCATGCTTTCTTCTGTGCAGTGGGCGTGCAACACTTTCCTTTCCACACACTTATCCTTTTGTCCAACTCTCTAGTGCAAAAATAAACTCTGGCTTACCTGCTTCCTATGATCTTTAATCTTTTAAGTGTAATGTGTGAGGGCATATCTAAGTAAACGGATCTTACATACAACAATGTTTTGTTTAAATTTCTTACAAATTTTCCATGAAAACTATAAATAGGACAGCAGAAATACTCCATGACTGATTCAAGGAAGGGAATCTCAGCCGTTATAGAAAACAAATATATTAAATTTCCTCACACGATGCCCTGCTCATCCATCGGTGAGTAGAATATGCCTCATGTAAATCACCAAACGGGTTTGATAAGAAGAATCATTGGCTCTCTCATTTTCTTGAATATGCTAAGCAAAACAACTAACAGACAGTTGACATAAAAATGTGGGTAAATCAGAAGCAATATATTCAGCAATACTGTGATTAGCCATTAATAATATCCCTCGGTGGTATGACTGATTTAAGTCTTAGGTCTGAGAAAGACATGTTTGAATCTCCCATGACTCGAATCTTGAGGTGGCGGGTGACTTTTCTGTCATCTAAACGATGCCGCGGACATGGAGTGGTCTTCTAAGGCTTAAATGATCTGGCTTGGCCTCGGACCCTCCAGAGACATCAAAAGAATAAGAAAGCGTTGGTTGTTACCGATATTTACATCCGTGCACGCAAGGCTAGAATGGGTGCTATGTTTTACCAAACGTGTGTGTGTGTGTGTGTGTGTGTGTGTGTGTGTGTGTGTGTGTGTGTGTGTGTGAGTGAATGAGTGAGTGAGTATGTGTGTGTGTGTGTGTGTGTGTGTGTGAGTGAATGAGTGAGTGAGTATGTGTGTGTGTGTGTGTGTGTGTGTGTGTGTGTGTGTGTGTGTGTGTGTGTGTGTGTGAGTGAATGAGTGAGTGAGTATGTGTGTGTGTGTGTGTGTGTGTGTGTGTGTGAAAAAAAACTCGATTTTTATTTATCTTGACCAAATTGGTGGCAGTGCTGAGGATCAGCCAAAGGGATGCTTTAAAGAACAATAGGTGAAAGGCAAAGGTCACAGGGCTAAGTCAAAGTTTGATCTTATTAGGTCAATGTAGAACATTCTCAAATTTAGGTCAAATTTCGTCATGCGACTGAGGGTAGGGCAAGAACGAAGGGATACGATTTTAAGAACAATCTGTCAAAGGCAAAGCTCACAGGGCAAGGTAAAATTTAGACTCATGAGTCTGTGAACAAACTAATTATGGCATTTTTTGTCTGATTTGAACCAAACTTGGTGGAAATGTTGAGGTTCAGCCAACGGGTTAACTTTTTTTTTATTTATTTTTATTTATTTTTAACAACAGAGCAAATATGAAGATCACATGGCCAGGTCAGTTTACACAGTTTTATCCAATTTAGATCAAAGTTTGTGAAAAGGGTAAGAGTAAAACAAAGATAAAGAGATTAAAATTTGAGAACAGTCATTATATGGAAGGTCACAGGTAAATATCAAATGTCAAGGTCACAGGTCAAGGTCACCTGAAATAATTTTGATCCGATTTGGACCAAATTTGGTGGACGTGTTAAGATCAAACAAGATGAAGTAATTTATTTCCCAGAACAAGCAGTCAAATGTCATGGTCAAAGGGCAAAGTCAGATGTTGTAGCATTAGACCAGTTGGTGTTACCCTTTCTTAATGCTACCTGATTTACAGTAGTGTTTTATTGTTATCGTGTCTGGTAACGTCTTCCTATAATAAATTTCTGTAGTCCTGCCTACTGCTCATTGATGTTCTGTAGGATACTTATCAATGGTTGATGAAGATTTGGTGGTCCAGCGCTGGTATGCCTCGATTTCACTTTATATCATTGAGACATATACCGTTTATTCATTATTTACGCGTTATTACTACTCACATCATGGGAGCGATTCGGCCAGTTCCACTACCGAATATTTTTTCTCAATGTAATTTTGAGAAACTATCTATCTATCTATCTATTGCCAGGCGCCTTAATCCCATACGGGGTGGCCACAAACAAATCGCCTCCACGTCACCCTGTCCCGCGCCATTTAACTGCCCCGCTCCCAGCTCACACCCCCCTCTCTCATATACCTCTCCACTCCATTCCTCCATCTCACCCTTGGCCTCCCCCTCCCTCTCTCCCCCTCCACCTCACTCACATACACTCTCCTCGTCAGTCTTTCACTCTCCATCCCCTCCACATGGCCAAACCACCTCAATGTGTTTCTCCTAATGCTTCCTATCACATCCACATCCACACCGCAACGCTCCTTTATATCCTCATTTGTCAGCCTGTCTCTCCATGTGACTCCACAGGCTCCTCTTAAATAACTCATTTCCACTGCTTTCAGTCTTGACTTGTGTCCCTCCAACAACGTCCAAGCTTCACATCCATACATTAGAGCTGTTATCACAATACTGTCATGTAGTAACTTTTTCACTTCCATGCTCATTTCCCTGTTTCTTATCACTGCTTTCAAGGAACCAACAACCTTTCTTCCTTGTTGTACCCTTTTAAGCACTTCACCCTCGAAACTTCCATCCTTACTCATCACATTACCCAAGTACTTAAACGTACTCACATTTTCCATTTCCTCATCATCTAACCTCACTGTACATACTGACTTCACCTCTCTCAAAGACCATCACTTTACTCTTCTCTACATTCACCTTTAGATTCTGTTTCTTACCCACTCTCCCAAACTCATCCACCAAGCCTTGCAGCTCCCCTTCGTCTTCATTTAACAACACAGTATCATCTGCAAACAACAGTACAGGGAGTTTCCAAACACTGCCCTCTATCACTAGGGCCACTCCAACATCCACTGCCCTACGTTGTATCTCTTTTACTGCCCCATCCATGTACAGATTGAACAAACATGGAGACATGACACATCCCTGTTTCAACCCACCCTTCAAACAGAAACGATGTTTGAAACTACAATTTTCATATATTTTGTGGAAAAATTGTAGAGGAGTAATGGAGTTTTAATTAACGTATAAATCCTGCAGACGAAAGATTCTTCCCTCAGCATAATTCCAGGGAAGGGCCTTGAGTGGGTCCGAGGGCAGGCATCGGGGTGGCCATGTACCGTAATTAGCGTGAGGCAGGACAGGCGGTGATTACTGTGATGCAAGGGGCAGGGGCGGTGCTAGTGCTTATATAATTCACACCACGCTCTATTTACCCCGCCAGTACAGTGACGACCCTTTTTTCACCTGCGTTATATTCCAGACGATAAAATTCAACCCCAGGACACTTAAAAATGAAAAGTTTACATATAGCCCCTCTTTATTTTACTGGGGTGCGTAGCATATCAAAATATAATATAGTTAAGGAATCAAGTGGATTTATAAAGGGCAGGGGATGAGTACTGTACACCAGATATACTGTATATACTCGTAGTGAAGTATTTAATACACAAGTACAGTTGGAGACTATTCCAGTGAGTACTGTACAGTAGAAGTGGCAACAAGATTGAGTTGTGACAGATGTAGCATTTTGTTTCCTTACGTTGGAAATCCAAGACTGGGTATGAAACAGCCTCTGTGATTGGTGGTCAGAGGTGGCTGCCACGGTGTATAATGCTGTTATCCTCAAATACTACACAACCATTTTATTGTAAATGTTAAATGGTATTAGATATGAATAGAATTCTGACATAGGAACAATAAACTTTATAAACTAAAAATAGCGTTGTTACATTGGTGTGGGATGTGAGGGAAACTGTTTCAAGGTAACATGAACAAAATTATAATTTGTTCTCGGCATTAAGAGGTTAATAAGGCTGGTGGGACAGGGGGAGTTTGGTGACGGATAACGGGTCGTATTTATGAAGGATCCTAACCGTTGTTTTTTTTTTTTTTTTAATGGAAGGAAGAAGGAACCACAGGTCAGGAGCCCGCAAACCGTTCTTTCCAAGAAAAAAACAAAAACAATAGAACAGAGAACCAAATTCAAGATCCGATCATTTCGAGATGCCTGGACACACTGCGTTTGAAAGACTGGAGATCATAGAAAATTGGAAATACAGACAGAGAGAGACAGTTCCAGAGCAGAGGTGTTCCACAAATGAAGGACTGGTATTAGAGAGAGAGTTCCAGAGCTGAGCTGTAAATGATGGACTGGGAGTAACGCGACAATTCCAAAGCTAAGTTGTTGCATAAATGAAGGACTGGGAGTGACAGCTAATTCTTGCATTAGAGAGCTGGACAGAAAAAGGATGAGAGTTTCTTGATAGACGGATGCTACGTGCCCGTCGTTGTGGTGGAGGGATGCAAGCAGATAGTTCAGAGAAGCAGTGACCAATGATGTAGCGACAGAATAGAGATAAAGATGCAACAGTGCAGCAAAGAGACAGAGGTTGAAGACAGCCAGTAAGAAGAGGAGTGTTAATGAGACGAAAAGCCTTTGACTCCCCTATTGAGAAGAGCTGTACGTGGGGAGCATCCCCACACGTAAGAGGTGTGCTCTAAACAGGGGCGAATAAAACCCGTGTATAAAGTCAACAACTCTCGAGGGGCAAAGAAGGTACGGAGTCGGATTAGCACAACTAATCTTTTGGAAGCAGATTTTACAAGAGATGTAATATGATCTTTCCGAGATAAATACAGAGGGGATGAAACACCAAGTATGTTTAAAGAGGATGCATGATTGAACTGGATATTATTCAACATTAGTAGGTACTCCCGTGGAAGGTTTTAACTGGTTGATAGGTGTAAGGAATGAGTTTTTAACCCATTTAAAACAACAAAATTACTCTTATCTGAGATATGACCTAAGTCAGACATTAGGTGTGCCATAGCCTCATCCCTTGTTTGTTATAGTAACTGCTGAGATGGAAGCTGCAGGAAGTGAATGGAAAGGTGAAGGATGGAATCATCAGCGTACGAGTGGATAGGGTTAGATGTACAGCTTAGAAGGTCATTGATGCATAAAAGGAAGAGAGTTAGTGAAAGGACATAGCCCTAAGGAACACCTCAATTGACAGATGTAGGAGAAGGACGGTGGTCGTCAATACAACAGCAGCTATAGAACGACCAAAAAGGAAGCTAGAGATGAAGGCACAGATAGAAGGACAGAAACAATAAGACGGCAGTTTGGAAATTAAAGATTTATGCTAGACTCGATCGAAAGCTTTGAGATGTCAAGTGCAATGGCAAAGCTTTCGTCAAAGTCCCGAAAGGAGGATGACCAGAAGTCTGAAAGATAGGCGAGAAGATCGCCAGTGGAGCGTCTCTGGCGGAACCCATACTGACGATGAGAAAGAAGGTTGTGTTAGGAAAGATGCTTTTATTTATTTATTTTTTTTTGTTAAGAATATATTCAATAACTTTTGAGATGCAGAAAGTTAAAGCGATTGGGCGATAGATAGAGGGTTCGGAATGGTCACCCTTCTTTGGGACAGGCTGAATGAGGGCAGTTTTCCAGCAAGAAGGAAAGGTGCAAATTGATGGACAAAGGCGAAAGAGTTTACCTAGGCAGGGTGTAAGCACAGAAGCACAGTTCTTGAGAACAACAGGAGGGACCCCATCAGGTCCAATGATGGCAGAAAATACATCAGTTGAGGAAATATTAATTTCAGCCATGAGGAAGTCAGAGGGGTGGAAGTGGTGGAGAAACAGCACCGGAATCGTCTAAGGTGGAATTGGAGGGATAGGTCTGAATGAAGAGAGCTGCTTTACCAGTCGAAGAAATAGCTACAGAGCCATCAGTGTAGAAAAAAGTAGAGAAGGATGATGAGGCAATGTTGTTAGAAAGGTTTTTGGCAAGGTGGCAGAAGGAGCGGGAAGATATAGAGCTGGAGAGCACAGAGCATTTAGTACGAATGAAACTATTTTTAGCAGAACGAAGAATATACCTAGCACGATTCCGGACAGAAACATAAAAAAGATGAGATTCAGGGGTGGATTGTCTCCGATACCTTTTGTAGGCGTCCTTGTTGTGGAAAGCAGTTGAATAAGCGTGATGAAACCAAGGTTTCTTTGCATTAGTCAAGTGATGCGATAAGCAAGTCTTCGTAAGTGAACTACTATTACCGATTAGTTTTTTTTATCTTTTCTCTTTTAACATTAATAATGCTTCTAATATGGGTATGAAGTGTTTGTCAGGAAAGTGATTAAAGATAAAAGTAAAAACTAACGAGTTTATACACAGGCTTAGGAAGGTTTATGAGTACTAGCTGTATGTTGCCACGCCAGGGTCATGAAGACGATGTCAAGTATGATCTTCGCTGTATGTAGGGGGTTCTTTGCCATGCACTGATGACATATATTAAGGTGCAGTTTAACCCTTTTGCATGTAAATGATTAACCCGCACTTTTTATAGTTATCCAAACCACCTTATGAGGGAGTAACACCAATGAATTTAAAAATTCTTTGCAGTTTGCCAATTGCCAGTGAGTTGCAGAAAAAAAAAAAGAAAGAATGAAAGAAGTATAGAAATGAGGACATAAAATTCTGTACTGCAATTTGAATGTCTTTTCTAGTGGCATCAGTCTTATGTCTATACTCCTACAGATAAAGAAGCTTGCTCTATGACCTTGATTTTTTTTACTGTGACCTTGGGATTGATCTGAGTGCATCGACCGCTAAGACGAGGACACACAATTATCTGAAAAGGATTCGCTGGATACGTCAGTCGTCAGTACTGGGCTGGGATGCACAAAACTCCGTCGGATGGCAGCCTTAAGGCTGGCCTTATATGAAATATTAAAAGCGGCCCTACGGCTGCCTCTAAGGCCCATGCACGACGACCCGTTGCTTTGTCTTAGGGCTGACTTAAGTTTCGTGCATTGGTCTTAGCTAAGGCTGGCCTTAACTGTAGGGAATGTTTTGGGGGAAATCTAGAGCGTCAGCTGCGACCCTGCCGACCAATCAGACGACAGAACACAAACTCTGGGCCAATCACAGACCTTCATGAATCAGCTGGGGGTGAGAGGCGAGAGGAGTGTTTATGTTACCGTCATAGTGGGAAACCAGTCACTGTATAGAACGCCTAGGTAAACTTCAAACCAAGGTATAAGATAAAATCATCTGTACACATTTCCTTGGTATTCTGTAGATTACAGTGTTTATTTTAGGTAACGTGAGAAACGACCAAACTGCAGCAAGCCGACAAACTGTGAACTCAGTCATCTGAGTACGTTAGGTTAATTTAGGCTGCGGTTAGTTTTAAGCTGGGATGGTCTGGGCTACGTTTGTTCGATTACGGTAGGTTAGGTTAGAAATTTAGGTAAGTGCTTAACATAACGTTCTTCTAAATTTACCTAACCTAACCTAACCTACATTATCCCAGCCTAACCCCTTGTTGTTACATTATACTTTGCCATAAAAATATTGGACATTCTACAGAATACCTATGCATTCTATTAAAGTCCCAGGTTAGGTAAAATATATAAAGTCAGAATGAAATAAACTTATTTCATACTTTGCCAAAAAATGTTGGTCATTCTATAGAATTCCTAGGCGTTCTATACAATACCTTATTTCACACAATGCTGGTAACAAAAACACAACAGTCAAGGATAAGCACGTGAATTGCCGGTAATTAATTGAAAATGTCGGGTGCAATGACAAGACGTCCCAATATTAGTGATGAAGAGCAATACACCCACACAACCTTTAAAACATTAGTAAGATGAGAGGGTTTAGGAGTAAAGAAACAAAATAGCAATATGAATGGGAACTTATTACGTTTGCCTTGTTTTACCTAACCATTGTCTAATTTTAAACAAAGTAATCAGCAACCACAATTACCTGGCATAAAAATGTCACCATAGACACCTTGGTTCAGATCTCTGGTGGTTAGAATTAGCCCAGATATTGGCAGCGTGCGTGCTGCCATGATATCTGTAATTACAGCTCATTATCATTTTCTTGCTGTCAAACAACTTGCACAGCCAGTGAATGAAACCGTTTGCGGCTGACAAATACATTTTCTTTGTGATCTGGGGCCTTAATTGGTATTAGGGTTCGATCCATTGCTCCAAGCACTTTAGGAATTTAGGAATAATGATGAATTATCACCAATCCATAATATGGCTGCATGGCATAGTAGAGGGAAAATAAAGACCATAAGAAACACACAAACATCAAGAAAAGGGGGTAGAATGGAAGACAGAAGAGGACATTAAGGAAAGAAAGACTGGAGACAAAAAGGCCCTTTTTAGTTGCCCCTTACAAGCAGGGATACTGGGGATGTATTCTTCCCCTCCCTTCCCGTGGGAACCCAAATACTTCAAGAAATTTATTTATTCTGTGGAAACCCTCGTCTCTGTCCTTCTCAGCAAACCACTGGGCATCTTAATTTTTCTCAGTCATTTTCTGCATAAAGTATGTCACACGTGATATTACTTTGCATACACTTGACTCATGAATACCACCCTCCAACAACACTGAAAATTCCTACTAGCGTAGAAACACTGGATTGCCAAAAATTGTTGTGTAGGCAAGAATGGCATGGCAGTGTAACGTGACACTCCCAATATGAGGCTCAAGTTCCGTTAAACGAAGGAATTCGCTCCTGGGGAGGCGATATTGTCTCAATACATGTTCATCATTTATGTTACAAGGGTTTCAGTGGCTCCAAGAAACCTCCATTCCCTTCGCAAAGCACGATCTAGTTCACAGACAACCATCAACTCCATGCCGAGGCAAACAATAACAAGTTGGGTCCGGTTTGTGCTACCGAGAATATCAAATCGGAGTTATTTTATTTACGGGTCTCAGTACGGTAAGGCTGCTCCGACCCAGCCTCAGCGGCTGAGGCGGCCTTACCGAGGCTTACCCTCCTGTTGGTGCTTCGTGCATGGGCCTTAGCGACCCACGGCCTTAAACTACCCGACTTAAGGCCGTGTGTAGCCTTAAGGCCGTTTGTGCATCCGGGCACTGGTCCATAACTAAGGCCTGTAGACCATGAACAGATGGACGGACGGACGGAAAAACTTTCATTCTAGCTCAGCCACCCAAAGTCCTTGAGTTAGTCTGGAAATATGGCCCAAGAAAACAGTCGGAGTTTCCACAAGTAGCTTGACACCTTCAGGACGTCATGTCCTATTCATTTTTGTTTCCCCCAGACAAATTTATTCAGCTTAGGTCCATTGTCGTGAATTAAGGGGCTTTTAGCGCCTTTTACATAGCGATGTATTTTCTATCCTGGCTACTTTGGAAGTTGTTTTGGTTGAAGAAAAATTGACGATTAACGCATGACGTTTCTAAAGGTTCAAAACCTCTGGCTTTGGGAGTCATGAAGGATTTTGTTTTTCATGACTAAGGGACGCGTCGGAGCCGTTACTACATGGACTCAACTGACTCTGATAACGCTCTTTACAAAATTAATGTAATTTCCATATTAATATAATTTCCATACCGTAACTTTTTCAATTAATCCCTTTCTTTTCGTATTCAAATCGTGTTAATCTTAAAATTTACTTTATAATCTTACATCTAACGTTAATCTCTCTCTCTCTCTCTCTCTGCTTTCTCCCCCTGGTGGGGGTTGGGGGTAGCCAAGACAGGAAGACACACTCATCAAACTACTCATCCCCCCCCCCACACACACACATATTTACTCGTATTTTATCCTATAAGGGGAAAAGGGAACGTTCCTCATCACACCACACCACACGAGGGTCAACTGCGCAGTGCAGTCCAGTGACATCTGCAGAATGGCCCGACAGCAGAGCTGGTTTACCCTTGCCACATCATAATGGACCCATCCCCTTCCCCTCACCTGACCCAACCAGCTGATCAGACCAGATGCGGAAGAATTTCCCGTCGGGGTCTCGTCTCCATTTATTGATTCACAATTTCTAGCCATTCATCTCTATCACAAGCAGTCACTCTTCCTTTCTCTTCAGACATCCCTCTCGCATCTAACACTTTCTTCACATTGTCCATCCATCCTATTCTTGGTCTTCCTCTCAGCCTTACACCTCTCACATCAGATCCATTTTATTTTTCACCAAACGCTCTTCATCCATTCTCTCCATATGCCCAGACCACAGCAACACTCTCTGTTCAACTCGATCAGCCAAGCGTAAAATAAAATATCCTAACATTTAATTATATGAATAGCTTTCGAAAAAACTTCCATTTTTTTCGTACAATTTTTCACTTTTCTCTGTGGCATACTCGCAGAAGGAACGTTAAATTTATTTCTGCTTAAGTAAAAAAAACACACACTATTTTGGCTAAAAGAGGAAAAAAAAAAATGCTGATAATAATTATTTTTTAAACATACACTATAAGAAACAGACGGTGACCAAAGACAGGAACAAAATAGCATTTTACTTTCCTAAGGAATCATTGTCTAAAATTAGGTTACATTCTACACATTCTGGGAAAGTTTTATAGTCATTAAACGCATTAAGTTCAATATGCATGAATATGACAGTGTTTTGAAAGCTTGAAGTATGACCACAATGATCATGACTGAAGACGAAGGCTAAAGGCGCTATCACATGGGCGTTCTTTGGTCTGAATATTCCCCGCAACACCACCTCAGCGCAAACTGAAATCTCGGCTACAGTTGGCGAGATTTTGGCTACACGGTC
This sequence comes from Coenobita brevimanus, assembly GCF_032717465.1. NCBI lineage: Eukaryota > Metazoa > Arthropoda > Malacostraca > Decapoda > Coenobitidae > Coenobita > Coenobita brevimanus. Next base: position 10,518,464 of record NC_137060.1, read on the forward strand.
CTGCTCACCTCTTGTTATAGATTCTCGGCACACCGGCTTCAAGGCGTCCATTGATGCTCCATGTGTGATTTCTGAGGCTGTAAGAAGTCTTTCACGCTCTGTATACTGATAAATTCATTGTATACGATTGTGTAGAGTGATAGGGGTAATAAATGCTGTCTTAAACATTGTAGGTAGTCCTGTAAAGACAGTGGTAAAACCTCATAAATGCTGTTTGGGAATTATATATTGATGTAATAAGAAGTTAAGTATGTTGTACATAAATTCGCACTATTAGTTAATCAGCGGAAAGCATACTGAGAGCATGAGAGGTATGAAATAAAAACAAAGTTCAATTAAGTGGATGAAGTACCTATAACTACTTGGTGTGTATCGAGTTGCTTTTATTATACCTCTGAAGGCTTGACTGTTTATTGTCAGTGGTGAATTTATTTCTGCTTGTCTAAAACACAACTTCTGTCACATATAGTACTGCAGCTAGAGACAGACCTTTCCAGTAAGTCTTACAAATAATCTGTTGCAACCTAGGGACATGACTGAGTATGATACACTTGCTGGTTGCCTTGCTTTTGCAATAGCATTGCATTTATGCAGTCTAAAGCAGTTTCGGCTGTCATTTATTTTGATTCGTAGGTATTTGATTTGGTTAACCATTTTGATTCCTCCTATTTCTTGTTGTTGCACTAGGGTGTTGTAAATCATTATGTTGCTTTTTTGACTAGTGAGAAGTCCACATTTTCTTGTTGATTCTCCTAGTATTTTGATGGCTTCCCTTGCTGACTGGGCAGGTAGTTTATTGTCGGTGTAGAAAAGTCCATGAATTTCAAAGAGTTCATAACAAAAAAAATAAAAAAAAATAAAAAATAACGTGTTTAACTCTTCTATTATCATATAACATTACTGCGTAAGCAGTAAAATTGAGCTATTGCAACCTTGCTTTATGCTACCTTTAATTTCTTTTTCTTCATGTTCATTTTCATTGCCTCCTCCAACTGAGGTGGAGGAGGTTATGTATTCACCTCTGTTTGTCCGTTTGCTTGTTTGATTGTCTACAAGATATCTCAGAAGTTACTGATAGATTTCAATTAATATGTTCGTCATGGGCCGAGGAAGAGTTGAGTATAGTTTGGTAGTGATCTGAGTCCCGATTAAGGACTGTTTTTTGTTTTTTGACTGCAGTATGTCTCAAAAAGTTATTGATGGATTGCATTGAAATTTTGTGGATAAGCAGTTCATAGCCTAAGGAAAATTTTACTATATATTGGCGGTGATCTGACTTGTCTGGTATAGGCGTTGGAGGAGGAATGCATTCGCTGAGTGCACTTAACTTGTTCAGTACTTAAAAATTGTCAGCTATTTGTCGTTCCGGTGTGAAATCTGCTCGTAGATCATTAACCTCTTCCATGTGCTTCAGATATTGTTCTGTTTTTCCCTCTGTCAAGGAGGATGAAGGAGGTATTCAGCCTTTTTGGTTGTTTGTTTGTCCACAAGGTATCCAAAACGCTATGGGTCTATGTTAATGAAATTTTGAGGAAAAATGAGTCATGAGCAAAGGAAGAGTTGAATAAATTTTGGTTGTGATCTAAGTTCGAGTTTCGGATCAGACTTTTTTTTTTCTTTGTCCTCAAGGTATCACGAAAACTTATAGATAGATTTCAGTGAAATTTTGTTGATCTATGGTACATGGGCCAAGGAGGAGTTCCTTAAATTTTGGTTGTGATCTGGGCTGTATGATATAGGCGTTGGCGGAGGTATGCACTTTCTGAGAGCTGTCTACTTCAATCTGTTCCCATATCATTTTACACTTGTCTAGTTCATTTTACTATATTGCTTGTTATATGTTTTTCATTTTTCCAAAGAGATTCTTTTTAGACGAGTTCACAGTTTTTCATAGCAATGTTTGTTGTTGTTTTCCTGTTCATGAGTAGCTTTCCATTTCTTTTTGATACATTCCATTTTCTTGTTGAATTCTTCTGTTAATATTTCAGGTTAACAGTGCAGGTTCCTGTCTATTTGTATTCTCAGCTTTTACATCTTCTTTAGCTTTCTTTCCAAAAAGTTTGATGAAGCCTCTTCCGTCTTAACCTCAAAGACTTGCTTGTTGTTACAATTTCTGGTTTGGTCAATTCAGTTTTCACGTGTTAGATATAGTTCTTGTTTCAGTCATAATTTATCTCCATATATTTTTATTTCCTTTGCTTCATGAAGATACCTTTGGTGTGTTCCACCTTGTAATAGAAAAGTTGATGTTAACTGACTGTTGTGGCTCAGGTCAAATTGTTCTTTGTCTTCATCTGTCTCCATATTCGTAAAATATTTGTACAGAGTTTAGTTTGTCAGCATATAATCAGTAGTACTGTGCTGTTCACGTCCGCTCCAGATTACTTCTTTGCACTGTTCATGAGCATTTTTTTTTTTTTTTAATGCTAGGAAGAAGGAACTAAAGGTCACGAGCCCGCAATAACTGTTCCTTCCAAGAGATAAACAAAACACAAGAAAGAGCCAAATTCAAGATCCGATCACTTCGAGATGCCTGGACATACTGCGTTTCAAAGACTGGAGATCATAGATAGCTGGAAATACAGACAGAAGGAGACAGTTCCAGAGTTGACCTGTTGCATAAATGAAGGACTGGGAGTAACGGTTAACTCTTGGATTAGAGAGTTGGACAGAAAAGGAATGACCCTGGTTCTTCGTTAGACGTATATCAGACACGAAGTATGATTTTGTTTATAACCCTGCTACATTTTAATCTTATGCACTAAGCTTGCTAAATCAAAATAAATATATATTTATTTAATACTATTATGGGGCCTCTAGACACAGTGGGTGCCCCCAGAGACAGCGGGGGTCCAAGCGATGTCCTGAAATGCTTGTCCCTGAAGCAGCCCTGGTATCATGAAGTACAAATGAAACAGAACAGAACCCTCAGTGATGCAACACCAGCATCCACGAACTGATCCAAGGGCCAAAGAATTGATTTTTTTTTTTGTGATGTTGGCCTTCAATTGATTGTTCTCAGTAGCTAATAGTTTTATCCTTGCCTCACACTTAACCCATCAAATAGTTGTGGCCCAAATCGGATTGAAAGCATTTGAGTTGATCGTGTTCTGTGATTATGGCCTTCGAAATTTTGCTGTGATATTGGCCTTTGAGTACTTTCAAAACTGAATTCGTATTTCCTTTTCTTATTGCAAACATTTCCATAAAGGTTAGTCAATACATTTTTTTTTTTTTTTTTTGTGCTTCTCTGGGCATAGTTTAAGATGACCTAGCAGTTTGTCTTTGACCTTTGACCTATTGTTTCAAAAACAACATGTAAACCCCTGGGCTAATCTTCAATCCTTCCACGAAGTTTAGTAAAATTCGGATAAAAACACCTAGTTTGTTTACACACCACACACACACACACACACACACACACACACACACACACACACACACACACACACACACACACACTGAACAAAACCGTCTTCAGGTAGCAAGAATGAAAAAGTCATCGGGCTGAAGAAATCTATCCATTTTTCAGGACAAAACATTTTTGACATAAGTCTACCGATATTACAGTAGATATGTACAGTCGTGTGCAAAAGTTCATTTACATTGCATTTTGTTCAGCTTTCCCTATTTTTTCTTCCTGAACGTTAGACAGCATCTGACCTTCTCATACACTTTTGGTGAGTGCTTCATACCGCTGTCACATAGAAACATAACATATTTTAACATCTTTTTATACAATATTGCTGAGTGCTTCATACTACTGTCCCATAAAAACATTACATATAACACCTTCCGTCTCATACACTTTGGCTGAGTGCTTCATATTGCTGTCCCATAAAAACATAACATATTACACCTTCCATCGCCACAGCCGGCTGGGAAGTGTCGATAAACTTTTGGTCATGGCTAGGCTTCTTCTTTATATTATTTCGCTTCAGTATTCACTCGAGTTTCGCTGCGAACTGTATGGTGAGGGTATGAGAGAGGACAAAAGTGTACACAAGCAATACATAAGCAATCTCATACATTACTAAAGAACTGTATGGTAAGTGTATGAGATTGGACAAATGTATAAACAAGCAGTATCATACACTACTAAAGAATGTATGAGAAGTATATGATAGAGAACAGAAGTATAAGCAAGCAATCTCTTACACTAATAAAGATTAAGAAAGTTTGTAAATACATTCCCCAATCATTGTTCATCTTTGGCAGTGGTTTATCCTTACTTGGGGCGAAGGTGTGTATAAGATGACTTTTATCTTTACTCATACAGTTATCAAACAGTTCACAGTTTGGTAATAGAGTGAATGTTTAAGCAATAATAATAATGTAGTAGTAGTAGTAGTAGTAGTAATGATAATAATAGGTAGAACTCTGAAACTGCTGAAGCAATATTCAAAGAACTCCACATTCCAGATAAACATACTTTTATCATTGTAGATCTAATATCAAGGGACTTTTGGTATGGCGCAGTTTTTTTTTTTTTTTTTTTTTTTACGGATTTTGACCTGTGACCTTGAGATCAAAGTCAAGGTCATTCATACAGTGCAAATCGCATTCACTCATGACCCACTAGAATTCCTACCAGTTTGTTCAAAATCGGCCAAATACCTTCCGATTTAGCACTTTCAGGCATGAATAGGCTATTCTTTTTTTCCTCAATATCTCAAAAGGTATTTGTTGGACCTCGGTATCAATAGCTAGGTGCACTAGTATATGTTGACGACTACATACTGGAAGATTTGCAAAACAATCGATTCAGTAGTTTTTACTGCGCAGGAGGTAAAAATAGAAAAATAACGTAGTGGGCACTAGTGCGGGGCAAGTGCTACGAAAAAAAAAAAAAAAGTCAAAAGAAGCCTGCAACCAAGATACATCATCCCTAAAAACTTCAAGTCTCTGTCTCCAAAGGTCTTCGAATGCCAGCCTTTTAGATCCCTTCGCCACCCCTCCCCCCCCAAACACAAAATAATATCTACAATATCAATAAGAACGCCGCAGAACGTGGAGTTCTTAATAATACTGGTGATTTATGATGATGATGATGATGATGATGATACCACTACTAGCACTACCACGAATACTACTATATAATAATAATAATAATAGTAATAATAATAATAATAATAATAATAATAATAATAAAGGTCAATGATAATGTTAACTGTTATGAAGAGTGGCTTACTGCAATATGATTGGTTGGAATTCTTTATAAATATCGGTGTGATCCTCCCTTCTGTGCACATCTCAAACAAACCATCACTCATTCCTTATCCCCCTCTCTTGCCACTCTCTTATGCGGCCTTTATTACTGTTGTCTCTTATACTCCGTTATTGACAGTTCAGTGTTAATATCTGTCTGGTGAAGGAGAAGAGAAGGGGATATGATTAGTGAAGGTGACAGGAAAAACCCAAGGAGGATGACAAAGATAAAGGGACCAATGAGGACGTATTAAAAGTGTGGGAATATTGAAATGTGTCCTTCAGTACGATGTTATGTTTCCCAGTTTAGTTTCATTACCATTAGATTATTTCATTCAGCTTAATGGATACCTCAGTGCTGTACATGTGAAAGAAGCTTATAACTAGACATTTAAAATTCAAAAGCGGGAAATATCACGAGAAAGTACAAAGAAACTACTGTAAGATAAGGTGAAATATTATGATAGCAGCAGCAGGATCAGCAGCAACAGCAGCAGCAGCAGCAGGATTGTATTATGAAGGTTAGCGTTAACTTTCACATTTCATCTATAAATTGTGAACTGTATCATGAGGGTCGATGTTGATCTTAATATAATTCCTAAATAGACGGAGGTAATATGGTTATAAAAATAAGTAGTAGTAGTTGTAGTAGTAGTAGAAACTGTTGTTCTGGGGTTGGTGTTGGTTGCAGCAGTAGCAACAACAATAACAACATTAACAACAACAACAACAACAACGTTAGCAGTAGCAGCAGTAGTAGTAGTAGTGCCAGGAGCTCTGTGTTTTTTGTCTCAGAATAGTAAAAATGACTGTGGATTCTTAGAAATTAATACTCACTCCATCATAAAGTGGACATCGATTTATATGTGAAAGAAATTTTTACATACCAGCGATATAAAGTTTGGAAAATGTGAAAAACGTGTTAAAATTACGATGCGAGGGGAGGAAAGGTGACGGGTGTGTGTGGAGGGACGATTAGCGAGCGAGGTGTTGACCTGAGAGGTTATCTGGACTACTGTCAACACCATACATTATATCACCAGACACCCGGGACCCACCACCACAGGTGCGCTGCCCCCACACCCAAAATATAAGTATCCACATCCTTAATTACAATATAAGTACCTCTGTGAAGCCTATTTTTCAGTTATTAACTTTGTCCACAACTAACAAGGAGACGTGAGAAGCCTGTCACACACCTCTTGCTCACTCCATTATCCTTGGAACATTAACTCCATTTCCCTAACATATCATCTGTAACCGCACACTGTATATCACCCATTGATCATTTGCATATACACCACCCAATCATACGATTTATAAACATATCGATCAGTAAATATTACAACAACTGCCACTAAGAATACAATAATCACCTACATATGTACCACCAGCATGGTCAGGTGGTATAGAAGTGTGGTGTACAAAAACATTTAGGTAGGGAATCTTACGCACACCCCAGATAACACTGTAAACATATTCACATAGACACACACATACTGATTGTTTTTATATTATTATAAAAAATATTTTACATAAAATCTCATCGTACATATAGAGCCAATCACAGTAGATAAATCAATAATTATACATAACAACAGATAGCATATTAATAATTAAAACGTTAATGTTAATATATTATTAATGAATGTGATTCTAATAACAATAACAATGTTAATCATAGTACCCTAGTTTTAAATACACCATTATTATTATATACAGTAGTTTTAAAAGTAATTTCAATATAAATGCAATACAATAGACCTAATATAAACGCTACAAAATGAGAAAGTTAGAGCTACTTTCTCAACCCTCAGAAAACTTCTATCACTAAGTTATAACTGTGATAAATACTAATTAAACCCTGTTAAGCCAATGTACCCTACTCAGCTAACGTGCCTTTACCTTATCATAACCACCACACCACATCACAACCACACATCACACATCATCGGCTGCAACACCAACACCCACACTGTTCCCACGGCGCACCACTCTCACCCCTACACCATAACACCTAAACACCCAGTACCCCTCTTCTCTTTACCACCTCTTCCTGCTACCGCTAGCCCCTTTCTGACTCTCTAATCCTTCCTCCCTTGTCTAGGAGGGCTTGTGTCACGTGTGCTGGACACATGTTCGAATGTTCGAGAAGCCCTTGTGTCTGTGTGTATGTATCGTTTTCCTTTTAACCCACCGCTGCCACCAACTATAATGTGTAAATCTTGACCCTATAATATGTGAATCTTGAGATTGATTTTAGTTATCATGTAGTCGAAGACAGAAGTTAAAGATGGATACAGGGTCTTGATTGTAGTTTATTATCTTCAAGGGAAAGTTTAAGTTGAACACTGTGTGTATTACACAGGAGCATATAATTTATTTACTAGTTAAGTTCTTGCTGGACCCCTCTTCTCTTTCCCACCTCTTGCCACTATCTCTAGCCCCCTTCTGACTTTCTAATCCTTCCTTCCTTGTCTAGGATGGCTTGTGTCACGTGTGCTGGACACATGTTCGAATGTTCGAGAAGCCCGTGTGTCTGTGTGTATGTAGTGTTTTCGGTGACACTTTGCACATCTGGCATTCCTTACAGAAATGCAAACACATTTCCTTTCCCACTGAAATCGCAAACACATTTCCTTTCCCACTGAAATCGCAAACACATTTCCTTTCCCACTTAGCTTGACTACCTTTAAGACTACATATTTGTGTTCCTATCTATTATGACTTGTATTATAATATGGAGTCCTGACATCTGTCTGTCTGTCTGTCTGTCTGTCTGTCTGTCTGTCTCTCTCTCTCTCTATGTATATATGAGTATGAGAGAGAGAGAGAGAGAATATGAGTGATAATAGCAATACTAGAGGTAAAACAACAACGACAACAATAATAATAATAATAATAATAATAATAATAATAACTAGAGCAGCACTAAAGAGAGCAAATACCTCCGACAATTCCGGATCCGGATCCGCCCTCAAATTTAGTAAATTCTTTCACTGCCTATGGCCCACCCTTCCATAAAATTTCATTGAAATTCATCGAGAGCTTTTGGAGATATTGTGCTGTAGATTCCGGATCCTGTTCCGGATCCACCCCCAGATTTTAATTCTTTCTTGGCCCATGGCCCACTCATCGACAAAATTTCATTGAAATTCATTGAGAACTTTTGGAGACACTGTGCGGTAGGATCCGGATCCAGATCCAGTTACACCCTCAAAATTAAAGAATTCTTTCTTGGCCCATGCCCAACTCTTCCAAAAAGTTTCATTGAAATTCACTGAGAAATTTTGGAGACAGTTTGGGGAGGATCCCGACCATGATCCGCCCCATAATTAAATCAAATCTTTCTTAGTCCATGGCCCACCCTTCCACAAAATATTATTGGAATTCATTGAGAAGTTTTGGAGATATGGTGTGAACAAACAAACAAATAATTCCTGTTCACAACAAAAATCCAGTCGATTGTTTATTTGGCAATACCCTATCCCTCCAAAAAATTCATGAAAACCGTTCATAACTTTTTGAGTAATCCTGCTAACAAACAAACAAACGAGGGTTAAACATATACCTCCTGGGAGAGACAAATAATAATGACTAATATGACACCATAGGAATACTTTACGATCATTAATAATATGTTAAGAAGCATATAATGATAATGTTAAAAATTTATCCCTCTCATATTCAGAGAACATTGCGCTTGTGATGAATTTAACGTCTGGCGATTTTATACAGTTGAATAAGTCATGTAGCCCAACGAATGTTAGATAAGAACACATTGCTCATCATGGGATAGGACCAGTTCTTTAGCCATTAACCAGACTCTCTCTCTCTCTCTCTCTCTCTCTCTCTCTCTCTCTCTCTCTCTCTCTCCACACACACACACACACACACACACACACACACACATGCAACCTAAGAACAGAAGCATTGGAAAGTTCATATAAGACCATGAAAGGTAAGGCTAAGTATATCACGTGTTAGAACGACAAGAGAGCTACCTGGAAGGGAAGAAGCGAGGAGCAGAGCACAGTCGAAGACATGCCATATCTTAAGTAGGGCAGAGCACACACACACACACACACACACACACACACACACACACACACACACACACACACACACACACACACAGATTTTATATACAGATATTTGTATGTATGTATATTTATACGTATGTATGTATGGTTATTTATTTACACATTAATGGCGGGTCTAGAGAGCAGGGGCCAAGGGAGTCAGGACCCTCCCACCCTCTACGTTTCCTTCCATATTTGCCATTTTCTGCAGCGCAACAAGTACACTGAATGAAAGAATGAAAGTACTGATGCATGTTTGAAGACATTCGACACTATGATGTAAATAAGCTGCATTAAATAAAGAAATATGTGTATATAATGATATCCACGTGGAAAAAAGGAAACACGAAATATCCTGAGTGCTATCGCATATTCACATCTCCAGGGGATGGAGGGGAAGGAAGATGTAAATACACGAACGCGATCGGGATATTTCGTATTTCCTTTTTTCCCTGCGGATAGCATATACACATATACATCTCTCTCTCTCTCTCTCTCTCTCTCTCTCTCTCTCTCTCCTTGTTCTTTACTTTTCTATATATCAATAAATTACTCCACCCATCAGTCTATCCATTTACATTCTCTTACTACTCCTATGATATTAAATACATGACTGTCGCAAGTAAATATAAAAGTAAAAAGGCATACTCCCTCCCCCTTCACCATTAACAAATGCTGGTTCTACACGTGTAACAGTGTTATAGAAATAGAGTAAAAAGAACAGGCAGAGAGAACTACACACATGGATGAAATTTGTAATATTGTTAGGTTGGGATGAACAGACTAATATTATAAAGGTCAAAGTGGAGAATGTTGGAAGAGGCTGTTACATATTGTGAATTCTATATATATCATGATGCGTAGAAATATGGTAGGAATATTGTATTATTGTATCAGAGCGGATGTGAGAGTAACTCACTGGACAATCTTTGCAAATTTAAAATAATATTTTATATGACTACACTAGGAAGTCTATGTGCAACTAGGAAGTCAGTGTGCTAGCATGAATTCCATTCCTCCTCTGATATCAATTTCTTCATGAGATGGAAGAAATATGAAAGCACTAAAGGAGCTTTGGTCTAACTAATTACTTGTTGTAAAAAAAAAAATGTAGTTATATATACGTTGCTTAGCGATCCCATGCTTAGATGCACCCCGATTAGAGCGACGGTCTTCCACAGTTTCGATATGGAAGAAATGTATCGAGGCTTTTCGGTCATAATTATGATATCATGAAGGAATTAGGCAGGCCATCTACTCTTGCATGCACTGAAATACTGTGGCCTTACCTTGGAACTTGATACCTAGATATGATAATTGAGATGTACTGTTGATTTTTTTTTCTTATCTCTAGTCAGTCGAGTTTATTACTTAGCATGAACAGACATTGCAGGTGAGAACGAAACCCACATCCTCTTCACTTTCCACCTTCACATTGTTTATCCTATCATCCACTCCTTTATTGCATTATCAGAACCCTAGGAGACCGAGGGTAAGCTACCTAGTTCACGTATCGAAGACAACAATGTCCAGTCGCTCCTCCTTGAGTGTCGTTATGTGGAAAATAATTTCCAATAACTTCTGACTTAAACCCTTATGGGCCACATCCAGTTAGACCGCCTCAACCCATTTGACTGTACTCTTTTTACTCTAAGTTGGCCAGCAGTTGTCATCTGTCTTGAGGACTGAGGTGTAACACAATAATAACACTAGAATATGTTGTAAATCTTGAAGAAATATTATGCAAGGGATGTAGAATCGCAGTACTGACAAATTCTGCCGCTGAAATACTTGAAATGGTCCGCAAGAGGACGAAAATCTTGGCCAGGTTAAGACGAGATATTACAGACGTCCATTTGGTAGTATAATCACCATCCAACGTGGTAAATGGTTTCCTGGCTACAATAAACTATTTAGCTTGTTACCCTCGCACGTAAATTTACCCTTTTAAAGTATTCGTAGTTCGGGTGGGCATATCAAAGAGCCAGGTTACTCTTTCTGGTGACAGATATTACACGCTGTTCTTTTTCATCTGAACTGATTTTTATTTCATCCATTCAGTCACAGGGCGTAACTTTTTCTTGCAATCTCCCTGCAGTTTCATTCAGTTTAGGAGAGAATTTTTGAAGTGTCAGGGTTACAGTGGATATAGTTTTCATTGCCATAGGTCCCTTTTGTTCTCGCTATCATCAGCCTATTTGTTCAGTTTTTTTTTTTTTTTCCTATTGGCATGTTTAGATATTTCTTTAACTCTTTCATTATTAAATGAGTCCCTTTCTTACTTAAATGAAACAGACTAGTGCACTGACGTATATTAATTCTGATTTCTGAGGGGGATGACTTCTGAGGCTAAAGAGTACTTAGATGTAGAGAAAAGAGATGGCCACCGCCGAGGGAAGTGAGGTGATCCAGGTGCTTGCATAAAATTTATAAAAACAGCCAAAGGTCGAATCAGAAACAATGGGAAGAAAATGGAGGACAATTCGGTACTTGTAGCGAAATTTAGCACCACCGCATAATTACACTAGCGGTCATTTTAGAAGCGTTGTTTGCTACGTCGGGACATCTTACATTTTCTGGTGTTATGATTTTCTACGACTTCAGTTTTTCTGTTCCTGAAACAAATTCATTTTAAGTGTGAAGACATTCAAAGGGTAATTTTAGGTTTAACTTTGCGTAGTTTTAGGATTACTTGAATTTCAGAGGGGTATCATTACATACGATATCCCCCCACCACAACTGTGGGGAGGTGATTTATGGGTTTCATCCCTCCCAGCATCTATGCCTATGGTTGGGTGGCAGCAAGCGAGAAATATGAATGACGTTTTCCGGCTGAAGGAGTTAATTCTTTATTACCCAAAGCTTTTTGCTGATCATTATTAAATTTTTCTTACAGACTTTCTTGCAATATTCATCCGTTCTTTAAGAAAGTTTGTTGGTTACTGATCACATTCTATTCGATTACATATTTATGTTATTCGTGGAATCTTCAGACGGTTTTTATTATATTCCTGAGATTTTTCACACCAGAAAGATTATATCTAACCTTCATATACCATTGCAATCCAGGTCTCCCGCAATGTGAAACTCTCTCTCTCTCTCTCTCTTTCTCACACACCTGTTCACTCCTTCCCCCCACTCCTCTTTCATTTGCTTCATCCGTCCAGCCTTTTTCTTTCTTACCTTCTTATATCTTCTTCCTTCCATTCTTTCATTTATTTTTTCTGCGGTTTCTTCTCTTTCCTCTCTTTTCTGTTCGTTCTTCCCTCCCTCTCTTCCATCCATTGTTTCATCTCTCCATCCTTCCTAGTTATCATCTTGTACTCCTTATACTCCATTTACTTATCTCTTCCTTAAATTCTCTCTGTCTGTCTGTCTGTCTGTCTCTCTCTCTCTCTCTCTCTCTCTCTCTCTCTCTCTCTCTCTCTCTCGTTCATTCCTTTCTCACTCCTCCTTTATCCGACTGTACTTTCATGTCCTTGAATTTGTCATCAGTTGCTCCATTCTCCTGTAACTAAACTCACTGAAGTGTATATATTTTACATTTTTCACTTACTCCCCCCCCCCCACAAACTGCTTTTACTTCCCTCAACTACACAAAACGATGGCTGCTATGCTCACTAGGATGGTGTGTTCATCTGCCTTTCATGGTAGCGTGTGTGACTGTGCATACCAATTCTGGATCCACAAATTCTGCTGCATAGTTGGCGTGGCAGATCCAGCTTTGCCGGGAGAACTCTATTTTGGTTGTGCCTCCGTTGTCTACGCTCTTCTCTGGCCAGCTTCAGAGCTTCTTCGAGATGAAAGGTTCCTTCACTGCAGAGGGCTCGCCGTTGTTCTGTCAGAGGCATTGGTTTCAGGATCTTTTGGTACAATGTTGCATTTCGTCAGGGTTGTCCTTACGCGATATTCATATCAATTCTTCTGTCCTCCTGGGTTGTGACGTGCTGCAGGGATATGGTCATACAGAACCTGGTGGGGAAGGACGTGCTCAGGCAGGCGGAATACATGTCCGACCCATCTAAGATGTTTTTTAGCCAACATGGTTTCTACGCTGATTGACTTTTGCTCGCTGGAGAATTTGTGAATTAGGGACTTTATCCTCCCATGTGAGCCCTAGGATCCGCTGCAAGCATCGGATGTGAAACGTCTCAAGTTGTTTGATGTGATGCAGATAAGTAGTCCAGGATTCAGCACCGTATAAGAAAGGGGAGAGGCATACAGTTGTGTATACTGATCCTTCGTCTATAGTTTATATGAACTATGGATCTGAGACGTCCAAAAGAGTCAGAGGCATGGTTGATTCGTGTAAGGACTTCTGCATCAATGTTATGTTTATCGGTGAGCACACTTCCAAGATGGGTAAAATTCTCCACCAGTTTAACGTTTTCGCCATTTATCTGAAATGCAAGAGGCTTTCCTGCGTTGTTTCTATGAGATATTATTTCTATTATATAGACATTTATTCAGAGTCCCAATAGATCGTTTATGTTGGAAATAATGGTAAGACTGTTGCAGGGATTCTGGGGTATGTGCATGGACAGCAGTCATCAGCATACCACAGCTCTAGGAAATGAGCTATTTCAGCCTTTGATTGTGCTTCAAGACGTCAGAGATTAAATAAGTTACCATCTAGGAGAAAGTGGATTGACTTAAAAGAGTGGCTTCAGTGAGACAGATGTTGAAAATGACACGAGTCAGGACACCTTGATTTACACCAACATCCACATTGAAGGGTTCAGATTTGCTCCTATCTATGGACACACGAGTATGTATGTTGTCATGCAGGCTCTTTTGGATGGTGATAAATTTGTCTGGAACTCCAAATTTTGAAAGAACATTCCATGAATGTTCTCTGTTGACAGTGTCAAATGCTTTTGCAAGATCAATGAAAACAATACACAAATCATGGTTCTGCTCGTGGCACTTCTTTTGTATCTGTCAGGCAACGAAGATCATATCACAGGTACTTCATTCCTTCCAAAATCCACATTGTGATTCAGGAAGTGTTTGCCCAATCAAATGTTTTGTCAATCTGGGTAATATTATCTTGGCTAGAACTTTACTACCATTCACCAGGAGGGAGATGCCTCTGCTGTTCTCACAATTTGAACAGTCCCAATTCTTCTTGTAGATGGTTACAATATCAGAAGTAAGCCATTCAGATGGAATGTGTTCTTGGCTACAGATACTCAGCATGAATTTATGGAGATGCTGGTGAAGTAACTGGCTACCCTCTTTGATTAGTTCAGATGGTATGCCGTCAGGGTCAGGGCTTTTGTTATTATTATTATTATTTTTTGGACATCGGATGGCCTGGACAGTTTCTGCAGATTTAGGTGGGACATTGAGTTCTGCCGCCTGAGGGGTATTTGGGATGTTATCGAGGATATTGTACACTGGGTTTCTCTGCTTCGGTAAGGTTTTGAAGTGTTGGGCCCATCTTCCTAGGAGCTCTTATTCAGCATGCCAAACAGGGTTTATGTTGTGTTTGGTCGGCCCTTAGATGATTGCAATGGACATGTAGAACCAATGCTGGTCGTTAACCCTCTTAGGCACGTTGACGTGATTCACGTCTCATGTGTCTTTCCTGGTAAACGGACATTGACACGAATTGCGTGAAAAAGCAGAAAGGAAAAAAAATGCCATAAATTAAGTTTTTGGCCGATTTGCATCAAATTTTGGCGTGTTCTAGCTGGCGCGTCTCTTCTCCGAAGTAAACATTTGGCATCACTGTTGCGCCTTCTATGGGACTGTCTGCAGCGGTAAATCTCAGTACCTCACAACCAGCCAGGTGGTAGGGTTGAGCCATGTGTGTCTCCCTTTAACTCCTCTAATTCTCCCCCTCCCGCCTGACGCCGAATCCCCGAGTGACTGATTCTGATTACCGTATATATTGTCTATGAGTATATTATGAAGTGATTGTGTCGATGCAACATAAATATATTGTTCATACAGCACTGGGGCCCGTTATCAGTCGTTAGGGCTACGGGCAGGACTCGTGTCTGCTGTAGCGAGGTTCGTCACTCTGCTTCACCCTGCCCCAAATGTTGTGGGTATATTACATATATAGTGAAGCCAATGCCTAAACTATATATTGTGTGAAAGATATAATGGGTGGCTTAGGGAAATAATTGAACTAGCAGGCATTACGTATAGCATTGCCATAGTCGGGAATGGAGCAGGCATCACACGTATGCTGTAGTCGGGAAGGGAATAATAGAGGAGTTAGGGATGGAGTCATTGTGATTGTGATATATTTTTGTATGATTTAGTGTGAAATATACGTCCAGTATGCTGTGAGTGTTCGTGTAGAAGTGTGGTGTGTACCATATAGCAGTATGTTGTACTCTCAAGGCAAAGCTGCATCACGTGGTACACCGTAGTCAGGAACAGAATTATTGCGGAGGTTTGGATGGAATTATTATGGTAGTCATGTATTTGTGTATGATTTAGTGTGAAATGTTGATGGAATGTTCTGCGAGTGTTCTTGAAGAAATATTTAGGGTGCATTGCGTGTGTTAGCTGAACCTTAGTGGAAGGAGGCCAGACAACAAAACAAGGCCAGGCAACCACAGACGTCCGTGAACAGGTAATGTACCTTGCTCAGACATTTATAGAAAACTTATGGTTTATGTGAAATGTTAGTGAAATGTGCCGCGATTGTTCGTGAAGAAATATTTAGGGTGTGTAGTGTGTGTTAGCGGAACCTTAACGAAAGGAGGCCAGACAACAAAATAAGGCCAGGCAAACACGGACGTCAGTGAACAGGTACTGTCCCATGCTCATGAAATGTGTCACAAGTGTTCGTGATGCAATTTTGGATGCATAGCATGTGTTAGCAGTACCTTAGTGGAAAGAGGGCAGGGGACGGAAGGACGCCAGGCAACAACGGACGTCAGTGAACAGGTAATGTTCTGTACTGTGCTCAGACATTTGTTAATAACTTATGGTTTAGGTTATGTTAAATGTTCTTGAAATGTGCCGCGAGTGTTCATCCATCCATCCATCATCCAATCCTACATTGCCCCAAGAGGAGCGTAGGAGCCCGGGGCTAGGCAGTTGGTCTCGACATTTAAGATGAGAGCGACCAGCCTCACTCATCCCTGAGTGGCATTATATGAGCAATCAACCCCAACCATCCCTTGGATATAAACCTTCACCGGCTCAATCCGACTGAAGCGCAATAATTACCCACTAAACCACCAGGTGCCAAAATTTGGTCATATGGTTACCACCCAGCATAGTAAATGGTTTCCTGGTGTACAGGATACCATTTGGCTTGTCACTTAGTGTAGAGTCACCCACAGGCAGAAGGAAAAGGAAAGAATGAAGAAAAGAAAGACAGAAGAGGGAGTGCAAAGTCACCCGTAGGCAGAAGGACAAGGAAAGAATGAAGTATAGAAAGATAGAAGAGGGTGGAAGGAATGATGCAATATTTTGGGTGCATAGAGTGTGTTAGTGGAACCTTAGTGGAAGGAGGGCAGGGGATGGAAGGACACCAGGCAACCACGAATGATGGTGAACAGGTACTGTACCATGCTCAGACATTTGCTGATAACTTATGGTTCATGTGAAATGGTCGTGAAATGTGCCGCAAGTGTTCTTGGAGAAACATTTTGGGTGCGTAGCGTTTGTTAGCAGAATCTTAGTGGAAGGAGGACAGGGGATGGAAGGACGCCAGGCAACCTCGGACGTCAGTGAACAGATATTGTACTGTGCTCCGACATTTGTTGATAACTTATGGTTTATGTGAAATGTTGGTGAAATGTGCCGCAAGGGTTCTTGGAGAAATATTTTGGGTGGATAGCATGTGTAAGGGGAACCTTAGGGGAAGGAGGGCAGAAAAAAAAAAAATGGATCAACCACGGACGTCAGTGGACAGGCATTACACCGTGCTCAGACATTTATAGGTCACTTATGATGCATGTGAAATGTTGGTAAATGGGCCACGAGTGTTTGTGGAGAAATATTTAGGATGCATAGCATGTGTAAGGGGAACTGTAGGGGAAGGATTGCAGAAAACAGAAATATATGGTACACAACCACGGACGTCAGTGGACAGATATTACACCGTGCTTAGACACTGATAAGTTATTGTTTATGTGTAGTATCAGCAAATTGTGCAGCGAGTGGTCGTATGGAAATATATCACATCACTTGCGTAGTTTTTTTTTTTTTTTTTTTTTTTGTGTGTCCGACTCTGGGCATAGGCTTCACAGCCTGCTATCAAGGCCCAGCAGTCCTCCTACATACCATACACCTCTACATGTCACCACTTCGGCGCTAACACCCACCGTCCATATAGAATACATGCTAGGGCTGTCTCATACAGGACTGGTGTATTGGTATTAGTGGGGGTATTTTTACGACATGTCGGCGGGTCTTTTGGTAGATCAGTAAAGCCTGATTTAATGAAATTCAAATCCTTAAACTGTTCCCTGCCCCAGCCGGGATTTGAACCTGGGTCCGTTAGGACCCCACGCCACCTCTCTACCGATTGAGCCACCGCCTCCCCAGCCACTTGGGGCACAAGCCAGTGCTATTCAGTGCCGGTTCCAAGCCCGGATAAATGGGGAGGGTTGCGTCATGGAAGGGCATCCGGCATAAAAACCCTAACCAACACAATATGCGGAGCACAAAAGGAAACTTCATACCGGATCGGTCGTGGCCCGGGTCAACAACGACCGCCACCAGTGCTGTTGTCTAACAGGGGGCTTGTGGAAAGTATGCGACTGTTGGACAAAGGAAGGAGAGGAGGAGAAGAGGAGGAAGGCAGTTCCAGAGGAAGCAGGAGAGAAGGGAGAGTAGAAGAGTGGAGATGAGAGTGGGATCTTTGAATGTGGGCACGATGATAGGTACAGGGAGAGAGCTGGCCGATATGATGGAGAGGAGAAAGTTGGAAATACTGTGTGTGCAGGAAAAAATGGCAGGGAAGTAAAGCAAGGATGATTGGAGGAAGGTTCATGTTGTTTTACCATGGCGTGGACGGAAGGAGTAATGGTGTAGGGGTGGTAGTGGAGGAAAAGTATATAGATACTGTATTGGAGGTGAAGAGAGTGTCGGATAGAGTACTGAGTTTGAGGATGGAAACTGAGGGGGTCCTGATTAATGTCATCAGGGCATACGCCCCGCAAGTGGGGTGTGACTTGGAGGGAAAGGAAGAGTTTTG
Source organism: Coenobita brevimanus (assembly GCF_032717465.1). Classification (NCBI taxonomy): domain Eukaryota; kingdom Metazoa; phylum Arthropoda; class Malacostraca; order Decapoda; family Coenobitidae; genus Coenobita; species Coenobita brevimanus. The sequence continues at coordinate 10,536,926 of NC_137060.1, forward strand.
GAGTGAAGTAGAGGAAGTGATTCAGAGCATACCCAGGGAGGAAAGAGTGGTTATGGAAGCGGATTTGAATGGGCATGTTGGAGAAGGAAATAGTGGTGACGAGGAGGTGACAGGCAGGTACGGTGTCGGGGAGAGGAACGCTGAGGGTCAGATGGTTATTGATTTTTCAAAACGGATGGAGATGGCTGTACTAAACACAAATTTCAAGAAGAAGGAGGAGCACAGGATTACGTATAAGAGTGGGGGAAGGAGGACACAGATAGATTATGGCCTATGTAGAGGATGTAATTTGAAAGACTTCAGTGATTATAAGGTAGTGCCAGGGGAGAGTGTAGTAAGACAGCATAGGGTGTTGGTTGGAAAGATGAGTTTGACAGTGAAGACAAGGAGAAAAGTGAGAGCTGAACCAAGGATTAGGTGGTGGAAGCTGAAGGAGCAAGACTTCAGTAGTAAATTTAGGGATGAGGTAAGCCAAGCTTTTGAAGGCAGGGAAGACGAGGACGGATGGGCAGTAATCTCAGAAGTGGTGAGGAAGAAAGCCAAGAAGGTACTTAGGGTGACATCGGGACAGAGGAGGGAAGACAAGGAGACTTGGTGGTGGAATGAGGAAGTGCAGGATAGCATAAATAGGAAGAAGCAGGCAAAGAAGAATATGGATAGACACAGGGACGAAGAAAGCATTCGGGAGTATAAGGAGACGAGGAACATAGCCAAGAAAGAGGTTGCTAAGGCAAAAGAAAAGGCATACCAAAAGCTGTACGAGAAGTTGAATAGTAGAGAAGGGGAAAAAGACCTTTACCGATTAGCCAGGAAGAGAGACAGAGCTGGGCGGGATGTGCAGCATGTTAGAATGATAAAGGATGCAGATGGCAATGTACTGACAAGTGAGGAGAGTGTACTAAGAAGGTGGAAGGAGTATTTTGAAGAGTTGATGAATATAGAAAATATGAGAGAGGGAAGGTTGGAAGAGTTGGAGGTAGTGAGTCAGGAAGTGCAAGAGATCAGCAGAGAGGAAGTGAGGAATGCCATGAAGAGGATGAAGGATGGCAAGGCAGTGGGCTCAGATGGTATACCAGTGGAAGCATGGAGGAGCTTAGGAGAGATGGCTGTGACGTGGTTCACCAGATTGTATAACAAAATCCTGGAGGGTGAGAGGATGCCGGAGGAGTGGAGAAAAAGTATTCCACTTCCGATTTTAAAGAACAAGGATGATGTGCAGTGCTGCAGCAACTACAGAGGTATAAAGCTGATCAGCCATGCAATGAAGATATGGGAAAGAGTGGTGGAAGCTAGGCTGAGAAGAGAAGTGAGGATCTGCGAAGAGAATTTGGTTTCATGCCAGGGAGAAGTACTATAGACGCCATATTTGCTTTGAGAATCGCGATGGAGAAGTACAGAGAAGGCCAGAAGGAGTTGCATTGTGTGTTTATAGACTTGGAGAAGGCTTATGATAGGGTACCGAGAGAGGAGCTGTGGTACTGTATGAGAAAGTCAGGAGTGGCAGAGAAGTACTTGAGGGTGGTGAAGGACATGTACGACAATAGTGGAACAGCAGTCAGATGTGCAGTAGGAATGACTGAGGGTTTCAATGTGGAGGTAGGATTGCATCAAGGATCGACTTTGAGCCCCTTCTTGTTTGCAATGGTGATGGACAGATAGACAGATGAGATTAGACAGGAGCCTCCGTGGACAATGATGTTTGTGGACGACATTGTGATATGTAGTGAGAGCTGGGAGGAAGCTGAGGCAGAGCTTGAGAGATGGAGATATGCACTGGAGAGAAAGGGAATGAAAGTAAGCAGAAGCAAGAATCAGTACATGTGTGTAAATGAGAGAGATGACAGGGGAACTGTGAGGCTGCAAGGTGTAGAGGTGGCAAAGGTACAGTAGATGAATTCAAATACTTGGGGTCAACTGTACAAAGTAACGGAGAGTGTGGTAGAGAGGTAAAAATGAGAGTGTGCAGGCAGGATGGAGGGGGTGGAGAAAGATGACAGGAGTGATCTGTGACAGAAGGGTCTCTGCAGAAATGAAAGGGGAAGTTTATAAGACTGTAATGAGGCCAGCCATGTTGTACGGAATGGAGACAGTATCACTGACAAAAAGACAGGATGCACGGTTGTAGGTAGCAGAATTGAAGATGTTGCGTTTTTCACTAGGAGTGACGAGGTTGGACAAAATAGAAATGAACATACAAGTATTAGAGGGACAGTGCACGTAAGTCAGTTTGGGGACAAGGCTAGAGAGATGAGACTGAGATGGTTTGGACATGTGCAGAGGAGGGATGAGGAGTATGTCGGGAGGAGGATGCTGGAATTGGAGTTACCAGGCAGGAGAAAGAGAGGAAGGCCAAAGAGAAGGTTTATGGATGTAGTGAAGGAGGACATGGGGTTGGTAGGTGTAAGAGAAGAAGATGCAGAAGACAGAGTAAGATGGAGACGGGTGATCCGCTGTGGCGACCCCTAAGGGGAGAACCGAAAGGAGGAGGAGACTTGCCTAGTGCTACTCTCGATGGAAGGTGTTGCATGACAGTGAATAATATCTCTTTCTTTTTCAGCAAAGAACCATATCTCAGACAGAACTTTTGCATCCCACTGCTTGCCACCATGGAGAGAAAGGGGTTGTCATCTGAGGAGGGGCAGAAGGTTATTATTGAAGAGGAGACCGCGAGCGAGGAGGAGGAGGTGCTGAGTGATGATTCAAGTGGGGAGAAAGACTTGGATGACATCCCACCCCATTCCCATTGGGAGACTTTGCCCCGACCCCTACCACCATGGGAGCAGACACCACCACCAGCTGCGGGACCCACAGCCCAGCTATCACCAACACTAGGACATCTCTCTCCAGCAGCCATCCCGGTCTCCCTGCTTGTAGCCTCCAGTTCCCCCTTGGCCGAGCCCATGTCATTGGTTGCAGGGCCAGGTTATGTGACATTGGCACCTACTCCTGCCGCATTGTCTGCGGCGCAGCTAGTGCAGGATGTGACTGTGTCGTCGTTCCCTGCCCGGTCAATGAGGGCGCTGTCACTGGTGGTTTTCATCCCCCCTGACGTGCGGTAGCAACAAGAGCCAGCCTTATCATCCTTCAGCAGTTCTACGAGGCCACAAACGGTGTTCTCCAGAGTCTTCTTCTGCCCCATGTACACCTCAAAGTTCCAGTTTTAGCCCAATTAAGACTCAACCAGGATGTACAGCTTGATGGCATATTTCGAGGGCTTCATGGGGTTGTACACCCTGAAGCTGAGGTGCCCCATCCACCCCAGTGAGCCCTCGTCAAGGCTGAGTTTCTCCTCAGGTAGGTAGGTGTCTTGGAACCGACGAAGGAGTTATTCCATTACCGTGCAAACTCTGATGATCCGATCTTGATTGTCCTGGGGTATGACAAGGGAGTTGTAGGCATGGAAATGTTTCTGGATAGCCCTGAAATGTCTCCCACTCATCACTTGCCGGAATTGCATATAGTTATGGAGCAGTGAACTTCTCCAATAGTGCCTGATGGTTGGCATGTCCACAATCCCCATGAAAAAGTAAAGCCCCAGGAAATTAGCCATCTCCTCTTCATTGCAGATGAATCAGGCACCCTACACAGTTCCCAGGGTTAAGATCAGTTGGAAGAACTGTAGGGACATTGTTGGCAGATCCACCTTCATTCCTGGGGATCCTGTGAAGGGCCCATTATGTGGTGTGAATGGGCCACTGCTCCCCCCTGGATCCTCTGCGGCAACACCTCCCACAGTGGTGACAGTGGGTCTGCCTACTGACACCCTTCGGCCTCCTCGGCCGCCCCTTGTTGCCAGGCCATGGACCCCAGCGACTTCGTCGTGGTGGCGATGGCTCCGACGATGAAGATGATGAGGCTGGCTCTTGTTGCTGCCGCACGTCGAGGGGGATGAAAACTGCTAGTGACAGCGCTTTCATTGACCGGGCAGGGGATGACGACACAGTCACACCCTGCACTAGCTGCGCCACAGACAGTGTGGAAGGTGCAGGTGCCAATGTCACATAACTTGGCCCTGCAACTGGTGACATGGGCTTGGCCAAGGGGGAAATGGAGGCTGCAAGCGGAGAGACCGGGATGGCTGCTGGAGTGAGAGGTTCTAGTGTTGGTGATAGCTGGGCTGTGGGTCCCACTGCTGGTGGTGGTGTCTGCTCCCATTGTGGTAAGGGTCGGGGCAAAGTCTCCCAACAACAATGGCGCGGGACATCATCCTCGTCTTCCTCCCCAATCAAATCGTCACTCAGCACCTACTCCTTGCTCTCGGTCTCCTCTTCAAAAAGAACCTTCTGCCACTCCTCAGATGACAACCCCTTGCTCTCCATGGTGGCAAGCAGTGTGATACAAAAGTTCTGTCTGAGAAATGGTTCTTTGCTGAAAAAGAAAGAGATATTATTCACTGTCACGCAACACCTTCCATCGAGAGTAGCACTATACAAGTGATGTAATATATTTCCATACGACCACTCGCTGCACAATTTACAAACACTACACATAAACGATAACTTATCAGTGTCTGAGCACAGTATAATATCTGTCCACTGACGTATGTGGTTGTGTGCCAGATATTTCTTTTTTCTGCCCTCCTTCCCCTATGGTTCCCCTTACACATGCTATACATCCTAAATATTTCTCCGCAAACACTCGTGGCCCATTTACCAACATTTCACACAAACCATAAGTGACCTATAAATGTCTGAGCATGGTGTAATCCCTGTCCACTGGCGTCCGTGTTTGTTCTGTTTATTTTTTTCTTCCCTCCTTCCCCTAAGGCTCCCCTTACACACGCAATGCACCCAAAATATTTCTCCAAGAACACTCGTGGCATACTTCACCAACATTTCACATGAACCATAAGTTATCAACAAATGTCTGAGCACAGTACAGTACCTGTTCACTGACGTCCGTGGTTGCCTGGCGTCCTTCCATCCCCTACCCTCCTTCCACTAAGGTTCTGCAAACACATGCTATGCACCCAAAATATTGCATCACGAACACTTGCGGCACATTTCACCAACATTTCACATAAACCATAAGATTCTATAAATGTCTGAGTGCGATACAATACCTGTTCATTGACGTCCGTGGTTGCCTGGCCTTGTTTTGTTGTCTGCCCTCCTTCCACTAAGGTTCCACTAACACACGCAATGCACCCTAAATATTTCTTCATGAACATTTGCGGCACATTTCATGAGCATGGGACAGTACCTGTTCACTGACGTCCGTGATTGCCTGGCCTTATTTTGTTGTCTGGCCTCCTTTCGTTAAGGTTCCGCTAACACACACTACACACCCTAAATATTTCTTCACGAACAATCGCGGCACATTTCACTAACATTTCACATAAACCATAAGTTTTCTATAAATGTCTGAGCAAGGTACAGTACCTGTTCATTGACATCTGTGGTTGCCTAGCCTTGTTTTGTTGTCTGGCCTCCTTCCACTAAGGTTCAGCTAACACACGCAATGCACCCTAAATAGTTCTTCATGAACACTCGCAGAACATTCCATCAACATTTCACACTAAATCATACACAAATACATGACTATCATAATGATTCCATCCCTACCTCCGCAATAATTCTGTTCCTGACTACAGGGTACCACGTGACAAAGCTTTGCCTCGAGAGTACGACACACTGCTATGTGGCACACACCACACTTCTACACGAACACTCACAGCATATTGGACATATATTTCACACTAAATCATACAACAATATATCACAATCACGATGATTCCATCCCCAACTCCTCTGTTATTCCCTTCCTGACTATGGCATACGTGTGATGCCTGCTCCATTCCCGACTATGGCAATGGTGTATGTAATGCTGCTAGTTCAATTAGCCTATTTCACTAAGCCAGCCACTATATCTTTCACACATTATATAGTTTAGGCACTGACTTCACTATAGTAATATACTCACAGCATTTGGGGCAGGGTGAAGCAGAGTGGCGAACCCCACTACGGCAAACACGAGTCCTGCCCCTAGCCCTAACGACTGATAACGGGCCCCAATGCTGTATGAGCAATATATTTATGTTGCATAGACACAGTCACTTCACAGTATAGTCATAGACAATATATAATCACAATCAGTCACTCAGGGATTCGGCCTCGGGCGGGAGGGGGAGAATTAGAGGAGATAAAGGGACAACACACATGGCACAACTCTACTGCCTGGCTGGTCGTGAGGTAATGAGGTTTACCGCTGCGCACAGTCCCATGGAAGATGTGATAGCATTGCCAAATGTTTACCTTGGAGGAGAGACGCACCCGCTAGAACATACCAAAATTTGATGCAAATCGGCAGAAAACTTAATTTATGGCATTTTTTTTCTTTTCTGCTTTTCCACGCGATTCGTGTCAATGTCCGTTTACCAGGAAAGACACATGAGACGTAAATCAAGTCAACATGCCTGAGAGGTTTAACAACCAACATTGGTTCTACAAGTCCATTGCAATCATCTATGGGCCAACCAAACACAACTTAAACCCTGTTTGGCATGCTGAATAAGAGGTCCTGAAAGATAAACAAACAATCCTAGGAAGATGGGCCCAACACCTCAATACCTTACTGAATTGGAGAAACCCAGTTGACAATATCCTTGATAACATCCCAAATACCCCTCAGGCGGCAGATCTCGATGTCCTACCTAAATCTGCAGAAACTGTACAGGCCATCCGATATCCAAAAATAAATATATAAATAAATAAAAGCCCTGGCCCTGATGGCATACTATCTGAACTGATCAAAGAGGGTGGCCAGTTACTACACCAGCATCTCCATAAACTCATGTTGAGTATCTGAAACCAAGAACAAATTCCATCTGAATGGCTTACTCCTGATATTGTAACCATCTACAAGAAGACTTGGGACCTTTCAAACTGTGACAACAGCAGAGGCATCTCCCTCCTTGTGAATGATAGTAAAGTACTGGCCAAGATAATATTACCCAGTCTGACAAAACATTTGACTGGGCAAACACTTCCTGAATCACAATGTGGATTTTGGAAGGCATGAAGTACCTGTGATATGATCTTCGTTGTCTGACAGATACAAAAGAAGTGCCACGAGCATAAGCGTGACTTGTATATTGTTTTCATTGATCTTGCAAACGCATTTGACACTGTCAGCAGAAAACATTCATGGGATGTTCTTTCAAAATTTGGAGTCCCAGACAAATTTCTCACCATCCAAAAGAGCCTGCATGACAACATACATACTCGTGTGTCCATAGATTCGAGCAAATCTGAACCCTTCAATGTGGATGTTGACGTAAAGCACCGTGTGTCCTGACTCGTGTCATTTTCATCTGTCTCACTGAAGCCACTCTTTTAAGTCACAAACGAATGATCCCTGATGATCGAATTATAATTCACTTTCACCTAGATAGCAACTTATTTAATCTCTGACGTCTTGAAGCACAATCAAAGGCTGAAATAGCTCATTTTCTAGAGCTGCAGTATGCTGATGACTGCTGTCCATGCACATACCCCAGAATCCCTGCAACAGTCTTACCATTATTTCCAACATAAACGATGTATTGGGACTCTGAATAAATGTCTATATAATAGAAATAATATCTCATAGAAACAACGCAGGAAAGCCTCTTGCATTTCAGAACAATGGCGAAAACGTTAAACTGGTGGAGAATTTTACCCATCTTGGAAGTGTGCTCACCGATAAACATAACATTGATGCAGAAGTCCTTACACGAATCAACCATGTCTCTGACTCTTTTGGACGTCTCAGATCCATAGTTGATATAAACTATAGACGAAGGATCAGTATACACAACTGTATGCCTCTCCCCTTTCTTATATGCTGCTGAATCCTGGACTACTTATCTGCATCACATCAAACAACTTGAGTCGTTTCACATTGGATGCCTGCAGCGCATCCTAGGACTCACATGAGAGGATAAAGTCCTTCACTCACAAATCTCCAGCGAGCAAAGTGAATCAGCATAGAAGCCATGTTGGTTAAAAAACAGGTTAGATGGGTCTGACACGTATTCCGCTTGCCTGAGTACGGCCTTCCCCACCAGGTTCTATATGACCATATCCCTGCAGCACATCACAACCCATGGGGACAGAAGAATTGATATGAATATAGTATAAGGACAGCCCTGAAGAAACCCACCCACAGCTCTCTCTCTCTCTCTATCTCTCTCTCTCTCTCTCTCTCTCTCTCTCTCTCTCTCTCAATACTTTATTCATGTCTTCCTGCCCCGTCTCCGCTCCCTGTCCTTGTTCGTCACTCTTCCCCTTGTCTTGTTTTGTCCCCCCTCCCACCTCCTTTTCATTGCTTTCTCCTTCCCATTTTTCCTTCTATCCTTGATTAATTTTTCTATTCCCCACACCCGCTCTCGTTCCATCGCTCCATCCGCCCATCCATTTTTTTTTTCTACGTCCCTATTCTTCTTCTTCCATTTCCTCACCTGTACCTTGATCAGTTTCCCAACTTTCCGTTCTCTCTCTCTCTCTCTCTCTCTTCCTTCTGCTTCTTTTGTTCATTTCAGCCTCCCACTCACGTTCATTTTTACGTCATATCTTTTTCTCCTCCTCCCTCTCACCCTTCTCTCTGTCCTTTTTTCATCGCTCCCCCTTCTCCCCCTCCCCTCACTTATGGCTTCATCCCTCCATCTTTTCCCCTTATCCTCCTTGACAAACTCCCCTCGTCTAAGTGCCCAGGGTCCTCAATATTTTGCCCTAATGACAGGTAATTAGGGAATAAGTTGATGAGATACTGGTGGGGTCTGGACTTGTGGAGGAGGTAAGGTGGAGAGAAGAAGGAGAGAAGATGGAAAAGGGGGAGGTGGAGGTAGAGGGAGAAGGAAATGATCGATGCAGAATTAGGAGAGTTTGGGAGAATTAGAGGACGAAAATGGAAGCTGAGTTAGAGGACGATAGTTGCATCAAAAAGGTATTGATGAGACAAACGTAACTCCTGACTAACAAAGCCTCAAAGGCAAGGGTTACTTATATATGATTACATCCCTTCGATGCCTGATGTCTTTCCTTATCTGCTTCTCTCTCTCTCTCTCTCTCTCTCTCTCTCTGTTGTTCATTCCTTCCTCTCACTCCTTTATCTGTCAGTCTCTTCGTGCCATTGAATTTGTCATCGATCGCTCTATTCTTCTGTCCCTAACCCCATTACACTATATGTAATTTAGATTTTTCTTCACACACACCACACACACACACACACACACACACACACACACACACACACACACACACACACACACACACACACACACACACACACACACACACACACACACGCTTTACGTAAAGCTTTCGTTCTACTACAGAAGACGATGGCTGCTATCCTCACTAAGATGGTTTGTTTCTCAGTCTTTGATGCCAACGTGAGTGTCTGTGCAGACCACTTCTGCATCCACAAGTTCTGCCACACAGTTGACATGTCAAGTCCAGCTTTTTTTGGAGAACTCTATTTTGGTTGTGCCTCCGTTGTCTACACTTCTCTGGCCAGTTTCAAGCTTCTTCGAGATGAATGTTTCCTTCGCTGCAGAGGGTTTACCATTGTTTTCCGTCAGAGGCATTGGTTTGAAGATCTTTTGATATGATGTATTTCTCAAGGGGTCCTTAAATGATATTCGTATCTCTTTTTCTGTCCCCGTGAGTTGTGACGTGCTGCAGAGATGTGTCCTTACAGAACATGGCTGGGAAGGCGGTGCTCAGGCAAAGGGAATACATGTCCGACCCCTCTAAGCTCATGGTTCCTGTGGTTACTCTGCCTGCTGGAGAATTGGTGAGTAAGGAACTTTATCTTCCTATGCCAGTGCTAGGATGCACTGTAAACATTGGATGCGAAAAGACTCAAGCGGTTCGATGTGAATATGGTATGTAGTCCAGGATTCAGCACAATATAAGAGGACGGAGAGGCATAGCTGTGTATACTGATACCCTCGTCTCGATTCTCAAGTTGCTGTTTATAAAAACTCTGGATCTGGGACGCCAAAAAGATGCTGTGGCATGGTTGATTCGTGCAAGGACCTCTGCGTCAATGTAATATTTATTTGAAAGCACACTTCCAAGGTAGGTGAAATTCTCCACCAGTTATACGTTTTTGCCATTTAACTGAAATGCAAGAGGCTCTGCTGTTTTATTGACATTTATTCGGAGCCCCAGTACATGGTTTATGTTGATAATGTTGGTGAGAGACTGTTGCAGGGCTTCCGAGGTATGTGCAAGGACAGCAGTCATCAGCATATTGTAGCTCTAGGAAATGATCTGTTTCAGCCATAGATTATGTTTCAAGACGTCAGAGAATAAACAAGTTACTCTCTAGGCGAAACTGGATTTTAATTCCATCATCAGGGAACATATGTTTGTGTCTTAAAAGGGTAGCTGCAGTGAGATAGATCTTGAATATAACAGGAGCACACACACACACACACACACACACACACACACACACACACACACACACACACACACACACACACACACACACACACACACACACACACACACACACACACACATTCTCAGTTTTGTCTTCATCTTTAATCTCAAAGATTCTTACTTGCATTATCTTACCTTTTTCTGTTTTATGTAACCCTTATTTTCTCCTCTTGTGTTAGTCCATGCCTTTTCATTCCCCTCATTCTCTTTTGCTTCATCTTCCCATCTTTTTTCTCGTCCCTACCTTCATGTCGGTTCATTTCCTTCATTCTTCCTCCTGCTTCCTATTTTTACTCCTTGTTTTTCCCTCTCCTATCTCTGCTCTTTGTTCATTCTTCCCTGCTTTCTCCCTCCTCGTGTCCCACCCACTCTTCTTTGTATCCTTTAATCCTTTATTGAGTCTCCCATGTCCCCGGTCTCTGATCATTCCTCCCTCCCATTCCTCTCTCTTTCCTTTATTCTTTCCTCCTTTACTATCCTTTTCTCATTTTTCGCTTCCTTCTCTCCTTTGTTCATTTTTTTTCTCTTTCATTGGTTTATTAATTCTTTCACTCACTCTCCTTTTCTCATACTTCACTTCCCTCCTTTTCCTTAATTCATTCTTCCCTTTTCTCTCTGTGTTCTTGTTTGTGACTCTTCCCTTTTAATCTTTTGGCCATTCCTCCCTCCCATCTCGTTTCTTCATCCCTCCCACAGCTCTCTCTCTCTCTCTCTCTCTCTCTCTCTCTCTCTCTCTCTCTCTCTCTCTCTCTCTCTCTCTCTCTCTCTCTCTCTCCTGTATTCATGGTTTCCTTCCCCCGTCTCCCCTCCCTCTCCTTGTTCATCACTCTCTTCCCCTTGTCTTGTTTAGTCCCCCCTCCCACCTCCTTTTCATTGCTTTCTCCTTCCCTTTCTTCCCTCAATCCTTGATTAATTTTTCCATTCCCCACCCACCCGTTTTCCTTCCATTGCTGCATCCGCTCATCCATTTTCTTTTCTATATCCCTATTCTTCTTCCATTTCCTCACCTGTAACTTGCTCAGTTTCCCAACTTCTCTCTCTCTCTCTCTCTCTCTCTCTCTCTCTCCTTCGTTCATCCCTCCCTCCTGGTCCTTTTGTTCATTCTACCTTCCACTTATGTTCGTTTTTACCTCATGTTTTCTCCTTCCTCCCTCTCATTCTTCTCTCTGTCCTTTTTGTTCATCCCTCCCCCTTCCCCCTCCCCTTCCCCTATGGCTTCATCCGTTCATCTTTTCCCCTTATCCTCCTTGACAGACTCCCGTCTTCTGAGTGCCCAGGTTCCTCAATAATTTGCCCTAATGACTAGTAATTAGGAAATAAGTTGATGTGATACCGCTGGGGTCTGGGCGTGTGGAGGAGGTAAGGTGGAGAGGAGAAGAAGAGAAGACAGAAAAGGAGGAGGTGGAGGTAGAGACAGAAGGAAATGATCGATGCAGAATTAGGAGAGTGTGGAAGAATTAGAGGATGAATGGAAGTAGAGTTAGAAGATAGATGCATGAAGGAGAGATTGATGAGAGGAAGGTAGTTCCTGACAAATGATGTCAAGGATTTCCTGGATATGATTACACCCGTTCGCTGCCTGATGTGTTTCCTGAGCTGCTTAAATCTGCATGGTGACGGCAAGAATGGGAGAAAGTCGTTTGTGCACATAAGGGGCCAATGGGGATTCATTCAAACTCTCTGTATTACTATCATAGAGATTTGCTCCCACCTGAATGTCATCATCTGTTGGCAATAATGTATAAAAGCCATCATCTTACACTTGGGCCTGAATAAAGGAGGGAATGGCAAGAGTTGTTGAGAAAGGGGCAAAAAGATAAGAGGCGAATAGGGGGTCTTGATAAACTTAGCCCACCTTAACCTCTTCGCAAACTACTATGGTACCATAACCTGAACAATTTGAAACTTCATTCTGCCTTAGCTCTGCGTGATCTGTTTATAAGTTTTCATTCAATTCTCCAGATAATATCGGCAAGCTTGACATTACTTCTGCCTCTCCAAGTCTCATGACGGTCGAACAAAAATTTCACCTAAATTTTTACATGCCCTCCTTTAACATGTGAATCCCACATGGACATACTGTACAGTTATCTTAAATTTTGTCGGCATAGCCTAGGACACACATCCTTAACCTTCCCCTGACTTCCCCCTCACTTCACTGTTACTCCAAAATAGAACACAAGTCCCCAAGGTCAGCCAAAATTATTTATTTTTTCATGGAAATAAGCTTCAAAGTCTCTTTTCTCTTTTAATTTAGCCCTTTTGTTACCAGGTTATTCAGTGAAACAGGTTTTTACTTTTTCATGCATTCTTTTGCCATTTCCTTGTTCTTATTGTTCCTCTTTTGTTTCGAGAAAACTTTCCTTTAAATCCTCAGCTCGACAGTACAACCTGTGTTTAAGCTCTCATTTTTTTTTTTTTTTTTTTTAAGTGTACTCCGTCCATCCTGTTATACCAATCATCGTCATTCCAGCTCATCTCGTCCATTCTTCTCCTTCTAGCCAGTTCCCCCCGTCACGCATCAAGAAATCCCACCCACTTTTGCACCCTTGTTAAAGATCGTTCTTAGCCGTGAACTGAACTGGCCCGCATAGAATGGTGAATAGGCAGCAGTGTCGGCAAGTTTTATAAAAGCACGATATGAGGATAAACATTTATTGGTATATGAGAAGTACAAGGTTTTTCACTATCACTCGCCATGTATACCTGTGGATCATTTTGTGCCTGAAGAGGGTATTGGCTATCACCAACCCGCTCCCGGCACAACTGTCCATTAAAGCATAGCCATTCTCATCTATCTCAGCAGACACACCCCACTCACCAACTACTCCATCCACCTTCACATTCCCTACTTTACAATTCATATCACCAATCAAAAACACTCTCTCGTTCCTTTCAAACTTTTCTATGCACACTTCCACATTTGTCCAGAACTCTTCTCTCACTCTGCTTGCACGATCTTGTGTTGGCACATACACGCACACAATCGCCCACATTTGTAGTCCAACTTTCAATCTTACCCACACAATCCTTGAGCCAACTGAGCTATACTCTCTTGTATTCTCCTTCCATCTGTTACTCACAACAATACACACTCCTTCTTTTGCCCCCTCATTCTCACCTACTCCTGCACATACACCCCATCCATACTCCCATTCTCTTATACTCTCTCCTCTTCATTTAGTTTCAGTTAATCCACATACATTCACTATCGTACCCTCAAGCACCTGGACAATCTCTCTTTCAGCTCATCATTTGCACCCCATCCATTCCACGTCGCCATCTGTATCATGTCCTTTATTCGGTCCTTAGCCGTCATCTTTTGGTCAGTCCTGGTCCGAGGCTTCTTGTTCGTATTTTTAGTTGGCTGTTTTCCGGGGAGGGACACTAACCCTCCTCCAACCCACTTGCTGTCACGTAGAAAACACGTGTCGGTTGGATATAAGGATACCACACAGCGTTGTAAATGCTTTCCTGGTTTACAGGAAACCATTCGGCTTGCCACTCGATGTAGAGCTACCCTAAACCACAGTGACACTACACTTCAGGCACAAAATGATTATGTGTGTGTGGATGAAAGGATGCAAGAGTATATAGAGGTAGGGGGAGTGGACTCCCTGACCACAACCAATCAAGGTCCAAGTGAAATGGAGAAACAGAAGAAGGGAAGGACGGGAGGAAGGAGTAGATGCAAAGAGAGTGGAAAGATTACAAGAGAATGAGAAAAATGCAAAATATAAGAGAGAAGTGGAGGAACTTATTGGGTAAATATGAACTGGAGCAGATGGGGGATGTGGAGGGTGTGTGCAAGATATTCACAGAAGAATTATGTGCAGCATGTGAGGTGGTGTGTGGGGTGACGAGAAGACGAAAGGGGGTGCAAGGAACAGCATGGTGGAATGAAGAGATGAGAGAGGCTGTGGCACAAAAAACAGAAAACTTATAATGAATGAATGAGAAACAGGGACGTAGAAGTTGAGAGACTGAAGAGAGTTATATGTACAAAAGAAGAGAGAGATGAAAAGATTAGTAAGAGAGAGTAAGAAGAGAGTGGATGAGGAATTTGGAAGGAATCTGAGTGTCAAGTGCAGGGAGTGTAAGAAAATGATCTGGAAAGAGGTAAAGAGAGTTAGACAGGTGCTAAAGAAGTTAGCTGGGGAGTGAAAGACAAAAATGGTAGATTACTAGTGGAGAAGGGAGAAAAAGTGAGCAGATGGAGAGAACACTTCAAGGAATTGTTGAACATAGAGAATGAAAGTAATGCAAGTATACCTGTAAGTGGCTGGGGAATGGCTGGGAGAAGCAGGGATGTGAGAAGAGAGGAAGAAATCAGTAGGATGGAAGTTGTGGAAGCAATGAAGAAAGTAAGAATGGGGAAAGCCCAAGGAAATGATGGAGTGTGTGGTGAAATGCTAAAGCATGGGGGAGAGATAATGGTGGAATGGATGTGGAAGATGTGCAGGTTGGCCTGGCAGGAAGGTAGAGTCCCGGAGAATTGGAAGTCAGGTATAATTATTCCCTTGTACAAAGGGAAAGGGGAAAAAGAAGTGTGTGGTAATCATAGGGGCTTTTGTCATCTTAGTGTAATAGGAAAAGTATATGGTAGGATACTTATTGACAAAGTTAGGGAAATAACAGAGGAATTAGTTGGAGAAGAACAGCGAGGCTTTAGGAAGGGAAGAGGGTGTGTACAGTAGATCAGATATTCATTCTTAGATTTTTAGTGGAAGAGTTTCTAGAGAATGGAAAGAAGTTGTATGTGACCTTCATGGATTTGGAGAAAGCATATGACAGGGTGGATAGACAAGGATTGTGGAAAGTATTAGGAATATATGGAGGAGATGGGAAGTTGTTGAATGCCGTGAAGAGTATGTATGAGGATGCTAAGGCTGCAGTGCGTGTGAATGGTGAACTGAGTGACTTTTTCTATTTGAAGGTTGGGTTGAAACAGGGATGAGTAATGTCTCCATGGTTGTTCAATCTGTATGTGGATGGGGTTATAAAAGAGATACAAGGTAGGGCAGTGGATGTTGGATCTGCCTTAGTGAGGGAGGGCAATGTTTGGAAAGTCCCTGTTCTGTTGTTTGCAGATGATACTGTGTTGTTAAGTGAAGACGAAGGGGAGCTGCAAGGCTTGGTGGATGAGTTTGGGAGAGTGTGTAAGAAACGGAATCTAAAGGTGAATGTAGGGAAGAGTAAAGTTACGGTCTTCGAGAGAAGTAAAGTCAGTGAATGTAGAGTGAGTTTGGATGATGGGGAAATGGAAAACGTAAGTTTAAGTACTTGGGTAATGTGATGAGTAAGGATGGAAGTTTAGAGGATGAAGTGCTTGAAAGGGTACAACAAGGAAGAAAGGTTGCTGGTTTCTTGACGCAGTGATAAGAAACAGGGAAGTGAGCATGGAAGTGAAAAAGTTACTACATGACAGTATTATGATACCATCTCTAACGTATGGAAGTGAAACTTGGATGCTGCTGGAGGGACACAAGTGATGAGTGAGAGCAGTGTTAATGAGTTATTTGAGAGGAGCCTGTGGAGTTTCATGGAGAGACAGACTGACAAATGAGGATGTAAAGGAGCGTTGTGGGGTGGATGTGGATGTGATAGGAAGCATAAGGAGAAACACAATGAGGTGGTTTGGCCATATGGAGAGGATGGGGAGTGAGAGACTGACGAGAGGAGTGTATGTGAGTGAGGTGGAGGGGGAGAGAGGGAGGGGGAAGCCAAGGATGAGATGAAGGGATGGAGTGGAGAGGTATATGAGAAAGGGAGGTATGAGTTGGGAGCAGGGCTGAGAAATTGCGGGGGACAGGGCGACTTGGAGGCGATTTGTTTGTGGCCATCCCGTTTGGGATTAAGGCGTCTGGCAATAGATAGATAGATAGAATAAGTATCTGTCAAAGCTTATTAGAACGAAACGCTGTGCATTGTGTACAAAAACTTTGTCTTCCTAAGGTGCCCTCCAAACTGTCTATAATTACGTGAAGTGACTGATGGAGCTCCACTGACCTGGAAGGATCTGAAAAACCCAGACTGCCATACATTGAATACTACTTGTACTGATAGGGATGATTTTAGTTAGCCAGTTTATTGACCTATATTGCTCTGGATTGCTTTGGTGGACATGAATGGATCTGAAACGACCTGAAATGCCTGAAAAAAATATGACTTATCTTTCCTGGTGTGAACAGCTGAAATAAAGAAACATATCAATGCCTCTGAATGGCTGAAAATGAATGTGAATTGACCTGAAGCTCTCCGAATAATTCGGAAGGTGTCTAAGTGATGCTGAAGCTGGCTGAGGGGATTTACAGTGATCAAGATGAGGGATTAGGGTTAATATCATTATGACAATCACTTTTCACCAAATCACAATCTTCCTCTAGAGTAGTACACACAACACTTCAATTTACATACATATCACAAAGATGAATAATGATGGAACCATTCCCAACATGAAGCAGAAAATTTGGTAAATTGTTATGCATCAGAAATAAGCAATAAAAATATGTTAATCAATGGCAAAGCAGAAACATCCTCTCTGCTCCACTCAAAACACTTTATCTAAAATGACTCTTCCGCTCCTCCCCCAGAAGAATAATCCAAAGCAGTTGGACCAGACCAGTTCATAAGCATTCACTTCAAATACTTCGGCCTTATACGCATAAACCCTTTAAATACAAAGTTCAAGTTCTTCTGGACTTACCACCAAGCTCCCGAAGTCTGGAAGAAAGGAATCATCATCCCCATATTCAGACCAGACAGGACACCCAATAGTTCATCATTGCATTTGATGACAACACCTCTCCTTTTTACACTGTCCAAAATCATAGGAAGATTAATCCCTGCAACATACCAGACAAACAACTCAATAGTCCACCATCGCATCGGCCAATACCTCTGTTTTGTACACTATCCAATATCATGTCAATACTGATTCTCACGAACATCACACACCTCACCTCCCCCATATTCCTGATTCCCAACGTGGATTTCGACCCAAAAACTCAGCCACCAGTGGCACAGTCGGATATAGTTTAAGTCATATTTTCCTAAAGGCCTTCGAAGTGAAAGTACTTCACATTAAAATGTTTCTAACATTCCGTTTATTTATTGGAAAAGTCTGGGAGTAATAGCGTCCCGACACGGATTGTGTGTGTGGATGTACGCTGTGAGTGCTAGGTGTTCGATGCGATAGTTTTACTGAAGTGTTTCCAAGGTTAACAGGATGCTGCACGGAGGTTCTTTGGTTCCAGTCCACAGTGAAGTAAAAGACAGCTGAATTATGCCTTGATGGCTGTTAGAGCAGTAACTTATCTATTGCCTTGATGGCTGTTAGAGCAGTAACTTATCTATTTCCTCTTGCGTTCTCTGACGTTCCTTTGCTGCCTCTGTTTAGCGCCGCCAGCCTCTGCCAGGTCACCAGCAGTTTCACTGGAGACCTTATCACCAGCCCTTCCCGGAGCCGCGGCAGCATTGGCACCATTAGAGTCTTCTGGTATTGTGTGTGAAGAAGCAGCAGTCAAAGCTATCACACTATCGACACCTTCAAACGCAAAGTCAACAGCACCTGCTGCAGCTGCTCCCTCACCTCCAGTGCTCAAAGTTATCCGTGAAGGTGTTCCCCTGTCAGGTACCCGAGCACTTCCCACTGTCACAGAACCACCAAAACTGCCGTCCGACTCTGTCGAGTTACCCCCTCCGCCAGAGGTAGAGCAGCATGCCCCTCCCACTGATGATGATCGTTGACCACTTTTCTCCTTTATTATTAATTTGGTACATTTAAAGAACGTCATTTTTCCTTCTTGTCTTGCTTGCCTCAGCAGGTGAATCTGATTCTTCTTTATTTCCTGGGACGCCGAACAAAGGTCTTCATTAATGTATATTCCTGTACCCTTGAGTTTCCTGGCATTTCTCATCACTACTTCACGATCCCCCAAATTGCTGAATCTTACAACAACTGTTCGAGGATGGGAGTGATCAACTGGTCCTACTCGGAGTGCACGTTCTAGATTCATTGTAGGTAGTTGAAGATTCTCTTCCAATAGCTTCATTACCGTTGCGGATGTTTGTTCCCAAGTTTCACCAGGCTGTTCTTGAATCCCAGTCATTCGTAAGTTGTTACGTCGACTGTAGTCTTCTTGGTAGTTTAGACGCCTTTCAAGTTCATCAATTCTTGTTTTTAAACCTTCAGTTATAGTTTTCTTTTCATTGTCTGACTTCCGAAGTGATTTTATTTCACCTTTATAATCTAACACTTCGGCCTGGGTGAACTCCAACTCTTGATCAGGTCAGCAATTGTTCTTTCCATTGTCTGAATTCTGGACTTCAGTTGTTCGACGATAATGTCCATAGCTGTCCGAAATGTCCGGTCTTGTGCTTCAAAGAGCACTTTGATAGCGTCTAAATCCATTGCCGTTGTTTTAAGGAAATTCACACTTCTTAGCACTCCAATATATTGCCTCTAAAGTGTGAGGAAAAGCCAAGATCTTGGAAAACACTTGCCAAGCTAAAGGTAGAGGAGCACCCCAGAGGCACGTCCGCTCGCAACCACACCAGGAGTGTGTATAAAAAGAAAATGTGAAATTAGTCCATATAAAACAACGGCTTTAAAAAACAGCATTAAAGAAAGAAATAGATTAGAGAGACTGGCAAAAAAATGGCCACTGACCTATGGTGAAAAATATCGACAATACAGAAACAAACTGACATCAACTTTAAGAGCAGCAAAGAATAAGTATTACAAAGATTTATTGAAAGAAAGTCAAGGAAATCCTAAATCCCAGTGGAAAGCTATAAATTCAATACTTGGTAGAACAAACAACTTAACCTCCGTGCACTCTATTGAATTAAAGCTTCCTAGCTTTGACACCTCTACCTTATTTAATGAACATTTTTTAAAAATCTCTAACATAGAATCAGCTGGGATGGAAAACAACCATAACAGGTACTTAAATAACTCTCCTGATTTTTCAGTATACTTACCTCCAGCACAACAGACTGAAGATGAAAATTACCTGAATGCTTTAAAGTCTGCTGCTCCAGGTTATGATGATATATCCCCCAAAGTTTTAAGATATACATCATATGTAATATCTAAACCTTTGACTCATATAATCAACCTTACATTGAAAACAAGTATCTTTCCTGATCACTTAAAAAAGGCCAAAATTATTCCTACATATAAGACAGGTAGCAGAAGTGATATTAATAATTATCGCCCAATCTCTGTACTACCAGCTTTCAGTAAAATATTTGAAAAAGTAATTGCTGTTAGATTAATACATTACCTTGAGGAAATTAACCTACTATCTGAATACCAACATGGGTTTCGTACAGATCGATCAACAGAATCTGCAATATTACAGTTTGTTAACAATGTTTATAAGTTCTTAGCAGAAAAGTATTATGTAGTTGGGGTATTTATTGCCTTATCGAGAGCTTTTGACACATTAGATCACAAAATTTTAACTGATAAGTTGGAACATATTGGAATAAGAGGTGTCCCACTAAAACTGTTTCATAGTTATCTCAGTAATAGAATGCAATGTGTTTTTTGTAACAATAATTTCTCAGTTTTTAAATCATTATCAAAACGTGTACCACAAGGGTCTATCCTTGAGCCACTTCTTTTTCTAATATACATTAATGATATAGTAATTGCCAGCACAAAATTTAAGTTTACGATATATGCTGATGATACTAATCTCTTGTTAGCAGACAAAAATATAAATTACCTACAATCAAACTTGCTCTTGGAATTAAATTTAATAAATGAATGGATAAAATCTCATAAATTAAAGCTTAATGTATCTAAAACAAAATATATTTTCTTTAAAAACCGATCAGTAAAAAATTCTTTGCCACCATTACTACTTGATGGTGAAACTATACAAAATGTTAGTAAAATAAAATTTCTTGGTATACTCATAGATGAGAATTTAAATTATAAATATCATATAGATGAAATATGTTTAAAGTTATCCAAAGTGTGTGGTGTATTATACAAAGTCCGTTATAATCTAACAACAGAGGCTATGGTCAGCATTTATTATACACTATGCTATCCTTACCTCATGTACTGTGTAGCCTTATGGCCATGTACTTGGCCCTCTTTTTTGAACAAAATAATAGTAGCTCAGAAAAAATTTTTAAGATGTATATATTTTCTAGGTAAATTCGATTCAACAACCCCAATATTTTCAAATAAAAAAT